>NC_140585.1:475831539-476431539 GCF_964204655.1 Triturus cristatus | reverse complement strand
AAGGGGGCTTCTCAGCGGCGCTCGGCTATAACTGTGCGGTAGGAAGGTGTGCCGGACTAGTCTACCCGACTCCCCGGTGGTCCTCCCTCCAACAGTCGTGGTAATTACTTCATACTTGTACAAAGGCAAATATAAATGCTGCATTCGATAAAAGTTACAAAACCACAAACAGTTCATGTAATAGAACAAACATGAAACAATGACTAAACGCAACAGAAATACGTTGCGTTTGTAAATTCACACCTAGGCGCAGCAAGATAAATGATGCAATGCATATATAAAGCATTTATCAAATGTGTCAACTGTGTGATAAAACATATGGTTTAAACCTTTTTATTGAAAGAATAGAAAGCGCACAGCCTAAATAAGGTATTAATCTCTGCCAGTGGCGTAACGAAACCTGAGGGGGCCCCCCTGCAAAGTACATGGAGGGGGCCCCCCACCCACCACCCAAAAATATGGTATATTTTGAATTGAAACCTCCAACATTTAATGAAATGCCTCTACATCGCGTACTCAAAGTTCGTATAAGAAAGTAAGAAACACTCTTAACATATAAATTACACCATTTGCAACATTATTGTCAAGAGCAGATTATTTAACGGAGACAGGAATGAGAGCAATGCCAAGGAGCGGTCCTATTGTTTGAGGAACTGCCTATCACTGAAGAACAACTACATAGGGTCTGAATTAGAATTGACATTGATATAAAATAACTTGAAACTCTGACAGACAAACCCAAATCTGCAATTTAACAGACTCGACTGACACAATACATGAGCAGTACACAAGGTATAATCCAGTATCCTGCCAGCTCCAAGAGAAATAAACTGGTGTGAATTATCGGCATGCCACATACTTGCGTCGGTCGGGGATTTCGTATGATATTAACCACTCTATAGTATTTAAAATGAACTGAGGATGCAATTTCTATATCTACCATCAGGGCTTTATTAGTAAGCAGGGCTTAAACAGGCAGGCAGCCACACAAGGCTGACGAAAAAAACTGCTTGGATGCTTCAGAACATTGATGCAGATGTGTGTATGTATTTATCATTTCTGTATTGTAAACAAAGCTAATCAGCCAATTTCAGGTGCACATAATATAGACAAGTGCAAACATTACCATCAATAACGCATCATTTAGGATAAAATCAAACCATATTAGCAAGTACCTAATGACAGAATCTATACTAACTGTAGCTGGTGAAGCAAAGGAACAAGTGCAAATACTTTCAAAGTGCATAATAAAAGAATCAGCAATCCAGCAATATACAAAACTCAAGGATGTTTTGTAAAGCAATCCCCCTTTCTTCTTGCACCAAGGTGAACACACTTTAATCAAAGTGTGTGATAAAAACAAATCCAGCAGTATGCAGAAATGAAGCCAGGTTGGTCAAACAAATTCCCCTTTGGTTTGTATATGAAGGTGCAAATATTTCAAAGTGACTGGTCAAACAATAACAAGCACAACAGCATACAAAAATCAAATCTAACCAGTTTAATCAGACTATGGCCCATTGGTTTGTGAATGAAGGCGCACATATTTCACAATGACTTTTTAAACAATAATAGGTACAGCAGGCAGCAGCATACAAAAATCAAACCAGTTGTCAACCATTGCCCCTTTGGTTTGTGCATGATATTCCAAAGTCACTGTTAAAACAATAAGTACAGCAGGCAGCAGCATATAAAAATCCCTGTACTGTACCCTTCCCAGGCACACACACATCTAGCGCAGAGTCACTGTTCCTGCGCAGCACATCTACCTGAAATAGGCCAAGGGTGAGTCAAGCACACAGGAGTGGAACTATAAAGTGAGTGAGCGTCTTGGCCGCACTCCAGTGACAGGGTAAAAAGGATCTGTTCACTACTACTGATCTCTACACAGTATGTTGCTACCACAGCACTTGTGCTGCTTAACACCTGGCGAAGGCTGTAGCCTTTCACCACTATAAGGATAGCACTTTGGGTGCCCCTCTTGGTCCAACAAGACCGCATACCGTGAAACAGACCTGTGTCATGGCGCACCTGCATGATCTGTGCTCACCTATGAACTAAATCAGCCTTAGGGATACAAACAACAGTACAGTAGAGCCATCAGGACAAGAGTACACGTCTTTAGACATGCAGAGGACTAGATAGATAGATAGATAGATAGATAGATAGATAGATAGATAGATAGATAGATAGATAGATAGATAGATAGATAGATAGATAGATAGATAGATAGATAGATAGATAGATAGATAGATAGATAGATAGATAGATAGATAGATAGATAGATAGATAGATAGATAGATAGATAGATAGATAGATAGATAGATAGATAGATAGATAGATAGATAGATAGATTCTCTAAGGGGGGAAATGTCATTTGTATGCAATTATGAAGGCATTTCAAGCCAGGATCAAAATCATGATTGTAGGTTTCGAAAACCTCTCTCTGAAACCATAATAGTATAGGCAAATATCGTGTTACTCTTCTCTTCAAGCCTGAAGGGGGCATGGTACCATAAATTGAGTTAACACTTCATCCCCTCTTACTTTGTCTATTTTGATTTTCCTGCTAAAAAAAGAGCCACAGTAGGAGAGCACCATTATTTCTCTTCAAGATTAAAATATTCAGCAATGTCTTTTGAAAGCTAAAGTGGTATTTCTCATTATGGTTATAAAAGCAGAACATGCAGCAGTCATGGGTCGTCGGGTAGGCACTCAGGGTAAGCCAATTCAAGGTGTCCCCAAAACTGGTGCAGAGAAAATGAATTGGTTTAAATGAAAGAAAAGATTAAGCCCCCAATTACAGGTGGTCTGCATTGAGATGTCAGGATACTATCCAGCCAGAAAGAGCGATTCCAGATGGTATATCCAGACCTGAATCCTGCTGTTCTGAGTACTGGTCTCTAGGATGTGAATTAACATGTGAACTGGGAATTACCTGGTCAAAAACTGCATCTGGAGCCTCCCTTCTGTGGATAAATCTGCTTCGATTCACCGTCAGCTATTAGGAGGTGATAAATGGGTGCAGGACCAGGTCAGCCTTTGTAGTGTGGGTAGGGCTTCAGGGGGTATTAGAGGCAATGGGTTCTGATGTTGGAGGAGGGGACCAGAGAATGGTGTGTATTCTTAGGACTAAATTCCAGAAGTAAGCCAAGAGTTTTCCTGGTTTATTAATGACATTTGGAAGTAAGCCAGGAGTACTGCAAGAATACGTCATACCTACTGTTAGAACCGGCGGTCTCTAGTTGGCAGAGGTATACACTACTGACAAATAGGGACCTACCAACTCTAGTCAGGGCAAGGGGATTACACACTCAGATAACCCCTGCTACCCCCTTGGTAGCTTGGCAGAGCAGACAGGCTTATCTCAGAGGCAGTGTGTTAAGCATTTATGACCACATACAGTAATAAAGTGAATACACTACAAATGGACACAACACAGGAGTTATTATAAAAATAGTATTTTTATGTAAGGCTTAGCACAAGACCAAATAACGACAAAAATATACCACAGTCTTAATAAATACTCTTTGGAAGGAAAAATGATAGTTCAAGTAAGGTTTCTTCTTGGCAAATAGTTCTTTAGCAGCAAAAGTAAGTATTCTTCTGAAACACAGTTCTTGACAACAATGTGACCCCCACAGGAGTCACACGACGTCGAGTTTACGAGATTCCCAAGGTTCGGCGTCGACCGCGAGGAGCGCTACGTCGAGCCTGGAGTCGCAACAGAACCCCCAAACACAGTACCTTTGGAAATTAAGAAAACGATGATCCACGGCGTCGAGATGTCGGCGTCGAGGTCGGCGTCAGTCGTGCCTCGGATTCGGGTCGATCTGCAGCGGCGTCGAGAGGTGTCGGGCCGGAGCAGCGCTCACGGCGTCGAGAGGGGCATCGAGTCGATGCGATCAGCAGCGGCGTCGAGACGGGGTCGCTTAGAGCTGGAGCCGATACTCACTACTCACTGGCGTCGATACCGGCGTCGATACGGGGTCACTTGGAGCTGGAGCCGATACTCACTACTCCTGGCGTTGCTACTGCCGTCGATCGGGGCCGGCGTCGAAGGCTCGGAACACTGGAGCCGTTACTCACGATGTCGAGCTGGATTCGGCGGCGTCGGCGACGTCGAGACTGCAGATTTCCCCTGTGCACTGGAAACAACACTTTCCAGCAACCAGCAATTCAGTAGGGGGTGAAGTCCTTTAGCCCTGTGACTTCAACAGGAGGCTGGCACTCTTCCAGCCCTTGGAGATTTTCTAGCAAGCTTTGTGAGAGTACACACCAAGTTCCTCTCTCCTTGTTCCTTGGCAAAGATAAAGAAGCAGCTACAGGTTCCCCCCAGCAAACAGCACACTGGCAGAAGGGGGAGGCAAGTCCTTAGATCAGCAGGCTTCTTGTCCTTGGTAGAGGTTTCCTTGTCAGAAGTGATCTGAGTTCTTGGTTCAGGGGTCCTTCTCTTATACCCCTTTTCTGCTTTGTTCCCATTGTCCAAGCAGGGAAATTCCCCCCATCCTGGGTTTGTTGTGGGTGTTGCCAGGCAGAGGCACCTGGCCTATTCACTGAGCAGGGCAGGGTCCTCAGCCGCCCAGCAGGAGGCGGAGCCAGTATTGTCACTGGCAGGAGCAGGGCTATCAGTCGCCCAGCAGGAGGTGGAGCCAGCATTGTGTCAGGCAGGGCAGGCTATCAGGGACTACTCTTCCCCCACTCTAAGTGTAGATGCCTCATTCACCCCACACTGACTCATTCAGACCTCTGGAGCCACCCAGCCCCTGACACACACACCAAACCAGCAGAGACCGGTGGATAGTTGGACAAGAAAATAGCCACTTTCTAAAAGGGCTATTTTCAAACACAGAATTTAAAAACCATCCATCCTAAAGGGTGTGTTATTAAATTCTGAGTTCAGGGATACTAAACTCGATCTGCTACCATGCTCCCTGAGTCAGTTAGATTATAATGGAGTTAATAATCAGTCTGCCCAGTCTGGCCTATTGGAGGCAGGTAGCCCTTCAATAGTGAAAAACGAAAATGGCTGTAATTCACTATTAGGTCATGCCACACACATCAGGGCATGACCTACCTTTTACCCACAATGCACCCAGCCCTAGGGCCTACCATAGAGGTGTCTGAAATGTGGCAAAGTGAAGGTTTTAGAGACTGGCAAGTAGGTTTCCTTGCCAAGTCGACATGGCAGTCAGGGACTGCACACAGGCTCTGCGATGGCAGGCCTGAGACACATTTTACACGCTGCTTCTGTGGGTGGCACAACCAGTGCTGCAAGCCCACCAGCAGCAGTTAACTTACACGCCCTTGGCACACGCAGTGCACTAGACTAGGGTCAGAACAGTAAGTCAACCAAGCCAATCCTGGTAACACCAATCAATTTAACAATTTAACATAGGGAGCACTTGCACTGTGGCACTGATCAGCAGTGGCACAGTGCCCAAAGCAATAATCCAGCAAAAACATCGTAAACAGAGGAGGCAAACAGAAAAAAATGGAGGAGAGACTCATGCCAATGATGCCAGGTCTAACACCTACTCATAACAAAATCTTTTGTTAAATCAGGCCGTGTGTGAATTGAGCTCCATGAACCAATTCACAAAAGATTTGCTGGGAGTAGGTGAGACTTACACATTTAGTACTGTTATCTTACTCATGAATTGTAGACATAAGGTAGACTGTTCCTGACTTACTCCTGCCTTCCTTACAGAATGCAAGCATAAGGCAGGAGTACTTCAAAATTAAGTTATAGCAAAAACCTTTGGAGATTGTGGCCTGTATCTTTCCCTCTGCAATGTCATTACACATAGAAAAACTCTTCAAAAGGTAAACTCGCAGACAAATTTTTCATCCTGGCTAGCTTTGTTGAAAGTGAAAAAATATATTGCTATGCAGTAGAAATTATCACACTATGCAGAGACAAACTTTGTGGGATTGCAATGGGAAACTTTGCAAGCTTCGCAAATGGAAATAATTGGGCGCTATGTAAATCCTTGCAAGTTAAAAACAGCACTCTTCTGCACTCTAACCCTTAAACCTGTTGTGCATCAAATATCCTCTTTTAGCTGACGCCATTACCCTACTCGTTCCTTTTTTGTATGCTTTGTAAAATCAATATTAAGTCGCTCAGAAATGAGACAAATCAATGGCATGAGTGTCTCAAACATACTTTCAATGCACATTAAGTAATTTAACTTAAATAAAGGGTCAGTACATACAAAAATAATGTAAAATGCAACTGAAAGCTACATCTGACGACAAAAAACAACCAGTACAATAAAACTAACCCAATCCGGGATCATGATTAGACAGCCCTGCCAAGTGTCACACATCTTGCGTTATACTAACGCATTTTAAGTCAATATACTGCATTACCGCAAGTAAACATATTATCAGGCACATCAGCTTATTATAAAATTTGAGCGTATCACCTGTTTTTGTGATCCATAGTATCAGCTCCCTATGTTTTTTCGTGAGGCTATCGACGGACACCTGGGACAAGGGCGCTCAGCAGCAAATTGATGTTCTTACAAGTTATGATGAGGCTGGCTGATCCACCCTGATTGGACGCCATTTTATTGTTTAGCTCAGTGATTGGTCACTACCATTACACATGTGAGTGCTCTGTGCAGCCTGCCCTGCACCACGAGAATCACTGCTGCTCGGCCAGAAGAAGGTGTGCTGGTAAGGGATCTTTGACAGTCGCTTAAGTATGGCCCACTGGGACTGAGACAAAAAAGCGACTGGGACTGAGACAAAAAAGCATCAGAATGCTAGCAAGGGTGTTCTGGCCGCGAGACGTTGTGATATCACCTAACAACAACTGTTTGGGTTTTTTCCGAGGTTTGATGGTGCCAGGTGAGCAGATCGCCATATAGGTCCGGCTTTTTATGACGTACAATTTCACTGCATTCTTGAGACACTTGGACTGATAATGGCTTTTCAGTAGCTGTGTATGAAAATGAGGCTTGTACTGCTATTCTCTTTGCTGGGCCTCTTCTGTGTGTGTGTGTGTGTATAAGTGAGAATTTCACTGCCGTTTTCTATTTTGCTTTACTGGATGGGACAAGGAATGAAGCTTACTTCGCCTCCGCTACTTTTGCTGCCCTTCTGTATTTGTAAAGCTTGGGCTGCCTATTCTGTGTGTCTTTTTTATGCATATGTTGCTAGCACTGCCATCCCAAAAGGCCTCTGTGCCCTTCGGGCAGGTCAGTGCCTGGTGCAGAGTGTCAGGCCCAGATCGGTACCGGAGAAGCTTCTGCCTGCCGGCAAGAATAGCTACAAGGGCTGGGTCATGGTGGCAGAAAGATAAGAGGGGCGTTCATTTACACAGCTCGAGGTCCTGAGTTCATCGCTCAGTGACACGTAGACAATGCAGTATAAATGAGAGTATGGGAGTAGTGTGTGGTACAATAACCACCACTGAAGCACAGAATCCACATTAAGTAAACTAATAGTGATTGGAAGCGTTCTCATCAGTCATGCCCTCCGTAGAACACGATTCTCTACACGGGTCTCTCACTGCAAAACATTAAACAAGCTGCACTGTAAACCATCCTTTCCAGGCCTCTTTGTGCTCATGTGAGACATGTTTTGCCACAGATCACCCTACGGGAAAGAGCTCAGTCAGCCTCTCACACAAACCAGCTGAGCTACTTCAGTTGTTGTACCTTTCAAGTGGCTTTCCTTTTTTCATGCTTTGTTATAGCGAGTAGTATCAAAAGTCCCAAAATGCAACGTCATGTATGTTAATAACTTAGAACTATGACAAGGTGTTAAACAGGATAAAGAGCAATGTAGGAAGTAAACATTAAACAAGAGTCTTTCAGACTAAAAGAGGCAGTAGCTCTAAATATGAACAGGAGTCAGACATCAAGACTTGGGTGAGGGGAGGAGGGAGATAGACCAGGGTAAAAGCGGTGCAACTGGAGGAAGTATGGAGAAAAGGAAAAGGGTGAAATGAGTGGAGAGAAAGGAGTAATACAAGAGACAGAAGGTGATGGGAGAGTGATGGGTGGAGAGAGACTGTTTCCCTCGTCTTCATTGCTTGATTTTGCACGTGATGATAAAGTGTTACTCATAGTCGTTGAAATATCACTCATAATTCCAATGAAATTATGGAAATGTCACATACCAATCTGAAACCTTGGCAGCTATGATTAGATAAAATGGAGCACTAAACCTAGATTATGATTGTAGGACAGTATCGACGCGCAGCAAGACAGAAAGTATAGAACTGGTCTCTCGATTGTTCTGGTACAATAGCAAACTGCTCGGAAAGGGGAAATTAAATACTTGAAAAAAGTTGCAGTGAGCCCGAAGCAAGTAAATGTGATAAGGATCAGCAAATAAGTCTAAGGCGAGTGGAACCTTATTGAAAAGTAAAAATCGAATACAGAAAAGTAAAAGAACAAACAACCTCAAGAAGCTGCAATGTCTAGGATAGGAGGTGTTAGGAAAAGGGAGTTCAACCACCTCCGCACCTGTGAATATTCAGTGATCACACTCAAGGGCGCACTCCTTGACTTTCCAATCAGGCCGGATAATTGCAGTTGAGTTCGCCACGTGCTGCCACCCACAACTGCACCCACAGTCTGCCTCCTGAAACTGTTGTCATGAAAAATGAATACCTCGGAATGGCGGGCAAGATGACAAGAGGCCTTCTTCTGTAGTGTCCACGCACGGGAGCAAGCACAGATGACTGTTGCTGATGCGCGCAAACATGACCCACACTGCCCCACCTTGTAAAGCAATGTGTGATGGCGCGCAGGGGACGCACTACATGTGAACGTGCGCACGACCGCGTGATCCCAGCCTCTGCTCTGTCTCTGAGGCCGAGGGCCTGTTTTAATAATGGCCTGCTGCCCGTGCACGGAGCCAGCCTTTGCAGTGCATGGGTGGCAGGTCATTATCATTATTGAAATGCTCCTCGGCCTCGGAGATTCTTCCCAGGCGAACCGTGCAGCCAGTCTGTTTTTGCTTAGGGGGCCCCCTAGACTTGGGGGCCCCCCACACCGCGGGGGCCTGTGTTACGCCCCTGCCTGCTGCCCTTGCACTGAGCCAGCCTTTGCAGTGCATGGTCGGCAGGTCATGATCATTATTGAAATGCTCCTCGGCCTCAGAGATTCTTCCCAGGCGAATCGTGCAGCCAGTCTGCTTTGTGTTGAGGGGGCCCCCTAGACTTGGGCCCCCCCCCCGCACCGCGGGGGCTGCGGGGCCCTGTGTTACGCCCCTGATCTCTGCCGATTCCCACATCATCGATAAGGTTTATGTGTCGTAAGCAGCTCAATATACTGATATTTTCAAATCAAAATGTTTTATTTTTTACCCAAATGTCAAAAGTCTTGCAAACAACCATTTTCACAACTCACCCCATGCATCAATAGCCCAAAGTATTCGCTTTCCTGAGATAAATAAGGGAAGGTAGGCATGTAGGGGAAAGGGACAGCAAATTGTAGAGAAAACAATGATGGGTTTTAAGAAGCACTTTTGGAAGTACCTCCCACCATATCACTTGAGTATATATATGGCATAGTAATAAAGTGGCCTCCCCAACCTCTTGCATGGTCCCAATCTTAATAGAGTGTTTGCTTTGAAGAAAGTTCCCAGTCCAGCTGCACTATGTCATGTTCGCCTGAACAGAATTGCTCTTTAAAGAATCCAGAAAGGATTAAGAGATATCTGCCTGCAAAAAAATGTATCACTTCACCACTCCCAACCACACCAGGTCCTTCACCACCACCCTTTAACACCACCCACAGAGTTATTGTTCTTGAGATGAGGTCTGGGAAAGAAAGCTAAGTCTACCCCCTCTTGTGGATGCTTTTTTGAGATCCTGGCCTCTTTGACCTGGGTCTTATAGGAGTGCTATAATAGTATCTCAGTCTTAAGTTCCATCTTAGAGTAATGTATATTAGGAAAAGTAAAACTGAGTGTCCAATTCTGCTTCTCTATGACCAATCTGTTGTACATTGGCTACCTGCTAGTTACCTTGGTAAAGAAATTGGGTTTCTGGGATGGGGGGACAACATCCTACTCAAGTAGCAACCACAATCATTGTCAGGGTGAATTCATCAGTACACCCCAAATTAACCTGTGCTCAACCCTCTGCCAGCTTGGCACACAGCAGTTAGGCTTAACCTGAAGGCAATATGTAAAGCATTTGTACAACACTTCAAACAGTAACCTAGTGAAAACACACCACAAAAGGATATTAAACCAGTTTAGGGCCGGAGATATTCAACTTTAAAGATGTTGGTGACAATAGCACCCAAAAAAACATAGCGCCAACTGTGGATACCTTATCGCACCAGACCAAGACAAAGTCACGAGTTCAGGCCGAATGCGATGTAGTGCAGGCTGGCTACAGGGGACTCAGTTAGGCCGCTGAACAAAGTACCTTAAATCCTGGTTTGTGGAGCATTGCGAGGGTCTGCTTCTAAGATGTGTCATGCAGGCGAAGCGATTAGTGGGTTCCAAGATGCAGCGAGGCTGCGGTGCTAGGTCCTGCTTCGTAATCGAGGATCCCATTGGCTTGTGATGAGAAGATCAGCATTGGGGATGTGCTGCGCAGTTGGGGCAATGCGTTTGTTCCAAGAAGCTGTGAGGGTGTGATGTGGAGTCCGGAACGGTTGTCGAGGCTGCTGACAACAAAGGATGCAGGGGCCTGCACAGAGAATGCGTCACACAGCAGAAGTTTCCATGAGGCAACGGGATGCGATGCAGGTCTTTGCAGTATAAAAGATCCTTGCAGCAGCAATGCGTCAGTTCAGTCAGGATAGTGCCGTAGCGGAGATGCATCAGTTACACTGGATCCACAGAGGCTGGATGAACACCTTAGGCCCACTTCCAAGGTCCCAGGACTGGGAGGACACCACTTGGCAGGGTAGACTCACAGATGGCAGAGTACAGGTGCTGGTGTCAAGGTTGTTGGAGCCTTCTGTCACTGTTGCTCAAGTCAGGAAGCCAGCCAACCAGCACTTGTAGTCACTTTGGTGGCCCTAGGTTCAACAAATGCAAGTCAAGTCCTTCTCACTCAGGCAGGAGGGCAGCAAGGCAGCACAGCAGGTAAGCAATCCTTCGGGCAGCAGCCTAGCAGATTGACAGTCCTTCAGCATCACTGAAGCCCTTCTTCGGGGCAGAGTATCCACAGGTCCAGAAGTGTACTGAAAGGCGGGTATCTGAGGTTCAATATTTATACCCAGTTCTATCTTTAAAGGGGGAGGAAGCTCCAGTTTCAAATGCACAGGTGCCCTGCTTTCCTGGCCTTGCTGCCAGACTAACTACAGGGGCCATGCAACCCTTTGTGTGGAAGCAGGTCACGGCCTATTTGAGAGTGAATAGGGATGTGTCCCTCCCATCCTGCCAGTTATGGCCTATCCAGACACACCTAAGCTCTTTACTGTATGCGGCTGCCTAGGAAGAATACACAAAGCCCAACTGTCAGCTAAACCCAGTCTTGAGACCCCGAGACAGGCTCCAAATGACTGAGGCAGGAAAACTCCAACTTTCTAAAAAGTGATATCTTCAAAATTTTAATTAAAAATCCAACTTTATCATAAGAGATTATTTTTTTCCGACAATTCCAAAGATACCGAGCATGAACTGGTCACCTGTTCCCATTTGGAAGTTACAGCTTATTAAATGTAGTATGGTAAACCCAATGTTAACCTATGGGAGGTCTTGCAGGAGCGAAAAATTAATTTAAGAGTGTTTCACTACCAGGACATATAGAACTTAAAAGTATATCCCCTTCTATTTAAATACAATGCACCCTTCCCTCTGGGCTGTCCAGGGCCTACCCTAGGGTTAAACTATATATTAAAAAGGAAGGTTTGAGCCTAGAAAAAGGTTTATTTTCAAAAGGGTTAGTCATGAACTACACTCCTTTATTCAAAATTATGCAAAACCTTTGAAGCAAATCTTCTGCTTCTTTAGGTGTTTAGTCTTGGTGTGTACTCTGTCCCTGAACAAACAGAATAAACTTAAATAAATTGCCGGTAGCCAGTTGGTTAACCAGTCCCGAGACGTACTGCCAAAATGAGCCCATAGAAGTTTGAATATTGAATCAATAAACAAGACTTTATGAAACCAACAGCGAGGTATTGAAGTTCTTCAATTTCACTTCTTTAATAGTAGTTTAGGTGCATAAATCTTCAGTATATGAACTTGGAATACACCATCAACAATTCCATTGAAAACTCAAATTCATATTTAGCAATAAACGTCTCGCTCCACCAGAACCCAATGCATTTCGGTATGAAACCCTTCTTTAGGGGTAACAGAAATGAAATGTGCAAATATGAACAAGCAACTTTTGTTTTGTTTTGGCATAGACTGCTGGATTTCTGGCCACATTTGTGACACACAAGTTGCTTGTTATGCACTTGGTGGAATATAAGGTGACCATACACTTCATGAGTAATCAGATAGGATTACCATTAACCATTCTGTATATCATATTTGCATATTTAATTTCAGTTACCCCTGAAGAACGGTTCCATACCCGAAATTAATTGGGTTTTTGCAGAGCGAGATCTTTATTGCTATTTATGAATTTGTATCTAGAATTCGAAATTGGTGTCAGATTTTTCTTATGATTTGTTTTCACTTTATTACTGTTTGTTTACGGCATAAATACTTTACGCATTGCTTCTAACTAAGTTAAACCTGACTGCTCTTGTGCCAAGCTCTCAAAGGGTTAATCAAGCACAATGTCAATTTAGTAACATTTTGTGGTTCGTCCTGTCAAGAATTGCTGCTGATGCCCGAGAAGGTCTCTAACAGGACTAAACTTGCCATCTATTTTATTATTGTTAAAAGATTTTGCTCAAGTGGAAAGTCAAAGCTCTACCAAGAAACGAAAATAATAAACTACATTTTTACATAATGAGACAATCAAAAGAGCTTGTTTGCAGGGCTGGGCTGAGAAAATAAATCAGGGTTTTATTTCGAAACCCCTATAAATGCCCAATCAAGCTCAGAACGCAGTTTTAGAAAACGAATGTGCTTTGGGGGACACATTAAACAGTTGTGTCAGTTGACACTGGTCAGAGAGATTGGCTTGCAGACCTTTCAATCGAGTGCTTGTAAATTCGGTGTCCATTAGTTTTTAGTAATTCATATGTATTGTATTGCAATATTTATAGCGCTTACTACCCCTATGTGGGGCTCTCTACTGCTGAGCAGAAATCTATGTTCTCATTTTGTAATCTTGGTTGAAAGTAACCAGATGCAACAGATCACGGTGAAATAATCCAGCAGTACATAATTGAAGCAGGCCTTGCATTTAGTGCAAGAAAAAGTCAAGCAGGTCTAGCATTAGACAAAAAGAAAGAGCGGCTCAAAAGTCGTGCGTTGTTTTTGGGGCATCTCTGAAACGGGAAGAACCAGATTCGTTTTCGGCAGACCTACTTGAATATCTTATTTCACTCCTATCCCCAGCCCTCGGGCCTGTTTAATTCCTTGCCTGCAAATAGCGTAAAAAAAACCTCAGTTTTGTAAATATAAAAAACAATTGAAATCGGATAGCACATTCGAGATTTTGGACACAAATTATATACACGAATAAGTGCATAATTATTAACCAACAAAAACAGTTTTGGAGGGCAACCTGTGCAAGAAGAACTTGGCATGTTAGCCATGCAAAGGTCATATGGGACAGGGTTGGCTTGGGGGTTGGGCATTTATTCTTTACAGACACATGACCCAGGTACAAATATGACAGACAGGTGTAACCCCTGCACACTATAGGCAGCATACGAAGTACTGGTTGATAACAGTTGCACAGTGCGTTTCAGCCTAGAGCCATGATACAATGTCAGGTCAATCTTGTCTACAGCGAAATGCACTGAAAGGAAAGGGAAGCATTTTACATGCCTTGCCTGGAGGCATCGGACCCCAGCTGTGGTGAACATCCTCAGTATTCAATATTTAAAATATCTTGGGAAAAGAGAATTCCTTACACTAAATGGTAAATAACGGTTCTACATCTAAGACAAGCCTACTACAGCGAGGCTCACACAAAACAGATGTCTGCTGTTGTCATTGCCCTGGAGATTGTCATGCATCACTGTTCGGCACACTTAGGAGCAATGACAACAGCAGACACATTCAATAGAACTTTGCAATCAACAAAAGTATCACAGTACATGAATGAAAGTAGGTAGTAGTGCTTGATTTAACCTTGGTGCACTAGGACCTTCTAGTGGGCACCTCAGACTGACAAATGACGACATTTTACTAAACCTTTCTATGAAACCATTCAATTCTGATCTGAAAGTCACTAGAAAATTATCCTAACATTACTACTTCTTGATGCTTATGCACAGTTTCATTAGGTCTGGATTTTTGTCACTTACTAAAACAGGGCTTTAGAGAAATATTTCTCACTCATACGATATAGGTTGTTAGGTACATAGAATCAATTTGGGTGCTTCCCTTAAAATGCACGAGGCGCACTAACTGACATACAACTCAAAACTATAGAGAATCATCACACTTCTGTCACATTTAATCCACTATGACTGCACACCATAGAATTACAAAACCCAATGATCACATTAACAACCTCGCACAGTACTACCCAGTGCAAACACACTACTCTCCCATGTAACCAGATCATCATAAAACTGACACCTCAAAACTCTGACATTACTGTTGCAAATGATTTCCGCCCATTTGGTAAGCCCAGATTTTTAGCTTTATTTGATCACCTAGCTTTGGACTTGTTGCATGAGTCAGAGTCATTTTAAGGATTATTTGGGGAAAAGGGTAAGAAGTACCTCTGGTGGACCCAGTTTGCAACAACTTTGAATTGTATTACCAGCTTTCTGCTCATTCAAGTCCTATGTCACCAAACATTGAACTATACATTAAAAGTTAAGATACAGAAATGCACATAAGAAATCTAGAGAGAAAGTCTACTTTTCAAGGAGGCCTTGGAAGATGGAGTCCCTTGGCTATTGCCCACTTTGCTCATGCCTTAAAATGTCTCTGCTACGGGTGTGTCTCACTACTTGTGTCACATCCATGGTAATCAAATGGTAAATGTAGTGTGCATGTTTACCACCTGTGTTGTCCTTTTAAGATAAGGCTGCTGCGTTGCACCTATTTTAAGAGGCACTTGACTGGTTATACATGAATATGTGCACACATGTGCAGTTTGGGCGTATGACACAATAGTCGTGCACAGTTCGGTAACTGCACATAGGTAGCCTGGCACAGAGGCGACTCGGGATAGGACTTATGATGTTATTAGGTACTTATAGGTAATGTCAGTACTGCTGTGCCACTGTATTATACATCGGAGTAAATATGCCTTAAAGAACATTTTCACTTCCCTTAGGCCTACAAAGCCCAGTAAGTAATCAAACTGGGGTGAAACATGTATGCAAAGTTTGAATATGGAAGTCCCAAGCACCTTCGTGTACACCTTATGGGTAGTCCAGAGTTTTCATATGTCTCCGGCACAGCTCTGAATCAGAGTTCAGGCTTTTTGCCACCCTGTTGGGTCAAGTTAATTACACTGCTGCCCAGTAGAAGGAACAAAGGCCTCCCCACAAAAAAGGAGTAATTAACAATGCTTGACTCAGCTCCAGATGAGGAAGAGAGGAGGAAGAGAATCTGCTTCTGTTAATTAGCTGTCACATTGGAACAGAGTGGGGACAGGCACAGCCCAGAGCACTGAACAAAGGACGAAGCCCAGACCTCTGAGGCCAACACCAGAGGGGGATCCCCTTTGAGGTTTTGGTGGGAACATTACTCAAAGAGTAATTAGGCTCCCATAGAAGATGTGAACAAATACCTCTTGACAGCGTCATCCTGAATTGTCCCAGCATGCTGTGCAGGAATGTTGGTACTGCGATGGAGGGGTCCTGTTGCAACCTAGGTTTGGCCTGGGGTGCCTAACCTCTAGAAAGTTCCTTCCACGTTAAAAACTCTTGCATAAGAATGAGAAAAAAGGTTGAGCACTGGAAATGTACAGCAGCAACTGCGTAGAAATCTTGAAGTACAATTCCCATGATGCTCTAATGGACTAAGCTCTTTGCTACCAGCTCCCCCCAAGACCAGTGGGCCTCGCAAGGACCAGTGAGGTTCGTTTCCCTACGGCCCCCTACGGGCCATTTGGGGTAAGACCTCGATAGCAGTGAGAGAGGAGCACCAAAGAAAAAGACTAGCAACGTTTGCTGCTTTAGAAGCTATGAGGCCTAGATCTCACCACCAGGAGACAAATGAGCCCAAGATCTTAAAAATTGTCCCACAGGGCCCGAGTTCTGCTCATTTATATGATTTGACCTTTAAACCCTCAGAAAAATGAGTGTGTGGGGCTCTGCTGCAGGACTGTAAAATGATGAGCTAGTGACCAGGGGTCAGCGCACCCTCATTAATAAGTAATTGATCTGGGAGGGTGTGTGCCTGGGGCTCCATTCCCAGAGCTCTGAGATGCCCAGGGACCCCATCCCCTTGGCTTGTTTATGTGAAAAAGGGATCTGAGACCCCGTCTCCTGCCCCTGATACAGAGAAGCAGAAGGAGTGCTGTCGTACCGCCCCAATAAGCAGTGCCCACGCCCTCACACCACCAGTGACTGTGGCTGAGGGGAGTGGGTCAGCTTTTGACCTACAACCTGGTAATATAGCAATCTCCTGTGATTGTTTCTATGACTGCATTTTATGCAGTCTAAATGTGTATGAAAAAAAAAAAGACTCATACACGTTATGTTAGTTTTAAATTCTTTATCGACCATATATTAATAACACTGGTTTTGGATAAACATTGAAATGGTTTTATGGTAATAATGATAACATTTAGACATGGATGTTGATTATGGTGATATAATTATAATTTTTCATATATGTATTTTGGTCTTCTAATGAGATGACCCCTTGACAAAAGCAAATAGTCTTCCCTTATTTAAAGTGATACTGCTATTCTGCGGGGCAATACCCATTAGGTGTCAATTGTGATGTCAGAATTTCGCCGAAGATACTTCTATTTGCCTGATGTATATATTTGTAAATTACTGCATAGTATTTAGTAGTGTGTGTGTGTGTGTAATAAGTGTATTTTTCGTTTTTCTAAATAAAAAGCACTGACTGCAAAATCATTTATTGAGTGGTATTACATGCCAGCAAATGGTGAATACTAGATGAGTAGGCCTTGAACAGCTCTGTTTCACCACCCTAAGAGAGTGGAGTGCTACAATTGGGTGCTTGGTTTCCAATAACGAAAAACTGTGAACCTATTACTTGCGCAGGCCTCACATCCTGAACAACTAATAACTCAATTTCTTACAATTACCACCCGCCGGCCTCCTAACCTCTCCTTGGACACCAAACAACTACCACAGCATCATCTTCTATCATTACAAAAATATCTCACGGAAGCACACTATCACCCAAAATCCTGCCACTGCCACACACTAGTACAATACTATGCTCCCATGCTTGCACCGCCACACATCATTATCACATTAAACAACCCCAGCAAAACAATACCACCTCACCTCACAACACACACACCACCCTAAAATTATCTATCTGCACAGCTCTGCACAAAATCACACTACCAAATACATGATGGTAGTACTAGAACCATGTGCTGTAAAGAATGACAGGAAAATTAGGCACCCGGGCAGAGATACCCACAGCATCACATGATCAACCCATATTAGCAAACTATCAACCCCATCTTAAGACACCTTCTGTTCATCCACCATCCTAGTAGTACGACAGTCCACCACTGCACTGCAACCCACACCGTGGTAATGCCACCTAACAGTAGAACAGTTCTACCTACAATCACAACAATATCAAACTCTACTACTATGCTACCAATTTCCATTTCTAAACTACAATCCACGCCAAAGAAACATAAACTAACGAACCACCTAATCAACTCCTACAAACGAAACAGACCCACTTTCACTCTGCTACCAATTTAACATTACGTTATCAAGTAGTAATGAGAAATATTAATCCCTACTACTGCTCACCACCCCTACAACTGCACCAAACTCATGTCACTACACTAAAGCCAAAACTGCATGCAATCTGTAGAGTGACATACAACAACAAACAAATCCATCACCACTCTATTACAATACAGCAACATCAAACCAACAATATACAGATAACATAATTACCAAAAAAATAGAATAAGACTAAAACCTTATACACAGACCACCAAGCCATGCAACGGAATTACACAACAATAGCACAATACAATGACTGAATCTCCATAGCACATCACCAGACAACACACAAAAACAGTGCAACACACATGCAACATAAACCCAACACAGCAACAGACAAATCAAACTATAGACAACTAAACAACACAGTGACAGATAACAAAAAACAACACAACACAGCAACATGCACAAATCAACATAAATGCAATTCAGGAGGTCCAAAACCAATCAAAAATTATTGAACACCAGTTCTGCCAATGAGGTCCTTTCTCTTCTGGTATCATGAAACGTTTATATAAAAGACTCACAAAGAACATCTTTTAGCACTTCACTTTTAGGGTAATGAGACGGAGCTGCCCAAGGATGACTCAATGAAGCCATGTACACTCTAAACTCAGAACTCAGCAAAAAGCAAAAATATCAATATATCCTTGTCTAGTCCGTTCTTTATTTTTAATGTACTACAATAAACACATACTATGCACAACAGGCATTTATTTACAAGCTCCCAAGTTGAATGATAAATTGGAATACTTCCTAATGCAGCATTGAAAATATTCAGGGTGAAAACCTTGTGCCAGGAAGAAATGTGACAGGGTGTAAATAACACCCAAGATGAAGTCTGTTCCAGTTATCAACGTTGTTTAATTGGTCAGTTTGCACACTAACAGGCTCCAATGATATCACAAGCATTTGCAATGCAATAGGTCTCGCATTTGGGAGAGTTAGAACTATTGGAGTTGTAAATAACGATGTCTTTACTCATGTGTTTTGTTTTGGAGTGTTGTGGATGTATGTGATGTGGAGTGGAATTATGTGGGTTGAATTGGAATTGTTAGTTGTGGAATTGTGTGGGGTGTAGTGTATTTGTGTAGTGGGATTATGTGGCATTGTTAAAAGATAGGGATGAGAGTTGCATAGAATATATAGAAAGGAAGATAGAAAGGGATAGCTAGGTTGTGCAGGAAGTAGTGAATGAACTCTAGACAGAGGAGCAGAAAGAGTGGATGAGAAAGAGAAAAAGAAAGGGAGAACAGGCCACAGAGTATAAAGCGGGAATACCTGTGTACACAGAGAACACCCTAAGAAGAGGAGGAGAGCGTGGGTTTGAGGGATAGAAACCTTGAAAATAGTTAGCTGGACATTTCACTTGTACAAAACCATTGAAATTCCCCCGTTATAGTTAGTTCAGCTAACTATAACTCGCACGCCGCAATGCACTGCTGATGGCGTCACATATTACATCACTCATGATATGGTCAGTGACATCACTCATGACCTCACTGATGACATCTCAGATGACATCATTGACGACATCATCCAGAGAATGTGTGCCTTTCTGAAAATTAAATATTTTTTATATATGTATATCTCAAGGTTGATGGAAGAATAAATGGGTATATAAGTGTCTAAATGGATGATTTTTTTTTTTTTAAATTGATTGTATAACGGACTGATTAAGTGTATCTTAGTGAATACATGGGTTACTAAGTAATGTTTAAATATGTAAATATCTGTATCAGTCTCTCACTTTGCGTATCAGTGACTGCATGGGTTGGTGAGTAGCTACATGAGTGTCTATATGGGTTATTAATTGGTTTTTCGAGTATCAGTATGAGTGTCTGAGTGTCTGTATGGTTTAGTGGAGGGTATTACTTAGTGCATAGATGCATCAATGAGTGCGTCACTGTTTGTATGTGTTGAAGACAGTATGTGTGCAGGACTGTATGGGTGGATGAGTGTGTGTATGGGTGTGTTAGTGAGTCAATAGTGTCTTTATAAGTAACTACATATGTTTTAAACTAGTATATGTGAGTATTGCTGTATATAAGTGAGTATATGTGAGAGTGAGAGATTGGAAGAGTTCCTGTATGAAATAGTATGTGTTTCTTTAAGTGATTTTTTAAAAGAGTAAGTCTGTGTAACTTTCTGTAGAAGTAAGTGCGCTGGTGTGTGTGTATAACTTTATGTGCAAGTAAATGGATGTTTGATTCTTTATTAGCATGAGTGACTATGTGTGTGAGTAATTCTATGGATGAGTGGCGGTGTGTAACAGGATGTATAGGTGTATGAGTGCATATGATGAGTGAGTACATGTATGAGTGACTATGTAGGATTGTTGGTGTATGAGTGGATGTGTATGTAGATCTTAGAATTACAGAATAGGTTATTGTAACTGGTATTGGTATGACCATTGTTTAGAAAATGTTAGTTTCTATTTTTGAGTGTGTGTATCAAAGGTTATATTAGGGTGAGAGGAGGTCTGCCACTCTATCACAAGGATGATGTCATCAGTGATGTCATTTTCAGATGTCATCAGTGATGTCATCAGTGATGTCACTGACCATGTCATGACTGATTTAATATGTGACATCATCAGCAGTGCATTGTGGGCGCGCGAGTTATAGTTACCTGAACTAACTATAACGGGGGAATTTCAATGGTTTTGTATGAGTGAAATGTCCAGCTAACTATAACACCCCTGAAACCTATGTTTTTTTCAGTGAATTTCTAAGGTTTTTTAAATTCTAATTCCTAACTATAACATGTCTGAAACCTATGGTTTTTATCAGTGAATTTCTAAGGTTTTTTTAAAAGCTAATTCCTAACTATAACATGTCTGAAACCTACGGGTTTTTTCAGTGAATTTCAAAGGATTTGTTAATGATAATTTTTAAATGTATTAATTGTTATATTTATTTTTTTTATACTGATTTACTACATTTTTTTAAACTATTTATTTTTAGATATTTTATTTTTTAAATTACATTATAATTACATGATACATTACATAACAAAATATACTTTCTCAGAATGAATTACTTTAGTTTAAATACTTTGCAAATAGGCAATATACTTTTAAGTACAGTAGTTACAGTTGTTGCAATGGGCAACACAATGCAACATTGAGCTCAATGGGAATTTCTATCTAAATGCAATTAGTTACTTTATGGATTACTTTTCTAACCACAGGACTGGATCCTAGATTCAGTCCTGGGACATCTCCTGTAGACAGTTGAGTAAAAGCGTTTTGGTCACACTAGTGATTTTTAAGGAATAATATTGTATTTTAAAAGTTGACACTGAGAAACGTTGTCACATAGAATCACCAATGTTATCCTATGGGAGGAAATTCACTAAGCAGGTAAGTAGTGTTATCGTTACTTTTTCTTCCTCAGTGGTGGATCCTGGATCCAGCACTGGTGCATCTCCTGTAAACAGTTGAAAGAATGCGTTTAAGTCATACAGGCGATTTTTTTTAAGGAATATTTGTAGTTTGTGAAAATCGACCCTTAGAAACATTTCTGGTGAAAACCAGACAATGGATTCCTATGGAAGGAAATACAAGTTACTGGTAAGTACGGTTAGAATTACTTTTCAGGGTCAGTACTGGATAAAAGATGCAGCACTGGGTTCTCTCCTGATAACAGGTGAGTAAATCGGAATTCGTTGTTCGGATGATTTTAGGTGAATATTTTAAAGTTTCAAAACTCCACACTTAGAAGACTTTCCAAAGGAAACTAGTCAATGTTAGCCTATGGAAGGAAATTCAATTTACTGGTAAGTACGGTAAAAATTACTTTTCAGGATCAGCACTGGACTCAAAGATGCAGCACTGAGGTCTCTCCTGATAACAGGTGAGTAAATCAGAATTCGTAGTTTGGCTGATTTTACTTTGGTCCACTATATACAGAGCCACTTTCCTACACCATCCCGTCCCTTCACCATTGTGTAAACACGCCCTGTGTCCATTTTAATTTGGGAGATTAAGTCCCCTTGAATCCTGAGGATCCCTGGGGTCCAAGTAGCCCACTAGGTACCTCCAGTAAGCGCCACAGAGCTGCGTTGCAGAAAGGTGTAAAAAGGGACACGGCCTGGACCACCTCTCTACAACGCAGCGCAGTGGCGCTTACTGAAAGCACCTGGTGGGCTAGTTAGCCCCCAGGGGCCCTCAGGATTGAAGGGGAATTATTTCCTCAACTTAAAACACGCCACAATGCATGTTTGCACACGTCACCTCAGGCCCCGTCCCCTCCCTTTGCCCCTGTGTAAACGCGCCCTGTTTCCATTTTAAGTTGGGAGATTAAGTCCCGTTGAATCCTGATGGTCCCTAGGGTCCAACTAGCCCACTAGGTACCTCCAGTAAGCGCCACAGAGCTGCATTGCAGAGAGGTGTAAAAAGGGGCGTGGCCTCTGAACACCTCCCTGCAACGCAGCTCCCTGGTGCATACTGGAGGTACCTGGTGGGCTAGTTGGCCCCCAGGGACCCTCAAGATTGAATAGGAATTAATTCCTCAACTTAAAACGCACCACAGGGCGCGTTTGCACAATGGTGAAGGAAGGGGGCGGTGCCTGAGGTGACAACACAGCATAATTTCCACAAAGTAATTTGTTTGCCTTTTTTGCTGTTCTCAGAATATATTGAATTTCACTAGAAATAGTGATTTCAGTCGTACTCATCACTTAACAGCGGGCAAAAAAAAAAACAATCAGAAAGATTGTTAAAAAAAAACAACATGCTATTCTCAGTAAAATACCAGAAAATACAAATTACAAATATATGAAATGCTTACGGCTTACAAAATTTTATAACTTTAACTTATAAAAACTGTAAATATTGCTGCTTTAAAATATTCACTGAATCAATGACCACCAAAAAGTCCATAATTCAAAAATATACCTTTCCTTGAGGCCAAATGGTATTTTTGCACTCCTTCTTTATGTAAATTGTCCAATGGTAGTCCTATTAAATTATAATAATAAATTACTCAGAGAATGAATTATCTTCCTAAAACTTTGACTTTAAAAATATTAGGTAGGAATTTTGTAATTCCCTAGGCAAAGGTTGTTTAAAAACCAACTGGGAATCATTACAAAGTCTCCAGCCTTTGTCACATTTTAGATAGGCAGTGTAATGTCCAGATGTGGTGGAAGGACCATCATGGAAAATTTTCGCAATTGCTACAAAAGTCCTTCCTGATATTGATAGTTGTGCTGCAACAAATTGCTTTATTAAAGTATCCAATTTTCTTCCGTCAGCTGTACAACGTTGCATCATTAAAATTATGTATTTTCCATATTTTGTTAAGAATAATGTGGATAACATTTCTGATTTACATTGGCTACACTCCATGTTTTGATTTGCACCTTTAACTAATTTATTGAAAGACACTGATTTACAGTCTGGTAATGTTAAATACAGAAATCTCTCAGTGTCTACATTGGTGCTACATGTATACATGCAATTTTCACAATCATGTTCCCATTTGTAAGAAAGGCCAAAAATATTTTCTATTTCTACACCTTCATTTTCAAAAATGGTAAGCATATACATTAAAAATTCCTGAGCATCTTGGATATTTTGTGAAAATTGTGTAGAACCAGAACACACATCCAAAAGACTACGAACATCTGAAACAGATTGTATTTTCCTTGTATCTGTTGTCAATTTTTCATAAACAGAATGCAACAGAGAACAAAATCTTTTTTCCCGATTCTGCATAATTTGTTCTCGCAAACCTTCCAGATAAAAAACAACATTGACCACTACATTAGCGTAGCAGTTGACACCAGAACTATTTTCAAACTGATAACCAACAATCTCTTCAACAGTGTCCAATTTCTTTTTACCTGCAATCACAACATTATCTTGTTCTTTTCCCTTCTTGACACCTTCAGAACAGATATTCTCTAACCTTCTTTTTCGACCAACCACACGCTTTTCAAATACAGGATATTGACCTAAATTTGGAGCATACACCCTTCTTAACCTATCATACTCTTTTACACAGTTTGCATCTGCAGTAACCTTTGTCTCATCAAAATCAATCAAAAACAAGCCAGATAATGTTCTGACTCGCGACAAAGCAACATATGCCATACCCTCTTTAAATACGGTAGATCCAATGTTCACCAATGCACTGTCTACACTTAATCCTTGAGATTTATGAATAGTCACTGCGTATGCCAGAGAAAATGGAAATTGTTTCCTACGGACATATAAATCTTTAACAAGCAAAAAACGAACTGAACAACGACCAATTTCTTTAACTACAGCAATCTGATCAAATTTAATTTTTAAAAATTCAATTCCATCTTTTTTCTGATAATTCACAAAATCCACCACTTTACCCATTGCACCATTAACTAAACCTTTCTCTATATCCAAATTACGCCTTAAAATTACCCGACAGTTTACACACGCATATAGTGTCTTTTCTAAACCAGCAGTTTTAGATATTTTTTTTCTAAACAATCCAGTTTTGATCTCAACTTTCCCGTCAAAATAATAGTGATTTCTTCATGCTGTATTTTATCGATGGCTTCCATTTTTACAATTTCTTCATTTTCCAGTTTCAATAGTTCTTCGTTGAATATGGAACACTCGTGCAGTGTTGGCATTAAGCAAATCACTGATTTATTTTTAGCAATTTCCACGTACACTTTTGCAGGAACTGCATTTTCATTTGGAAAGACATTGCAAAGTAATCGACTCTCCAAAGCTTGTTTGCCTTGTTTTGAAAGAATTCCAATTCTTATATCTTGAAGAATACGTCCATATTCAGCATCATTTGCCTGTCGCATATTTCTTGTCAGTTCTTTGTATTCAAAATGAGTCCAAATGTTCACATTACCAACACTGCCAAGAGACTTTCTGGTATCTTCATGGGCTAGTGTTTTAAATACCGGTTGTCCTTTTACCGGAGTCAGATACAGTAGATCTCCAAAAACTATGACGTGTTTATCTCCAAATAACACGTCATACTCTGTTTTAAGAATTTGCTGCATTCTTTTTTTTTTTTTTATATAGTTTTTTATTGAAGTTGAATGGTGTCATACATGTACAAAATGTAAAATAAAATATATAGACAATGAAGAGATACTAATGAATTACAGCCCACGACATCCTCGAGAGCATTTCCTGCTTTCAACAATAAATAAACACTGATAGTTAATTTACAATTCTCCATATTCAGCAGGCGCAGAAATTATTTATAGAAGTTAATCGAAAAAAGTCCCCCAAGTTTTTTCAAATTTCCTTCCCCCCCCTATCCTCAAAGCATAGCTTCGCTCACTCCTCTTTACTTTCCGCATTTTGAAAAACCATTCAAGCATAGATGGAGATTGATTGGTTCGGAAATTTTGAAGTAACAACGATCTGGCAACAGCCATACAGATATAAACTAGTTTAACAAATGATAAGGATAAATTAAGATGCGAATCGTAACCATAAAGCATCAATTTTACATTCAAGGATATCTGAATATGACAATTGGAGCTTAAAAAAACAAAAAGTCCCGCCAGAATGCTTTAACCATAGAACAATCAGCGATTACATGAGTCCAATTTGCAGGGGCGAAATTTAAACAACGAAAACAATTTGAAAGATAATTACTATACATTTTGGCTATTACCGCCGGGGTGCGCTACAAAAGCCATTTTCCAAAAAATAACATTCTACGCCAATTGGCTCCCCTTAATGTAGAGAAATTAAGCTTGTTAATGGTTCGCCACATAGGTGCTGTCAAAACATGATTTTCTTGTTCCCACCATTTTTTTACAGCTATGGCACACAGATCCCTTTGTCTAAATTGAGCAAGACAGCATTTCCACTCTCCAGGTTTCCTTATCGACTTATCATTAAAAAAAAGATCATTATTTAAGGGAGAGATCTGGGTAAATGATGAGGGAACATATTGCTGAAGAAATTGATAAATATAAGTAATTATGCACAAAGGCAAGCATCAAGTTTGAAACCATGCTCACCTCATCAATAATGAGGACTCTTGAAACTTCACAACAAGCTACTCCAGATAGCTTGTGGTATTCCAGTTTGTTTTCATGCTCTACTGGCAGGATTAGTAAACGATGTAAAGTAATTCCTTTAATGATATGTGCTGCCAACCCAGTTGGAGCAGTGACAACACAAGACAAATGTGAATCAGTTGTTTTCTGCAGATAACTTGTAATTACTTTAATTAAGAAACTTTTTCCTATTCCAGCTTGACCACTCACATACATTCGGATAGGTTAAAATGATGTACATGAGCACCCTCTCTTTTCATGAAGTAATCCATGGTCAATCTGCTCTTTCACTTGCTGATATATTTGTTTCTGTTCAACATTTAGTTGTTCTTCCAAGTTTCCAACCTGTATTGCATCTTCTTGAGCTTGATACATTGCTGTTTCCACCTCATTCATTGCAATCGTTACTTCCTTTTCAACAATTGGTTGTCCTAGTGGATCTTGACTCAGTGCTGCAGAACTTTGACTGTCTTGAGAACTGTCTCTAGCAATCTCAGCTGCAATTGTAGCTTCTTGATCAATTTCATCATTCAACATTTTGACATAATTTGCGAAAGCACTGCATTGTATGCTATCATTAGAAGCATTAAATGAATCTTCATAGCTGGGAAAATCTCCAAGTAATTCCAGTTCTGAACGCCATGGTTTGAACATTTGCAAAAGGGCTAAATAGTAAAATTTCCTTTTGTCAGCAGTGTTGCAACTCAGTTTCCTGTGATTAATTAAATTTCCTTTCCTTTGTTTCACCAGACATCCTTCGGAACCAATCACTGCATATTTTCCATCGTTGATGTTCTCTGTAGTATTCCGTTTAAAAGTGTAGTTTTGCAGCACTTCATAGAGACACATGTTCTCAAGATGATGACTTCCATTTGGGTAGTATGTGTCCAACATATTCATTTTAAATATATCTGTACTTTCTGGTTCATTTTCTGCTAAATATTCAATTTCTTGAACAGATTTCAGTACCCGATTTCGCATTCCTGCAAGACCTAGACTCACCCAAATGATTCTTCTACTTTTGGAATATAAACTTGCAGATGATAACCGATCTGAACATTCATATGCTCCAATTTCACGATGCGATAACATCTTCAAACTGAAACTGTATCATTTCTTACTTAGAGTCTTCCCGTGAGAAATCTTTTCCCACATTTCTTTCAATTCAGTCTTTTCTGATTTAGTAATGTAAGACGTTACATATCGAGCAACAGCAATGAAATTGTCCGCAACATACTGAATATCCATGTTAGCCTTCAACATGGATAAAATAACTGGATTGTAGTCATTTATGTATTTCGATTCTTCGCTTCTTCTTAAGATGTAGGTGTTTTTCGGAGACATTCTTGTGATGGTATGTCGCATAGCTGACATAAAACTGTTCACTCTTCCTTTGGATAAAACAGGACGTGAAAATCCAAAACGACATTTGGTATAGAACTTATGCTTTGACTTGTACTTTCGTCGACAGTATTTTCCACACCTGTGGCTTTGAAATCGTAAGACTTGTTGTTTTAAGTTTTTATCTTCTCTGCTATTGGGAAGAGCACATGTAGCATAATCTTCAATGAAAGACAAAACAGTTTCATCTGAATCTGTTCCAAATTTGGGGGCGTCCTTGATCCATAACAACATATGTGTGTGAGAAGCACCTCTTGCTTGATACTCCTTTCTCCAAAAGAAATCCACAACTTCTCCAAGAGGAGGATTTTTTTTATTGCAGATGAAAGACATCATAGCTTCAAATCTATGATTGAAATATCTGCATACATTGACAGGATCCAAAGAGCACAATTCTCCATGTGTCTTGTATTCAATATTTTTTATATTGGAATTTGCCTCTCGAAGAAATTCAAGTAAATCATCCCAAGCATACTCAGCACAGCTTAGTGTAACAAACCATGTAGGAGTTCCCAAGTTCCGTAGCATTCATTTCAGTTCTCCATGTCGACGGTACCATTATTCATCAGTCCCACGCTGACATGCCATCAGATTAATCAACTGAGATTCTAAATGATCATCTCTCTGATGCACTTTATCCATAAAATCCTTTGCAGTTACATTTTGAAGATGCATTCCAGTTTTTAAAATATGATTTACTGCATATGAAAGTCCAGACAAGTCACTTTCAAACAGAAGATGAAACTAAAGGGATACATTGTCGAAATCTTGGATCTTCTGCATATAATCTTGTTGTCCGATATTCAGATGCAGGAATCTGCACAGGACGTTCATCATATCGTCCACCTTTTCCTGTTGGAAACAACAGCGGGAAACAACAAGCTTCCAAGCTCTCTTCCCATACGCTCATGGGACTTCCTGTTACTTTTTTCATTTGAAACAACTCAATTGTATTCCCCATCACCTCTTTGGAATGAAGTGGATGTACACTGTAATGTTCATAGATTTCTTCACATCTGGACATGTCCACTTTTTCAATTTGTCCACTTAATGTTTCACTATCTTCTGCTAAATCTATTTCTTCTTCTCCAACAAACACATTTCTATAGTACTCATTATTTTTTATCAGATACAATGATGCCTTTTGCACTTTTCTAACATCCACTAACTCTTGCCAGATTTTCTTATTCTTAGTAGGAACACCATTAACTAGAATGACTAGTGGCTCATTTTCTGCATGATCTACACCAATAGTTTCAACATTTTCCCTTAAATCTAATGGTAAATACACAACTCTTCCTTTCAATCCTCTTTGCAACTCTGATGGAGGTAATTTACTTGTTTTGGGCTCCATACGAACAATAGCCTGAAATGGGTGAACACATTGTATCAGAATGGACTCATACGTATTTAAATCTATCAGCTCTGGAGGAATAGCAACCAACTCTAGATTATTATGAACAGCTCTAGCAGGCATTTTATTCTCATCTAATTTATTATAACAATATTTGCAAATACGCTGCTCACATCCCAAATCAAAACAATCCTCTACCAACAAATAAGTTCCATCCACTTATCATTATCTTCTATTTCACTTTTTAAATACAGATTGACACCCCTAGTCTGATTTTTATAGTGACTTCGCCGACAACAAATACAAGAAACATTTGGTCTTTCACCTGAAATTACCTTAAACTTTGTCATTTCATCCTCAAATTTTTCTGTAATTACAGGTTGCACATTTTCTTCAACATTTTGCTCTACTAATGTGTCAGTTTCTTCACTGTCTTGCTGAGGACCAAAGTCACAAATTTCAATATCATCACAGACGTGCTTCACATCTGATACTGACCCACGCTGAAGAGCACTGTTCAACTCATTTAACTTTAATGCTGGACTTTTTGCATACTACAACCTTCTCACTAACTTCCGCATTTGAGTATGATGTACTGCCAGCATTCTGAAATGGTGAAAAACACTTTGACAAACTTTCCTAGAAAGACAAGCCAGAGAATGACCTTGCAAACCAGTATGTTTTCTCACTCTGCAAGGGTCTAGTCCTTGCAACAGCTTAATCTTTTGTTTTACACTTTTTTTAGTATAGGCTCGTAAAAAACTACATCATTTTTCAATAGATTCCTGTCGTACACTGCAAATACTACTGCAATCCCAAGTGTACACAGGGTTTTTAACACGTCTCCCTAAAACTTCATCAGCTATCACTTCTTCTGCATTTCTTTCAACCATTTTCTCTTTCTCAATTGGACAACCGTCGCTAACCTCATAACCTCTACCACTGGTGTCAACTGCATACAATAATTTTTCGCTCTGTGAATAACTTTCTTCGTTAAAAAAAGGCTCTGAACTGGAACTGTGTATCCATTCTCCCAAAAAAAAAACATTATTTTTTTTATTAATAACTCTTTTCCTCCTACTTTTGGCCTTCATTACATGGATTGGTTTATCTAGTGATTGAATTCTGTTTAATAGTAAAATAAACAGTTTCCTTTTTATTTCAAAAGCCTTTCCCACAATGTTTTCAATGTGCTTCTTTTTATAAAATAAAGCTCTCTTTTTATATTTCTTCACATCTTTCAGCAAATTATGCACTACTCTCTTGTAAAATATTTTTTTGCGTAATTCCTTATACTGATTTTGCCTTCTTTTACCATACTTTATCTCCTTTGACTGCCCATTTGCTTTTCCTCTTATTTTGAATTTTTTTCTTACTTGAAGAATTCTCAGTAGTTCCAGTATTATGTACATTCTGTTTGGTCCTACAAACATTTTTAATAAATTGCTTTGTGATCTTACCAGAAGATTTTTTCCTTTTAGCCACATTATCTTGTACATTCAATACTTGTGGTTGATGTTTCTTTGAAGCAGTTCATGCCCTAAAGCCTACCTCACTAAAAGACTACATGCTAACTGACTGAATGATTACAGTACTATAAGGAGACACACTGGGTGAGTGACAGGGTGTTTGCTAGAAGAGTATGAATACTGACTGGGGAATTGAAGGTGTGAAACACCAGTGTGTAGGTGGTTAGAGGACTGCATGCATAGTGGATAGGCGTTTGAAGCAGTCCATGTGCTAAGGCCTGGGTCGCTGAATGAGTTCTTGGGTACTGACTGAATGATTAGAGTACAGCAAGGAGAGTGCCTGGGTCAATTTATAAGTGGTTGGCTTTTGGCGCAGTGAATGGATTAGTACTTGGTACTGAATGGGTCACTAGAGGAGTGCAAAGGGAGTGACAGGATGTTTGCTGGACTGTATGGATACTGACTAGGGAATTGAAGGTGTGAAAGACAAGTGTGTAGGTGGTTAGAGGACTGCATGCATAGTGGAAAGGGGTTTGAAGCAGTCCATGTGCTAAGGCCTGGGTCGCTGAATGAGTACTTGGGTACTGACTGAAGGATTACAGTACTGCAAGGAGAGTGCATGGGTGAATTTATAAGTGTTTAGGATTTGACGCAGTGAATGGATTAGTACATGGTAATGAATGGGTCACTAGAGAAGTGCAAGGGGAGTGACAGGGTGTTTGCTGGAGTGTATATATACTGACTGGGGAATTGAAGGTGTGAAAGACAAGTATGTAGGTGGTTAGAAGACTGCATGCATAGTGGATAGGCGTTTGAAGCAGTCCATGTGCTAAGGCCTGGCTCAGTGCATGAATACTTGGGCACTGACTGAATGATTAGAGTACTGCAAGGAGAGTGCCTTGCTGAATTTATACGTGTTTGGGTTTTGGCACAGTGAATGGATTAGTACATAGTGCTGAATGGGTCACTAGAGGAGTACAAAACAAGTGACAGGGTGTTTGCTGGAAGTGAATAAATACTGACTGGGGAATTGAAGGTGTGAAAAACAACTGTGTAGGTGGTTAGAGGACTGCATGCATAGTGAATAGGCGTTTGAAGCAGTCTATGTGCTAAGGCCTGGGTCGCTGAATGACTACTTGGATACTGACTGAATGATTAGAGTACAGCAAGGAGAGTGCCTGGGTGAATTTATAAGTGGTTGGCTTTTGGCACAGTGAATGGATTAGTATTTGGTACTGAATGGGTCACTAGAGGAGTGCAAAGGGAGTGACAGGATGTTTGCTGGACTGTATGGATACTGACTAGGGAATTGAAGGTGTGATAGACAAGTGTGTAAGTGGTTAGAGGACTGCATGCATAGTGGATAGGGGTCTGAAGCAGTCCATGTGCTAAGGCCTGGGTCGCTGAATGAGTACTTGGGTTGTGACTGAATGATTACAGTACTGCAAGGAGAGTGCATGGGTGAATTTATAAGTGTTTAGGTTTTGGCGCAGTGAATGGATTAGTACATGGTACTGAATGGGTCACTAGAGAAGTGCAAGTGGAGTGACAGGGTGTTTGCTGGAGTGTATATATACTGACTGGGCAATTGAAGGTGTGAAAGACAATTGTGTTGGTAGTTAGGGGCCACCATGCATAGTGGAAACACGTTTGAATCAATCTATGTGCAAAGGCCTGTCTCACTCCATTAGTGCTTGGGTACTGACTGGATGATTATACTATTGCAAGAAGAGTGCCTGGGTGAATTTATAAGTGTTTCAATTTTGGCGCACTGAATGCATTACTACATGGTGCTGAATGGGTCACTGGAACAGTGCAAGGGGAGTGACAGAATGTTTGCTGGAAGTACATGGATACTGACTGGGGAATTGAAGCTGTTAAAGACAAGTGTATAGTATGTTGGAAGACTGCATGCATACTGCACAGACATTTGAAGCAGTCTATGTGGTAATGCATGGTTCACAACATGAGTACTTGGAAACTGACTAAATCATCAGACTATTGCTAGGACAGTGCCTGAGTAAAACTTTTACATTTTCAGTTCTGGCGCAGTGAAGAGAATAGTACATGGTACTGAATCAGTCACTGGATGAGTGCAAGATGACTGACAAGATGTTTATTGAAATATATAGATACTGACTAGTTAATTAAAGCAGTGAAAGACAAGTGTGTAGGTGACTAGAAGCCTGTATGCATACTGTAGAGGGTTTAAAGCAGTCCATGTTGAAAGGCCTGGCTCACACCATGAGTACTTAGACACTGACTGAATGATTAAAGTACTGCAAAGAGAGTGCCTGGGAGAATTTATAAGTGTTTGGGTTTTTGCGCAGTGAATGGATTAGTACATGGTGCTGAACGGGTCACTGGAGGAGTACATGGGGAGTGACAGGGTGTTTGCTTGAAGTGTATGGATACTGACTGTGGAATTAAATGTATGAAAGAGAACTATGTAGATGGTTAGAGAACTGCATGCATAGTAGATACGCATTTGAATCAATGCATGTGCAAATGCCTGCCTCGCTCCATTACTACCTTTTAATTCTACCTAAACTTGAGAACAGGACATTTTTTAAGCAGTTATGCATATTCAAAGAAATGAACTACTCAAATGCTTCTCTCACAGTGGTTACACAAATGCACACAGACTCACACTGTGATTCTAGAAAACAACCACTATCCCTAGGAGTTTACCAAAACTCATTCACTACTGTGGAAGTGGTAAGGGAACTGCACACTAACTACATATTTCAGGGCTGCACTTTTGTGTCAAAGCCTGACTTATTTAATCAAAGCATAAGCAAAAACTGCCTTCTAATGCTACTAAAACTTGACAACAAGACAGGTTTTAAAACAGTTATCTGTCTGCAAATACACGATGTTACCAAATGCTTCTCTCACAGTGGTTCCCAAATGCACACAGACTCACAGTGTGATTCTAGACAATAACCACTATCCCTAGGAGTTTACCAAAACTAATTCACTACATGGGAAGAGGTAAAGGGACTGCACACAAACTACATATTTCAGAACTGCACTTTAGTGTCAAAACCTGACTCATTTAATCAAAGCATAAGCAAAAACTGCCTTCTAATGCTACTGAAACTTGACAACAAGACAGGTTATAAAACAGTTATCTTTCAGCAAATACACGATCTTACCAAATGCTTCTCTTACAGTGGTTCCCAAATGCACACAGACTCACAGTGTGATTCTAGACAAGCAACACTATCCCTAGCAGCTTACCAAAACTCATTCACTACTGTGGAAGGAGTAGGGGAACTGCACACAATCTACATATTAAAGTACAGCACATTAGTGTCAAAACATGACTCATTTTATCAATGCATAAGCAAAGACTGGTTTCTAATGCTACTAAAACTTGACAACATGACAGGTTTTAAAAGAGTAATCGTCAGAAAATACATGATGTTACCAAATGCTTCTCTCACAGTGGTTCCCAAAAGCACACACACTCACAGTGTGATTCTAGACAAGCACCACTATCCCTAGGAGTTTACCAAAACTCATTCACTACAGTGGAAGAGGTAAGGGGACTGCACACAAACTACATATTTCAGAACTGCAATTTCGTGTCAAAGCCTGACTCATTTAATCAAAGCATAAGCAAAAACTGCCTTCTAATGCTACTGAAACTTGACAACAAGACAGGTTTTAAAACAGTCATCTGTCAGCAAATACACGATGTTACCAAATGCTTCTCTCACAGTGGTTCCCAAATGCACACAGACTCACTGTGTGATTCTAGACAAACAACACTATCCCTTGCACTATACCAAAACACATTTCTTTCTCTAGAAGGACTACTACATTTTAGTGTAGAAACATAACTAATTTCACAAATTCATAAACAACGACTGGTTTCTAATTCTACCAAAATATAAAAACAGCACAGTTTTCTGTCTGCAAACACATGAAAAACACAAATGCTTATCACAGAATGGTTTCTACATGCACACACACTGTCAATAAGATTGTAGACAAAAAAAGTACTCCCTACACTTTAGCAGGAGAAATACATTAGTCACATTAAAATCAAAATAGTCTACATACATCCCCTCACAATTAAAAAACTCACCTTTCAAGTTGTTTTGTAGATTAAGAAGTATATCAGTCACACACCAGATATCAGTCACACACCAGATTTTCTTATACAGAATCTCTGCACTGTGCACCTCTCAGCAAAACCAAAGAATGGCAAAGTGTCCCTCTCATTTTCCACACACATACATGTAAACATCAAATCACATTCCTTCCCACACAAATTCAAAAGCAAACACACATTTCTATTGGTTAAACATTTCAACCCTTTCCAAATGACACAAATATGAACCCTTCCCCCAATCTGCCTTCTGCCTGTTACCATAGAAACAGGTCATGGAACACTGTACTGAGCACACAGGTCACAAGTTCAGCACACAATGTTGCTAATCAAGACAGCAAGTGTGCTTGACTTTTCAACATATCAGCTTATTATATATAATGTTCCTTACAATCAGTTTTTGTTAAGCAATAAGAATCATGCGTTTAAAAAACAGAAATATACACCCTACCTTTCAGTGTAGAAGGTTGTCAAACAACCAATGATTTCTTGTCTTTTTTAAAAACTGCATCTTAGCCACCATTTTAGAAAAATCTTACTTTCCAAACTGCCATTTCATTTACAGAGACCATCTGAGTGCATCCAGACCTCCTTTCAAGATGCTTCGAGTGTGGATTGTGGGACACAGCTATATTTTCTGGAGCCAAAGGTATGCAGAAAACAAAGGCATTCACAAAGACCTAGGTTTGCCAAATGTAGACATTAAATGGATTGGACAGAGAGGGTTAAAGTGGCACCAATTGATGCCATTGGTGAAATCCTTCATGCATATCCAACACCCTGACCTCATAATAGTGCACTGTGGTGGCAATGACCTAGGCACCTTGACTGGGGTAGGTCTGGAAATGCTTATGAAGGACTCCTTTGCAGAACTGATTTCACTTTTCCCCAAAACTGCCTTTGTGTATTCTAACATATGCCAAAGGCAGAAATGGAACTGGTCCGATCATTTTTATCCACAAATTGAGAAAGCTAGGAAACATGTGAATAAATCTGTTTCTGCTTTTCTCCGAGACTATAGAATGGGGTCTATTTTCAATAACAATCTGCGCTTTCATATGCAAGAGATATATAGGAGAGATGGAGTACACTTTACTGATGAAGGAAACAGAGTCTTCCTCAACAACTTTAGACTCTGTATAGGTACTTACTCATAAGTACCAAAAACTCTCAATGAACACAACGGCTCTTTTTAGAGCCACTCAAGAACAAAACACTTAAGCTTGATGTTTATCTCCCAAAAATGTCATTTTTTTTTTCCTTGGATCCGCGCACCCAACGCGATAGGAACCGCTCTCCCAACACGAGAGAATCCGTGCACCCAACACGATAGGATGCGCGCACCCTTCGCGCATTTCGCCGTTTTTTTTTTTTTAAAGGGAGCCCCAGGGTGTCCTTCTGGGACCCCCTAAGCAGATCTAGAGGGTCAGAGTATTTCCACACTGCCCCCTTTATATGTTTTACACACTTATTCCCCTTGCTTCTTCAGCCTCACTTCTACCGAGGCAGAAAATGGCAGCCAACAGTTCCTGGTTTCGAATGTAGACAGCCAATTAGCATTCAGCGCGTGATCGTCAAGGTGCGCGCTCGGTTCTGGGAGGGTGCGCTTACGGTGCGGGTAGAGTGCGCGGATCCTCCCCGGCCAGAGATATCACTAACATTTTTACCCTAATTTTCTCAGGAACTACTGAACAGATTCACACCATTTATGCAAAAGGCATGAGTCTGAACTGAGTGCTACCTCTTTGCCAAATTTGGTGTAATTCCGTTCAGCAGTTCGGGCTGTAGCTGCGACATCAGATCCTATGGGAAATTGCAGGGGGAAAACGTGTTTTGGGACCCCCCTTTTTTCTCGGCCCCCGCTTGACGAATCACCACGAAACTTTCAGGGTAGGAGCGGAGCGGAGCTGGCCAAAAGTTTGGAAAATTTCGCGAAGATTCGTCAATCGGCGCCAGACTTATTGCGAATAGAAAGTTGCAGATCTCCTATGGAAAATAGATCCTAACTATAACTATCTACTGGCGACCGCCAGTAGATTATATATATATATATATATATTTAGAAACAACTTCCCAACTCTTCCCACTTCCCATCCGGCAAACAGCGAAGAGAGAGTCACGGACACCTCATTTCTTCGTGGCAAAGTCAGGTCTTTATTTTAAATATACAGCTTTCATATATATATATATCACCTGTGAGCAAGGTCTCCGTAGAGACCGAAACGCGTAAGGTTTTCTGTTGCTGGATGCTGTATTAAACGTTTTGGAAATTCGAACGAATACCTGGTGGTATTTTTCTTGAACCTTTGACACGGGAGTGCACGAGGAACAAACCTTCCCTACGGGAAAAACGGAATTACTTATTTCGCAGTGGGTCCTGCTGCGCCTCGCGTGCACCGCCAGAGAGAACCCGGAAGCCTTCGACCTTGGGCCAGACCGAATCATATATATATATATATATATCAAAGAAACTTCCCAATGTGCAGTTGCGCACAGCAGCAGGAACGGACAACTTCACTCGCCGATGCTTGCAAATAGTGTTTATTAAATATAAGTTACATGCCTAGTCCATGACGCGTTACGAGCCACTCGGCCCTTGCTCACATGACAGCGTTACGTGCATAACATTGTATTTAAAGGGAAAACACCAACCAACACCTGAAAACAATCAAATGGCATTGCTGAAGAAATAGAAGAAATACTGTTGCGTACTGGTTCATTGTTAAAACAACCCAGTGTCGTATTCCAAGCATGATTTAAAGAAACACAATTCATTAAAATATGTTACATTATTCTTTGTGTGTGCAAACTGAAATTACCCAAAATATTGCCATATTCAAATGGTATAATTACTAGTCACATGATCACAGATATTGGTTGTACTAAATCATTGAATCTGTCCTTAGATAAGTAAATACAAAATATATATAATACAGAAACAGCTCATACAATGTCAATGGAGACAAAAATGAGTGGTCAATTAGTTGGTCAAGAACACTCACGATTGGTCTTAGTACAAAAAATGTGCAAGTGAATGAGAATTGGTATTGCTAGGTACAAATACCCTTGTTGACACCTGATGTGGTGACTCCACTAGTTCATAGATAGGTAAAATACTGTATGCATTAAGGATGATACACTAAAATTTGTCACCTGGAATGACCCCTTGGACACGGTTTACTAATGGTTGTTTGGATCCTGGTTGAAAGATATTATGAAACGAGTAACACAATAGGTATGCCAAGAGCAAATGAGTGCTCAGTGCTAGAATACAAAGTAAAATGTGTGTAAAGTGCTAATGATTTAGAAATATATAATCTAGGTATCAGCCTTACATGTCCCCTGTTCCAAAATGGAGAGGGACTAAGAAATATATAATCAAAATATGTGGTATAAGTACCTAAGGCTGATGACTGCTTGAAGGGATCCCCCTTAAAAACAACCCAATGTATGTGGTAAAACATACAGAGTAAACAATGAGTTTGCAAATGTAATGTGATTGTAGGTCAAAGAACATATCATTGGTATACATTGCACAAATGTACAGATGTAAGTCAACACCCAGATATTGTTTGCTGTTAGGTCAAAAACAGTATTAATGAGACGGACTTAATAATCACATAAAAAGAGGATACAGGATAGTAGTGAAATTAACTCAATAATTGGTTGGCCATAGAGTATGGAAACATGGCCAATAACTGATTGCTCTACCTCAAACATTGGCCAGATGTTAATTAAAGGAAATGGTGCATGTCCTCGCCTGTATTGGGACCTTGGGGGTATTTGGTATCGAGCTCGATGATATAGCGAGATTCCAATTGTCGCAATCGCTTTTCGCGATTGCCTCCCCTTTTCTGGCTTGGTACAGAATCCAGGACACAATATTTAAGGCAATTCAGATTGTTGTCATGCACCATTTTGAAGTGTCTGGCCACTGGATATGCGGGATCCGAGTTGATGATAGCTCGTAAGTGCTGGAGAATGCGAGCATGAACCGGCAACTTAGTGCTGCCGATATATTTGAGACCACAAGTGCATTGTAACATGTAGACTGCATATTCCGTTCGGCAGGTGTAGTGCCCTTTAATAGGGTAACTTTCCGTTGAAAAGGCAGTGGTATAGCTAGTTGTCGTTATCCCAAATTTGCAGGCGCGGCAAGAACTGCATTTATAAAAACCCAATTTGGGAGATAACTAACTGCCTTTGGTTAGAAGTTCAGGACTAGATCTAACTAAGTCACTGTGCATGGAATGAGCTTTACGGAAAGTGATAGTGGGCCTGATGGGAAGTACCTGCTTAAGAGTAGCATCTGTCAAGACAATAGGCCATTGTTTATTGATAATGGTCTTAATGTCTTTGGCTTGTTTGCTGTATGTGGTTATGAGCCTACATGCGATTTGATTGCACTGTAAATCATTAGTTGGATTTGATGTGGGTGTGTTTGAAGGATGTGCAGTGTTGCTTAGAAGTGAAAGTCTGTTTTTGCTGTTAGCCTTGTCTTTGGCTGATTTAAGTTTGGTAGGATTATATCCTGTCTCTAAGAACCTCTGGGTGGCATCATTTTGATGGCGAACTAAATCATCAGGGTTGCTACAGGCTCGGTGTATGCGTAGATATTCGCCATAGGGGAAACTGGTGATAGTGTGGGCAGGATGGAAACTTTTGGCGTGCAAAATGCTATTCTCAGCTGAGGGCTTGTGATACAGACATGTCTCAATGCGATCATTCTCAATGTAAACTTTGATGTCAAGAAAATTACAGGCTGAATTGTCTATGTTCGCAGTGAAATGTAAATTGATGGTGTTCGTGTTAATACTGTTAACAAAATCCTCAGCTTCCTCATGAGTACCATGCCAAATCACAAAAATTTCGTCAATATAACGCCACCATCGAATGACATGTTTTCTCCACAATTCCTCATGTTCTCTCTGTAGGACATGCTCCTCCCACCAGCCCACGTGTAAACACGCGTAGCTGGGGGAGAAGCATGCCACCATCGCCACTCCCTGCAGTTGTTGAAATAATAAACCATCAAATGTGAACACGTTATTGAAAAGACACCAGCGAATCATTGATAACAACATCTCATTGTGGCAATAGAATTCTATAGGTCTTTGTTTTAGAAAGTATTCAATAGCTTGAATTCCGTCAATGTGCCTGATGCTGGTGTATAGTGCAGCAATGTCCAACGTTATGAAGCAATACTCTGATGACCAAATCTGATATATATCAGTAGATAGTTATAGTTAGGACCTATTTTCCATAGGAAATCCGCAACATTCTATTTGAAATAACGTTGGCGCCGGTTGACGAATCCTCGCGAAATTTTCCAAGCTTTTGGCCAGCTCTGCTCCGCTCCTACCCTGAAAGTTTTGCGGTGATCCGTTAAGCCGGGGCCGAGACAAAAGGGGGGTCCCAAAACGCGTTTTCCCCATGCAATTTCCCATAGGATCTGTTGTCGCAGCTACAGCCCGAACCGCTGAACGGAATGACACCAAATTTGGCAAAGAGGTAGTCCTCAGTTCGGACTCGTGCCTTTTGCACATATGGTGTGAATCTGTTCAGTAGTTCCTGAGAAAATTAGGGTAAAAAAGTTAGCGATATCTATGGCCGCGGAGGATCCGCGGACCGTACCCGCACCGTAAGCGCACCCTCCCCGAATCGAGCACGCACCCTCCCCGAACCAAGCGCGCACCTTCCCAATCGCGCGCTGAATGCTAATTGGCTGTCGAGTGTCTCTCTACATTCGAAACCAGGAACTGTTGGCGGCCATTTTCTGCCTCGGTAGAAGCGAGGCTGATGACGCAAGGGGAATAAGTGTGTAAAACATATAAAGGGGGCAGAGCGGAAATACTCTGACCCTCTAGAGGTGCTTAGGGGGTCCCAGAAGGACCCCCTGGGGCCCCCCCTTTTTTTTTTTTTTAAACGGCGAAATACGCGCATAGTGCGCGCATCCTACCGCGTTGGATGCACGGATCCTATTGCGGTGGGTGCGCGGATCCACGGCAACGTTTTTTGAAAAACAACAAGAAATCATTGGTTGTATGACAACTTTCTACACTGAAAGGTAGGGTGTATATTTCTGTTTTTTAAAGGTATGATTGTTATTGGTTAACAAAAACAGATTGTAAGGAACATAATATATGATAAGCTGATATGTTGAAAAGTCAAGCACACTTCCTGTCTTGTGTAGGAACATTGTGTGCTGAACTTGTGACCTATGAGCTCAGTGCAGTGTTCCATGACCTGTTTCTATGGTAACAGGCAGAAGGCAGATTGGGGGAAGGGTTGAAATGTATTTCAGTTGGAAAGGGTTGAAATGTTTAACCAATAGAAATGTGTGTTTGCTTTTGAGTATATGTGCGAAGGATTGTGATGTGATGTTTACATGTATATTTGTGGAAAATGAAAGGGAAACTTTTTCATTCTTTGCTTTTGCTGAGAGGTGCACAGTGCAGAGATTCTGTAAAAGAAAATTTGGTGAGTGATTTATATACTTCTTAATCTACAAAAGAACTTGAACGATGAGTTATTTAATTGTGAGGGGATGTATGTAGACTATTTTGATTTTAATCAGACTAATGTATTTTTCCTGCTAAAGTGTAGGGAGTACTTTTTTTCTCTACAATGTGTGTGCATGTAGAAACCATTCTGTGATAAGCATTTGTGTTTTTCATGTGTTTGTAAACAGATAACTGTGCTGTTTTTATATTTTGGTAGAATTAGAAACCAGTCATTGTTTATGAATTTGTGAAATGAGTTATGTTATGTTTCTATACTAAAATGTAGTACTACTTCTAGATGAAGAAATGTGTTTTGATATAGTGCAAGGGATAGTGTTTTGCTTGTCTAGAATCACACAGTGAGTCTGTGTGCATTTGGGAACCACTGTGAGAGAAGCATTTGGTGAATTTGTGTATTTGCTGACAGATAACTGTTTTAACTTGTCATGTTGTGAAGTTTTAGTAGCATTAGAAGACAGTTATGGCTTATGATTTGATTAAATGAGTCAGGCTTTGACAGAAAAGTGCAGTCCTGAAATATGTAGATTGTGTGCAGTTCCCTTACCGGTTGCACTGTAGTGAATGAGTTTTGGTAAACTCCTAGGGATAGTGGTGCATGTCTAGAATCACAGTGTGAGTTAGTGTGTATTTGGGATCAGTGTGAGAGAAGCATTTGGTGATATCATGTTTTTGCTTACAGATAACTTTTTTAAAACCTGTCATGTTGTGAAGTTTTAGTAGCATTAGAATCCAGTCTTTGCTCATGCGTTGATTAAATGAGTCATGCTTTGACACTGATGTGCTATACTTAAATATGTAGATTGTGTTCAGTACCATTAACTCTTCAAGACTAGTGAATGAGTTTTGGTAAACTCCTAGGATAGTGTTGATTGTCTAAAATCACACTGTGAGTCTGTGTGCATTTGGGTAAGGATTGTGAGAGAAGCATTTGGTAATATCGTGTATTTGCTGACAGATAACTGTTTTAAAACCGGTCATGTTGTCAAGTTTTAGTAGCATTAGAAGCCAGTCTTTGTTTATGCTTTGATTAAATGAGTCAGACTTTGACACAAAAGTGCAGTCCTGAAATATGTAGATTGTGTGCAGTTCCCTTACCACTTGCACTGTAGTGAATGAGTTTTGGTAAACTCATAGGGATAGTGGTGCTTGTCTAGAATCACACTGTGAGTTAGTGTGTATTTGGGATCAGTGTGAGAGAATCATTTGGTAACATCATGTATTTGTTGACAGATAACTGTTTTAAAATCTGTCATGTTGTGAAGTTTTAGTAGCATTAGAATCCAGTCTTTGCTTATATGTTGATTAAATGAGTCATGCCTTGACACTGATGTGCTGTACTTAAATATGTAGATTGTGTGCAGTCCCCTTACCCCTTCCACTGTAGTGAATGAGTTTTGGTAAAGTTCTAGGATAGTGTTGCTTGTCTAAAATCACACTGTGAGTCTGTGTGCATTTGGGTAAGGATTGTGAGAGAAGCATTTGGTAACATCGTGTATTTGCTGACATATACCTGTTTTAAAACCGGTCATGTTGTGAAGTTTTAGTAGCATTAGAAGCCAGTCTTTGCTTATGCTTTGATTATATGAGTCAGGCTTTGACATAAAAGTGCAGTCCTGAAATATGAAGATTGCGTGCAGTTCGCTTACCACTTCCACTGTAGTGAATGAGTTTTGGTAAACTCCTAGGGATAGTGGTGCATGTCTAGAATCACACTGTGAGTCTGTGTGCATTTGAGAACCACTGTGAGAGAGGCATTTGGTAACATTGTGTATTTGCTGACAGATAACTAATTTAAAACCTCTCATGTTGTCAAGTTTTAGTAGCATTAGAAGCTAGTCTTTGCTTATGCATTGATAAAATGAGTCAGGGTTTGACACTAAGGTGCAGTACCATGTACTATTCTGTTCATTGTGGCAGAACTGAAAATGTAAAAGTTTTATTTAAGCACTGTCCTAGAAGTAGTCTGATTATTCAGTCAGTTTCTAAGTACCAAATAGACTGCTTCAAATGTCTATGCAGTATGCATGTAGTGTTCTAACATACTATACACTTGTCTTTTACACCTTCAATTCCCTAGTCAGTATCCATACACTTCCAGGAAATATCCTGTCACTTCCTTTGCAGTCCTCTAGAGACCCATTCAACAGCATGTACTAATCCATTCACTGTGTCAAAACCCAAACAGTTATAAATTCACCAAGACACTCTCTTTCCAGTACTCTAATGATTTAGTCCCTGCCTAAGTATTCATACACTGAGCCAGGCCTTAGCACATGGACTGCTTCAATCCCCTATGCACTATGCATGCAGTCTTCTAACCACCTAGACACTTGTCTTGCACACTTTCAATTTCCTAGTCAGTATCCATACAGTCCAGCACTTGTGACTGCCTTTGCACTCCTCTAGTGACTCATTCAGTACCAAGTACTAATCCATGCCCTGTGCGAAAATCCTAGCACTTATAAATTCACCTAGGCACTCTCCTTGCTGTACTCTAATCATTCAGTCAGTACCCAAGTAGTCATGCAGTGAGCCAGGCCTTAGCACATGGACTGCTTTAAATGCCTATGCAGTATTGATGCAGGCCTCTAATCACCTACACAGTTGTCTTTCACACCTTCAATTCTCTAGTTAGTATTCATACTCTTCTAGCAAACACCCTGCCACTCACCCAGTGTGTCTCCTTATAGTACTGTAATCATTTAGTCAGTTAGCATGTAGTCTTTTAGTGAGGTAGGCTTTAGGGCATGAACTGCTTCAAAGTAGTATGCCCTATGCATGTAGTGTTTTAACGATCGTCACACTTGTGGTTCAGGGCTATAGTTTCTCAGTCAGTTTTTATATAAAATGTGTTTGTACAGTAATGGAATAGTATAAATTTGAAAGTTATTAATATACATTTATTTGTGATTCTTTTTTACAGATACAGAACAGGAGTGTTTCTCATCTGTTTGCACTCTTCTCGTGCAAGATTGTTTGGATGAAGGGTCCTTAGGTGTTCCATCATTTGTTAGGATCCCCTCGTAACAGAACTCTTTGGCAAATCTTGCGAATGAAGAAGGTGGCATTGGTCTTTGTTTGCCCCTTGGAAAAAATTAAAAATGTCTTCACCACTGATGAAAAACGTTGTGGGCGTGGTGCCTTCTGCAAAAAAAATCCTCAGATTCGGTAAATATTTTAAAGCGGCAACATTTACAGTTTTTGTAAGTTAAACTTATAAAATTTTGTTTGCTGTATACATTTTATATATCTGTGATTTGTTTCTTGTGGTATTTTGTTAAGAATACCATGTTGGTTCTTTTTTAACAATCTTTTTGATTTTCCAGGTCTGTCGTCGACATCCGTGGTTCCCACAGAAGTGTTCTGCTTTGTTGTTTTGTATTATTGTTGTTACATTTTGTTTATTAGTTTATTGTTTATATTTATGTTAATAAAAATATAAAGTTTGAAAATAGTTTATCATTTATATATTTATTATTATAAAAAATAACGTTTGAAAAAAAAATTAATAATGTTTTTGGTTGTTCTCTTAACTGCTGTGTGACTCTTTCTTGTTCTTATTACTGTTATTTGATGGAGTCCACCATGGTGTTAAATTTTGGGGAACTTATCGCTGGAATACTAGTGATATCTGCAGTTTGCACCAACTTCTGAATAGTGTGTTAGATTTATCTCAACTTTACTTCTGTTAAAGTGCTGATAATGAAATGGAGAGTAGCCGTTCCCGTGCAAAAAGACATGAGGTGCACCTTTGCGATTTATTCTAAATAATAAAATCCTGTATTGTATTGCACTGAGGTATTGGCTGCATTTACAGTGTACACACAAAATCTATTAAGAAATCTCATTGTATTTATATTGATTGGGAATAGTGCGTCAGGTGCTGGATCTTGACGAGATACACTGCTCAGTTCGTATATTGTTCTGCATACGAAAAAAATCACATCACAACTTTCACACTAATTGCAATGCGAAACAAATTCCGGCGATAAGACACGTTAGCACCAGGGATTTTACACCTGCTTTCTGCTGGTGTTAAGCAGGACAACTACCTGCACCATGAAAGGGAACACAGCTAAGAGCCACACCAGAACACCCACAGGTGCCATAGAGTCAATGGGCATGATACAGGGATACCCATGAGGGCCAGAAGACTCATCTCAACAACTCCAGGACCGCCAATGCCACCCAAACCCATATCTTAGTAAGTGTGTCCCTGTGGTCATTGTCTTAGCATGATAGGCACGAGCCCTGCAACATCACAGTGTACTGTCACCTCAGCGTTGGCAGTGAGCCTGGATGTGTAGCTACGTTTGCCTCCTCCTGCATGCACAACTGGCGTGTGCTGGTCTGGGGTTCACAGGTCAGTGGAGCGGTGTGCCTATCCGGCAAGGGGAACGGGGTGTCTCGGACATGTCCGTGTACAGGAAGTGCGGTAAGTGTGTCTCTGTGTTCTGGTGTGGCCTGTTACAAGAGCCGCAGCAGTCGATGTTGTAAAGTGGCATGTACCACCTCCAAACGGCACTGTGATGTTGTTGTTGGAATGTAGCAGGACATGCGCAAATAGGCATTACAATGGCGTGCTGTACAAGTGCACGAGATACAACAGCTCACCGTACAAACGTGTGGGGGCTCGTGGGAGGGAGGAGCAGCCATTTGGCAACATAACACACAGTGAACTCGACCACATGCCACATGCTGGGCATCTCATCCATGATGACCACGGTCGCAGACATCCCACAACACCAACGACTGGCCTTTGTACACGTCCTGTATGAATGCAGCGTGGTTTTCACTTCTATGCTCGTTCAGTGGTGTGATGTTGGCGGGTTGTGTGACTTGTGCTCCTTGTTGTTGTGTTTCATTTTGGCCATTGTTTGTCTATACTTGTGCTGTACTTAATTGTGCATGTGTGCCATTCTGCCCATCTCCCCTCATCCCCCCACTCCCTGCCTCTTCCTCTTCCTGGTGCTGTTGTGTCTATAATTTTGTTGCTGCACACATAAACACATGAAAAGAATAAATTAGAATAGTTCCTTGATTCTTTTAGGTTTCAAAACTTCTCTATTGGTTTCTTTTTAATTTTCCATATGAACCGTTTTTTTAATATTCAACAACACATAGAAGTCAGAAGTGCAACGTATTCTATCAACACACTTTCTAGAACATTCTACAACACGTGCAGGTTAAAAGTTCATCAATTTTTTAAAACTTTACGATATTTTTTGGTAACATTTTCTTGAACATTTAATGACACGTGCAGGTTAAAATTTGACGATTGTTTTAAGTTCGAACAGTGCCTTTCAAATGCAAGTAGCAGGTGTGGTTGAGCTGAGCAAATTTTATCCTATGATATGTACTCCACGTTGAAACTGCTTTTTCTTAACCAATCACAAAGATGCTTTTCCACAAAACTAATGTCTACCCTACTTTTAAAAAAGAATGCTTTTCATGATATCTTCAGAGATAAGTTATAGATAGGAATTAGCATTTAAAAAACCTTTGAAATTCACTGAAAAAACCATAGGTTTCATGCACGTTATAGTTAGGAATTGGCATTTAAAAAACCTTTGAAATTCACTGAAAAAACCAAAGGTTTCAGGGGCGTTATAGTTAGGAATTGGCATTTAAAAAACCTTAGAAATTCACTGAAAAAACCATAGGTTTCAGGGGTGTTATAGTTAGCTGGATATTTCCCTCGTACAAAACCTTAGAACTTCCCCTGTTATTGTCAGTTTAGCTAACTATAACTCGCGCCCCCGCAATGCACTGCTGATGACGTCACATATTACATCACTCATGACATGGTCAGTGACATCACTGATGACATCACGGATGACATCTCAAATGACATCACTGATGACATCACATATGATGTCATCCATGTGATAAATTAGTGCATCTTCTCACACCCTAATATAACCTTTGATACACCGACTCAAAATTTCAGACGGCCATTTTGACAACCATAGATACTCCAATACCAATAACTACTCACCCACTCATTGACTTTTAAGTCTACATACATCTCCACTCACTCACCTGTACAGTCACTCATACTTACAGTCACTCTGTGCATGTATACACCTATATAGACACTCACACACCGCCAATCATCCATTGAGGTACTGATACATCTAGTCAGTCATGCAAATAATTAATCACAGTAAAATTTACTCACCTATACAGTTAAAAACAATCAAGTTCACTTACTCATAAAAATACTAACAAATTCTGTGTCTTCCTGCAGAAAAACAAACAGCACATGACACAGATATCCTTGCACTATGGCGCATACAGCCACTCCCAAAATCACACACTCTCACATATAGATAATTATATACTCTTACACACATATACACTGCGTTTCACATATGTAGTTACTGACACATGTACAACTGAGATATACATTCAATCACTAACACACCCATATATACACTCACCCAACCACACAGTCCATCACAGATGCACTCTTAAAAACATGCACCCACTGAATCACCCACTCACACATCTAGTCACACACACCCTACCCACACAAACACTCAGGCACCATACAGATACTCAGACAACCAATCAATAACCCATATAGACACTCCTATAGCTATTCACAAAACCATGCAGCCACTTATACACCAACACACAGACACATACAGACATTCACACAGTTTAGTCACTAGTCTGCAGTAAGATACATTTAATGACTCACTTATAGACTCAGTTACGCACCTAGAAAATCATCCATTCACACACTTGTACACCCCCTTATTTTTCAACAGGCCTTTCCCTATATATATTAAACATAATAAAACTGTTCAGAAACACATACTCAATGGATGATGTCATCAGTGATGTCATCATTGATGTCATTTGAGATGTCATCAGTGATGTCATCAGTGATGTCACTGACCATGTCATGAGTGATGTAATATATGACGTCATCAGCAGTGCATTGCGGGGGCGCGAGTTATAGTTAGCTGAACTAACTATAACAGGGGAATTTCTAGGGTTTTGTACGAGGGAAATGTCCAGATAACTATAACACCCCTGAAACCTATGGTTTTTTCAGTGAATTTCTAAGGTTTTTTAAATGCCAATTCCTAACTATAACGCCCCTGAAACCTTTGTTTTTTTCAGTGAATTTCAAAGGTTTTTTAAATGCCAATTCCTAACTATAACGTGCATGAAACCTATGGTTTTTTCAGTGAATATATTACCTACTGGCGGTCGCCAGTAGGTAGTTATAGTTAGGACCCTGTTTCCATAGGAAAACCGCAACATTCTATTTTGAATAACTTTGGCACCGGTCGACGAATCCTCGCGAAATTTTCAAAACTAATGGGGCGCTACGCTCCGCTCCTACCCTGAAAGTCTCGGGGGGATTCGTCAAGCGGGGGCTGAGATAAAAGGGGGGTCCCAAAACGCGTTTTTCCCATGCATTTTTCCATAGGACCTTTAGACACAGCTACAGCCCGAACGGCTGAACAGAATTACTTGAAATTTGGCAGAGAGGTAGTCCTCAGGTCAAGGATGTGCCTTTTGTAGGTCTGGTGTAAATCTGTTCAGTAGGTCCTGAGAAAATAGCATTTAAATCAATATATATATCTGTAAGCGCGCTCCGTGCGCTTACCGTAAGCTTACCGTACGCGTACGGTGCCGTGCGCGAGCTCAATTCTGATTGGTGGTTACATGACTGTAAACATTCGAATCGGTCGAAATCAGGAAGTTCCTTGAAATTTGGCAGAGAGGTAGTCTACAGGTCAAGGAAGTGCCTTTTGTAGGTTTGGTGTAAATCTGTTCAGTAGATTCTGAGAAAATAGCCTTTAAATCAATATATATATCTGAGCCAGCTTACGGTGCGCTTACGGTGCGCTTACCGTACGCTTACGGTGACGTGCGCGAGCGCGATTCTGATTGGCTGTTAGATCTTAGTAAACATTCGAATCGGTCGAAACCAGGAAGTGGCGGCCGCCATTTTCTCTCTCGCACTCTGAGAGGGGGATAAAAAACAAAGAGCAAAAACATGTAAAGGGGCTGTTTAGACAGCTCCTAAGCACCTTGCCATGTTGAGGGAGTCCCCAAAGTTCCCCTAAAGCCAAAAACGGAATTTTCATTTTTTCGATAATTTCGCCGATTACGCTTACCGTACGCGTACGGTAAAAATAAAAAAAATAAAAATATCCACACTCTCCCCACCCTTATATTTAATAGTGAAAAATTAAAATATTACCTTTCACAACGAAGCGCATCATATGTCCTCCATGTGCGCACGGTGCGCGAAGCGCATCGTGTGTACATGGCCCATCTAGCGTAACGTGGGCACGCGGTGTGCGTAGCGCACCGCGTGCCCACCGTGCGTGCACGGCACTAACTGCGTAAAGTGGGCGCACGGTGCGCAAAGCGCACCGTGCGCGCACGGAACGAACTGCGGTAAGTGGGCGCGCACGCCACGAATGGCGTAAAGTAACTTAGCATTTAAAAAACCGTAAAAATTCACTGAAAAAACCATAGGTTTCACACACGTTATAGTTAGGAATTAGCATTTAAAAAACCTTGCAAATTCACTGAAAAAACCATAGGTTTCACACATGTTATAGTTAGCGGAAATTTTACTGATAAAAAACCAATGAAATTCCCCCGTTATAGTTAGTGCAGGCAACTATAACTCACGCGACCGCAATCCTCTGCTGATGCTAATACTGTATTTAGACACTTATTTGCCCATGTCTTCTTCCATAAATTTCATAAATTTTTAGCTATACATATATTACAAATATTTTTTTTTCATAAAGACACATATGTCATCAGCAGAGGATTGCGGTCGCGTGAGTTATAGTTGCCTGCACTAACTATAACGGGGGAATTTCATTGGTTTTTTATCAGTAAAATTTCCGCTAACTATAACATGTGTGCAACTTATGGTTTTTTCAGTGAATATATATATATATATTCACTGAAAAAACCATAGGTTTCACACATGTTATAGTTAGCGGAAATTTTACTGATAAAAAACCAGTGAAATTGCCCCGTTATAGTTAGTGCTGGCAACTATAACTCACGCGACCGCAATCCTCTGCTGATGCTAATACTGTATTTAGACACTTATTTGCCCATGTCTTCTTCCATACATTTTTAGCTATACATATATTACAAATATTTTTTTTTCATAAAGACACATATGTCATCAGCAGAAGATTGCGGTCGCGTGAGTTATAGTTGCCAGCACTAACTATAACGGGGCAATTTCACTGGTTTTTTATCAGTAAAATTTCCGCTAACTATAACATGTGTGAAACCTATGGTTTCTTCAGTGAATTTGCAAGGTTTTTTAAATGCTAATTCCTAACTATAACGTGTGTGAAACCTATGGTTTTTTCAGTGAATTTGTACGGTTTTTTAAATGCTAAGTTACTTTACGCCATTCGAGGCGTGCGCGCCCACTTAACGCAGTTCGTTCCGTGCACGGTTTTTATCAACTTTAATAAGCCCTGTACATTTGGTGGCCTTCGGCCACCAAAAGCACAGGGGGTGGGGTCAATGTGGATAGTGTTTTTTTTATTTCGATTTTATAATTTCATGTTGCCAAAATTTAGTTTTTTTTACCTATTAATAAGCCCTGTACATTTGGTGGCCTACGGCCACCAAAAGCACAGGGGGTGGGGTAAGTGTGGATAGTGTTTTTTTTATTTTTATTTTTTTACCGTACGCTTACGGTAAGCGTACGGTAAGCGTACTCGGCGAAATTGCCGAAAAAAAAATAAAACCGTTTTTGCTCTTGGGGGATGTTTGGGGACTCCCTCAACATGACTATGTGGGAGGGAGTTGTCAAAACAGCCCCGTAACATGTTTTTGGCCATCTTGTTTGATAAACAACACTCAGTGCGAGAGACAAAATGGCGGCCGCCGCTTCCTGGTTTCGGCCGATTCGAATGTTTACTAAGATCTAAGAGCCAATCAGAATCGCGCTCGCGCACGCCACCGTACGCTTACGGTAAGCGTACGGTAAGCGTACCGTAAGCGGGCTCAGATATATATATTGATTTAAAGGCTATTTTCTCAGAATCTACTGAACAGATTTACACCAAACCTACAAAAGGCACTTCCTTGACCTAGGGACTACCTCTCTGCCAAATTTCTAGTAATTCTGTTCAGCCGTTCGGGCTGTAGCTCGTTCTAAAGGTCCTATGGAAAAATGCATGGGAAAAACGCGTTTTGGGACCCCCCTTTTATCTCAGCCCCCGCTTGACGAATCCCCCCGAGACTTTCAGGGTAAGAGCCGAACGTAGCGCCCCACCTATTTTGAGAAATTCGCGAGGATTCATTGACCGGCGCCAAAGTTATTCAAAATAGAATGTTGAGGTTTTCCTATGGAAAAGGGGTCCTAACTATAACTACCTACTGGCGACCGCCAGTAGGTAATATATATATATATATATATATATATATATATATATCATTTTCCAAATGACCTCCGTTTAGAGACGCGCTCGAAACCAGCCCATTGACGGCACCGGGCTCCTCTTTCAATCGGACATTTTGAAATCAAGCCTAATGCGTTTCAGAGTGTGGCTGCTCCTTGGTCACAGGCAGTTCCACTTGGGAGCACAGACAAACAAGAAGGCATTATTTCCAGCACATCATTTATTTCGCCCTCTAGTGGGCGGTAGATGAATAAACCATTATTGCATGCTGGTACTCTTAGTAGTACTGTCCTTTAGTAGGTTACTTGCCCCCTTGCATATTGATATTACCTTAAGTGGGTTTTGTGCTCGCATTTAATTTGGATATTGTTCGTAGCCCTCCAGTGGGCTTCCGATTCAAAGGGGTCACCACATTACATGTTTTTTTCCGCTTTTTGGCTGGTAACACTGGCTGGAGACTACGTTGAGTTCTACGTCTCCATGGTCCCCGTATCATCCACAGGCGGTGCAGTCTCCGCGGCTTGGTCTGCCGCATATCATTTAATTTTCCAAACGACCTCCGGTTAGAGACGCACTCGAAACCAGCCCATTGACGGCACCGGGCTCCTCTTTCAATCAATCAATCAATCAATCAATCAGTTAATTTGTAAAGCGCACTACTTACCCGTAAGGGTTTCAAGGCACTGGGGGGGGTGCTGCTGCTACTGGTCGAAGAGCCAGGTTTTGAGTTGTTTCCTGAAGGTCAGCAAGTCTTCGGTTTGTCGTAGGTAGAGGGGGAGGGTGTTCCAGGTCTTGGCGGCGCGGTGGGAGAAGGACCTGCCTGCGGAAGTGGTTCTACGGATGCGCGTGACCGCGGCCAGGGCGTGGTCAGCGGAGTTTCCTGTTGGGTACGTAGAAGGAGAGTCGACTGTTGAGATAGGCTGGGCCGGTTTTGTGGAGTGCCTTGTGTGCGTGGATCAGGAGCTTGAAGGAGATTCTTCTGTCGATGGGGAGCCAGTGCAGGTTCCTCAGGAGGGGGGTGTTGTGGTCGCGGCACGGGACGTCGAGGATCAGGCGTGCAGAGGTGTTCTGGATTCTTTGTAGTCTGTTGATGAGCTTGGACGAGGCTCCGGCGTAGAGGGTGTTTCCGTAGTCGAGTCTGCTGCTGACTAGGGCCTGGGTGACTGTTTTCCTCATGTTTGTCGAGATCCATCTGTAGATCTTGCGGAGCATGCGGAGGGAGTTGAAGCAGGTGGAGGAGACTGCGTTGACTTGTTTGGTCATGGTGAGTTTTGAGTCGAGGATGACTCCCAGGTTGCGTGTGTGGTCGGTGGGTGCCGGGGGGGTCCCCAGTGATGCAGGCCACCATGAGTCGACCCATGCTGAGGGGTTGGACCTGAGGCTGAGGATCTTCCTCTTGTCAGAGTTCTGCTTAAGTCGGCTTTCCAACATCCAGTCGGCGACTGCCTTCATTCCCTGGTGGAGGTTGGATTTGGCAGTGAGGGTCCTTGGTGAGGGAGAGGATCAGCCTTGCAGCAGGTGTGGGTCCTTCCTGGGTTGAGAGCGACAAGGGTGTTGGCGTCGTAGCGGAGGCGGTCTTCGTGGCTGGTGCCGGGGGCAGGGGTTCTGGCGCCGGGCGCGGTCCAGGCATGGACGGGTGCAGACGGGCTTGCCTTAGGCGCGCCTTTGTTGCGCCAGCAGCACGCCCGCTGCACGCGGCCACGCAGCGGCCGCCATATATGGGGAGGTGGGGAGGGAGGAGCAGCTGGGAGGCGGGAGGCGAGAGTCGGGTTGTGCGATTGGGCGCAGAGGGGGCAGGGCCGCAGGGGAAGCAGCGGCGGGGACGGGGGAAAGGAGACAGGCACGGAGCACGGACTCAAGAAGGGGGCACAGAAGTCAGAACAAGGGGTACAAAATAAAAGGGGGCACAGAAGTTGGCGAGGGGTACAGAATCAAAAGGGGGCACAGAAGCAAAGCAGCGAGCGGCGGCAGGGGGCACAGAAGAGGAACGGGCAGACAGTTACAGGCACACACAACAAAGCGGATACGAACCTAAGGCCATCACTGGCCACCGGGGATGAGGCGCAGGTGGAAGCCTGCGGGTGGTGGAGGGCCTCAACTTCAATGGCAGCAGTAGATGACAGCGGGGGTGCAGGCGGAGCTGCAGTGGGGGGAAGCGACCTACCAGGGAAGGTCAAGGGTCGCTCTCCTCACTGCGCAGCGGCCACCATATATGGGGAGGTGGGGAGGGATGAGCAGCTGGGAGGCAGGAGGCGAGTGTCGGGTGGAGCGAATGGCCGTGGAGGGGGCGGGGCCGCAGGGGAAGCAGCGGTGGGGACGGGGGAAAGGAGACAGGCACGGGGCACAGACTCAAGAAGGGGGCATAAAAGTCAGCACAAGGGGTACAAAATAAAAGGGGGCACAGAAGTCACAGAAGGCACAGAAGTCAGCACAAGGGGTACAAAATAAAAGGGGGCACAGAAGTTGGCCAGGGGTACAGAATCAAAAGGGGGTACAGAAGCAAAGCGGCGAGCGTGGGGCAGGAGGGGGACAGAAGAGGAGCGGGCAGACAGTTACAGGTACACACAACAAAGCGGATACGAACTTAAGGCCACCACTGGCCACTCTTTCAATCGGACATTTTGAGTTTTGATTTTGAATTTCTATGGTTTTGTATATGTGAAATGTCCAACTAACTATAACGTTCCTGAAACCTATGGTTTTTTCAGTGAATTTCTATGGTTTTTTAAATGCTAATTTCTAACTATGACGTGCCTGAAACCTATGGTTTTTTTTGTGAATTTCGATGGTTTTTTAAATGCTAATTTCTATCTATAACGTGCCGGAAACCTATGGTTTTTTCAGCGAATTTCAAAGGTTTTTTAAATGAAAATGTGTAAGTCTAATGTACCTCAATCTTATGTTTTTTTATTTTCTATTCATATATATATATATTCATTCTTTTTTTTTGGTAATATTATACAGAAGTCTTGCACCCTTCGCGCATCCTACACGATGGCTGCGTGCATTCCGGTAGCCATTTTGAAAAGTCATGCTGGGGTCGTCACTTTGGCGCAATTTGTAAAGTATGAAATATCTTTAAATTAATTATAAATAAAAGTTTTCCTTTAAGTGTTTGTCTAAATGTATTAATAAAAGTATTTTTAAAGTATTATTTTCACTATAGTTTCAACGAGAGTAAAGTTACAAAATGCGCGGTGTAGCCGCTTACTGTGCGCAACATCTCCCCACGCGTATTTCCAGGGTTGTGCCGTAATCGCGCTGAGATCAAGCCGAAGTCGAGACTTCGGCGTATTTTAAAGTTGAAAAAATGACTATAGAAAGTTTGAATATGATATTAGACTGAACAGTTTTGCGAATGTACTTATTAAAAGTTTATAGAAATTGTTATTTATAGTGTATAATGATATATTTGATTTTCGCGGGTGCACGAAGGTTGCGTGACGAGTGTGTGCACGATACGCGACTTCATGTCAGCAAAAGAAAAAAGGAATCTGATTGGTTGAAATCAATTTCATTGTGAAAGAGGCAGGATCCATCCTTCTGATATTTCCCTTACTTTCTGTCCTTGATAGAGAGAAGACCTGTTTCTTGCTTCTCTTTATATTGATATGCCTTTTTGTGTGTTTGTTAATTTTTAATACAACTATGGCTTCTAGTTTTGCCGAAGTTGATCCACTTGCAGTAGAGGAGGAAGAACAGATGGTGCAGCAGAAGAAGAAAAGAAAGAAAAGCATTGTTTGGTCCTTTTTTAGTGTACAAGAGGACCTGCGATGGATGCCGCTTCTGCCTCCCGTAACCTAGAACGATACAGTATGGTCAAACAGCGGTGGGATGCACACTCGTTGACCACTCATGGCACTGCTCCACACTTCAGGGAGGACGCTTTCAATCTGCTGTGTTTTCTGACGACGTGTCGCGCCAGCCCCGTTCAACAACAGAACTCCTTTAGATCGAAACCGTCTCTTCCACTCTCTCACCGGAAGTAAAACCAGGCCACACGGACACTTTCACAATACAACAGTCGAGAATACACTTTTCGGTAAAACAACGCATTCCTTCCTCCTAATCAAATAAAAGACTCACTGAAGAACAGGGGCCAGCTTCGATCGGTAAACAGCTATTACAACGACATTTTTACATCGCAATACCATTACAACGCATGCATTACCATGCATGCGTTGTACATCGGGAAGTCATTACTACGCAGTTTTTTTATAGCGCATGGTCATTTAAAACGCATGCCTTTACAACAAATTTTGTTGTAAAGGTATGTATGGTAAATGACCATGCGTTCTAAAAAAATGTAAACGATCCACTTCGTTGTAAGGAAACATAGGCTGTTTTGATTCCTCACAACGACATGCACCGCTCCTCAGAAACGACGTGAAGCAGGAAACAGGAGGAATGACAGGTAAGGGGGTTTGGGCATGGGGTGGGGGTTACTTTTATAGAGTTTAGGGTAGTGCAGTGGTCTATGGGTAGTGTAGGGGGTCGTGGTGGGGGTAGTGTTTTAGGTTTAGGGTAGTGCAGTGGTGTTTGGGTAGTGTAGGGGTCATGCTGGGGTAGTGTTTTAGGGTTAAGGGTAGTGCAGTGGTGTTTGGGTAGTGTAGGGGGTTGTGTTGGGGTAGTGTTTTGGGGTTTAGGGTAGCGCAGTGGTGTTTGGGTAGTGTAGGGGGGTGTGCTGGGGGTGGTGTTTTAGGGTTTTGGGTAGCGCAGTGGTGTTTGGGTAGTATAGGGGGTCATACTGGGGGTGGTGTTTTGGGGTTTTGGGTAGTGTAGGGTGTCGTGCTGGTGGTAGTGTTTTAGGGTTTAGGGTACCGCTTTGATGTTTGGGTAGTGTAGGGGGTCGTGATGGGGGAAGTGTTTTAGGGTTTAGGGTTGCGCAGTGGTGTTTGGGTAATGTAGGGGGTCATGCTTGGGTAGTGTTTTTGGGTTTAGGGTAGCGCAGTGGTGTTTGGGTAGAGTAGGGGGCGTGCTGGGGTGGTGTTTTAGGGTTTTGGGTAGCACAGTGGTGTTTGGGTTGTGTAGGGGGTTGTGCTGGGGGTGGTGTTTTGGGCAGCGCAGTGGTATTTGGGTAGTGTAGGGGGTCATGCTGGGGGTAGTGTTTTAGGGTTTATGGTAGTGCAGTGGTGTTTGGGTAGCATAGAGGGTCATTCTGGCGGTAGTGTTTACCGTAGTGCAGTGGTGTTTGTGTAATATAGGGGGTCATGTTTTAGGGTTTTGGGTAGTGCAGTTGTGTTTGGGTAGTGTATGGGGTCATGCTGGGGGTAGTGTTTTAGGGTTTAGGGTAGTGCAGTGGTGTTTGGGTAGTGTAGGGGATCGAACTGGTGGTAGTGTTTTAGGGTTTAGGGTAGTACAGTGGTGTTTGTGTAGTGTAGGGGGTCATGCTGGGGGTAGATTTAGGGTTTAGGTTAGTGCAGTTGTGTTTGGGTAGTGTAGGGGGTCATGCTGGGGGTAGTGTGTTAGGGTTAGGGTAGTGCAGTGGTGTTTGGTTAGTGTAGGGGGTCATGCTGGCGGTAGTGTTTTAGGGTTTATGGTAGTGCAGTGGTGTTTTGGTAGTGTAGGGGATCGTCATGCTGGGGGTAGTGTTTTAGGGTAGTGCAGTGATGTTTGGGTAGTGTAGGGGGTCGTGCTCGGGTAGTGTTTTACGGTTTAGGGTAGCACAGTAGTGTTTGGGTAGTGTAGGGGTCATGCTGGGGTATTGTTTTAGTGTTTAGGGTAGTGGAGTGGTGTTTGTGTAGTGCGCAGCCCAAGTGCTGCGTTGCTAGGCGAGACCTAATTGCATTGCACCAAGATGGCTGCCAACACTTCCTGGATTGAAGTGTTGGCAGCCAATTAGAGCCAAGCTTGTGCTTGTGTAGTTAGGTACTGCCCAGATATATAAAGATTTTTTTCCTTTAATATCTCAAAAACTACTGAACAAATTTACACCATTTGAAAAAAAAGGACGCTTTCTGAACCAAGCACTACCTGTTTGCCAAATTTGGTGTAATTCCGTTCAGCAGTTCGATCTGTAGCCGTGTCTAAAGTTTCCTATGGGAAATGCATTTTTCGACCTCTTTTTTAAAAATTTCTCAGGAACTACTGAACGGATTAACAACAGTTAACAAAAAGGTCTCTTTCTGAACCAAGGGCTACCTTTTTGCCAAATGTGGTGTAATTCCGTTCAGCAGTTCGAGCTGTAGCCGTGTCTAAAGTTTCCTATGGAAAATAACATGGAATAAACACGTTTCGGGACCCCCCTTTTTTCTCGGCCCCTGCTCGTCAAATCACCCCGAAACTTTCAGGATAGGAGCTGACAGGAGCGGGCCATAAGTTTTGAAAATGTCGCGAAGATTCGTCAACCAGTGCCAAAGTTATTGGGAAAACAAACAACGCTTTTTCCATGGAAACTAGGTCCTAACTATATACTGACGACTGCCAGTAGAAAAAAATAAAAATAAATATATATATATATATATACCCTTAGTCTCTCCTTTAATTCCATCTTCAATTGTAATACATCTAAATCTTTTTCCCTCACAGGTTCTTCTTTTGACATCTGACCAGCAGCCGTTTAGTCTACACACAAATCAGCAAGTAATATTATATCAAAGAAAGTATTCAAATCTTTCCACATCACCTTCAAAATCTCAATGAATCGCTCAACTTGTGCGTACCATTGTACTGGTTTGTCTCTTAATTTGGGGAAATTGCTTGAAAATGCAGCGAAATCACCTCTACTCCAAGGAAAATGTACATACAATCTTCCTGTTATTTCTCTGAGTGTGAATGCTGTTAACTCTCCCTCGCTTCTCTCTTCTTATTTCTTTGCTATAGCTTCCTCTCTCTTTTTCTTTTCATGCTTCTTTGCCCACTTCATCTTTAATTTCCCAGTATCACTCCATTTGTGAATGCATTTGACCAGTTCTGTAATGTGTAAACGCATTCCTAAATATTCTCATGTTTGCTAATGCTGGATCATCCAATTGAACTGTAAAGCTTCTTTTCAAGTGAAAATTCTTTTCAAGGACAACTATTAATGCTAGGTCTGTCATTTTGTCCTGAGTCCAACTTTTCATATAAACAGTCTCGCATTGATATCTATAAATTTATTCGCAAGATCAAGCTTAAGAAATTCTTCCAACTGAATAAGTCCACTACAGAGGTTACTACCCCTAACATTATGCTGGATGCCTTACAAGTCCGGGATTCTAACATGTTACAAATGATGCAATCCTTGGCCAAGGAAAACTCGGACTTTCCAGTACCTGACAATGACTGTGAACAACTTGAAGGAATCAACACGGGAATGGCGGCTGCCAGTCCGTTTCGTTCTCCTTCTTGTTTTTTCCCAATGATGCCTAAAGATTCTGTAGATGTCTTTAGTGACATGGTAATTGATGACTTGAAAAAATTAAATTGGTTTACTCACTCTAAATGTGGTAAAATTAATTGGAAATTGAGGAATTATTGGGCATTAATCAAAAAGATTCGTGATAATGGTCAGATTGTGGTCATGGGTGCTGACAAGGGAGGGAACATAGTTTTATGGCCTAAACTTGATTATCTTCAGGAGGCACAACGCCACTTATCTGATACTGATTGCTATTGCAAAGTAGGTCGAGACCATCTCATACAAATTAAAAAAATTGGCTCCTCCCTCTTGGCACAATGGAAAAGAATGGGGCTTCTTTCCAAAAATGAGTATTTGTTTCTCAAGAATGATTTTCCAACTACAGCTACCCTATACTTTATTCCTAAAGTACATAAGGGAATTCACCCTATACCTGGCAGACCCATCATCTCTGCCAGGAAGAGCCTTTTGGAAGCCATGTCTAAGTATGTTGACTATTTTCTTCAGTCACATATGATTGCTTTGCCGTCCTTTATTAAGGACACTGGCGATTTTTTTAAGAAAATACAAGAAGTTCATTTGCAATCAAATTTTATGTTTATCACACTAGACATTGCTTCTCTTTATACCAGCATAGTACACTCACAAGGGTTGACGGCTATTGAGTACTTTTTGGGCTTTCGCTCCATTAACTTTAAAGAGCACAATGACATGCTTCTTCAAATGATTGACCTTTGCCTCAATAACAATGTATTTCTCTTCAATAAAGTTTTATACAAACAACTCAGGGGCGTGGCTATGGGGGCTTGTTTTTCCCCAACCTATGCCTGCCTTTTGGTGGGTTGGTGGGAGGAACATGTCCTCCGAGTCACACATAAGAACATGTGGAATTCACATATCCGATACTATGGCAGGTACATAGACGATATTTTTATCATTTGGGAAGGATCTAAAGAGGAGGCTCTCTCTTTTGTGAATTCAATTAACACCAATACCATGAATTTACAGTTTACGGCGAACATCAGCAATGAGAGGGTGGAATTTCTGGATGTGGAGGTCTTTATTTTAGACAACAATATAGAAACCAAATTGCACAGAAAAATCACGGCTGGGAATTCCATCCTACATGCCAGTAGTGCTCATCCACCCCATCTCATATACAGCATACCTTATGGGGAATTTCTTCGCCTACGGCGGATTTGCAGCCGCCAATCTGACCTTGAACAATGTCAGAAGGAAGCCTTTGATCGATTCCTTGCCCGAGGTTACAATCAACTTGACCTCAAAAGAGCACTTGATAAAGCCAATCTTTGCCCTCGGGAATCCTGCCTTCCCACTGAACAACCCCAGACCACATCCTTTGGGAGTGAAGTAACGAATGAGGTTATGCAACCTATAAGACTAATTAACACTTTTTGTAAACAACATAAAAATTTCCGTGGTATCATTTACAAACATTGGCCCATTGTTCTGACTGACATGACCCTCAAATTTTTGTTGCCTGATTTACCTAATATCACATTCAGGAGAGCGCCCTCTATGAGGGATGCCTTAGTTAAATCTAACCCTGAAGTTACGGAAACAGTCACTTGGTTATCACGTTCTGGCTTTTTCAAATGCACTTCATGCCGTGCCTGTAAATTTGGAACAAATGTTTCTGAATACACCACAGCGTTCAGCAACATTCCAGTACAAATAAAACATCATTACACTTGTCGTACGGATTATGCAGTTTATGTGCTTGAATGCACTTGTCATCTTAAGTATGTGGGCAGTACTAAATTACCGGTTTTCAATTGCATTTTGCAACATCTTCGTGCGATTGTTAACTCGGATTCCACATATCCTGTTGCCCGACATTTTAAAGCCATTCATTCCAACAAAATCAGTGACTTGAAATATTTTGTCATTGGGGCAGTGCCCCCCTCAATCCGTGGGGGCAACAGAGAGAAACAACTTTATCAGTTAGAATTTTTTTGTAAAATCTGTATCTGAACCTTTGGTCGTTTTTTATGCTGATGTGCAAAAAAACTTTTTGATTAGTCACTTACACATCTAGTTGTTTTATGCTTCTCTGGCAGCTTTAATATCAATTCTATTTTTAGGGACAATTGCCTTTTCTGTTTTCTGCTTTACCTCATTTTCTCTTTCCTTTTTTTCACCACATTTTATTATTTGTTTGACTCTCTTTTACTCTTTAAAATCTTTTTATTTTTTGATTCAAAGAAATTATTGTTTGCTTATTTTTTTCATTCAGAGAACATGAGCATGAAACTATGTTATAAATAATCAACTAACCATGGATCTTTTAATTTAGTACATTTTAATCTTGATTGAGATTTATTATTGCATCTAATTAATTCTGGGGCACTTGCCAGATATTTCTTGTATAGCCAATATATGCTTAATATTGTGATTTGTACTATCCATTGTGATCTTTTGGAGTGTTGAATTATTTGAAATGAATTCACAAAAGTTTCATGGTGATTTCTCAGTTCTCTAGTATTTCGTTTATGTTTATTGAGCACAAGAGAATTGATTGGGTGTCACTATCCTTTTAAAGGAAGGTCCGGTCTCAGCGCGTCAGGTGATCAAGATCGCGGAGGCGATCGAAACGCGTCTGAGGCGGACACTTGTCTGACTATATGGAATAAAGTCGGAAATGAAACTTTAAACCGCTTGGTACATTTTCTTTGGACAACAGCAACGTGTATGGTTTGAGGTCCGTACCTGTTTTCTAGACTCCCCAGCTTGGATTGGGAGTTCAGGACTTGTTTGATATATATATATATATATATATATTATCTACTGGCGGTCGCCAGTAGATAGTTATAGTTAGAACCGTGTTTCCATAGGAAATCCGCAACATTCTATTTGGAATAACTTTGGCGCCGGTCGACGAATCCTCGCGAAATTTTCAAAACTAATGGGGCGCTACGCTCCACTCCTACCCTGAAAGTATCGGGGGGATTCGTCAAGCGGGGGCTGAGAAAAAAGGGGGGTCCCAAAACGCATTTTCCCATGCATTTTTCCATAGGACCTTTAGACACAGCTACAGCCCGAACGGCTGAACAGAATTACTTGAAATTTGGCAGAGAGGTAGTTCTCAGGTCAAGGATGTGCCTTTTGTAGGTCTGGTGTAAATCTGTTCAGTAGGTCCTGAGAAAATAGCATTTAAATCAATATATATATCTGTAAGCGCGCTCCGTGCGCTTACCGTAAGCTTACCGTACGCGTACGGTGCCGTGCGCGAGCTCAATTCTGATTGGTGGTTACATGACTGTAAATATTCGAATCGGTCGAAATCAGGAAGTGTCGGCCGCCATTTTCTGTCTCTTGCACTGAGAAACAAAGGTGGGGAACGTGAAACGGGGGCAACGAAGAGAGTTGCAGACCCCCTAGTCTTTGTCAGGGGGTCCAAGAAGGACCCAAAAGTACGAAAAATAAATTTAATAATTTTAAAAAAAAATCGCGGGGTACGCGTACGGTAAGCTTACCGTACGGGCACGGCAAAAAAAAATAAAAAAAAAAATAAAGAAGTAACAATCACAGTTATTAAATAAATTAAAGGACCCACAAGGGAGAAAAAAACAAATGTTACTGCGTAAAAAAAGGCGAGGCGCGCACGGCATGGACTGCGCAACGTGGGCGCTCGGTGCGCGAAGCGCGCCGAGCGCCCACAGTACGCGCACGGAGCGCGAAGCGCACCGTGCACGCAGGGTGTGCGCATAGTGAAAAACCAGAAAAAAAAATTAAAAATAAATACATAACTTAGCATTTAAAAAAACGTACAAATTCACTGAAAAAACCATAGGTTTCACACACGTTATAGTTAGGAATTATCATTTACAAAACCTTGCAAATTCACTTAAAAAACCATAGGTTTCACACATGTTATAGTTAGCTGTACATTTCACTCGTAAAAAACCAATGAAATTCCACGTTATAGTTAGATCAGGTAACTATAACTTGTGCGACCGCAATCCACAATGTGTAATTTCAGATGTCATCATTGATGTCATGAGTGATATCAATGACCATGTCATGAGTGATGTACTATGTGACGTCATCAGCAGTTTATTGTGGGCGTGCAAGTTATAGTTACCTGATCTAACTATAACGTGGAATTTCATTGGTTTTTTACGAGTGAAATGTACAGCTAACTATAACATGTGTGAAACCTATGGTTTTTTAAGTGAATATATATATATATATATATATATATATACCCTCGATTCAGAGACGCACTCAGCATCGGATTTAGTGAAGGCACACAGGCATTTGTTCTTTGGATATTTTCCTCAGCCTAACGCATTTCGGAGCAGAATGTTCCTTGGTCACAGGCATAACAGTCTTGGCGCAGTTTACTCATAAAGGCACTCTACCAGCATTATATTTATTCAGCCCTTAATTGGCAACAGGTAAGTTCAGTTTAGTACTGAATGCTGGGATTTGAAGTACGCCATTTTTTCTCTTTCTGTGAGTTTTACAATGCCTTTAGTGGGCTATCAGATTGCAAAAAATAACAATGACCCAGGCACTAACACATGCACTGCTACAATACCCTGAGCACTGCCCATGCAGACCTCTAACCACCTACACACTATTGGATTCACTCCTCCAATTACCCAGGTAGTACCCATGCACTCCAGAAATCCCTCTGCCACTACCCATGCACTCCTCCAACCACCCAGTCACTCCCCATGTACGCATGCAATGACCCAGTCACTAGCACATGCCGTGCTGCAATCCCTTGAGGACTACCTATGCAGTCCAATAATCTCCCTGGTACTACCTATGCAGTCCTCCAATCACCCAGCCAGTCCTATGTCCTTATCCAACCACTCTGCCAAAACCCAAGCACTTATAAATTCACCATGCACTCTCCTTGCAGTACTCTGTTCATCCAGTCAGTACCCATGTACTTATACAATGACCCAGGCACTAACACATGCACTGCTACAATCCCCTGTGCACTACGCATGCAAACCTCTAACCACCTACACAGTACAGATTCACTCCTGCAATTACCCATGTAGTACCCATGCAGTCCAGCCATCGCCCTGTCACTACCCATGCATTAATCCAATCACCCAGCCAGCACCCTGTACTTATCCAATCACTCTGCCAAAATCCAACACTTATAAAATCACCATGCACTCTCCTTGTAGCACTCTAGTCATCCAGTCACTACTCATTTACTCATGCATTGACCCAGGCATTAACTCAATGCAAATACAGCTAATCACAGGGGTACCCCAATGCATAGTGTTCCCTAGTTTATTTATGTGTTTTCACTGTCTTCTAAGTGTCTTTTAGCACAGCACTGGCTCTAGGCCTGGTTAGTCACAGTCAGTTACCACCAGTACCCGCCAGCAAAACGTTGGGGGCACAGGAGGACTTTCTGCTCCTCTGTTGGATCTTTCTGCACATCTCTTGCTGCTTCCTGCCCTTTTCTTCGTCTTTCTGGACTTCTGTTGCCTCTTTCTGCATTTGTCTTACTTCTTTCTGCGCTTTTCTTCCTCTTTCTTCACATGTCCTACCTTTGTAAGCCTAGTTAGAAATTAGCATTTAAAAAACCTTTGAAATTCACTGAAAAAACCATAGGTTTCAGGGACGTTATAGTTAGAAATTAACATTTAAAATACCTTAGAAATTCACTGAAAAAACCACAGGTTTCAGGGACGTTATAGTTAGATGGACATTTCACTCGTACAAAACCCAAGAAATGTGTCTGTTATAGTTAGTTCAGCTAACTATAACTCGCGCTCCTGCAATGCACTGCTGATGATGTCACATATTACATCATGAATGACATGGTCAGTGACATCACTGATGCATGCGATAAGTACAGCTCAGTCTGAACCAGTAATTGATCAAGTTATGGAAATCACCAACAACAGTTGTACTAGTGGTAATCCCAATGGTCACTCCACTCCACTCCCAGACAATAACTAGTTATAATAAACACACAGGTCGCTGCCAACCCTGTACAAAGCCCGTTACCAAATCCTAATGACTCTTGGGTTGAATCCCTCTCAATAACACAGATTTAATGCAGGCAATGGAAACTATTACCATAAATCAGTGTCAGATTCAACTTACACCTCAAACAGAAGAGCAACAGCATTCAGAAATAAAAATATCAAGCCTACATGAACACTTTGTAAATGTTGTAATAAGCCCTGCTGATGAAAACTATGCCACTCACACAGTAAACAATGAGCAAAAACTCAATGTGGAGGATATATCTGTTAAAAATAAGAGCGATCAATGTGCAAGTCCAAAGAATATGGAAGTAGCCCAGTTACCAGGAACCATCATTAGGAATAAAGCTGTAAATATTCAAGCCAGCAATAATTAAATTCCTTCATTTGAAGCTCAACCGCAATCAATAATTGAAATATCAAACTCGCTTGAACATTGCGGTATCGGCTTTATTAGCCCAGCAAAAAATGAAAAACGGAAACAAAATATCAAATAGTATATATGAGGAATGCACTCTCAACCCTGCTGGGTGTGCATTGAAGAGTACTGCTCCAAATTACCCCAAAGACAGTCCAGAGGCAAGGGGAAGAAGTCTTGAAATGGATGGAAAGATAGAAGACCTTGTAATCTTGCATACTTCCCTGATAAAAGCACTACAAACATCAGTACTGGCACTCAATATGCAGTCGGACAAGCTGGATATTCAAATTAATCTGATGAACATCATAGCAGATTATATTGCTGGAATAAACACCAAACTAGACTCATTGACAAGTCAAATTATCGCTAAAAACAGCACACCAACTCCAACTCCAGTGACCAACTGTGTATGCTGCAATATAGTTGAAAAACTAAGTGACTTACCAAGCATCTTAATGAATATTTTAAGGGAGTGCAAACAGTCTGCCTCGTCTTCAGAGTTACAACGTGCGGAGGTGATAGACACACCAAATGATTCCTAAACCCAAAGTTTCGCAATTCAATCGCGACAATATCCTCAAGGGGCAAAATGGCACACAGACAAGAAGAATTTGACGAGGAAGTTTTAATTTTCGAACCACAGCCTTTATTGTCCGTTGCAATAGATAATTTGCAAACAAACATAACGGATGGGCCAACGAACTCACTCAAGGAAGATGTAAATATGCCCCCATCCACCTTAACGAAAAGGCAAAAAAGCGGGCCAGGAAGGCCAGAAAATGCCCTCATAACAGCAAGGAAACAGATCACGATGTGAATGGCCTCTATCCAATCTTTAACTTCAAGGGGGAAAAAATCAGCCCCAACCGTCATTATAGCAGACAGTGGCCAAAAGGAAGTAGGGGTGCAACATCTTAAGGATCAACTGGTGATGACGGAAGTGTCAAAGCCAAGAAGTGGAGAGTCTTTTACTTCAAATATGGCATCTGATACAAAAAAGGTACATGAGACTTGGGGGGGGGGGGGGGATGGGCCTGAGTCAAAAGCTGAACAGGTAGTAACAAGGCATTCCAAGGGTGGTAAAAAGTCGGCCATCATGAACAATATAAGAGCAACAGACGTCATAATAGACCAATGTATGACTGCCACAAAAAATATTGTGGAAAAGGGAGAGAGATCAAAATACAGAAAGGATTCCTGCCGGGTGGAGAGTTGAGTGACCGAGTTGAAATAAAATGTATTTCGCAGCACGTTAAAGAGCAGGGTCCCAGCATGTATGGATCACCCAGTAAACAAACAAGAAGCCCTACTCTTATCGTGCAATCAAGAGTCAATGAGCGAACACAACAGCTATATAATCAGTTATTATTAGCCCCACAGTATACCTCACAACACAAGGCCCGCAAGACTATTTTAATAGAGGTAACATCCTGAGTCTAATGGCAGCTATTCCTACTTTAAAGCACTTAACGTCAAATCACCTCCAGTTAATTGAGTTTGTCAATCAGGAAGGTAACAAGGGTATGGATAGCACCCTGTCAACTTGGAAAACTGAGGAAACAGTGTTGGCCATTTTAAACCACACACTTCAATTTGAGGCCTGGGGTATATCTTTGTCTATACTGATTAAAAAAGGGTATCCTACACCCCTACTACAGCAGGGGCGAAACAAGTCCAACGAGGCCAGCAGAAGGTTTATTTATTCGGTATTACGTGGCGCAAAAGGTAAAGATGAAACTGAGGGCCCCCCTCTAGTGGAACAAAGAGAATGACCTAGAGGGATGAGTAGCAGAGATGATCATAGGTCATTAAACCTTCTCTCATGGAATATAGCAGGAGCAAAGCGCGATTTACAGGATAATGTACCACCTGAGTACTGGAAAAACTACAAAATAGTAGCTATCCAGGAAACATGGCTAATAGACCCAGTCCAGATCCCAGTACGTATTCTCCATCATGTAAAGGCCACATGGACCCAACGATTTGGGAGACCAAAAGGCGGCTTAGCAGTTTATATCTCAACAACTTTAAACATTACATCCACCTAACTGCCTATAACTACAACAGATATGCAAATTATAACCAGCATTGGCATAGCCAATAGGTCTCGCCTTTGGGACCTTATATGTGCTTAGCCATGCAACATTTAATGTTGTTGCACCAAGGATAATTGTGCTGCATAACTAAACACTTATAAGGTCCCAAAGGCGAGACCTATTGGCTATGCCAATGCTTGTTTTAGGACTTGTGCCCTGCGACCACGGGTAAATCTGCCGCGGGGAGCTCCCAAATGAAATTACATAGTGTGCAGTTCCTGTACCAGCCTCTATTGTCCTCTGGCTGGGCTTCTCATGGGTTAAACGCCCGTGCCTGGTCATGCAGCGTGTCGCGGTGGCACAGTCTTTTCACAGCCTGGTCACCTATCTAACGCTCCACCATCACTAGTAACGCTGCTGCGGGAAGCTTCAAATTGAATGAAAAATCACATATAGTTACTCGCATGGGCACTGAAATGGTAGAACACCGGGGAGCTCAAAAATACATGTAATAAGTCAAAGTGCACCGCCGTCGTCCATGCGTATCGCATGTGTGCGATGATAAGCATGCGCACATGTGAGAGGGGAGCACATACAGATAGGGAGCTGAAAACGACGGAACATCCCCACGGACAGATCGAATGGGGCAACGATTAGTGATTGACTTAGAGCATTTGAGGCTGCAAGTATTGAACGGCAGAATGGCCCAGGACTGCCCGCCAATCAGCACCTATCATGGCCCCAAAGTTAGCTCTATTTTGGATTACTCAATTGTCACACTACCACTCCTCAAACAAGTAAGAGCGTTTTTAATAATATATTCCAGTCAACATCTTGAACTGCTAAATCCATGTCCAAGGCATTTAGAAGCTGTACCCGAGTTTGGAATTATATCAACGATAAATCTGAAAAGCCTATGATGGACCAGTAATACACTTCCCCAAATTGCTGAGAGAGCAAAGGAGCTGTGGACATCCCAAGACCCACCAAACGGTTGGATGATAGAAACCGGGGTTGCCTTTCTAACAAAACTCCCCAAGGATACTAAAACAACAAATTCATATCTAAATAAGATGCATAAGCCATGAAGATTTCTGAGTCTGACCGCTAAAAACCTAAGAAAAAATCTACGCGCTGCATTTAGATCAACAAGGGATAGCAATGTATCAAAAATGAAACAGGAGCAAATACATCAACTTAAAAAGCAATACAAAAAACAAGTCTGGGAGGACAATAAATTGCAGCAGTACAAATTCTGGGCGAAACTTTTATAGAATGCTGGATCCAACCCCAAAGCCTTTTGGGATCAAGTAAACTCCCTAGCGATCAAAAAGCGATCAATTTGACATGCGTGACGGAACAAGCCTGGGTAGATCATTTAACTTCTACTTTCTCAATAACATCTGAGAGAGTATGTAAAAGAAAGAACTGCTTTTGTACAGTCAAGTTCAACCATCCATGCAGTTCGAGTACATATAAAGGAGGTCGAAGGCATAATCAAAAAAAAGGATAAATCAAATATCATAATCAACCTCCCTAAAGACTCCGGAAGTACAAATCATTTATTCACGCATTTTGTCCAAGATGAGATTGCAAAAGTTATAGCCAAGGGCAGGCTTAACTGCGCCTCTGGCCTGAATGGTATACCGCAGGCAATATATAAACAAGATCCCAAATTTTGGGCTGCACCGCTGTCTCGCCTGTCTGATGAAGTGAGCACTCTAAATTGCCTGCCAGACAGCCCGAGAGGCTCAATAATAAATCCATTATTCAAGGGAGGGGAGCGAACTAATCCAGCCAATTATTGTTTAATCGCACTAATCGATGCCGAAGCGAAGTATTATGCCTCACTAATCTTGGCAGATCTAAATAGCTGGTCTGATAGTAATAAAATCATCACCATTGACCAGTCTGGCTTCCGACGTGGCTGTGGTACCATTACGAACATATTATCGCTAGGTCTGATGGCAGAAAAATGCTTACGACAGCAAAAGAACGTGTTTTTATGCTTCGTTGATTTTAAAGCTGCTTTCGATCGAGTTAATAGAGGCATTTTATGGAACAAGCTAAAGCAGTGGAGTCTGCCAGACGGAATATTAAAAGCGATTATGGCATTATACTCGGATACATGGATGCAGGTAAAAATAGCTGATGGGACGAGGCTCTCAAGGAAAATATATACGAAGGAAGGACTCAAGCAAGGGTGCGTTCTAGCGCCTCATTTATTTAATCTACTTATGGCGGATTTGTCACCAAGGCTTGATAAAATCAATTTGCATCCTCCTCATTTGGGAACTTTGCAGATTAGTTATTTAGCCTATGCAGATCATAGTCCTGGCAAGCCATACAAGGATTGGCTTCCAAAGAGCAATAGATGAGCTAGGGAACATTGCCAGGAAGAATTTGCTGGAAATAAACATTGCAAAAACTAAGGCTATGATTAGAAGTCGAACTATTAAAAAATTAACCTCATTTAAATTTGGTAATTTGAACCTTGAAGTAGTGAGTAGCTACAAATATCTAGGAATATATCTAGATAAACAATTGACTTTCCGAATACAAAATGAGACCATACTAAAAAAGAGAAATGGACTTACATATGCTTTCTGCTTTATTTCTAAAAATGTAAAAGGTCCCTCCCTCACCCCATTACTATCCATTATGGAGGCAAAACTACTACCTACCCTTGCATATGGAAGCGAAGTCCAGTTTGGGAAAGATGCTGGGGTTTTGGCTAGGCTCCAAATGCGAGCATATAAAAAAGTATTTTCACTTCCGCATAATGCCTCGCCGGCACAGGTTCGATTAGAATTCGGCTTACAACAGCAACAGCTTCATAGAAGATATGTCACGATAAGAGCCTGGTATAAAATTTGGCGTAACCGAGAAAATGAAATCCATAATGCACTCTGGAATGTGTTACAAGGTGATCCGCAGTCCGCCTAATCTGCATATCTTCAAACCTCACTACAATTCACTAACATGGTAGATCTTTGGCAGAAGAACCTTCCTTACTCCACTTTCCAGCAAATCTTGAAGAAGGGAGCAAAGCAACATTCATTACTAGATGACAAGGCCACCCTGAGCAGGCGGGCACATGCATGGATGGTCCTGCAATCCTATGTAAAACTGCAACCGGCGGCATATTTAGATCAGCCATTTTCTTACCATCTAAAATCTAAATTTATTGCAATACGATTTGGTAAATTGCCATCAAATGCAGACCAGCCAAGTTGGAAATATCAGGGCCCAAAATCATGTCTCTGTGGAGCACCAATGCAGGATTTTATTCACTTAGTCTGTATCTGCCCAGCGTTAGGCGAGGATCACCGGAAATTGTTAAGGGGACCATTCAATACTAGAGGTGTCCGCTCTTGCAGAACTGCAATATTAAAATGCCTTGACCCAGAGGATCCACAGCTTAACTGTTGTTTGATCAAAATCCTAAATAAACATGAGGAAATATCAAATCAAGACTAGTGGCCAGGCAAAATGGTTGCATGATGCAACATTGGAGACTATGCTAAGGGGACCACTTAACTCAAGAGTTATCTACTCTTGCGGAACTGTTATATCAAAATTCCCCAGAAGGGAAGATCAGCAGCCTAGCCGCGTCTTGATTAACTTTATAACCTAGCAAGAGAAACATTCAAAACCAGGCTAGTGGCCTGGTAAAATGGTTGTTTGATGTAACACTTGAGATTTTGTTTTAAATATTAGGCAATTTTATCAAATGCTTTGTTTACATTATACAGGAAGAAGTGTAAATTTTATGAGAAGAAATAGTTTTCTCTTTTAGAGAACAAAAAAGGGAAACACACTTTTTTATGGATATTTGTTTTTATGTTGCTATGTATGAATTGTTGTGGTTTTAATTAACTGAACAATAAACGTATTCACTCACTCAACTAACTATAACGACTGAATTACTGTGGTTTTGTATGAGTGAAATGTCCAACTAACTATAACGTCCCTGACACATGTGTATTTTTATATACATTAATGTTTCTGTTGGATACTTTACAAGCCCTCAGATGGGCCTTGGTTGCAGGAGCCTGTCTTCAATCCATTGCTGCTGCTCCACAGGTAGGACTCGATGAATATCATGCCCAGTGGCCCCCAGGTTGCAGGGGTGGTGAGACCTCGGCGACAGGACAGCCGCTGGCAAATTAACGCTCCAAAGTTGCCCCAACAGATGAGCTGCACTCTTGCAACAGCATGCTCTAAAAGCCTTTATTAGCTATAGATGGAGTCTCTGCTTCCAATTCCATAAACAGCTGTTCCGTCGTTCGGCCCGACGCGTTTTGAAGTCTGTGTACTTCTTCTTCAGAGGCTGACGATAAAGTTCTGTGCATGCCGGTCACAGTTCACTTCCTTAAATCACGCTAAATACCACGCCCCCAGATAGGCTACTCCTATGAGACGGTGCACAGCACTATGGGAAATGAAGTGCGACCCACAATGGATGCACATTAATGTTTCTGTTGGATACTTTACAAACCCTCAGATGGGCCTTGGTCGCAGGAGCTCGTCTTCAATCCAATGCTGCTGCTCCACAGGTATATATACCAAACGGCACACTCTTCTCCTTCAGAAAAGCACACAAGCCCACCAGTCAGTATTGCATCTTTTTTTTTGTTTTGTTTTTGCAGAGTTTTAGATAGCGCAAACTTGACCCGAATCCAACCAGGTATCAGAGCGCTTTACATAGCACCAGTTACGTTACATGAGGACACACATTCATTTTTTTGTTGTTGTTGTTAGGCACGGGGAGATTAAGTGATTTGCCCAGAATCACAACATCAAAACTTCTTTATTTAAAAGTGTCCATGGGCATAAATCCGCTATGCGTTTCGACCTCCTTCTTAATAATGCGGTGATGCTGCATGGTTGAGTACACTCATTTAAATACATTATTCATTAGTAGACACTATGAAAGGACTCTTGCACGGATTGGGTCGGCACAAGCTGATCATAAATTTATACTAACTGCTTGATGGTAATATGTTGATGATCAGTGAAAGTTTCAGTTCATAGTACCTTGGTCTCCATTAGACCAATTAGTACTGCTGAAGTATCACATTTAAAAAGTCATCATCACTGAAGACATTCATTCAGTAGTAAAATGCGGAACACAGTATCCATAATGCTTTGCAAACAATAGTTCTTTTCACGTGGTGTAATTTTCTGCCAAACATAATTGTCACATTTTAGTATTTGAATTGGAGTTTTCTTATCTCGCCTTCAAGAAATAAATTTCATATAAGGCTAGGAAACTCGCTGTTCGATGTCAATTACGTTCACTCAGCATGTTATATATATATTTTGAATCAGAAATAACAAATACGTCTTGTTAACAAGGCAGCACAAGGGAAACCAATGTAAGGAATTGTTAAAAAAAATAGGTGAAAAAGTAAGTTTTTTTTTACTTTGAAATATAAATTTAATGAATGCAGCAAACACATTACAAAACCACTTCAAAGGTATTTGAGCTAGTCAGACTACTGTGTTATAATCTAGCAAATGATAAATGCATCCTCTCTATTGTTGCCCTTTGCCTTGCTGCTCAGTCTATGTGATGTCATCAGAATGTTGAAGAGGGTTTGAGTGGAAGAAGGAATCAGTAGGTGTGGAAGGGCTGAGCGGCAAGGAGGCTGCTCCTGGTGGGGCATAGTATGAGGCATAACTTGGACCTGATCTGAAGAATAAAGCAGTGATCTTGAACTACATCACTGGACTACATATACTTCTTTCAACTGTAACATACTGCTAAATGATTATTAAAGCAAACAGACGCAGAATCAGAATATTTAAAAAGATTAGAGGATTTTATCAAATTCTGATTAGAGTTGTCACGTTTTCTGGGTTCATGGGCAAGTAGCTCATACAGATCCTATTTTATCTTGGCATCCTGGAACTATTGCTACTATTTATAACATTACAAAATCAGGACTACAAGTCCCATAAAGCATAACAAAAACATGGACCGGATGAAGTGCTCAGGCTTGGATCTTGAAAAGTTGAAAGCTCTGTCTTAATCAAGTGCTAGATTATGGCAATTCCGGACACAGAAAGCAGTTTCAAAGGGCACGTATTTTTCTATAAGAAGGGTGTAACATTCATATCTGTAAAGAATATTAGCATTGAGCGGTGCCCATAAATAGTATTTAATTTTTCAAAAGAGTTCCTGTGAATAATTTTTGATTGACTTACACTTGGCCAATTATAGCTAGCAGATACATATGTAGCGGACGTCATTCATGTAGCCTATATTGGTCAGAACTCTTGGAACATCGATTTAGAAATAAAGTTTGCTCTTTGCCTTCTATATCACACGGCACCAAAACATGCCTCAGAAAAGAGGTGTCAGAGAGGAGTCTCTACTTTGAAGATGGGATCCAGTATAGAGGAGATGCAGAAGTCATGAGAAGTGACTACAGAAGTTAGGGGCTGAAGAGGCAGAGCACACACAAATACATATCTGTGATTAAAAATGAATTAAAAAAATAGCAAAGCATGTAAAAGTCAGGCGTCTCATTGCCCAGAGTGTGCATATCAGCACTTTGAAGCCATCTTTTGAACTCAGGCATTCTGTGCGCATGCACAAACTTATATCAACCAGCTAATAGAGAAGAAGAATACAAGCATTACAAAACTAGAAGATTACTCTCAGTTTGTTAACCAAACAAACAACAATAGCAGAAACATGAAAATGGACAAGGACATGAATGGGCTGGAGAAATGGAAGAGAAACCTAACTTGTTTGATAGAGCACTGAAACGAGTGCACACCGAGAATGCATCCAACGTCGAGGCAGAGGACAGAAACATGTGTGATGGAGGGTTTGGCTCTAATGAAGATGGTAAAGTAGGAGATACAAAGGACCCCTTATTTTCAGATGAGCTATCAACGGGGATGCTCTTGTCAAAGTGTTTGGTAACAGGGACTGCCTACCCTCCTTCTGCGATCACCATCCTCCACCCCTACTCAAATATGTAATTAAAAGATGTCGTCCGTAGCCCCCAAACAGAGAGGATCCTAACGACATGGTAGCGATGTGGGGAGAAGCTTGAGTTCTGGATAGGCCGAACTTCCTCCTGCTCAAGTGGTTGGGAAGCAAGAGACAGAATTCACACAACACCTCGAAGCCTGAGGCAACAAGAAATATGTTTCTGGCCTAAAAAGACACATATGTTACCCAGGGTCCATGAACATGTCCCTAACACGTCAACGAGAAGTATGTCCAGAATGAACGACAGAAAGTAACACCCTCTGACACAATAAAAACCATGACATGTCCCTAATATGGGAAAGATACACACCAAATAGAAATACGCCCCCTACCATGCACTTTTCTTCACAGCAACACATACACACAATAAAAAAACTCTACATGACTGAAACGAGACTGAAGGGCAGATCTGTTTTTGAGAACTTTCGGCCTAAGGAATGCAAAAACCAGGGGCGCAGAATGAATGTCTCTACTGTCACTTTGACAAGGGGGGGCTGAAATATCAGCTCTAGGACTTAGAAATTTTAAGTAGAAATTGCACCTTTGGTTTTTTTGTGCGGTTTTATATGCCGCAAACTTGACCCAAAGGTATTGGAGCACCCGTTACATTACTCAAAGACATGTTCATTTTTGGTAGGCATCGAGAGATTAAGTGATTTGCCCAGAATCACAGGATGTTGAGCAGAGAGTCTAACCCTGTTCTCCAGTTCCATAGCTGGCACTAAGGCCGTTATACCTTTTATTATTTAAAAAAAAAATAATCAGACAACAAAGCTTTTGAAACAAGTATCTCCCCATCCCTCTTTTGATTGAAGTGGCACAGGAAGAAGAACAATGACCAATCATACACTATGTAACTTGTATACCTCCAAATTTGATTGGTACTCCACTTATTTTTTAGGTCTCGCCTACCGTTGCTGCGCACATGCGCATCTCGCTCAGTGAGATTTTTTGTCAAAGAAGCCAATCCCTCATTTCCATTGGCTTGGGTCACCGTTTATGGTAAAACGTGGCCTGCCATTGTAAATAAGCTTTCTGGGGTGCCTCCTTTCCGCTTTTTTGTCCGGCCCATCCGGACTGGATCGCCTGCTTCATGGCTGTCGTGAAGCAGTTTCTTATTGCAAGGGGGGTGTTATGTAAACAAGCCCTGCAATCCAGTCCAGATGGGCCGTCCCAAAAGGAGGCAGGCACAACACGCTTTCACTTTGTAATTCCTTTGCGTGGTGACAGCTTCTTTTTAAATGGGAGCGGGGCGCAAGTGACTCACTTTTTTTTTGCTCGCATGCTGCGGGGTTTTATGACGGCGCTCTTTCGCATTCCAAAAACATGCTAATGTTTGATGCCCCCACCAAAACCTCCAACAGGTATGTCCTGACCACGCTGCCGTCACATTGCAAAGCGAGACACGCATGGCATTGAACACCTCCTCTTGCCCAGCTTGAAGACATCTGGACTGAAAACAGCTGTCTGGAAGGACTGGGGACATTCACGTCAGTGGATCTGTGACTTGGGCGGAGCGCTGTCTGCTCCTGTGCTCTTCACGAGGGGGGAAGCATGTGCCTCTGTGAACAACTGAGCTGCGCTGCCTTCGCCACAACTAGACCTCCCTCAGGATATGCCTTGGCAGTGGGCCACACTAGATAATGGGGAGGGGGAGAGATTTGCGGACTTCGTCTAACAACCCGGCCCTGTGCAGTAGGCACTAGAGCAGAAGGTATCAGGTCCTGCTGCGAGCTTCTACTCCAGCAACCAATGGCTGTCATGGAGAGTAACCTACGGTGACTTGCAATTGGTCATCGAAATTACCTTTCCCGTCTCCGAAGTGGCTGTTAGAGTTTCTGTACACTGGGACTGTGTAGTAGTTGAGAGCCTTCCCCTTCTAAGAAGAACTACAACGCCCTCAGCCAATCAGTTGTGAGCTGGAGGTGGGGAACAGCCAATTCACAGGCGAAGGGGAGTTTGAGTGCGAGGCTGAGATTGATCGATGGCGGTTGGGGTAGTGAGCGCGAGGCACAGTTACTGTTACAGTCGCTGTCCGTATTCGGACTCCGGTCACAGTACCGCGTGACCTGGTCTGAGGACGGAAGCCCACATCCCCCTGCTGTCATACTCCTGGCCCACCGAGCCCTAAATGCATGGGCATGGGGAGAGCGGTTGCCCCCTGCTCCCCCGGCGCTGACCGATGCCCCGGCCCACTCCACCCGCTACCGCTGCTGTTCCTTTGGCTCTTCTGGCTTGCTGCAGTTATGTGTACACTGGGGCCGGCTCATGATCCTTTACAGTCCTAGGCGGTAGTGTTTTTCTCATGTACGGGTGATGTCTGAGTGGTGCGGTGTTGAAGCAGAGTTGGCGTGGCCTGGAGAGGTCAGATGTCCATCCAGGGGATGCAACTAAGGAGTCCCGGTCAGAGAGCCGGTTTGAACGCGTCCCGCATCTCCTCCAGCAGCAGTCCCTGTGTATTGGAGATAGCGGGTCAGTTCCTGTGAATGGGGGGTGGTGTTAATCTACTCTGTGGTCCAGTTCTAATGTCTTCAGTGTATGCTTCTAGATCCCCTTCACTCTATGATCCTCCAGAGCAGGGATCCGGAACCTCCGCCGGTAAAAGGCCTCTAGGCGCAGCTATGGCAGACCTTGTGTTGCGGGAGCAGCACTTTTGGGTCGATCACAGGGCGGAAAAGTGTTTTGATGGTGCTTTCAACTACTTATCAATGATGTATATGGCCAGCAGTCTAGATGTTTGGAATTATTTGGCTTCCTACCAAGGATTCGTGTTAACAAGCATTTGCAATGCAATAGGTCTCGCATTTGCGAGAGTTTAAGCTATTAACATTGTAAATGACAATACCTTTTTATTTATGCGTTGTTTTTAAAACATATCAATAAAAAGCATTGTAATTTACAATGCCAACAGCTCAAACTCTCACAAATGCGAGACCTATTGCATTGCAAATGCTTGTTTTTCTAGTCATGGGGATGAAAAAATATGTAAAGTGTTGCTCGTTTGAAAGCATGGACTGATTGAATGCGACATCGTACCCTTGACTGCTTTTATGTGCATTACATATATGTACCTTTCTCATTGACCCATGAAAATTGTCATACTGATAGTCTCATGCATGCCCTTTTGATCCTGTCAACTCCCTTGCACAATTTTTGCCCTACACTGCAAAGTCGACCATCAAGGAGCCCTGGGACATGTACTAGGAGCCATTGAATGTGCACTGTCAGGTCAGAGACGAACACTGGAAGCCCTGGTAGGGGGCTAGGAGCCCCAGGTGTGCACTGTTGGAATCCTGGGGTGTACAATGGAAACCCTGTGATGTGGACTTTTACCAAGGTATGTCACTGGAAGCCCTGTTATAGGCATTAGGAGCTCTCGGTGTGCACTGGAAGCCATGGTATTGGTGCTGGCAGTTCTAGGATGTGTAGTGGCAGCGCTGGGACGTGCACTGGAAGCTCAGTTATGGGCGATATGTGAAGTGGCAGGCCTAGGAATCACACTGGAAGCTCTATTACCGGCAATTTCTACTTATGGGATGTGAAGTGGCAGCCGTGTGATATGCACTCTTTGTGTTTGCTTTTTTGGCTCTAAGTTGGCAGAGTATGCCCAGACATGGGTCCCTTGCTCACTTTGCCACTGGATTCAAGCTAGCCTGGCTGATGAAGGGTGTCAGCCGGAAACCGCTCCCAGGATGCTTGTTTCCGGTCCAAGGAAGACTTGGCTTGGCAGTTCAGGCTGAACTGTTCCCATGAGGAACAGGGCCCAGACTGATTTCCATATGGCTGGGATAAACTGAGGTGGCGAAGTGAACTAAAGAATGATGATGGATTCAACCCAGATCTGAGACTCTGAGTGAGTCTCTGAAAAGTTTCAGCGCTCCGTCCATCATCTCCTTGTGTTTGCTATGTGCACTAGAAGCACAGACATTGGCAGGTTCACTGGCACCCGTGAAACGTTCATTTGTAGCTCTGGGCTGTGAACATAGTGTAAGGTCCTAGCTTAGCACTGGAGAATTCAGCATTCTGAGTAGGAAGGTTGTCCTCCTGTCACGCTCTCTGTGGCCCACCATGCCACGTTTACTATACTGCGATTAGAGTTGCTATTTCTGTTCCACTGCAAGGCCGTCTCTAGGGTGGCATGACCGTTGGCACTGCACTGGCTGCTAACTTCAAGTGAGGGCACTGCATATTTTGGTTTTAAAAGCACCTGCTGCTACGTTTCTCGCCTCCAGCAATTTTCCAGCAACAATAAAAAATTCAAGATAACTCAGGAGATTATTGTTCTTCCTAGCGAGGGATGGAGTTATGTCAAGTGGAGGTTTTGACTCATCGTAAGGTAGCGCAGAGGGTTAACATGCCTGCTGCTAAGAATGAGTATCAACCGGATCACAAAGTGATGTAAATAGGTCAGTGTGTTGCTGCTTTTCAGGGAGCTCCTTTTGTTACTTGAGTTTATAAGGTAAAATCCCAATATAGAGCAGTGAGCAATTAATGGTCATCAAATAGCTGCACGCAAACTGCAAGGCTTAGGCTAGAGCGTTTTGATTTTTCCCCAGTCTTTCATTATCCTAATGTTGCAAAAAGGATTCATTTGAGTAGAAACTAGTTGTTTTTATTAAAGAGAATCCCCAACCACGGTGTGACGTTTTAAATTCTGTGTTTATGCTTCTCCGGATTAAGCACTCTTAAACTATAATGCCTACCTCAGTGAAAGACACCTTGTAGTCCTCTAATGTATGTATCGTTTCCTATACACTGATTTACACACGTATGTATGATTGATTGTCTCTGTGTAATGTGTGTGAAGTAAATTGCTCTGACATCCTAAAGTGGTATGAGCGGCATTATAAAATTCATTAAATACATCTGAGAGAGAGTAATCATGGAGAGGTGAGAGGCACTCTTAAAGGGTGGTAATGAGGAAATCCGTGACCGAGGTGATCATTGGCAGGCGCCAACAAGCATTGTCGCACTGGGTGCCACCAGCGCTAAACCTGACCCTGTTCCACTGCATCTGGTCATTGCTCAAACCACAGCTGGCAAAGTACTATTCTCCTCCTGGCTGCTTTATGTTTTTTGGGAAGTTTGTATATCACGCAAACTCGAGTCAAAGGTATTGGAGTGGTTCACACGATCCTCTCTTACATTACACAAAAACACATTCAATTTTTGGTAGGCACTGGAAGGTTAAGCAGGGGGACAGGGGGGCAGAGCCGGTGAGATGGTTTTGTGGGTTAATGTAGCTCTCAGCAGTGTTTATCTCACAGTGAGGAGATCTCGAGAAACGCCCTAGAGAGAAAGGTGTGAAGGTTTGTATCAGCATTTCTTACTAGAGTGCATTTTTTTCGCTACGGATGTTGTGGTTTCAGTACTTTAGCTATTAATCTTTAACTTTACGGACATTGTGGTCTGCATTCATTATTAAATACTGTTATTATTAGTACTTTTTGTTCGCACATTCTTTGTAATCTGATGTTAATTGGCAGTGGCCACGGAACACTGCATGGATTTACCTACAGTCTTCAGCTGAAAAAGGGTGGCTTTCTAACAACTCTCATGAAAGTGTGACTGACCTTACGAATGGGGGTTGATACTCTGCGTGAGTCCTCGGAATAAGTGGGCCCAGTCTGCTGCCTGGCAATCAAGATGGGCTATAAACTTTTCTCTATTGAACAGAGGGAGGGGAGGGGCGAGGGAGGTGTCAGTTCCATTAAACAGTGTGACCAATCAACTTGGCTATTTCTGTCCAAAATCCCTGGTTGTTGTGAGTCATTGCATTGCCTCAACGTCCTGTGATTTTGGGCCATGTTGCGGGCATCTTTTAAAGCTTTTCATTTGCCTACTTGATCGTATGAGCAAACTTCAGCATACTATAAAAGTGATTTTGTACATTATGTGTTTAATGAATAACTTTCCAACATGGTGAACACAATATAAATTATTTGGTTTCACCAAAATCTGTGGTGAACGCTGAAGAAGAAAAGGATTTAATATTTCAAGATGCATTCAATTACTTACCGGTATGTTTTTGTGCAACTTATATGTTATGTTGATTTTTAGTTTCTAATTTAACTCACACATCCTTGCAACTGGAGGATTTAAAATGATTCTCCGCAATCACATATTTAGAACTTAATAGGGATCATTAGCAAGATGATGCCTCTGTAAAGCAGTTACCCAATCACAAACTGGAATTCACCTATTTATTTTTTTGATTCTTGAGAAAAAACGGATGACAGACAGCAGGAGGGGGAATACGAGGACAACAACACTGCAAGTGAGAAAACGAGCTGGGAGGGTGGGAAACAGCCTGAAAATGCATGCGCTTTTGTGGATTGCCACAAGTATAAGTAAAAACAAGCATTGGCATAGCCAATAGGTCTCGCCTTTGGGACCTTATAATTGTTTTGCCAGACCTATTGGTTTTGCCAGACTCTTTGTTTTACCTTATGGTCACAGGTTTGAAATCTGATGGGCCGTTCAGCTTTTCATCCTTCCAAGGTCGATAAAACAAATATCAACTAGCAGTGACATTGGATTACCAGATCTGACAAATCCATAGGAATCTTTTTCAAGTGCATACAATTGTGGGCATTAACAGAGCTCCTGCACTCCCCAAAATTATGAACGCTTAACTGGAAAAAATCAGTCATGACCGGTTGCAGGCATGTGATTCTACTGTGCATGACGGGGGCTCACTGTTACCCTGGGCGCTATGAGTAACTTATGCACGAAGGAGGAATTTGCAAGGAAGGGCATGGTTTTGCGAGGTATCTTTAGAATGTGTTACGAGCCGAGCAGGGGACCAAACTTTTGAACACGACTGATGTAGTACCACATGCTCGTTCTTTCCACTTATTTCAGGGTTATAAATACAGGGGAATGCAAAACCTCTTTGCTTGGAGTCATACGCTTATAGCGAGCAAATTACAGGGAGATTCTGGCAGGTGCAGCGAAGCCCTGTTAGAGAACAGAACCGCAAACTCAACACCAGAGAAATATATGACTGCTAAATTTAATCGGCCGCAGAAAGTGAAAGCAACCGGAAAGAAACATGATCAAGAACGGATAGCACCCTGCGTGCCACTGCTCACTCCCGCAAGCTGGAGACCGTGGGACACGCACGAGTCTGTAGTGATTCCAAGAGGCCCTCTGCCAGGCAACGCATGCGCGCTGCGCTAGGCTCGACCTAACAAGTGGGGCAAGGACGTTGTAAATGTGACCGACTTAGCATGGTTTACTGTCCTGTTTACAGAAGCAGCACTGCAGGGAAGCTAAGTTCAGAGAAACAATGCTCTGCAAACGAAAAGAGAAGCTTATCCAAACAAAACAGGAAACCAAGAAAAAAATGTCTCCTAGAACATATAAAGACAACAATGCATAATTACATCGTAGTTAGTCCCTGCTGCTGGGAGGAACGAAATAGAATAGGAGGGACAAAGAGGCAGGACTGACCACTAGCAAGCAAGGATTTTTAAAGGACATTGCAACAAACAAATCAAAAGCAGGGGTGTGTCTTTATGCCCACAACAGAAGTATACTAAAGTATACAAGAGGTCATATGCTTACGCTTGACCTAAAAAAGTGATACCCCTTTATTATCCTATAGCAAAACAAATTGCTTTTCACTATCTCCAAGTAATGCCTTCTCTCTTTGTAAAGGTGTGCATAATCAACATAACATAGCTACTGCCTTTTCCAATACTTTTCTCCATTAGATCAGCAAGACCTACAGCTTTAGACAATATCTTTATGTGAGAAAGCAGGTTATTAACTGATTTGGATAGCAGTCCTCTTCATGTAATAATGGCACTATTCCTTCCCATTTCCAGTTAGGCCCTAATAATGTAAACCTTCGCTCAACCACTGGTAGCTGTAGCACAGAGCAGTCAGGCCTAATTTAGGGCAAATGTGTAAAGCATTCATCAGTACCAAACCCATTAAAAAGTGGATAGCACTTGTTCACTTTGCACTTTAAATATGTGGTATTTATAGCTCTCTCAATGTATACGGAACGACTGCAACTTAATGATGTTTTCTTACACTTGGTATGACTACATATGTGTATGTATATGAACAGTTTGGATTGCTAGCAGTATACCCAGACTTGGCAACTATTCAAGATTAGTTTGTTTTACCCATGGTACCTATACAAATGTTGATTAGTATAGGGTTGGTATAGGAGTCCAAATTAAGGGACTAGATGACAATAATATCTATGGATGTTTTTTAAATTTGTGCTAACCTGCACGCAGAAGTTTTTTGTCTATTTTATTGACTGCTTTTGCTAAAAATGTGATTGTATGCTTAATGTACCACCTACATTAAATTAATAAAAGTTTAACCCAACACAATAAAACTTTCCCTCCAATTTATAAAAAGAGATTTTATTTAATCAACGAATAGACACCGAAACTAAAATCCGACACAGAAACCAGCGATATGATTTTTCAAAGTTTTAGATGCTGCTTGGGCCTAAAACAAAAAGTGCCAACTGCAGGTATCTGCTAACGCTAGATCGGGTCAAAGTCAAAAGTTAAGGGTGACTGCAATAGAGCACAGGTAAGATACAGGGATGAAGTTTGCCTAGGTGGAAAGTTTACATTCTAAGCTGATTTTCTGGTGAAAAGTACCAGTCAATGGATCGGTATGCCAGCTGGATCCAAAGAGGGACTTGTTGAGGGCGGACAGGTGAAGCTCAGGACCATGTTGGGAGCCACGGCTTTGGTACAAAGTTTGAGGCTTTCAACATCAAAGGAAGGAAAATTCGAAGAGGACGAATTCTTCAGTCAGGCACGGAAAGTCATAGGGTTGTTTCTTGGTATTGGTCCTGGTGAAGTCCTCTACGGTCAGGCTTAGAAATGTTTTTGGGAGTCTGGATCCTTTCTGCGCGGCAAACCAGCAAGTTGAATCTGACAGGTAGTTTGACATTAGCAGCAGACCAGTGGTTGCCTCTGGTTTTTATGCAGAAAGTTTGGATAAAGTTTCTAAGTGTCCAGCCGTACTGTTTTTGAGGGAGAAAAGTAACACTCTAACACCAGTAAAGGGTCTGGGACGTTTTGTGCACAACTTGAGGTTTATGACTTAATCTCCCAGAAGCCACCAGCAGGGTCCAGGCCATATCCACTTGGAACTGGTCAGCTGGGCTCATCAAAGATTTGGGCTTCTTGCAGCTTTGTTTGTGTGTCGCAATTCTTTATTGTAAGAACCAAAGAAGCATTACAGAGACATAATACAAAGTTGGGAGGGGTGTAGGGAAGAGGCGGTGGGAGAGAGCAGTGAAGCACATACATTACTTGTCTCATACTGTCTATACATCGGCATTGGCACAGGTTTAGTATGTGTCCACCTATGTTAACAGCGCCCAATGTTCTTCAGCAAGGAGGTCCCGTGCTCCCTTGTCTGTGTGGAGGAGTGGGAGGGGGGCCTCTGTTATTGACCCAGTTTGGGAAGCTATGACGCTGTGGGGCATTTGGCACGACTGATTGTGTTAGGAGGTTGATAGGTGCAAGTATGATGAGTAGGATAGGGAGAATAAGTAGCATTGAGAGAATGAGTTTAAGGAGTACTAGAAACGGGTAGCGTGGTGCAGAGCGGGCGGGCCAAACTCCGGAGGAAATGTGTAAAGCATCCGCGCAGCACACACAGGCGACACACCAGGCACACTACAAAAAGAGACTCCACACCAGGTTGCATGAAAAATAACTTGTGTATTATACCAAACACAGTAGGATGTAATCACAGTTGACAACACAGTGGCAACTGGCACCAGGTAGCCATATACAGGGGATTATTTACAAGGCAGGGCCAATCGGGCTCTGCCAGCATCATCACAAGGTACAAAGAGAAGTGTAAGGAATAAATGTAAAGTCCATCAGCTTTAGATGAGTAACAGCCAGTAGCTGCTGGGTTGGTCATGCACTTGGCAACTTTGCAATAGGCATAGGGCATAAGACAAGAAGGCATAAACATGGCGCATCATAGCATGAAAACATTATTAGCATGAAGGCATCATCTCAGGCTTCTCCTTAGGCCGGAAACACATTATGCATAACATTAGGCAGGGAACCCTCAGTAGCATAGATGCAATAGGCATGAAAACCCCAACAGCATTAAGGCATTTCTTTGAAAACATGAGGCCTACACCTGAGGCATAACTTCAAGGCATGAAGATACATTACGCGTCGTTACAGCAGGGCAAACATGATCGCACTTACACATCATATCCTGACGTTAGGCATCCTCAGAGGCATGAATCACCTCCTGCATTAGGCATAATCACATTAGCATCGGCATGAAGGTAAAGCATCATAACATTAGCATTAGGCCACATTGCATGACGCATAACGATAGGCATCAGGGCATATTATGCACTTAACCCAGGCATATAATGGAAACATCGTGGCGTAAACATACGGGCATGGAGTGGAAGACAAACTGTGCATAACATCAGCCCCTTAAAGCGCCATCAGGCACCAAAATACATTAGGCCCGACCATCAGCAAAGTAAACCTTAGGGAAAAGCTGCGCCTATAAGCACCCTAACGTCGCAGGTCAGCCTTTGGCGCCACTGCGACTGGGGGGGCTCCTCTCTTGGGACTCTCAAGTCAACAATGCCCCCAGAACGGTGCAGCTGCCACTACCTGTGATGCAGCTGCATAGTCACAAATGGTCCCTGGCACCTATATTGCCCCGGGAGCCCCACTTCGGGGCTTCTACAGTCAAGACTGCCCCCCAAAAAAGTACTCGCCCCACTCCACACGTGGTGAAGCCTCGGTCCCCAGATGAAGGTTCTATATGCAGTTGTGGCCCCCGAGGGAAATGGCGCTGGCTCTGGGGCTCTCTAATTACACATTTGTCCCCAACGTTGTTGGAGTCTCCCTCGGGGACCCTGGGGGGTAGGGAAAAAACTGCCTCCAACAGAATACTGGTACCATCGATATGCTGGTTGGAGTCCCACCCGGGGGGAGGACTGAAGGGCAGCTGCCCACTACCACCCGGGGCAGCTGCCTGCAATTCCAGCGAATGTGGGTGCAGCCCTGTGCTGTGCCCCGGGGGCCTTAGACACTGACAATGTGCCTTGGCCGGCCCCCGGCCATCCCAAACTCAGCCCCACTCAACGGCAGACCGGGGCTCCTTTGAACTTCACCCGGGCCTCTCTGGCAGACTCCCCCCGGGCGGCTCTCACTCTCGGCCGTCCTGGCGCTACGGGGCTCTCGCTCTGGATCCTGGGAGCCCCGCTTTCCTCTCGGCTGCTCCCTGGCTGCACCCGGGCCCCCTCCTGGGACCCGGGACGTTGATGCGCAGCCCGCGAGGCTCCGGACAGCTTCCCTGCAGCCGGCAGACTCGGCGTCATCCTGGTTCCGGCCCTGCCCCCGATGACGTTCTCCTGTCGTCACCGGGGAGGCCGGACAGTGCTCCTAGTGGTTCCCAGCAACAGAGGTGATCTTGGTCAATTCTGAAGAGCGGGGTGGGCTCCATCCTTCAGTTTAAATACACCCGCTCTTCTGGGCAGTTCACGTGTGGGGTAGGCTCCCGCAATAAGGGTGCACAGCGTGGGGTGGGCACCCGCTACTATAATATGCACACAGCGGGGTGGGCATCCGTGACTGGCCGCAGTTACGTGGGGTAGGCTCCCGCGGTGTTTTTAAAACAAAAGCGCAGCAAAATGCAGGGTGGGCACCCGCTCTTCCTTGGAACGCGAGGCTCCCCCTGGCACACGGGGGCCCCGCTGGGAATATGGATCCTCCTCCTGGGGAGCAAACACGGGTGGGCTCCTGCTGCAATTTCAAGCACCTAGCAGTGGCACACACGCGGGGTGGGCACCCACTCCTTGTTCCCTGGCACTCAGAAAATAGCGCTTACGAGGTGCTAGGTCCCACCAGAAGCTTCAGGGGCAGAAGATAGCGCACCTCCTCCGATAATCCAGCAAATAGTCCCACTAGGCGCTAGAGTTGCAGGCAGAGCAGCACAGGCACTTCAAATACGGCACTCACCAGGTGCTAGGTGGTGCACAGTTCTAGGGTCCCACAGAATAGAGTGGCGCTCTGACAGCACAGCGCTGCAGGTGTCAGCTCCTCACCTCCTGCGCAGTAAGATTAAGCGCTCTTCTTCTCCAGGCGCTATCCAGCAGGCAGGGCACAGTTGTAGTGCTCACGAGGCGATAGGTAGGAGAGCATCAGGCACTACTGGGCAAGATCAGCGGTCAGTGGGCACTCATAAGAACAGGGCCGCAGTTCCTAGGAACCGTCATCCCCCAGAAAGTGGCACTCCTCCTGGGTCAGCGGTCTTCACTCCAGTAAGGGGGCTCTCACTAGCCCTGTGGACAGCAGAGGGGTACAGTTGGGCACAGGGGCCAGCACACATTCCCATGCGGCAGTACCTCCTGGCAGAGTGTCCCCTCTCATTCAGGTCCACGCTCAGTCTGAGCACATGGCATCCCAGCTCCGCTATATATCCACCCCTCCTCCCACCTACCAGCAAGGGCTAGAACCTTCTAGAAGGCTCCTGGCAGTTCCAGTCTCAACTGTCACTGTGGGGGAGGAGTAGGGCACCCTGTCACTTCAAACACTAGACCGCCAACCCACCTCAGGCAGGAGGCACAAGCAGACAGAAATGGCGTCCATTTTAAAAGTGACCTTTTACAAAGGTGCATTTCTACAATGGTGGAAATAAAGGTGCGTACACCATTGCACAACATTTATCATCTTCAGTTCAGACACATCCTGTCAGTAAAAAGGCTAGGGGGAAAAGCAAAAGATTTTAGGACAATAAGGGCCAAGTCCAACAAGGAGTATACTGGGAGTGGGAGTGATGGTCGACGAGATGTGTCAGAGGGGGGGAAGCCATATATTGTTCGGGGTGCGGAGGGGTGCTATTGGTTTTAATATGTTTTATACATTTTATCAGGCACCTTACACTTTACACAAATGTTGATTAATGTTTGATTGTTTGTGTCTTTTATGGACATAATTTGGCCAAATAAAAATAATTTGAATAGATTGAAGTTGCCTAGGAGTTTTTTTACGTGTAGCACAACCATGAGCCAAGCAATCCCTCAAATTACTATATTGTTTAAAGGATAATCTTAGCTCTCATATGGTTTCTGCCCCAGACTCAAGACATCCCAGTTTCTCCTCATGCGGTTCTGGGTAGATAATAAGTCACACATGGTATAAAAAAAAGAATGGTTTCATCTTTAATTTTTGTGGTGGGTTGCACAACTGCTGACCAGGGAGTATTCAGCTCTCTCTTGTATGCCTTACATATAACCCAAAGCAAATAATCACTATCGGTGAGGAATGTTTGTAGATATGAGGCTTGGGATATAAAGGTCAAAGTATTACTACAAATGCACCTGTATTGAAAAAACTGGGCTAGTGGAAGATCATTCCTATAGTTAAATATTAACAGTATTCACAATATCTTTGTTGGAGGTATGTTTACATCCCTTGAGCAACTTAGCTTCAATGGGGAGATGTGCCTGTTAACTATGTTTTATTTTTGATGACTGCGCAAAACAAAAGTACAGTGAATGTGCCAAGGCAGTGCCCAAATCTAAATTAGCTGAATGCAGAAACTATCAGGATAAATATGAAAACATATACATTCCAACATGTCTAATATCATATTCCTGGATCGATTGAGGTATCAGGGACTTGTGAGGGTTGTTAGCTTGCATCAGATGTATTGTATATAACCTTAGATTGCTAGGTCTCTTCTGTGACAAACCTAAGATGAGATTTTGCATAAATAGGGTCTATTGTTGTATTATATGACTCAACTTCTGCTCATTGGGCATTGGCTGCATAATCTTATAGTAATGAGATAGTGGGAATATATTATAGCCACATGATAGCCTCTATGAAGCATATGAACATTTACCCATACTTGATATGAGCTGCAATGTACATGACATAAAACTGGAATCCTGTATGCAGCTTTTTGTAGATGTTTTACACAGATCACATTTTCTATAACTAAACATGACACCTTTGGATGTCCTCTCAAATTATATGCATGCAATGTAATAATACTTTATAATACAATAATATAGATGTTAAAAACAACAGCAACGCAGAGACATAACTTTGTTGTGAATCTCACTTTAAAATCACACTAAGCATCAGTGTAGTTGCAGTTTACTAAATGTATTTGAGATCAAGCTTGCAGGGTTAAAGATCCTATCAAAAATGGCGATGTATGAAATGCTGTGGGGTGCCTACGTTGGTTTCTGTTACATTCACAATGAAGTTAACTTAACTCCCTTTTAACTGTAGTAAATGTATGATCATTTTGTCAAAAGTAACAGAATACGTTTATACCAGCACGTCTTTTCAGTAAATATATGAAACTGTATCACATCAATTTAGAAAGTAAAATTAAGAAACGTGGTTACAACTAAAATAAACACTTGAGAGGTGTAAAATGCAACACTTACTTTTGTAGAAATTCATCAGAACCACACCAACTTAGAAAATATTCTTCCTGAGGTGGATACTGGTTTGTATGATGGAGGATTTCTCTAATGAAGTGTCTTACCAGGCAGTCAGCTGTAAAGAGAAACAAGCTCATTATAAACTGAGAAAGATAATCCTCAACTCGATAGTAAGAGAGTCCCCAAAATTACAACGTGAATAGAAAAAAATCTAATGAATTATATTTCTAAGAAACCTATGGAACATTAGGCAGATGGTGTGTCTATTTAAAAACAGAACGGAATGTAGAAAAACATATATTTAGATTAACACAAGGTAAAGTATGCATTTGGAAATGGGTTCTTCCTGAAGAAAATAGTCAGTGAATCTAAAATTTAGAATTCAACTAAATATTGTTTCGCTGCATCTGTAATAATTTGCCCACCAACATTGTCCATCATCCAAATTTGACAGTCAGGTGCCTGAGAATCCTGTAGATCACTAAATAAATCAGTGCCTTCGCTTCACCCGGGCATGAAACACTGAGTATGGAGTGGGTGGGAACTATACAAAATAAGTGAGGGCGGGTTTGAGGATTTGAGGAAACCCCCTAAAAAAAAAACACAAACAGGTGGTACGGAGGGGTGAATTGCTACCATCAACATAAAAAGGGATTCAAGGATGATGAAATATTAAACTGTTTAATGGATTTTTTTAAGACGCTATACACTCCAGAATCCTCTCCTTCTGATGAGGCACTAGATTCTTTTTTTGAAGCACTCCCTCCACGTCCCTCTTCGCTTCCTGATTGCTCCGTATTAGAAAGGGATCTTTCTCTTCCTGAACTTAAATCTGCCCTAGCCCAATTACCAAAGGATAAATCTCCTGGCCCGGATGGCTTAACTGCCAAATTTTATTCTTGTTTTTCTCAAATTTTACTTACTCATTTATTATCTTTATTCCAACATTTTATGTCTTGCAAAGAAGCTTGTGACTCCTTTCTCGAAGCTATGATCTGTCTAACTCCTAAGAAGGGCAAGGATCCTTCTTCTTGTGCTAATTACCGCCCTATTTCTTTAATAAATTTAGATTGTAAGATTTTTGCTTAGGTCCTTGCTCTTCAATTTGATTGGTTGTGAGCAAACAGGGTTTGTCAAGGGTAGAACGATTGCAGACAATTCTAGAACTTTTTTGAACATTATACATCTTGGTCGCCGCTATCACCCTAGATGCGGAGAAAGCTTTTGACCGCATTCATTGGCTTTTTATGATGCGTGCCCTTCAGTGGCATGGATTCGGTCCTGTTATTTTATCTCTTATTAGTTTGTTGTACTCCTCCCCCACCACTTTGGTCTTTGTTAACGGTTTCCAATCTCCTTATTTTAATCTCCAATGAGGCACTCGTCAAGGTTGTCCTTTGTCTCCTTTGCTTTTCATTCTGTCTCTGGAACCTTTTCTTCACTCCCTTAGGAACTCTCCTGCCTTTCGAGGATTTACTCATAAATCTATTGAAGTCAAGGTCACGGCTTATGCAGATTATATTTTGTTATATATGTCTGACCCCTCTACCTCTTTACCCCTTTTATCGACCTTTTGTCTTCTTATGCTGTCTTGTCTGTATATAAGTTACATTTTTCAGAAATTATAATGTAAATAAACACTGCCTTCAAAGTATGTTTGAAGGGACGGACTTTAAATGGAATACTAACTGCATTAGTTATCTAGGGATAAAATATTCTTCTTCAGTTGCTAAGACAGTTCAACTTAACTCCGAGGATGTTTTATCGAAAATTTCTGACATGGCAGAGAAATGGTCCCCCTTATTGCTGTCCTGGGGGGCAGGTTGGATACCTCCAAGATGATGATGCTTCCAGTAATTAATTTCTACATTTCCACGTTACCGGTACGACTTCCTTCAATTTTTTTTTTAAGAATCTTAACAGTATCCTGAGTAAATGTCTTTGGCATAATCGGAAAGCTCGCATCTCTTTCTGCTTTGTCTGCTCCTAAAGATAGGGGTGGGGTTAATTTTCCCAATTTTCGCCAATATCATTCCTCCCTCCTAATTTGGCAAGTTTTGCCTTATCTTTCTTCTTCTGATGACCCTCCCATATCAGTATGGTATAAATTGGAGGAATCCGTTACTCATCCATTCCCCTTTTCCTCATTATCCAACTTTGTTCATCCTTCTCGCTGATTCAAATCTCCTACTAACCCATATCCTATATCTACTCTCTTTCCGATTTTTACTAAATCGCGTTCAACACTTCAGCTATTTCTGGATTCCTCTATCTGGCATATTAAATCCATTAACATTTCTAATCGTACTATCTTCTGGAAAGATTGGATTGTCAAAGTAATTATACAGGTTAAACACTTAATACATAAGAAGCAGCTTTTATCTCTCCAGGAAATCTAAATATAATGTATCCATCACGTCTCTTTCTAAGTTTGATTCTTTGAGATTGATTCTATCTCAACGGCTTTCTCTCCGCTCTGATATCTCTTCCTCTTCACTTGACCCTTCTATACAATTGTTACCTACTTCCCCTTTTGTCCGGGCCTCTCACATTTACAAATATCTATTTTTTTCTCTACCCACTCGGCCCAAAAGCAAGATTGAACTTTTTTGGGAAACGGACTTGCAACATACTTTTACTATACACACATGGAACTCCATTTGGGCTTGGATACACCATACTTCATGGAATGCCAGTACCACTCTAACGCTCTATTATTTTTATCAGAGATTATTTTTAACCCCATTAGCTGTTTCTAAATGTAGCTCTGACTTATCTCCTAATTGTTGGTCCTGTAAGAACACTCCTGGTACATATATTTATTCCTTTTTTCATTGCCCCATAATTTTTACTTTTTGGACAAAAGTATGTAAGTCTATTGCCTCTATGTGCTTCACTAATTTTCCTTTTGATATTCAATCCATATTTTTGGGTAGTAATTCTATACGCTAGTTTGGTGCTCGTAAACTTGGCTCATTTATAGATCTATCCATTGCTATTTCTTTTCAGGTTATAACTTCTAATTGGAAGGACACCTCCAAAGTCTCCTTCTCCGCCTGGTGGTATCTTTTATGTCACCATCACAGGCTTGATAGAGCTTATGTAACCACCTCCCAGCAGCTTATTCTTAAAGAGGCCTTCTGGTCTCCTCTCTCCAATTATATTTCTTCCTCTGTATTACAGGCAAAGGATAGTAACTTTGTTTTTCAGCCGCCGTGAGTGCTGTATTTATTCCTTTCTTTTTTCTTTTTATAATGTTCATAATTTATGATTGTATATTGCTAATTGTGATTCTGTTTTGTTTGTTATTGGAAAGTTTTACTAGACTATATGATATAACTGCTGATATTTTTTATCTTTCATCTCTTTTCCTCCTTTCCCTTTTTCTCTTTTTTTTCTCTCTCCTCTCCTCTTTTTTTCCCCCTTTTATTTCCTCCTTCTTTCTTTTACCCTCTCTCTGTTCTTTAAAACTCTAAAGCAAAAATGCTAATTTTATAATGGTACTCTTTGACTTTATTTTACTCTCAATATTGGTTTATAATCCCGACAATGTATGATGTCTTGGGTTTTTCACCATTTGTTTTTCATTCTTATTCCTTGTTATCCTATGGATTGTACTTCATGATTTTTATTATAATTCTGTACCATGTTTTCTCTACTTTAATAGAGCTTTCTAAACTCAAAAAATAAATAAAAAGGGATGTGGGCCATGACAATGAAAATGGTTGCGGGTCATGGACCATTTCCCACACTGACATCACCCTTCTCGGAAGAGTACGAAAGGTTTCGGAGAAAAGCTGCTTAAAAAACAAAAAATGTACAGAGAGCAAACACACAAAAGGGCTGCAAAGCGGCATTCTTACTGCAGAAGATTATTTGACAGAAAGTATGTGTCAGTGAGATTCCCACGATAAGATAGCCTCAAACCCTTGTCACATGTAGTAGGCAAAGAGACAGTTGACAATGTGCCCCCTCCTCCACCCCAAATAAGGTATTCATAAAATGTTCAAACGTATTACCACATTCTTCCTCTCCTTGTCGCAAGCAAGTCAGGGGTGAATCCAGGCACTCAGAGAGGCAATCATCCCTTTAATAACGAGTTTTATTACTCTTCACCACAGTCTGGGTTCTAAGCATTTTCACATTCTCACAGACTCTAGTTTAATTTCTCTATCTTTTGTGTAAAGAAATAACCAAACCATGTCTTCTCCTTCCGCTGAGTCATCCTTTCACGTGGAGTGCTAGCAAAGAATACTCAAATGGCAGTGACTTGAAAATGTCATTTTGATTTCTAACAAGTTGGCAGCCTGAAGTTGTAGGAGACATCTGTGGTTGGTGTAAATGAGTCGCATGATGTTGGTCTATTGTCCATGTGCATTTCAAAATATTAAAAGTTGACTGCAAAAAGCTGCTGCTGGTGGGATTAGACACAGTCCTTTATGCATGATGACGTGAGGGAAACATGGGCACAAGACTCACCATCATCAGCAGTCCGGGCATTAGGGACTACATTTTATGAAGAGTAATATTCAAAGAGGCCGAACAGTATGGCCTTTGATCCTACTGAATGACAAAAGTGGTTTCATAGTTCAAATAAACACCCTAGACTAGTGGACCAGGGTTGTCCACCAGATCAGGGAATATATGTGCAGCAGTAACAACAGGCTGACCTGCAGGAAAGCATGCTGACAAATTATAGAGGACTTGAGTCAGCAGATTCTCTGCATATCTGTACAGTTGAGAGGATCATCCTATTAAGAGAGTTTGTCAAGAAGAAAAATGTAAGTAGGCTCTTGCAGTATTAAATGTGAGACTTTGAGGCAGACTCCTTTATGCTGAATCCCATCATCCAGTCCGCATTGGCCTTTTCCATCAGACAGCAGGTCATAGTTTTAATGAAGCAATACGGAACCTGTCTCTGCAAGTAGATATCTATAAGGCCTATGCTACTTTGTCCCTCATGTAGCACTTCCAGACCCTATACGAAGCCGTTCAAATGGGGTCTGAGTGTTCATAGATTTTGGAAAGATTTGTGTTGCATCACTTCCTATCTGACCAGGGCTTTGGCGTCTTATAGTCCGAGGTGGCAAGGCATGACAGACTTTTATCTTGAAAAATGAAGGATGTATGTAAGTGGAAGAGTTGAAATGAAAGTGGGCTGAGGAACGCAAGATGGACTACCTTGTTTGAGTGATGGGCGATTTGTTCAGATTTATATGCCAGTCATCAAAGCAATGAAGAGGACAGTCTGTCAAGTGTGTTTTAAGCAGCAGACCTAAAAATTGTAAGTTAATCTTTATTATCAAAGCCATTCAGACTCCTTCCAGTATTGCAAAGGTATCTCTGTGCTGAAGGACAGGTGGAACCCCGTGGAGTCGGGGTCAGAAGCTATGCTGGGCAATTGCTTTAGCCTTGGAAGCAGACCGTGATAGATGAATGAGGGCAGGATATTCTTTGGGTCTGTCGTTGCATTAACTTGTAAGCTGGCCTGCCCTTCAGGTTTGTCCCAGTGCAAAGCTCAGGAGGTCCAACTTCCAGAGATTGACCGGGAGCTGGTTGAAACCCAAGCCGGCAAACCCTCACCGAATCCAGCATGGTGCTAAACATCAAGGGATACTGGAAGAAAAAGCTTCAGGAAAGTTTCTAAGTCAGAATGTAGAAAAGGTGACAGGGACCAACCTTGAGAGTCAAGCCGTCCACCTTCAACCACAAGCCGGCCTGGATCTCTGGTTCATCTCACTGGTAAGCTCTGGAGGTCTGACTTCCATAGATTTGACCGGGAGCTCACCGTAAGGCAATATAGCGAACCCTCACCGAATCTGGACTGGCTGGGAGCTTTGAAGGACCCGTTCTAAGACAGATGGTAAAAACTTTGACCGAGACCTACCACGAGGGGTAGCCTTGCAGGGCTCTATCGCGGTTGGCCTTAAACTTTGACTTTGTACCGGTCTACCGCGACCAGAAGTCCCATTAGGTGCTACAGGTTTCTATGTGCTATATAGTGCTAAATCTTCAAAAAATCATATCTCCAGTTCCCTGCATTTTTGTCATTTTGGTATCATTTTAAAGATAAAAATATTTCCTATTTTGATAAATTGATGTTTGATTTTTATTGAGTGTTGTGTCTTAAGTATTTAGTCATACTGTGCCCTGGGCACCCCCGAATTGTTTGCTGACTGGTACTTGTGGTAACTGACTCAGACTGTCCCTGGGCTCCGCCTAACCAGGCCCAGAGCCAGTGCTATGCTGAAAACACACTTAGAATACAGAGAAAACACCAACATACACTAGGGTACACTAAGGGTTGTGGTACCCCTATGATTGGCATGACCTCCCCTATAAGGCCTTAGTACATAATAGGGCAGGAGGGATCAAAACTACCTTTAAGCCCTTAGTATATAATAGGGCACGGCAGTTTAGAGGCCAGCAGCCCTTTCTGCACTTCCATGTGTGCACTGCTGAGGCCTGAGGTCAGTTTAAAAGCAGCCCTGTGTTACAGGCTGCTTTCAAAATGGATAGTGTGCCCAAATTCGAGTTTGGTGTATAACCCAAACAATAACAATAGCCCTAATGCAACAACAAAACTAATAATAATAATAATGTGTTTCATATCTCAAGTTTGCTCTCTCTCAGTAATGCAAGTATTTACTTTTTGCTCCAAGAAAAACTTAGGTTACCCTAATAGAAATTAAGACTGAGAGAAGAAGGTATAAAACTTAAGTCAACAGCAGTGTGTAATAACAACGTTGGAAGCGTCATTCAAGAGAGGAAAGGGGTCAAATAATAGAATGAAGTTATCTGAAGCTCTCGTCATTTCTTTTTTGGGGAATATTTAAAGTGCAATAATTCTCGCTAATAACATCAACAATACCTAGAGTACGAGGTTAGAATACTGTTAAGCTTCCGGTGTAGGGTCAGTTTAGTGCGATGAACACTTACCCTTTGGCGTTAGCATTAGCGGCTGGTGCATACCGTCTATGTGTACGAGTACTCTAAAGCTTGTGTTACACTGAAGCCGATCTGGCACTGTGGTGGTAATACTCCATATCTTTCCAGAGTTGTAGTTTGGATTAGAACAAGGATGGTCGTCTCGAATTCTAGAAAGGATAAAGTAAAATTAATATTTTACTGATTAGCTATTGCAGGAAATACAGAATACCTAAGCACCAGAATAAAATAAACCTGAAAGCAAGTAAAATCAAATACACAGTAAAGTGTTTGTATGATGACCACATTTGGAAATATAGAGCATACGTGGTATTTACGTATCTACTTTCCCCTTTTAACTATTGTGAATTTAATCCGAATTATAATAGGCCATGGTGTGTCTGGAATACAGAACGCAGGTTTGTAGAAAACTGGCAGGAGAGGCTGGAGGTTGGGGGAGGGGGGGGGCTTGCGCTAGCAAAAACAGAATTAGATGAGTAGTGCACACAGCAGTCTTGCCCCAAGAGAAAGATGCCAAAGCAACAGAAGGACATATTTGCTTACAATGCCTCAATCAATATCACTACTTGGGCAATAAGTGAGCATGAGAGTGGGCCATTCACCACAGTAATTTACTGCTTTATGATTGAAATAGGAAAAAATACTTAGCCCCTTAGATCTGTAATATATTTCCAATAAATAGTCTGGTAGGGTTACCTCACTCCGCACACAGCGAGAATAGTCTGAACCTCACTCTAGAACAATATTTATTGGTGTTTTACAGCAACATGAATTATGTGCCATTTTCACTACTCTGATAGGATTCATGAAACAGTGGTGCACTTCAGCAGTGCATGAAAATGGGGTTTTGAAGTGTTAGTGGGGTGCAGCCCCGTCGAAGAACTTTGGGCGGCAGGGATTGGCGTTCCTATTTTTAGACAAAGGCCCTCATTACGATGGCTGGCGGACCGCTGACAGGCTGTCAGTGGCTGTCGCCTGCCATCTAGTGCATTGGTTCAACCTCTGCATTACAATGCAGCTGGTCAGACCGGAGGGGTGGGGGGTACGACCACCACCTTCAACAGGATCAAAGAAACCGCCAGGACAGCTGTCGGATTCTCTAATCCCTACAATGGGGCGGTGCCTGCACTGGCACCACCCTAGGGATTAGGATATCTCTTTCCGACGGCCTTTTCATGGTGGTCCCACTGCCATGAACATGCAGCCAAAAAGAGACTTTAGGGGCCCCTAGCAGGGCCCGGTCCCTCTTCGGCCTCCGCTATGTATTCAAGGGGGCACATTTGGTGCTCCCTCAAACATCCATGCACCATGTGCAAGCACCACATGGTGCCTGGCACACGGTGCATAGATGTCTTAAAAACATCCCTTTTTCAATTGCAGCTTGTGCTGCTGCGCTTTTCCCGGCCAGAGCGCAAGCCACTTTTGAAAAATGGATGTTTCTGACTGCCTACACAGCGGTCGCATCCTAATCTGGCAAGTGGGTCCGCTGACCACTTGTCGGCCAGTCCCAGTCTCACAACGACTGACCGCCATTGTAATTACCCCTCTAGTGTATACATTTTTGCTTTGGTTTAGAACACTTCACCAATCATATCAACTGGTATTTCATTTTTGCTCATCAACACTAAACAGACATGCAAGAACTGGATTTTTTTACCGTGGAAACACTACACTCTGCATCATACCATTCATGAGGGTAATTTGGCAAGGTCAACACAGTCATATCTTTCTGCCTTGTGAAAAATCATTCCTTGAGCGAGGCATACCATGGCGACAAAAAACTCAACAAACGTTGTGCATGTCTTAAAACTACTGCTTGTGGACCAACTTGATGAAACTGGGCAGGCCAATGATGATTGACATGAATGTATGGCAAGATGTCACGGAGCAGGCTTGGAGATATTGCTTACAGACTGTAAGTTAATGAGTGTGAGTGAGTGTGCTACAAACCTGCTTGTGAGAGATCTTTCTCAGGGAAGGAGAGGCTAGCAGTTCAATGACATTGGCTATTTAAGCTTTCCATCGTGCCCTCACGGAGGCTGGAAGTGAAGCAGCCATTGTTTTATATCTGGGCACCACTCCCCTTCATGACCATGTCGTCTTTGCTTGGTAATCTAAATTTAATGTTGCTGCAGCCAGGACCTTGCCACATGGACTTATAATTTCCTTTGATTAATACTAGATGCTTCCTTGGATTGAATTGAAGGACTTGGTATTTGGTGGAGTTAAGGGTCTTTTTTTCCTCTAACCCCTTTCTACATTTCTATCACTGGCCCTCATATTCCTGTGTATGGGATCATTGGTTGAGGGGGCGAGTTTGTATCACTCGTATTCTGAGCACAAAGTAAGCAAATCATGGCACAAGATGAGTAATGGTGGCATCTTTAAATACCCCAGTCAATTGACATGAGGCAGGCCCTTGCAGTGGATGCAAAGGCACCAAATGGAGGACGCCAAGAACGCCATTTGGTGCCCATGCATGAACTCAGACTGATGAAGATCCAATACGCCTCGCCCTTCCCCTCCTCCCACATAGACTAAAACAGAATCAAAGCATAATTCACAACAGTGAGGTGAATTTCCAAAGACTGCATGCACGCAGGAAGAGAGCAATTAGTATTCTTGATCCTATTAAGCATATTGCACAGAAGGAATCTATTACCAACACTCGCTCCTTTCAATACTACACAGAAACACTCCAATTACGTTGGTCCATTCATTAGAGGCCATTGGGAAGGACAGAGTGAACTGTGGCATATCTATTTTCAGCATTCCTAGAAGGCATTGTCCTCCTAACATTTGTAAACTATCAAGTTGGTCATCATGAGTTTAAAAGACTTCCAAATGCAATTTCCTAGAGGCTTCTGCAATGGACACCAAAGGTGCAGTAATATGGTGCAACATATCCTAATTGGAAAATGTGATTTTAAGATAGTCCAGTGCACATCCAGTAGGGTTGAAGAAGTAATTCACATTTTTCACAAGCAAGTGACATTAGAAGAATTCAGGCTGCCATGCATAGGGAGAGATGTCGCCCTAAGGTAGATGTGTGGCGCAGCGGTCAGAGCGGCTGACTTGGTTCAATCGCAGGCTGCAGCTCAGCGCAGCATCATGTGACTCTGGGCAATAGCTCACGTAATCTCCCTGATGGCCCCTGTCGATGTTTGCGCTTTACATGTTAGGATGGCATTTACAGATCTTTCACAGGTACATGAACGGCTGCACATTTAAATTGCAATACCAAGGGCTGCTTGATAATTTAAGTCAGTGACTAGGGTGCCCAGTGCTCTCTACAGTACTAGAAAATAAGAATACAACAGGCACAGCCCTAGAGGGTGTACACTCCTGTGAACACTCAAATTCCTTGAAAGCAAGCCCCTTGGATAAATGCAGACTTAAATAGAATGACTGTTGGACTTGGCCCTTTTGGCAGGTTCACCCCTAAACTTTTTGCATCCTATGTAGTGTTAGTGGTTTTAGGCCTCTAGGCACTTTAGCACTGTGTCCCAGTGTAAAGTGCGTGCGCTCTGTGTTACATTTAGTGAGACTGGCCTTCCCTCCCATAGGAATGCATGGGGGATGTGTGTGTTCATAGTAATTCCTGGTGTGAGAGGAGTGCAGGGTCAAGTTTAGTATGTGCGAACTCGTAAGAATAAATGCTGCGCAATGATGTGCGCAGATTTATTATACCTATAGGAGAAGTGCCACTTCTAGAAGTTGGCATTTCTGTGTGCTGTGTGTCTGCCTGCCTGATGTGGAGTTCAAGTCTGGCTTGTGATTGACATGTGCTGGATGGTGTGGGGAATTCCAGGAGCCAGGGTGAGTCAGCCCAGTGGTGAATAGAGAGATCTGCGCGCAGATGGGAGGGAGGAGTTGCACATGGGACCTGAATAGGACTGTGCCTTCCCTCCACAATGCTGGCTCCGCCCCCTGGGGTGCATCTGAGCACCTAGCCCCACCTGAAAAGGAGAGAGGAGCTGAGCACATCAAAGTGTTCCAAAGCTCCCCCAAACCAGTTGCATCTGTTTTTTTCCCCAGCCCTGTGCCATGTCACAAAGGAAAAGGGTGTATAAAAGAAGGGGCTGTGACCCCATGAAAATGGGCTCTCTGGTGTGCTGTTCTAACTTGAGGGGGGCCTGCTGCTGCTGGGCTCCAGGAGGAACCGCCACAAGGGACTGCCTCCCTGCTGGAGGGCCCTGTGTGCTGGCCTACCTGAGCCCAGCCTTGTGCCCCCCTGATCTTTGCCTTTATCTGGAGAGCATTTTTATTGCAAAGAGCGCTTTGCTCTGGGCGGCAGGGAAGGAGCTGGCGGTGTGCTGCGCTGAACTACGATCATTTTCGAGGGAATCCCGATGCAGGGATTCCCCCGCTTTTTCCTGCTTTTACGGTGGGTGCCCACCCTGCATTTTTTCCACTCTGAGCGGGTGCCCACCCGCTTTAAATTGTGATTTTAGCGGGAGCCTACCCCGCTTCTGAATTATTTGATTAGTGGGAGCCTACCCCGCATTGCCGCCACGAAGGAAGACAGGTGTCTTGTCTGACCTTGGGCGGTGTCAAGAGCAGAAGTTGCTGCCAGGAAGAGAGTGGGGCTCTCATGCTGGGAGAGAGCCCCGCATCTTGAAGGGGAGCCGCTGCACTGCCTGAAGTGACCTGGAAGAGGACGGGACCTTGGCAGAAGTAAAACAGAAGTAGGCGGGTTGACCCGCGGGACTCCCGTGCTAGTGGAGAGCCCCGCGTGTACCTGGGAGTGGAGCCTGGGCTTGGCAGGAGCCCCGCGGTGTGGAGCCTACCCCGCGCTGGGGAACGCACCTGCAGCAAGAGCCAGGCGGGAGCCCACCCCGCGCTGGCAAACAGCCAGAAGACAACAGAGACTTCGCTCCGTGAACTGAAGGAGACGGCCCCGGCGCAGAAAAACCCGAGACAGTCCTGGTGAGTGTTGCTTGATTTTTCCTATGGAGGGTGCCTCCCCCTGCTAGAGGGGGCACCCAGAGAACCTGGTGAACGGGGCCGGGAGGAGAGCAGCATTGGGGCTGGAGGGGCACCAGAAGTGCTAGTGTTCTTTCCTTTACTCCACAGCGGCGCCGCAGTTGCGGGCCGCTGCAACGTTGTGGGCAAAGGCTATTTTTAGAGTCCCAGAGTGGGGCTGCAACGTGGGGACCAAGTATTGTAGAGTCCCCGAGAGGGGCTCTGACGTCCGTGGGGGCCAGTGCCATTTTCACCAGCTGCCCCACCTGGCAGCGGGCAGCTGCAACAGTGCCCATTATTTATTCGTAGGGCCCCAGTGAGGGGTCAGGGGCACAGTGGTGCCCAAGGTTGAATTGCTAATTTCAGCTGCCCTGTGAGAGCACAGGCAGCTGCAACGTTTGGGGGCACAGTTATTTGGTTAGAGTCCCCGTGGGGGACAGAGAATGCCGTGCCCATCTTTTTATTTCCCAGCTGCACAGCAATTAGTGGGCAGCTGCCATGTTTAGGTGGTGCAATTGCGCACCTTGGCTTTACTGCTTTCTGTGGCCCTAGGGTTAATTGAGTAGCCCTACCTACGCCCTGACATTTTGGACATTGGGCATTGGGAGCCCCTGTGAGAGGCCAGTTGGCCTGGGTTCCATTTCAGTGTGTGAGGCCCTGATTACAGCGTAATGTGTCTATGCTGGTGATACCTATGCCTAATGTGATTTAGTCTTTATGAGGTTGGGGCATCATGTATTTTATGCCTAATGTGATGATTATTGCATAGTGAGATTTACGTTGCAGGATCTAGGCCTCAGTTCAGTATTTCACCAGTATTTACTGGTTATGCTCTACATTTATTATTTTGTGCTACAGTCAGTATATGTTCTGCATTTGCTAATTTACCTTAGTGATTGTGCTGACAGTGGCCCAATTGGCCCTGTCGTGTGTATAATCCCCTGTAGATACTGCCCAGTGCCAGTTGGCACAGTGTATATTATGTGATTATGATCTAATGTGTTTATTATAATACAAAGGCTATTTTTATATATAACCTTGTGTGGAGTTCCTTTTGTGGTGTGCCTGGGGTGTTGTTGCTGTGTGCGTGCGCAAACGCTTTACACATTGCCTCCGGGATAAGCCTGACTGCTCGTGCCAAGCTACCAAGAGGGTGAGCAGGGGTTATCTTTGGCGTGTATCTTCCTTGCCCGGACTAGAGTGGTGGTTTCTGCCTGGCTTTGGCGCGAGCCTTAGCCAACCAGCAATCCCATTTCTAACAATGACAAATTGCTAATCTTCAGCACACCATAAAGTGAGCTGTATAAAAACACACATTTTAACCTACATGATGTGGAACAGTGTTATATGTATTCTTTCTTTAGACTGACACACAGACACACACATACGTTTTCTTTGCTCATCAGTTACAGAGTTGTTGGGAATTGGGTTACTGGTTGAGGGGGTTGAAACCCTACTCAAGCAGAAACTAAAATCTCTGTCAGGGTGACACACAAGCAAACTCCAAATTAACCTGTGCTTAACCCTCTGGTAGCTTGACAAGAAGCAGTCAGGCTTAACATAAAGGCAATGTGCAAAGTATATATGCAGGACTTCAACCAGTAAAAGTGAAAACACAACACAAGAAAAATCACACACCAGTTTAGAAAAATAGAGTAAAATTAAAAGAAATTATTTGAGACCAACACATCAATAATCTGATCAGTAGAACCGGAGATATACAATTTTAAAGTTTTCAGAAAAAATAGTGCCTAGAGGCACAAAGGGCCAACCGTGGCTATCTGCTCGTGCCAGACCGGACAAGTTCAGGCCGACCACGTCAGAGCAAGGATTGGATACAGGGACCCAGTTAGGCCAGCTGAACAAAGTAACTTAAATCCTGGTTTACGTAACATTGGAAGATCCTGTGTCGAGGTTATGTCACGCAACAGCGGTTCTGAGGAGCTGCAAGGCAGAGTCCTGCATTTTTTATGAAGCTGCAGCACTGCGATGCAGAGCACTGCCCTATCATCGAGGATGTTGTTGACGAGGGGCTTGCGATATGAAGGCTTGCGTCTACGATGCCTCCTATAGCACCCAAAGCCTTGAGACCCTCACTGGTGAGTAGCACATTTTACCAACCCCTGATTGATTGATTGATTGATTGAGGTTCAGCAGAGACTGCAAGATGTGATGCGAGGTTCGATGTCGGGGATGCACTGCGCTGTGGAGATTCCGAAGTGGCTGCAAAGATATGCGTCGTACTGGATCAGTTCTGCTCACAGGGCTATAGCTGGACTGGCAAAGCACCTTCAGGCCCACTTCCAAGGTTCCAGGACAGGAGTGGTACCACCATCAGACAGAATCCTGGTGCAGGATTCAAGGTGGTTGGAACCTTTTCTGTCGCTAAGACTCTGATTAGGGGCCAGCCAACTAGCCCTTGGAGTCACTCTAGGGATCCTGGATTAATGATGCAAGCGCAGTTCTTTCACTTAGGCAGGAAGGCAGCAGGGCAACCGAATGGCAGTCTTTTTTGCAGAGCAGCACAGCATTCCTTCTGACTCTTCCAAAGGTTAAGAAGTGTACAGAAGAGTTGGTTCTGAGGGTACAATATTTATACTTGGTGCAAGCTTTGAAGTAGAAGAAGGTCCTGAGGTTTTCTGCCCCAGAGGAACCTTAATGACTTGACCCCGGATTGTCTGAGGCCACAATAGGCTAGTGTCAAACCTTTTGTGAGTGTGCTCAGGCAGAATCTTTGTGATTTGCAAGTGTGGTGGGTGATGCTTCTCCCCCTCATCAAGTCAGAAAAGACTGATCCTGCCAACACGTATGCTGCATTGTCTCCCTTTATGGGAGCAATACACAAAGACCCACTGCCAGCTACACCTAGTCATGTGATCCAGGATACAGTCAGCAGGCACCAAATGGTTGGGAAGAGAAAATACCAACATTCTAAAAGTGGCATTTTCAGAATGGTGACTTTACCATTAAAGAGGGCTTTACATTACATATCCTTAAACACAAAACTCGACATTCCTACCTTCTCCCAATTGAACATTATCACTTATTAAATGTAATAAGTTAACCTGATGTGATCCTATGGAGAGGCAGGTCTTGCAGTAGTGAAAAACGTGTTTAAGGGTTTTCCCTACCAGGACATGCAAAACGTAAAAGTACATGTCCACATTTTCAAATAGACCGCAGGGATGATCAGTGGATACACTAGGTGTAACTCATATGTATTAAAAAGAAAGGTTTGAGCCTTGCAAAAGGTATATTTTGAGAGGTTGAAAAGAACAGTTTAAATCTGCACACACAGGCTGCAATGGCAGGCCTGAGGTATGTTTAAAGGCTACTTAAGTGAGTGGCACAATCAGTGCTTCAGGCCAACTAGTAGCATATAATTTACAGGATGTGGCTACATGTAGTACGACTTTACTAGGGATTATTATTACTATATTAAAAGTGCCAATTGAATGTATGCCGATTCTACAATGTTTAAAGGAGAGAACACAAGCAGTTTAGCAATGGTTAACAGGGGTAAATTATTCAGAATCCTAAGAGCCAACAAAAATGGGTTCAGAAAACAGGAGGGTGAAGGAAAAAAGTCTGGGGATGACTGCAGAAAGGGCCACATCCTACAAGTCATAAGTACCATTGGTCTAAATTCTTAGATGAAATAGTTGATTTAATTTTTGATATACTCGAATTCTGAAAGGCCCAACCACTTGCTAAATGTTAGACTAGACCATGGGTACTCACAAACTTTCTCTCGGGGGCCAAATTTACAGTGTGGTTTGTGGCCGAGGGCCGCACCGGTGGGGGCAGGGTCAGTAGGGTGCGGGGTCAGTGGGGGCGGAGCTAGAGGGGGAAAAATCACTACCGTTTCAAAACATTACTAAACAATGCTGTATTTCCAAAGCAGATGTAACAACAAGGAGCACATTTCTATAATATTTTTTTATTATCAGACAATAGCAATCTTAAGTGGGATTGCATTGTATTTACATTACATATTTAGGCACGGGGAGATTAAGAGATTTACCCAAAATCACAGGATGTGGACGTGACGCCTCGAACCCTGGTTTCCTGTACCAAAGTCGGAAGCGCAGCCAACGGACCACACGCTCTCCCTCAGCCGTCCTGAGGCAGTGAAGGGGCGAGAAGAGGCTGCGGCCGAAGAGAAGAGGCTGCGAGGACGGAGAGGACATCATCGGCCCCACGGACACAGGAATCTTCTCAAAAGGCCCTTTAAAGTCAGCTGTAAAAGCGCTGCACTTACAGCTGACTTTTAAAGTGCCTGTGCTTCCCGCCGGTGCCGTGCGTGACGTCACAGAGGCGGGCACACAATCAGAGGCCAGCAGTAAACAGAGGATGGCCGCAGAAGCGTACGTGATGAATACGTATTCACTACGTATGCTCCGGCCATCTTCTCTGTTAACTCGTAGGCCAGGAAATGCAAAATGCGAGACACGTTCCGCGGGCCGCCAAGAAGGCTTGCCGGGCCGCTGGCGGCCCGCAGGCCGTACTATGAGTATCTATCTATCTATCTATCTATCTATCTATCTATCTATCTATCTATCTATCTATCTATCTATCTATCTATCTATCTATCTATCTATCTATCTATCTATCTATCTATCTATCTATCTATCTATCTATCTATCTATCTATCTATCTATCTATCCCTCCCTCCGTCTCTCCGTCTCCCTCCGTCTCCCTCCCTCTCTCTGTCTCCCTCCCTCTCTCCGTCTCCCTCTCTCCCCGTCTCCGTCCCCGTCTCCCTCTCCCAGTCTCCCTCTACCTCCCTGCTTCTCTCCCCGTCTCCCTCTACCTGCCTCTCTCTCTCTCTCCCTCTCTCTCTCTCTCTCCCTCCCTCCCTCTCTCTCTCCCTCCCTCCCTCTCTCCCTCCCTCCCTGTCTCCCTCCCTCTCTGACACCCTCCCTCTCTGTGTTCCTCTCTGTCTCCCTCCCTCTCTGTCTCCATCCCTCTGTCTCCCTCTCTCTCGCTCTCTCTCTTTCCCTCTCTCTCCGTCTCCCTCCCTCTCTCTCGCGCTCAATCACTGTTTGTCTCCCTTTCGCTCTGTCTCCATCCTTGTCTCCCTCCCTCTCTCTGTCTCCCTCTCTGTCTCCCTCTTTCTCTGTCTCACTCACTCGGTTTGTCTCCCTCTCTCTGTCTCCCTCCCTCCCTCTGTTCTCCCTCCCTCTCTGTTTTCCCTCTGTCTCCCTCCCACTCCCTCTGTCTCCCTGTTTCTGTCTCCCTGTCTGTCTCCCTCTGTCTTCCCCCTATCTCCCTCTGTCTTCCTCCCTCTGCGCACTCTGTCTTCCTCCCCCTGTCGCCTCACCTGCTGCTCTCACTCCCTGCTGCCCTCCGTCACCCTTTGTCACCTCACCCCAGTGCTTAATTTATAAAATAAGAAGTGCCAGTGCTCAAACTTTTTCTTAAATGGCCCCCACCCACTGCCGCCTGCCCCACCCACCGTCATCCTTGGCTCCAGTGATAAGCGTCCTATATTGTGGCCTAGATAATTAACAATGGAAAAACATTATAGGCTAGTAAATCAAAAACAAGTGAGGCTTATGTGAAGTGTGCATGCAAATTGACACTTCGACCTTCATTCATCAGGCATGAGATTAGTTCAGGGGTGATGAGCAGAATTGACATTGTGCACAATGACCACAAGTTTCTGGAGAGCGTTCTAGCAAGCACAAACTCAAATCTCAAAGACACATCGTACGGCCAGGCACTCTATCAGTCTGTACACTTAGCTGACTTGAGCCTCTTTCGCTCTGACAGGGAGTGCCGACTGCACTCAAAAGCGACTCTGGGGGTCTGAGAAGAACGGCATGGAGGTCCGAGATGCCAGCACTAGTGAAGCCATAACATACTCTGCTGGCGCAGCTACAAATGAACGTGCAGCAGCTTAATTCCAACACAGTGCGCACATAGAGAAAGAATCCAGTGCAAAGGGCGAGGAGGGTAACACGACCCTTACAGGAAGGGCAACACCTACTCATCAACAAGGAAACAGAATAGCCCGTGTAGATGCTTGCAGCACAAATTAAGCACTGCCTCACCCCGGCGCTGAGACAGCTTCCGGGAACACACACAGCCGCCGCACTCAAGTACTTAACAGGTCTTTTAAAGAACATTCACTTGTTAATGAGGCTTTGATGTATTTCACCTCTTCTTAGCGCCCCTGCATCTCCACTCAATCAGAGTGGAGATGCAGGGGCGCTAAGAAGAGTTGAAATACAACAAAGCCTCGTTTACAAGTTAATGGTCTTTAAAAGAATCGCCCGGGCCCCAGAAGCTCCGCGCTGCTGCAACCGGCGATACAAAAAAACCCCACAGATATGATGTCTGCAAGGTCCGCGGGCCGCCAAGGAAGGCTTGCCGGGCCGCTGGCGGCCCGCGGGCCGTACTATGAGTACCCATGGACTAGACCAAGAGGTTTGTTAGGCAATTATAGTGAACCTTAACTTCAAATCGTTTAGAAGATCTGGGCCCATTGTAGCCCCAGATCTCTGGTCCATTGATTTTTGTAACATTGATCCATATCATAAAGATCGTGTCAAGCAAAGTAAGACTTGTTTATGTATTAGTTTGATGAATATTAAGGAGTTATGAATCGGAAGTCAACTACACCCCCGGAACTATTTTCACAAATAAGTTCATACTAGTTGCTCCGAATGCATGTATTAATATAACATTTATTATGGTAGATAATTCATTGTGCTCCATTACTGCTAAAGTGTTTGTTAAGAACACTTTAATAAGACTGGGTATAGATCCTCCATTTAATCAAAGTGCCTTGATGAAATATATTAGCATACATGGCAACCCTCTTGATTCAGGCAGGAGACTACCGATTTCAAGGTGCCTCCTGCTACCTGTATGCAAAAATGAATACTTGACAACAGGGACTGGTCTTGTATAACTCAAAGTATTTTTGTTCTGCCAGTAACCTCACCCTGCAGGCCAGTGCACAACATTTTAAGCACGCTATCAATGCTTGCCATAGCGCTTTCTCTGTGATACTGACAGGTAAGGAAAAAATAAATATATAGATGAATTTCTGATATCCGGCTCTACAGCAGCAAACTTGCAAATCCCATACATGACAATGGACCCGAATAAGGCCCCGATAGAAGTCATTGGGAGAAATACATGCTCCCGATTATTATTTTTTTAAATCTCCCACTTTTCTCTAATAAAATATTGGCTTGCATGTAATAGTAGGGATCCCAGTAGCAAAATTCACGCCCGCAAGAATGGACTCAAATGTACTTGAGAGGGAAAAGGCACACACGTTATGTTATGTTAATATGGTATTTATAAAGTGCACGGCTACTCCCAGGAGTGTCCCGGCGCTGAGCAAAAAACCACATAACAACCGCAGAAAAGAGCAACTAAGGCGGAACCAGCAAAACAGATTAAAGTTGGAAAAGCCATGTCTTGAGCTTTTTCCTAAAGGTGAGCAGATCCTGAACCTGTCTGAGGGCCAAGGGAAGGCTGTTCCATAGGCGGGAGGCGACTACTTAGAAGGATCGACCTCCGACCCGAGCAAGTGAAACTTTAGGAACAGGAATCAGGAGTTGAGTAGAGGACCTCAGAGTACGTTGGGGAATGTAATGGGGAAATCTTTGTCTAAGAAAAGGGGCTCCAATCTGATTAAAAGCCTTAAGAACCAAAATCAAAGCTTTAAAATGGATTCTTTTCTGAACAGGAAGCCAATGCAGGGATGACAAAAGAGGGGACAAATGAGTCCTAGGGCCTGCCAGGAAGATGGCCCTAGCAGTCGTATTTTGAATCACCTGCAAATGAGCAATTAGGTAACTGGGAAGTCCCAAGTACAAAGAGTTGGCATAGTCCAGTCTCGAGGTTACCAACACTTGGACAATGGTTTTTCTGTGAGGGACAGAAAGCAGGGGCAGAAAGTTCCTTGCCATTCTTAAGATCCCGAAACAAGTCCTGGCTACAGATTGAATCTGGGACTTCATAGAGAGCGTGGCATCTAGTCTGACTCAGAGGTTCTTAACCATGGTCACGGATGAACTGGGGGGTAACAAATCCTGCGGCCACCAGTAGTGCCATGCCTCACATGGGCGAGGGCCGAAAAAGATAATCTCAGACTTATCAGGGTTGCATTTCATTTGATTATCTTTCAGCCACGAGAAAACCTCTGAGAGACATGCGTTTATTGCATGACCATCAAACTCAGCACCCTTCTCACAAGTGAACAACAGCTGAGTATCATCTGCATACAATACGATCTTCGCCCCATGTTGTTCAGCGAGAAGGGCGATAGGGGCCACATATAGATTGAACAGGATTGGGCTCAAAATAGACCCCTGCAGGCCCCCAACATTTGTGGGAGGAATAACAGCAGAGAAAGGGGGGACCATATAGTTTGGAGACGGTTACTGAGAAATGACCTGATCCAGCTCAAGGCTGTGCCACCGTCACCGCCCTCCATCAATCTTTGCACCATTCTATTGTGGGGCACGGTGTCAAAAGCCGCAGAGAGATCCAGCAGTACCAAGACCGCGTTGCCTCCCCTATCTAGCGTGGCTTTTATAGTTTCAGTCACTTCTAAACGGGCCGATTCAGTACTAAAGTTTGCCCTGAAACCTGACTGACTTGGGTGCAAAAGATGATTGGTCTCAATGCAGTCAGTAATAATGGAATTAACATATTTCTCCAAGACCTTGGAGAAGAAAGGAAGCAGGGATATAGGTCGATAGTTACCAGCTACCTCAGGGTCAGCCGTAGGTTATTTTAACAATGGAAGAATTCTGGCGTGTTTCCAGCAAGGAGGCATACATCCCTCCCGCAAGGTGTTGTTTAGGATCTGATTCACAGTAGGATTAATCACCTCTGCAATTACCGACAGCACCTTGGCGGGACAGGGGTGGGCAGGAGAGCCTGACTTCAAGGATTTCATGAGAGTTAAAGATTGGTCTATAGAGAAGACGGGGAACTGCATAAGGGAGAATTCTGAGCTTACAGCAACACTAGAGGAATCAGATCTGCTGTTGGAACCAACAGCTGTATTTCAAAAGAGTCCTGTAGTTTCCTAATTTTATCGTGGAAAAAAGAGGCTATCATATTAGTCCATTCACTAGTTGGTGCAAACGTGCATCTAATAGCTGCAGGCGATGACATTTTTTTGACAATGTTATAGAGTTCTCTACTTTATTGCCAGCCTGGTCGATTTTCTTGGAGAAGAAGAGTTTCTTACTCTCGCGAACTTTCCGATAATGGTCTCTAAGGGCCGCTTTAAAAATAGATTTGTCGTAGACCATGTAATTTGCTCGCCATATTCTTTCTAAGCGTTTACATGCACTTTTCCTTTTCCTTAGAGCTTCCGTGTACCAAGGGGCAGAAGCACGATTCACCTTAGCCACCCTCAGAGTAGGGGGGGGCAAGTTCAGAGGTTCTAAGTAGCAGCCATTGCTCCAAGGAGTGCACTTCTCTTTCAAGAATCCCACAAGTTGGAACAGGGTGGGATTGCAAAGCACCTTGCATCGCCTCAGGAGTGATGAGCTTAAAAGGCCTAAAACTGCTGTCACAGACCATTTCCTGAGATCGAGACCTATTCAATTCCCTGGGGACTCTGACATTTATCAGGCAGTGGTCAGACCAGATAAGGGGGTGAGGGGCCTCCACTTATATCAATTTGGAAGAGAAAATCTGGTCCAATGTATGGCCCTTATCGCGAGTAGGGAGGTGGACAAAAGGGATCAAATTTAGTATGTCAAGGGATTCACGCAACTTGAGGGCCTCAGGTTCCAAAAGATTATCCATATGTCAATTGAAGTTGCCAAGGACCAGGCAGTGACTATATTTAGCAACTAAGGGAGAAATAATGTGGCTAAACGCCTCCAGAAACTTCCCTGCAGGTCCTGGCGGGAGGTAAATAACCAGCTATGGACTGATGGGCTGAGATAGTTAAGAGGAAGCCCACAGACTCAGCCCCCTCAATCTCTGTAAGGACTAAAGGTACACAGCTGAGGGTGCTTTTATAAATTAAGGCCACACCCCCGCCCCTCCCTTTGCGGTGATCTTTCCTCTGAATCTGGTAACCTGAGGAGATTGTGCCTGCGATAGTGGGGTTAGAGGCCTCAGTCAACCATGTTTCTGTTATAAACATCCTGTCAGGGCTAGAGTTCACTAGTAGTTCATGAAGTTGTAGCTCATGATTTTTTAGCAGAGTGTGTATTAAGCAATGACGCTAGTAGGTGCATTCCGCCCTCTCCCAGTTGGACTTTGTTAGTCGCTGGAGTCGGTGTCCCAGTACAATTCCCTAGGGCATGGGAGACCTGCCAATTACAATCCTTGCAGGTGACTACCTCACTCAACGGAATGGGGAAGTGGGGCCCACATCTCATAATTATGTGATTGATTGATTCTGGCTCTTCGACCAGTAACAGCACCCCCCACCCTCTCCCCCCACTCCCCCAGCACCTTGAAACCCTACCGGGTATGTAGTGCGCTTTACAAATTATGTGATTGATTGATACAGCTATCAATGTTGAATCGGTTTCTTTGTTAGATACAGCAATGAGTAATAAAAATGTACACATGCTTCACAAAGGCAGGAGACAAATTTAAATAGTGGTTACACATAAGGAAGCAGGAAGGTGAGAAACCAATATGGTGGAATGTAAATCGTCCAGGAGTAAGGGTCACATGAATTTATGTTTTTCATAACCATCCGAAAAAGGAAATTGGGAAAGAGATCCGGTCTTTCATCCGTTATGTGGTAGTGAGTTTTGTTAAATCTCGGCAGCACTGTTTATTGTAACTTGCTACTTTGTTTGTTCCAGAATGTATTTTGCATCAGTCCACTTGTGTTCATCATTTGTGCTGGATTTGAGTGATTGAACTTTAGACTGAGTCTGTATGATTTTCATCTTTGGTGTGTCTTTATCGAAAGGAAGGGCTGATAAATGTATTTTAGTGCATTAATTTGTCTTTGTTTCCTTGCGTGCCATCGTGGTCTCTTTTCTAGCACTTTACCTTTGATGGGAATATAGTGATAGGATGTCCCATTTGAAGGGTATTTTTCCTTGCATATTTTCATTTCAATTCTCAGAATCTGATTTGGCAGTTGCTCAAAAGTGTACAAAAGAACACTTTCTCCCTTCTAGGGCCACTGAGAGAACGCTTAGGGCCACATGTATCAAGATTTGGAATAGCGATTACCTAATTGCGATTTTCAGTGAATCAAAAATTAGGTAATCACTATTCCAAATGTATGAAACCCTAGCGATACGTAGGGGCTCGCAAATCGACCTACCTCTTTAATATTAATGAGGTAGGCCGCATTTGCGGTCCCCTAGGAATCCCTAAAATCACAGGTATGGTGGCCTGCTGGGGTCAGCAGAACACCATGACCATGATTGCTTGTAAATAAAGCAAGCATTTTTATTTTTAAGTGCAGCCCACTTTCATTAACGGAAAACAGGTTGCGTTTAAAAAACAAAAATGAAAAGGACCACTGCCTTTTCTTAAAAAAGGTTTTCACTACCATTCCCAAAAGTGAAGGGGTCCCTTGGGGACCCCATCCCATTTGTGAATGGGTTACCACCAACTTGAAGTTGGATCTAAATTGCGAATGTTTTGCGACAGCATTCACAGTCACAAAACATACATACATATTGTTAAGATTTGGTATTTGGAAGGGACACCCTAAACACGCCCCTTCCAAATACTGAATCGCAAACCTATTTTGTGATTCGGTAACAGGTTACCGGATCGCAAAATAGAGTTTGTTACATGTGAAAAGCATTTTTTTAGCATTCGCAATCGGGCCGATACTGAGAATCAGTCCGTTTGCGAACACAAAAAATGTTTGATACATGTGGCCCTTAGTGACTTAGTAAACTGTATTAATGGATTACCAGTAACAGAGTCTATGCATGCTAACTAGGTTTTGTGGATTTCTAATAGAGTGGTCTGACTTTAAACAGGCTAACTGGAATAATTATGTCCATCATTTCCAATTACACTGCCTCACCAATGAGACTTCACCTACACCGATGAACATCTTTTCAGTCTCTTCACTCTTTGGCATTGACTCCTTTTTTAAATGATTGCAAGAAGTTGGAGTGAAAGGGATTAGAGATCAGTACACTATGGGCCTCATGTAGGTAGCCAAATACCGGTCGGTAACGGCCGATTTTCGGTAATTATACCGTTACCGACCGGTATTTTGGCCATTGGTATGTAGGGGGACATATTTTGCTTTCGGAATTTACCGAATCGGTAAAATTACCGATTCGGTAATAATACCGAATCGGTAATGTTACCGAATCGGTAACTTTTCCGAATCGGTAATTTTACCGATTCGGTAAATTCCGAAAGCAAAATCGAGATGTAGGGGGAGTGTGTGTGTGTGTTTATGAGTCGGTATTTACCACCAACTTATAGTTGGTGGTAAATAATGAATGTATGTGTAAATGCATTTTTACGCGCGTAGCAGTGTGCAATGTGGCATACATACATGCCCTTAGGGCATGTATGTGTGCCACATGTGCACACATGGCCGAATCAGGGGTGCAACAGGGTGTCAATGTGACACCCTGCCACCCTTGTATGTGTTCCCCCCATTACCGAATCGGTATTTACCGATTCGGTAATGAGGCATACCTTCCCATCAATGGGAAGGTATGCCTCATTACCAAATCGGTAAATACCGATTCGGTAATTACCGACTAGTAACGAATCGGTAAAAATTACCGACTCATTACCTACATACAAGTTACCACTTCTTAAATACCGAGTCGGTACGGCTCGGTATTTAAGAAGTGGTAACTGGTACGCTACCTACATGAGGCCCTATATGTCCAATGGGTTTTGTCTTATTGGAGAAGTGGGATAAATTATTTACCCAACCCTTAAGCAATATGGGAGGCTCAAAAGGTTTTTTGAAATTACATGGCTCGGTGACTTGCAAGTTACTAACAACCAAAAGTAGTGCTATTTTATGGCGAAAAGGTGCATTTTTAGTTAAAATTTTCTTAGAGAAAATCTTCTTCTGTAGGCCGGGGGCCATTTGGATCTGAAGAAGGACTTGTTGATGGCAGCCAACTGCAGTGCAGGACCTTGGCCTCAGCAGGAGTTTTTTTATGCTTTGCATTGTTGAAGACGAGAAAACTTCAAGTGGGGTAACCCCGAAGATCAGGCCTAGGAAGGTGTGAGTGGTGGGGTGCTGCTTGGTGCTGTCTCAGTGAAGTCCTCTACGTTCAGACTTAGAAACATTTTTTGAAATTTAGGATCCTTTCAATGGGTTAAACAAGCAAGATGAGCCTGACTAGCAGTTCATCGTCTGCAGTGGTTCGGTGGTAGCCTCTGGTTCTTTTGGCAAAAATCTTTGAAAACTTTCCAAGTCTCATATTTTAGGATTAGGCAGCAGGAGTACACTCCGACACTCATCAAAAGGCCCTTAGGACATTAAGATCACCACTGGTGAGGCAGGACAAACTCCAAGGTAAGCCGCCAGCAGGTTCCAGAGCAGGCCCAGTTTGAATTTCTCAGTTGGCCTCTTTAGGCAGGTGGGCTTCTTGCAGCTTTTGTTTCCCTGTAGCTTAACAGGAAGTCAGCCAAAAGAAGCTTGGAGTCTACTTCTCAGACCTGGGTACAAGTGAGAGCAGGTCCAGCCCTTAGGGTCTCTCTACACAGGTTCACCAGCAAGTACGTGCCTTTTATTGTCTTTGACAGGTACACAGATATTCTGAAGAAGGTGCACAGGGGTACCACATTTATGTTTGGCTCTAGCATGTAGGTAGAGGAAAATTGGGGAAAAGGTCCCTGGGGCAATCGTATCCACTTTGATATAATTTCTGGGGAGTGTGACCTTAAACAATCCCACAGTGCCCTGTTCTGCCAAAATCCAAACTGGCAGAGTCTTTCTTCCTCTAGTCAGAGCTCTGGGCAAACACCTGAGGTGTGGCTAAGGAAATGAACAACACCCAGTTCTGGAACAGCCCCCCCCCCCCCACTGGGACTGGTGCCACTCTGGCTTCTTGGGCAGTGGCTGCGCTGCCCTAAGTGTGAGGTACATCTGTCTGTAACAGGGGATGCCCCTTTGAAGCATGTGCAGTTGCCATGGTCATTTTTCTCCCTTTTTTGTGAGCCATTCACACTGCCAAGTGACAGTTGGGGTATTACCTCTGAAAAGACTACTAGAGGCTTTAGGCAGAAAAAAGCCAACTTTCTAAAAGTGGACTTTTCCAAATATTAATTTAAAATTCAACTTTACCAACAGATTGGATTTTAAATTCCTATTGTTTTGAGTCCTTGAACCATGGGTCTAGCTATTCCCATAAGCCAACTTTGTTATAGTGAAAAACAACTTTGGAAATGTTTCCCTGCCAAGACATGCAAAAAAACAATTATACATAACCTACATTTTAAATATGCCATGAACCACTCCTCATGGGCATCTAGGTCCTACCTTAGGGGTAAATAATAAGCATCAAAAACAACAACTTAGGCACGGCAAAGGGTTTCTTTTGCCAGGTCGAATTTGCGATTTTAAACTGCACACTCTAGCTGCAGGGGTAGGCCTGAAAACATGCTTTTACTTTGTCAGTTTAGTGGTGGCACTGTCTGAGCTGCAATTCAGTAGTGAAATTTAACTTACAGGCCCTGGGTATACACAGTATCATATAGTTGGTACTTAACTATGCCAATCAGGGATTAGACAATTGTACAAATATTTTAGGGGTCAGAGCACCTACACAAGGCACTAGATGAACGTGTGGTTCAGAGTCCATACACCAGCAATAAAATCCAGCAAAACCTTTGGGGGTGACCACAAAAAAGGGTGTTCTCTTTTACTATTTGAAGACTTTACTAATCACAGAAGGAATTAAGGAACTTAATGAAATTAGATGAGTCATATGTAAACAAGATGCCAAATGTGAAATGCAAACAAATCATTTATCATATCTTTCCATTACACAGGAGTAACAAGCCTGGAAAACTGTGAGGCTGTATACTGGGTGTAACTTTAAATGATAGGTGTGTCCTTTTTCATTGTTTTACAGTTCCTGGTAGAAGGAGAGGTGTTTATTTATTTATTTTGAAAGTTATATATAGCGCGAACTTAACCCAGGCGAGTATCCGAGTGCTTTACATTTTTTATAGTTTATACAAGAGTATACATAATACAACAAGATAGTCGTGCAACATAGTTAAGGTATGTGGAATACAGACCATGGAGAAGAGTATTCGATAATCTTCACTACATAAATGGGCATGGCAGGCGAATGCTGGGATTCAAATGTGCCCAGCAATCTCATTGTTAATCAAGTGGCATTCAATGAGCAGTGGGCCAGAGCTGTTAAAGGCAGGAACTTAGCCATTAGGATTTTTTTTACTTCCTAGTCGTAGTTGTGGAGGAAATTTGTCGGACTTCTGGAGGAAGAGAGTTCCAGATCTTTGGGGCAGAGCCTGAGAAGGCTCAGTGGCATGTTCTCATTTTGTGGAAGAGCTGTGGTTTTAAGCGCCATAAACTTGCATTTCTTGACTGTCTGCAACCTTCAGATAGTTCTAGTTTTTTAGCCAGATACGTGGGAGTCTTGGGATGTAGGGCTATCTTTAGCTGTATTCTTGCCTCATATGGTAGCCAGTTTAGGGACTTGAGCGATGGGGAGATGTGCTTGTTTCTTTTTGAACCAGTGAGCAGTCTAGCTGCATTATTAATGGATGCTTTTAGTGGGGCCAAGCTATATTTGGGAAGTCCACAAAGCGTGGAACTACCATAGTCTAACCTAGGCAACACCACAGCTTGCACCGCCATCTTGAAATCCTCATGTCGAAGGAAAGGTTTTAGATTCCTTAATGTGTTAATCTGGTGTTTAGCCCACTTGCCTTAATTGCTAATATGATTCTGCATGCTCAGGTGCTTATCCAGTGTGATTCCGAGGGATTTTGCCGAGTCGATAATGTGGGGAGTACAGTTGAAAGCCGTAAGATGTTTCAGCCATTGGTTGATACTGTGGGTGTGATTAGGCAGAACAATGAGAAGGAATTCTGTTTTGGAGGTGTTGAGCATGAGGTGGTTGTCAGTTAGCCAGTTTTGATTATCCAAAAGGGTAGAGTTGAGCGAGACAAAGTCTTAAGGGGAGGTGATTTTCAGATAAAGTTGAATGTCAACCGCATACATATGGAAGAGGATGATCGCGGCATTCAGAGCATTTGCCAAAGGTTCTAGGAATAAATTGAAGACTATCGGTGATAGTGCCGACCCCTGTGGAACCCCCATAGAGACTGAGGAGGGCTGGGTATGGGATTGCTTTATCTTGACTATTTGTGATCTATTATGGAGGAAGGAAGTAAACCATCACAATATCGGCCTTGAAAAGCCCATCCTGTGTTAAAGGCTGGATAAGAGATTGTCGTGGTTGACAGTGTCAAAGGTTGAAGAAAGGTCAAGGAGAATCAGGAGGCATGCTTCAGTGTGGTCTAGCATTATCAAGTGTTGTCCAAAATGATATTTTGTGGCTTGATCACATAGCAAGATTCCAGATAGTTAAGAACAGGAGATCTTGTGAACACCAGAACAAAAAATATATTAGGTCAAAATGATTAAAGCAATGACATAAATTGAGTAACAAATAGTAAGGTTGAAGAGGGCGAATGAATTGGTGACAGCAGAACATTGGACCCCCAAGATTTTTTTTTTTTACATAAGACTGAAAACCTGAGACAAGCTATTGTTTGTGATATAACGAATAGGTGGAAAATATTTATAAGCTATGACATGAGCTGATAATTGTAAATACAAATTAAAATTGAAGTGCTGAATGTTTTAACCTTTTAATGAGGAACCAATTGGATAGATATTACTTTTTATGGTAGATACATTTGGTGAAGAAGAAAGTCATTACGTTATTGAATTGTATGTAATGACTGTATTTTAATATCTGTATATATGGTATTCAGGTTTAAATTAGATTTATAGTGTATGTATGTCATGTTATTTTATCTATATAATATTGTATTATACAATTTAGAAACAGGGTCTATAATTGGCCATGGTTTGCTCCCTGTTCAAATGGGGACCATCACACTAGTCTGGGTAAGGTACACACCATGAACAACCCACGCTCACCCCCTTATTACCCTGTCAAGAGCAGTCAGGCTTTTCCCCAGAGGCAATGTGTAAAGTATTTGTACATGCACCCCCAGTGACACAGTGAAAACACCACAAAAGTGCTCCACACCAGTTCAACAAAATAGTCAATATTTATCTAATAAACATACACAAATCAAGTTATGAAGTTTTCAATATTAAGTAAAGTTCTTCTTCTTAGGAAACAAAAGCTCTGACTGGGGCTATTGAGTTGTGCATGACCAGGACATATCCACAAGATCAGTCTGACCATGAGGGAATGTGGGCCTGATACAGGAGTCAGGCAGACCCCAGCACGGTACCTTGGATATGCCAAAACTCAACGATGATGCAAGGTGCAGGGGAGGTGAGGTGTGGCAAAAGCAGGCGATAGGTCGATTCCTTACTGCTGTACAGTTCTCTGGCATGTTGTCACTCGGGGACGGTGTGTTGCACAAAGGAGGTGAGGCGTCAGTTCCTGGAGGTGGTGCAGGGACGTTGAGCAGCTAACTCATGGGGACGTTGCGAGGCGCAGGGGAGGTGATGCATCAGTTGTAGGTGCGATTTTGCGGTTCCTTACCGCTGTGCAGTATCGATGATGAAGTTTGCAGTAAAGCCACGAGGCCTCGGTTTCGGGGTATTGAGATCAAACCACTGGGCCACAGATTTGGCATCGGAGCAGTTGGTGACGGACCTTGGTGGCGTGGTGCTCAGGACTCCTGTAGTGGCAATCTTTCAGAGACGCAGCAGTGGCATCGGAGCTTGCTTTGTAAGTCGTGATCGTTGCGCCGAGCAGGAAACACAGCTTCAGGGAAGGCAGCGTCATGGAGTCAGAATGGCAGACAGGTGCTGGTTCCGGAGTTGCTCGGCATTGGTTTCTTCTTGTAGCACAAAAACTCACTTTCAAGGGCCCAGGAATTGGAAATGGCACTACTTGGCAAATAGGGCTCTCAGCAAATGAGCCCAGGTACTACAGGTGAAGTCTTTGATGGTCCTGACACACCTAACTAGATGCAAGCTCAACTCTAGCCCTTGGAGAAACTTTAGAAAGTAGGATGTAGAGAGAGAAAACCAGTCCGCTCACTCCCAGCACAGAAGCAGCAGGCCAACTCAGCAAAGTGGCAGTCCCTCATGGCAGCTTAACAGCTCTTCTTGCTGGCAGAATATCCTCAGTCCAGAAGTGTACCTCCGATGTGGTGTCAGAGGTCCAGTACTTATACCCATTCTAACCTTGGAAGTAGGGAGACTTCAAAGAAAGGTCTTTTTAGTGAACGTGACCCTTCCTGGCCCTGGCTCCAGACACACTATGGGGGATGGAGACTTCTTTGTGTGGGGACAGGCACATCCCTATTCAGGTGCGAGTTTCAGCTCCTCTCACCACTCTGCCCCAGGAAGGTTCATCAGCCTAGTGATGGACCATCAGTCAGGATATGCAGAGCACACCTCAGCTCCCTCTATGTGTGACTGTCTAGAGTGAATTCACAAAGCCCAACTATCATTCAACCTATACATGTATTCTAGAGCTAGGCAAAGGCACACAATTGTTGAGTAAGACAATGATAACTTTCTGAAAGTGGCATTCTCAGACCTGCAATCTAAAAACCATCCTCACTAAAATATGTGTTTTCAAATTGTGAGTCCAGAGACACCAAATTCCAATTTTCTATCTATTCCCAATTGAAAGACACACTGGTATGAGGTTACCAGGCAGCTCCAATGCTAACCTATAGGATAGATAGACCTTGCTGTCGTGAAAACCAAGTTAGAAGTTTTTCACTCCCAGGACATGTCAAACTCACAAGTTTCTCTTAAATACACTGCACACTGTCCATAGGGCTACTGGGGACTTACCATTAGGGGTGTCATACATATAATGAAAGGGGAGGTCCCATCTGCCAAGTTGAAATGGCAGTTTACCACTGCACACACAGGCACTGCGAGGGAAGGCCTGAGACATCTTTGTAAGGCTATTCATGTGGGTAGCACAATCAGTGATGCAGGCCCACTAGTAGCAGTTGAGTTACTGGCCCCAGGGCACAAATGTGTGAGGTACTTACCCATAAATCAAATACACCAATCATTGAGAAAACACTTACCATCAGGTTTTAGACACTGAGAATTTGCACTTGAGCACTGACCAGCAGTAGTCAAGCACCCAGAGTCCTAAAGCCAGCAAAAACTAACGTCAGCACAAAGTCAAAAATAGGACGTAAGAAGCAAAAAGACTGGGGAAACCATGCCAAAACATGCCATGTCTAACATGTGACCCCCCAGCTGAAAGTGGGGAGGGCTATCCAACCTCTTGGGAGTTTTCTTCACTAAGGCGGAAGGACCTGGAAAGACCATAAGTGCTGGTGTTTTCTGTACCAGGGCGGTGTGCGACCGTAAAGTCCAATCCTTGTAGGGAGATGGACCACCTCAACATTTTAGGATTCTCACCCCTCATCTGCATTACCCATCCCATCTAAGGGGCCTGTGGTTTGTTTGAACCCAGATGTAGGGTCTTAATTTCTTCACTGCCCAGACCACAGCAAAAGCTTCCTTTTCTATTGCACTCAACATCTATTCCCTGGGAAGTAACCTCCTACTAATAAAGGATACAGGTTGATCTAGGCCCTCTTTGTTTAGCTGTGACAACTCAGCTCCCATACCATACTCTGAGCCATCAGCCTGCACCACAAATTTCTTGGAGAAATCAGGAGCCAGGAGCAATGGTACCATGCACATGGTCTCCTTCAGGCTATCAAAAGCCGTCTGGCATGCCTCTATCCAGATCACCTGATGGGGCTGCTTCTTGGAAGTCATCTCTGTCAAGGGGGCAACAAAGGTGCCATATCCCTTGACGAATATCCTGTAGTAACCAGTGAGACCTAAGAAGGCTCTTACTTCCGTTTGGGTCTTAGAGGGTGCCCAAGCCATAATGGTGCCAATCTTTGGCTGTAGGGGCTTCATCTTGCCACTTCCTACCAGGTGTTCCAAGGACACCACAGACCCCTTCCCTATCTGGCACTTACTGGCCTTGATAGGGAGACCTGCACTCTGTAGGGCCTTCAACACGTCCTGAAAGTGGGACATATGGTCCGCCCTACTAGAGCTGAAGACTGCAATGTCATCAAGGTAGGAGGCATTACAGTTCTCCAATCCAACTAGAACCAGGTTGACCAACCTCTGGAATGTGGCAGGAGCGTTCTTCTACTGAAAAGGCATGACACAGAACTGGTAGTGCCCTTCAGGTGTTGAGAATGCTGACCTCTCTTGTGTCCCCCCTCCAGTCAAGGCAATACGCAGCTACCCAGATGTTAGCTCAAACGTGCTGAGGATCTTGGCAGCTCATGGCCGATCAACAAACTCATCAGCTCAGGGGATTGGTTGCAAATCAGTCTTGGTGATGGCATTGAGCCAAAAGGTAGTCAACATAGAATTGCAGTTCAGGGGTGACACCGGGTGGGGAAGCCTTGTGGACCAAAACCACTGGACTGGACTAAGGACTGTTGGAGGGATCAATGACCCCTAACCCCAGCATTTTAGTGACTTCCTCCTTGAGGCTGTTCCTCACTCTGTCAAACAATCTGTAAGACTTGTGCTTAACAGGCAGGCTGTTCCCAGGGTCAAAATATGGGTACACCATTGGGTGACTCCAGGGATGAATGAGAACAGAGGGTCAAACTGTCCCAGCAGCTAGTGATCTAGGGTCAGAGTAGGGGAGAGGATCACACTCTCTACTGACCCATCTTGCTCCTTAGAAGTCAGGAGGTCGAGGAGAGATTCACTCTCCTCTTCCATCCCAACAACTTGGTCAATTCAGACCTGTCAAAATGTGGTTTGAGGCGGTTCATGTGTAGGACCCTCAAAGGTTTCCTAAAATGCATGCCCACCAGGTAGATGACATCGCTCTTGCGCTCCTTCACCTCAAATGACCCAGATCAGTGGTCTTGTAGACCACGGGGCTCTATGGAAGCCATCACCCACACCTTCTGACTAGGCTGAAACTCAACCAGTGTGGGATTCTGGTCACACTAGCATTTCGTATCCTCCTGGCTAGCTTCCATAGTCTACTGGATGAGTTCCCAGAAGCGGGCGGTCTGGTTTCGAAAGGCCAGCATGTAACTAAATACATCCTGGGGTGGCTTCCTAGGAGCTAATCCCAGCCTTCCTTTACTAAACTGAGAGGCCTTCTCACATGGTGCCCATATAGAAGCTCAAAAGGGCTGAAGCCAAAACCCTTCTGTGGTACTTCCATGTAGGCGAGTAAGAGACATGGCAAGTTCGGTCTAACCGCGAGAGAATATGGGCCAGATACAGGAGTCAGGAAGGTCCCAGCACAGTACCTTGGATATGTCAAAACTAAACGATGATGAGAGGTGCAGGGAAAGTGAGGTGCAGCAAAAGCAGGTGATGCATTGGTTTGTTACTGCTGTGCAGGGTCGTTGGCACATTGGCTCTCGGGCCAGTGAGTTACACAAAGAAGGTGCATCATCGGTATAGCAAGTGAGGCGTCAGATCGTGGAGGTGTTGCAGGGTTGCGGAGCCATTAACACTAGGGGAGGTTATGCGTTGGTTGCAGATGCGATACTTCGGTTTATTACTGCTGTGGGGCATCAAAGAGAAAATTGTCGGTTAACCTGCGTGGTCTTGGTGTCATGGTGTTGAGGTCAAACCACAGGACCACAGCTATGGCGTGGAACAGTGGGTCACAGACCTCCATGGCGTGGTGCTTGGGACTCCTGCAGTGGCGATTATTCAGAGGAGATGTTACAATGTTGGAGCCTGCATTGTAAGTCGCTGTCATTGCGTAGAGCGGGGACAATGGCTTCAATGCAGGCAGTGGCAAGGTGTTAGAATTACAGACAGCTGCTGTTTCTAGAGTTGCTCAGCGTCAGTTTCTTCTTGTAGCACAGAAACTCACTTGCAAGGGCCCAGGAACTGGAATTGGCACCACTTGGCAAGTAGGGCTCTAAGCAGATGCACCAGGTACTAATGTTTTAAGTCGTTGATTGTCCTGAGACTGCCAACAGGAGGCAAGCTCAACTTAAGCCCTTGAAGAAAGTTCAGAAATCACCATGTAGAGAGGAAAGTCAAAGCATCAGGCAGCAGGCCAACACAGCAAAACAAACAGAAAAGTGTCAGTCCCTCAAGGCAGCCCAACAGCTCTTCTTCCTGGCAGAGTGTCCTAAGTTCAGAAGTGTTCCTTCTATATGGTCTCAGAGTTCCATTACTTATACACATTCCAACCTTTGAAGGAGGGAGACTTCAAAGAAAGGTCTTTGCAGTACACAAGACTCTGCCCTTTATGGCCGTGGCTCCAGACAATAGAGGGGATGGAGACCTTTGTGTGGGGACAGACAAAGCCCTATACAGGTGCGAGTGTCATCTCCTCCCACCACTCTAACTCAGGAAGGCTCATCAAACTGATAATGGATCATCATAATATTCAGGGCACAACTCATCTCCCTTTGTGTGGTACTGTCTGTTGCGAATTTACAAAGCCTAACTGTCATCCAACCCCGACATGTATTCTTGGGACTGGGAGAGGCACAGAATGGTTAAGTATGAAAATGCCAACTTTCTTAAAGTATTATTAGCAATTGAGTTACCCAGTATTCCCTTCTGGGCTTGGGTGATTAAAGTTATCGAGTAGAGATGCCTACAATCGCCAAACAGACACGCCGATCTTAGGCGGCGAGCAGGAAAAGTTCAGGTAGAGTCTTGTGGCACGTTCCGACATGGATATAATTTTAATATTGAGTCATTATCTAAAAGTGGCTCTATTGAGCACATCGTACGGAGCATAAAAGCAAGGCCTAACATCTTGATTGACCAATAACCAACAAATGCTCTGATTGAACCACTTATCAAAGGTTCTTTGTGCTACATATGAATACAATGTCCTGAAGATGGTCTGTTAGATGGACAACATAAAAGACCGAAATATAGACGCATCAACTCATTTTCTATCTTATCAAAGAAATTCTATGTCTAGGAAATTAATGTTGTATATATAGGCTGTTTCCAAAATGACTATACTTTGAAATGGGTTTAACTACATTGGTGATAATGAGAAACTAGATCATGTGAATTTGGCTTCTGTTGCCTTTGTATATATGAGATATACATGCACCCTAGAATTTCATTTTTTGGTTATAAATTAATACAAAAAATAAAAACACGCAGTTATAATTTTTTTGTGCTAGCATATTGATTCACCATTGATTTGGGGAATTCATGGTACAAATTTCAATTTTTGATGCTATTATTAGAGCATTCATCAATAATTGTCAAAAAGAATGATATTGTTTGTTTAATAAAATCTCTTGTAGGCATCTATACTCGATAACTTTCTAAAAGGGTCATTTTCAGACCTGCAAAAAAATCACATTCACTAAAATATGTGTTTTTAAATTATGAGCCCAGAAACACTAAACTCCAATTTTCTATCTATTCCCAATTGGAAGATACACTGGTACGATGTTACTTGGCAGCTGTAGTGAAGCGAGTTTAGCAGTTTAGCACTACAAGAACATGTAAAACTCATAAGTACATGTCCTACCTCTGAAATACAGTGCACCCTGCAATAGGGCTACTGAGGTTGTCCCTTACATATAATAAAAGGGAAGGTTTGGGACTAGCAAGTGGGTGCATTTGCCAGGTTGAAATGGTAGTTTAAAATTGAACACTCAGGCAATGCAAGGGCAGACCCGAGACAGGTTTGCAAGGCTATTCATCTGGCGGCACATTCAGTGATGCCTGGCTCACTAGTAGCATTCAAGTTACTGTCTCTGGGGAACAGATGCTGCCATGTACTAGGGAATTGCTAGTAAATCAAATAATCCAACCATGGAAAAACCATCAGGTTTTAGTCGCAGAACACTTGCATGTGAGCACTGGTCAGTAGTCGTCAAGTTCCCAGAGTCTTAAAGCCAGCAAAAACAGAAGTCAGTACACAGTCAAAAATAGGAGGTCAGAAGCAAAAAGACAGGGGAAACCATGCCAAAATATGCTAGGTCTAATAATAAGTAAAACGATTTAAATACTCAATTTTGTATTTTCATTTCAACATTGCCCCATATTTTATTAATTTGAGTAATAATGGATAATATTTACAATAAATCATTCGTATTTATTTTGTCTATTGTGCATGGTTACTACCTCATGTCTTTCAGATCCAGCATAGCTGTGGATCGAGACAGACCATAACCCTCTCTAGCAAGGAACCAATTGTTGCAAGGATTCTGTGTAAACAGAACTACGCATGGTATCACAGAAAGTCAGTATTTATGGACTGAGTCACCATACCACATCAGAACCCCAATCTTGACTAGCTCCTTGTGTCTTACCTGCCCTCCTAACCCTCCCAGAGTAATATGAAAGTTGGCACCCTAGAACACAACTCCTTAGTCCTCTCAGGGAACCGTGGAAACAGATTTCAATTTTCTCACTCATGCAGGACCATAAGAAAGAAAACAATGACACGAGAACAGTTTACAATATTTATTAAAACGATTGTGCTCTATTATAAAACAACTGTGCTGTGAATACAACTCTCAGAGAACAGCACCAAGATTGGTCTGAACGGCCTGCTCTGCTGCTCAGATGTTGACTGTGAGCCTGCAGCATTTCTCCAACCCAGCTGTAGAATCACTCATCTTGAAGAAATCCAGGACGACCAACCAAGCATACATGCGCACTTCTAAGTGCCACCATCTGCCTTTCATGGCCCGGCCTGCACGCATGTCAGAATCAGTCAAAGAAAACTAAAATGATATTGTTTGTTTATCCTTTCACTTTTCTCTGACTAGTGGGGCGAAGCTCCTCCGCCATTATGGAGGAGCCGCCCCTGCTAGAGTCCGAGGGAGAAGGTTGAGAGCGAGCTCGGCAAAGGGAACAGAAGGCCCAGTGTCAGAAGGAAGCTGACATTGCGAGGAACGCCTGCTCCAAGCAAACAGAGTAACAGAGTGCCGCTCTAGGTACAGCAGTGGCTAAGAATGGCCCCACCAGCTGGCTGTGGCTCAGGGCAGTGACTCTCAATAACCAGGCAATAAGCTCTTCAAGCAAAAACAGTTTGAAGAGGTGGTGGCTAAGTACTCAGGGGACAGTGACAGCCTGGAGAGCACTAGTAAGTCTGCCTTCCTTCAATTCCACCTTGCGCCCTGACGGAACTGCCTGACAGTAGAATGCAGAACTAGCCCTCCTTGTTAGGAAATGACAGGGGAAATTTCTTATCCATGACACGGTGTCTACCAACTATGAGGTGTGCGAGCAGAATTATGGCATGTGTGTGCTGTAATCTAGTGGTCAGTGCTGAAGGTGTATGCTGGCTTGGCACTTTACACTCTTCAGGAGTACCCGGGTATGGTTTTTAAACATGGCTCAGAGGGAGCACTGGAGTGGATACCCTTCAGTGACCCTACATAGTTATGTAAGGGCATCGAGGGGTATGTACTGCACTTCACTGCCGTGCATACCCCTCAGTTCCATTGCCTACCTATTTAAGGGCAATGAGATGTCTGCACTGTAGATGTAGATAGCTGTGCCCACTCTGTCCTCTCAGGGAATTTTCATGTAATTCTGAAGTCTTCAGCAGAAGGAAACTACTCCAACTCCGCCCTCCCCTAGATTTTATAGACTAAACTTTTGCTCCTTGTATAATTAGAATCTGGCCTACATATAGCACCCCTGACTGTCTCTTGAGTTCATGAATAGCGTGGTCATCAGGACAGAGACAAGAATGTTTTTTCAGATCATGTTTATAAGGTCTCACTTTTAAAAAATAGATTGCTAAAGCATGACGTGGTAGCATACTTTCATTTACAGACAGCTCATTTTCACTGAAATGGCCACAAAAACGTCCACTCAGTTTTACTAATAAAACTATATAGTGTGTGGAAATTGGCTGGGTTTCTGCAAGAATATTTATCATTTGCACATCACCAAATCAAGTGTTCTGATTTCTTTTGATCCTATTAAAATCTTTATCACCATCACACAGAATTACAAAAAAATGTATGATTTCCTAAAGTCCCAAAATATATTTTGAAATGTTTGTACAGTTCATTTACAAGCTATATAAATGTTGTGCATAAGGAAAAAAAGCTTATGCTCTACAGCCTTTAATTTCACATGCTGTACAGCACAATTTTCAGACAGTCCATTTTACAAAATCCTTTAACTTTGCAATCAGAGAAAGAAAAGCAAACACCAACCTTATGGATTAACAAGCAGCAAAGCGTGAGAAGACATACACTGACATTTGACCTCTGTCTTTAAATGCAGAGCAAATGAGACAAGCTAAAAACAAGATTTAAAAGGTATCTTTATTGCTCATTCAATTTCTGGGGGAAGAAAACACCAGTTCTTTGTCTTCTCGCCAAAAGGGGTCAGTCAGTAGGCCCTAAAATTAGCTTGCCTTGATAAAAAATCTGAGGAGTGGGTGAGAAGGTTTCAAGAGGATTGGTGTAAAATACACTGTAATCACAAAATTGCTGGCATTTTATTTTCTCCCGGCTATGAATAGAATGAAGGAAAAAGCAAATACCTCTAAGAATCTCTGAACAAAACGGTGACGGAGAAATGGTGTGAATATGTAAAGCAGCAATGAGAAGGGAGGTATAGAAAGCTAGGAGGAACGAGATGGTTGCTTGAGAATCAAATGATGAAATACTTAATATGATAGTGCCCCTCCCAAAAAACAAGGGTATTCTGCTAGTCAATGAAAAAACATTAATACATTTATATTCAATGTTTTCACTTACAAAATAATGAACGAGGTTCAACACATCATTAAAATGATTTTGCTGAAAATGTTTTCCATTTTCAGTCACACAACATGTATGTTTTTATTCTTACCTTTTTACAGTGTCACAAAAGGATACAAGTCTGTCATTACTTCCTTGGGGTATGTTCAGTAAGTCAATTGACCATGCAGGTGCCTTTAAGAAAAGAATGAAACAAAGAACAGTGTTTGAAAATTTAACAGCAGCGTTCTAAATTCACCGCTTATTTATGCTGCAAATGTAAACTAGGTAACAAAAAGTGTTATCTTTGTCATTTTAGAACAGTTAAAACAGCGAGTCATTTTACTTTAACAATAATAAGTACAAGTGAAAAATATATTGTCAGTGTAGAAAGATTAACATTTCATGAGGTTCTCAACTGTCCATACAATCATGTAAGGGAAAATAATAAACCAACTCTTGGACACATCCCACATTGGACTTCAACATTCAACCTTGAATCTCTTGAAAAAGGAAGGACGCCTGCAAAGTTTTTGTGACTTCACCTTGAACATCCTGGAAACCAAGGGGCATATTTATGTTTCCTGGCGCATCCCTGCAAATCAGCAGGGATGCGCCAGGAAAGGCGTCACGCAAGTGTACCCTTGCGCGATCACAAATGCGCCGCATTTACAATGCAGCGCATCGTGGCGCAAGGATCAACAGATGCGTGACGCATCTGATGGCGTAAGGGCGGCGCATTGCTGGAGTCGTGTCGCAAGCACAACGCAACTCCAGCAATGTTTAGGGGCTGCCCATAACTAACATGCTGCATCATGCCTTACGCCTGCCCTCATTGTTCCCCGTTCGTTTCGGTGTGTGCAATCTTGACCACTTTGCTGGGCTCTTGTATACGAACACGGATACTTTGTCACCCCTATCGCACTATTTATATTAATTTGGGATTACTTGGGCGGGAGCCGCCTTTCATTGCTTTTCTGTCAAGGCGATGTCTGGACCACGCCACTTGGTTAAGCGCCACTATGATTCCCTCCGAACTCCGTGTTTTATTGTGACATATCCAACAAAGGGTTTTTTCAGTCCCCTTGGACAAGCGCGTTACCTTTTCAGTACTAGCCAACCTTCAGTTGGTACACAATGCGCGTAAGCAGCCTATATTTGGACTAATTTTCACTTCTCAGTAGCTCTGTGGATCGCGAAATAATGTATATTTTCCTCCCCCCCATTTTTGACTAATATCTCCTGCAATTAAGTCGGCCTTCTCTCTATTAGGCCCTGCCATATGCAACATGCATTTCATTTTTAATTAATGTATCAGTTTTAGATATTTGCTTTGTGACCTGTGCATTGAGCGTCCTCCGTCTCTCTAGTTTCCTCCCCCCCTTTTTTTAACATTTAGAGGCCAAACTGTGATTCACTTCACCATTTTTTACTGATGGTTTGACCACGGTTATCCACGCAGCATTGATTACTGCCTTGTGAAATTTGGGAGAATTGGACTTCTATTAAGTAAGTGGATTATATTCTGACTAAAACTTTCAATCCAACTATTAAGTAAGTTTTCCCTCGGACCACCCATTTAGTGACACCTTATTATTTCAGGTGTTTGTCACTCCCACCTATCCTGGAGCCTTGGAGCCCTAGTGTCCTTGACGCAAAGTTTGTACCTAATAGGCTTTCACCCTCAATACGGTAAAGATAGTGACTTATCCCTATGTACTCGTCCATTTAATTTTCGTTCTTGGACCTGACTTAATCCTTATCTTATCTTTAGGTGCCCCCCTCGTTACACCCACACCCTTGACCTGAGGAAGACCCCGTCAGTAAGGACCTGAACTAACCTACATGGGTTAAGGGGTCGAAACGTCGACATACCATATATGCCAGTACCATCAATAGTGCAATGTGCACTGTGTTTGTTCTATTGTATATGGCCGTACAAATGACTGTATACTGAATGAAGCATTCCTCTGTGATTATGTGGCATTGAGCAACATGCCTAACAATTCGATTGTGATATTGTTTAATGTTTTATGTCACTTGCCCTATTACCTCACTCAAATCACCTTCCTCACCCTCCTTTCACCCAGTTGGGCACCCCAACGTTTTTTCTCTTTTATTGTTTGTAAATTGTTGCTTTAATTAAAAAAATGATCATTTGCTTCGTGTGATTAAATAACACTCTTGCATTATCTAATTGTTTATTACTAATTTTTGATTTTGCATCTGATTTTGCCTTTCAAGCATTATTGTGCTGGGACCATTTTCTTATATACTGCTTCAAGCAGGCCAAGGTTTTGACGCAGCAGCGTCGGAAAAGTGACTGAGTGAAACCTTGTAGATTTCACTGCGTCAATTTTCCGAGGCTTTTTCCGATGGAACGCCCTTCCTACATACCTTAAACCTGACGCAGGTTTAATGTGGCGCAGGGCTTTACACCGTGACTCATCTCCATAGATGCGTCACGATGTAAATGGGGCGCAACGTGGCGCAGGGTTTATGCCGCCGCTGCGTCACAAAAGTGACGCAACGGCGGTGTAAAAGTGGCGCAAGTCTAACATAAATCTGCCCCCAAATTATTTGTTGAAACACAGTGGCAAGTTGTATATTTTGCATTCATGTGTTCGTTCAGCTTGGAATTTGTATTAATGTTCATAATTTTTGAAAGAGTGAATTGGAGTTTTCCGATCAAAATGCTTTACATACTGACAATGTCTCTGTAAATAAGGCCATAACAGTGTTTTTTAACACTAGTGTGCGATGTGACCTAAGCAAGGTGAATAATGAATTGGGGACAACAGTAAGCTATAGCAATAGCCTTCATTACTCAGGACAAGTATGGACAGAAAGAACAAGTTGAAAATTTGACTTGTAATGCTTAAAGAGCTGAGGAGTTGACTGATGTGGCAAACTATTCTCTCTGTAGAGTAGAAAGTTTGAAAAATAGATTGAAAGGAGTTAATAAGATTATTAGAGATGAAATGTGTAGGAAGTGTTTGAATACATAATGTTCCACATGTGGGTAAGATTAATGAGGTTGAGATGAACACCTCAACAATGATTCATATATTTGTTATCTTAGAGGAGAGGGGCTAGACAACATCTGATGCTGAGAGTCTGGACTGAGTAAGTGGCAAGGAGATTGTTGATTGTAAAAGCAAGGGGATAGGGAGCATCGGCAAATGATCAGGTTTTGGGAGTAATTTGTGTTGCTTTTGAACTGACTCAGAGCTATTTTAAGTTTCAAAGACAGGTCTCAGATGAGGTGTATGCATGGGGGGATGGACGATAGAGGGCCATGTACTAACACTGTTGAAAGTAGCTAACAACACTAACAAGTAATAACACTAACAAAATAGTGTTTTGAGACTCGCTATTAGGAAGCGGCGTTCCCTTCCTAATTGCGACTCACAAGCCATGTACGAATGTTTTGCGACCGCAATTGCGGTTGCAAAATGCTTGCAATTTACTGCCCTCTTCAAGAGGGTGGGAAGGGGTCCCCAGGGCACACACTACCCTTTGCAAATGCAGGGGAAAATATTTTTTAGGGGCAGGCAGTGGTCCCAGGGACCACTATCTGCCCTTAAAAAATTAAACGAAAACATTAATTTTTTTTTATTTTTTAAATGCATCCCATTTTCCTTTGCATCCCATTTTCCTTTAAGGAAAATGGGCTGCATTTAAAAAAAAAACTGTTTTATTGAAAAGCAGTCCCAGACATGGAGGTCTGCAGAGCCCAGCAGGCCACCATCCCTGAGAGGGCCAGCCATTTCCAATGGGGTTGCAAATTGCGAGTGCCTCATTAATATTCATGAGGCTCGCATATTGCGACCCCATTGGGAATCACAATTAGTGTCTCTGACACTGTTGTACATTTAAATTGCAACTCACAATTTGGAACTCGCAATGGAGCGCAAATTGCGAGTCGCAATTTACACTGGTCGTACATCTGGCCCCTAGTGGTTTGCCATGTTTGAGTAGGTAGGAGACTGTAGAGAGGTATACCACTGGAAATACAATTTGGATAACAAACATGGACTGGGAAAATTATACATGCAGTTATTTACTTAATCTTTTTACCCACAAGAAATGTTATACATTTATCGCAACATAAATATTTCCCCTTAGATGCTTCATTAGCTCTTTCAGTCAATTGTTTTTGAAGGCCAGAGGAACAGGACAGCTGTGTTTATATCATTGACTCTACTACGGTGATTGACAAGACTGTGGTTTCTCTAGCTTTACACTTCATACCAACTACATCAAGTATTGAGTTAGAGTATGTTGTACAAACACCATCTTCAACAAGGTGCCACTGCTACACAAACAACAACCATCTCTGCAAAAACAATTTACTGTGAACCGCCAAAAGAATCTATATATGTTAGCGATGGGATAGCTGATTCGCTGAGGTATACATCAAGGCCAGGCAGGAGCCACCACTCTAGTCAGGGTAAGCTGGATACACACTAAAAGATAACCTGTGCTCATCCTCTGGTAGCTTGGCACAGAGCAGTCAGTATTCTCTAAAGAGGCAAAGTGTAAATAATGTTTGCAGCAAACCCACAGAAACACAATGAATACTCCACAAAAAGACTCCACAGGTTTATAAAAAAAGATTATTATACTATACACAAAGCAAGACCAAAACGACAAAAATTCAATGTATAAAAGTTGAGATATTGAACTTTGAAGGAATAAATGCTGTAAAGTGCTAGCAAGCAGCACCAAAAAGGTTACTTTAGGTTGTGCTGGACCAGGGCAGAATCAAAGTTCAGGCTGACTATGATGGAGCGTCAGCCTGGTACAGGACCCACGAACGCCCCAGTGAACGAAGTACCTTTTCTGATCACAAACAATGAGTGATGAGCCGGATTCTGCCACGCAGTCGAGGGGATGCCTTAATCTAACTAAGCTGCAGTGGCATTGATAAGCTGTCTAATGTGTCGATCTCTGGAGGCATAGCGTTAATTACAAGGCAATGCACCGATTTTACTCATGCAAACCGGTCGATGCGCCTGTTCTGCTACATGCAGACAGAAGATGCATCTAAATCCATGTTCTACGTTTATGGCCCGCTTCGAGTGAGCCAGGCATAGGAGAAGGGGTTGAGACTGATATCCCTGAGTTTCAAGTAACAGGAGTCAAGCCGACAAACCCTTTGAGATCACTTGGAGTGAAGGCAGAGTCCTGCTCTCTTTCAGCGGAGTCAGAGATCAGCAGGCAACAGGGCAACAATCAGAAAAGCAGGCCTTCCAGTTCAACAGTTGAGTCTTTCAAGCAGCACAGCATCTTTTCTGGCTGTGTCTGATTTCAGGGGGTCAGAGACCCAGTCCTTATACCCAAAAGTGTCTTTGATGTGGGGGGAGGGGTGGTGACTTCAAAGACCCTCTCTGAAATGCAAAATGATACCTTGCAACCCAGTTCTATCTACCAGGCTATCTGTGCTGGGTAATCAGTCCTTTGTGTGTCAACAGGACACGGTCTATCGAAGTGAAGTGTTAGCCCCTCCCTTTTATTCTGCACAGGCCAGGCTTCAGAATACAGATATATGTAGATGGGTACTCAGACACACTTATCCTTCCTGTGTTGTTGCTGTCTAGAGGGAATGCATAAAGTGCAGCTGTCACCCATCCCAGATGTGTATTGGAGACAGGCTGTCAGCCACATAGAGCAATACGTGCAGAGAAATGTCAACTTTCTAAAAGTGGCATTTCTAAGACAGCAATGTTAAATCCAACTGCACCAGTAAGGAGGATGCATCATTACCATTAAAAAAATATGACACATGAAAAAGCTTCTTCTCCCTGATCAGGAATTACTGCTTAAAAGTGTATTAAGGAATTCCCAATGCAAGCCTATGTTAGGGGTAGGCCTCACAATAGACCCGCTTGCAGCTATCATCAGAAGAGACAAACTCAACATTGTCTCCTACGCCGACAACACCCAGCTGATTCTCTCCCTCACAAACAAACCCACAGCCGCCAAGAGCAACTTCCACAACAGGATGAAGGCAGTCGGCACCTGGATGAAGGACAGCTGCCTCAAGCTTAACTCAGAAAAGACCAAAGTCCTCATTCTGGGCAGCTCCCGCTTTGCCTGAGAAGACTCCTGGTGGCCCACAGTGCTCAGAACCCCCCACATAGGACCAAGCACCAAACCTCAGCATCTTCCTAGACTCCTCCTTTCTATGAACCACCAAATCAACGCTGTGATGTCACCCTGCTTCTACAAGCTCCTCCTGCTTCTTCTTCAAGTTGACCACCACTGAGTCCAGGAAAACAGTCACCCATGCACATTTCATCAGCAGAATCGACTATGGCAATGCACCCTATGCTGGCACCACACAGAAACTCCTAAAAAAAACTGCTGTACGTCCAGAACGCCTCCGCCAGCCACATCTGAACATCCCACACCCCAGCCACATCAACAGCCACCTGAGAAACCTGTCAATAGAAGAATCACCTTCAAGCTCCTCACGCATGCCTACAAAGCCTTCCACAATGCCAGACCTGCATACCTCAACCACTGCTTCTCCTTCAAGCTCCCACCAGGCATCTCCACTCAACCCACCTGAGTGGCCACTATCCCATGGATGCGCAAGACCACGGCTGGAGGAAGATCCTTCTCCTACCTCGCCGCAAAAACTTTGCCTCTGCACCTCAAGCCATCACCATCGCTGCCGCAATTCAGGAAGGACCTCAAGACCTGGCTCTTAGACTCAACCGCATATCCACCCCCAGCTCACACTCAGCGCCTTGAGACCCTCACAAATGAGTAGTTGCGCTTTGTAAGATATCTGATTGACTGATAGATGGTGAAAAAATAAGTTGGGTGTTTGTCACTATCAGGACATGTAAAGATCAAACACACACATCCTACCTTTTACTTACATGGCAACCAGCCCTCTGGGTAACTAAGGGCCTACCTTATGGGAACTTGTATGTAATAAATGGGGAGTTTAAGGCTTGGCAAGTAGTTTAAAATGCCATGTCGTGGTGGCAGTAAACTGTAAACAAAGGCACTGCACTAGCAGGCCTGAGACAGGTTTGAGAGGCTACTTATGTGGATGGTACAATTAGTGCTGCAGGTCCACTAGTAGGATTTTAGGCACAGTTCCTGGGTATATGGTATGCCACTTTACATGAGACTTACCAGTACATCAAATATGCCAATCCAGTATGAACCAATGTCATCATGTTTAGGGGAGAAACACATGCACTTTAGCGCTGGTTAACAGTGGTAAAATGCTCTGAGTACCAAGGCCAACAAAAAGAATCAGCAAAAACAAGAGGTAAAAAGCTAAAAGTCTGGACACCACTACTGCTGATCTGGAAGGCCTGCTGTTCTGTTTGCTGCCCTGCTACCCGCCCGCTACTCGCTGACTGCTGAATGAGAACTGGACTCTGCCTCTACTCCAAGTGATCTCCAAGACCTTGCTGGCTTGCCTCCTGTTGCTTGAGACTCAGGGACATCAACGTCTCTACCCTTGCTCCTGTGCCTGGCTCACTGGAAGTGGCCCAGATACTTGCAGCACTGATTTAGACGAATATCCTATCTTTGTGTAGCAGAACCGGTGCATCGACCAGGTTGCGGGCATAAAACTGGTGCATCACCATCAGCTTTGCCTCTGGAGATCAGCGCATCAGACAGCGTATTGCTGCTCCTGCAGCTTGGTGAGATAAATGCATCTCCTTGATTGTGTGACTGAATCCAGCACATCGCTTGATGCATCTCGACTGTGGCACCCATCTGCGGAACTGATGCATCGCATTCAGTGGGTGGAGAAGATATACACATTCTACACCTGCAGGCCTCAAGATCGACACATCTCACTATTTGCGACTAGGAAAGGTGCTTTGTTCGCCGGGGCCTGCGTGCGTCCTGTAGCTGGCTGGCGCTCCATCGCAGTCAGCCCAAACTTCGACTTTGCCCCGGTTCAGCGCAACTTAAAATAACCTTTTTAGCGCTACTTGCTTCTATTCCTTTAAAATTCAATATCTTAACTTGTATACAAAGGATTTTTGTCATTTTGTTCAGAATTTTAGAATACATTTTTCTAAACCTGTGTGGAGACCTTTTGTGATTCATTCATTGTGTTACTATGTGTGTGTGTTCCACAAATACTTGACACATTGCCTCTTCAGATAATCTTGACCACTCTGTGCCAAAGGGTGAGCACAGGTTATCTTTTAGTGTTTATCTAGCTTACCCCGACTAGAGTGGTGGTTCCTGCCTTGCCAGTGTGTCCCATTTCTAACACTTGTGATCAGCGGTGAGGATAGGACTTGTATTTCTGCAATACCATATAGTAACTCATTGTGCACTACAGCTCTATACTCAGACAAATTCAAGCCTTTTTTAATTCTCCCCGGTTCTAACATCTTTTGATTTTTCCAAAGTCCGTTTGCCTAAGCCCCATTTTTTTCTGCAATGTCTGTGGTCCTACCTGGCAATATGGATTTTGAGCTGGCCAATCTGGAGGCATAAATAGATGTCCAGTCAAGGGGTTCTGCCAAGAGAGAAGGGTGTTCCATAAGTGAAGAGCCAAGAAGGCAGAGCTTCAGACAGCCTTAAGAGCATGGACAGCAGCCTATCCAGAAGGAGAAGTGGATGAGGATAAGGGATCCCACTCTGAGGAAGGATGTGAGTGGGACCTGACAGAGGGTCCTGTCATGAGGCCTACTGAGGGATGGGGCAATTTTCTCCCAGGACTGGAACGCCACTCTAAACCAGACAGAAGTGTGTCATCAAAGAACCTGTACCCAGTGGAGCTGGAGAACAGGAGGAAGGAAAGAAAAACTAAAGCTAGAGCTTGCGAAGATGGATAAGGACAAGGAACAGACTCTTGATCTTGCTGAGCTTGAGAAGGAGCAAGCTCTAGAAAATAAGTGGATAGCCATGGAGGAAAGGAAGATAGCCCCTAAGCTGAGGCTCAGAGAACTGGACATTACAGCTCTCCAAGTGGGGTCCAGCAACAACAATATTTGTGGCAGCATACTTGCAGTGTCTTCAGATGAGTCCAGATTACACATCCCTAAAGATATGGTGCCCAGTTATAGAGTGGGGGATGACATAGATGAATGGTTGGCAGCCTATGATGTGGCTTTGAAAGTGCACAGGTTCGCAGAGGAGGTCTGGGGGGTAGTTGATAGCTGTACATACCCACAGTAAAGAGAGACACACTCCTAACAATAGAGGTGGCCGACCAAATAAAGTACACTGCCATAAATGTCATTTCAGTCAGAAAGTTTGGGCTGACCCCTGAGAAGTACAGGCAACGGTTCAGGGCCAATCACAAACTCCCTACCCAAACATGGATGGATTTCTTGGACTATGCTGGTAAAACACTGAAGGGCTGGGTGAAGGGCAGCAAAGTTAATGATTATGAAGGGTTGTGCAACTTGTTTTTAAAGGAGCACATTTGCGATACTTGTTTTCTAGAGCTGTGCCAACACCTGATTGATAGCAAGCTTACCGACTCCAGGAAGCTTGCTGAGGAGGCAAGCCTCTGGGTCAGCACTAAAATGTCTAAAAAGGTATTGGGGGGGACTCAAAAAATGGCGGTCAGGGTTCCTACCACAGGAACTGAGTGAGAGAATATGGAGTTCTCTTCAGGCCCCCAAAACAACTCACAGGGGAAAGGGTCTGGTTTATATTCCCAATCTGGCCACCAGAAGCAAAACTGCACTGACAAAGGTCAGAAGCCCAAGCCTATCAAGTGCTGTGAGTACTTCGAGTATGGGCAACACAAGGGTGATCCTAAGTGTATAAAAAGAGCACCACCTCCCACTGGAGGAAGTATTCCAGGGGTGGCTAGTGTAGTGTGGGGGAGGGGTTTGTACCAGATTTTTTGGGGGGGAGTTTATTGGGGTTACCATAGTGTCCATGGGTGACAGGGAGATGGTTCCAAAGATCAATGTTCCCTGAAATACTACCAGGTATAGGCATTGGGTCACCATCAATTGGCGATGGGTGAGGTTCCAAGGGATACAGGAGCCAGTATGACTATGGTAAGGAGTCTGGTGGTTTTCCCAGAGCAGGCATTCCACCAGGTTGGAGTGGCTAACTACAGAGGGGGTCTCTATCCAGTAGCCCTTGTTCCATTTGATGGGTGTGGGGTTTCAGTTCTCCTGAAAGTGGCAGTAAGCCCTGCCATGCATGTGGCCTGTTTGTTGGGTAACCGCCATGAGCACTCTACCTGGAAGGAGGTGGAGCTCAAGGCCCATTTTGAGATGTTAGGGGTAACTGATTGGATTTATGATAGCACATTGTCCATGGCTGCCCAGGATGGGAGTGAAAAAGGTTTGGAGCCTGGAACAATGGCCCAGCTGGCTGCTAGGAAAGGGAGTGGCAGCTGGCATGGAAAACCAGGCCCTGAATGTACCTCCAGTGATATGGATGGGGAACCAGTAGTGGACGCCTCAGAATCCACTGAGGAGGACATTGCTTTCCCTGGTGACCTGTCTGACCTTACTTGAGGGCATGTGGAAGGAGGACCCACCAGGATGGAGTTCTGTAGGGCACAAGGGGATTTTCCCAGCAGGTGATGCCTGTGGTAGTCACGACATTTACTGGGAGGATACTCTCCTGTAGAGTAAGCCTAAGGCTCCTGAGCATGGGACAGCAAGGGCCCTGGTGGTCCCCCAATGCTACAGGGCCTTCCTCCTGGAGCTGGCTCATGAAATTCCCCTGGCTGGACACCTAGGCCAAGGCAAGAGCTTTGCAAGTCTTGTCCCCGAGTTCTATTGGCCTAGGATCAAGAATGCCTTAGATATGTTAATTGGGACTTGTGCGACCTGCCAGGCCAGGGGAAAGGCAGGGCAGAGGCCTAAAGACCCATTTAATCTCTTGCCTGTCATCAGCACCCTGTGGTAAATGAAAAAAACATGGCAATCAGAAGTACGTGTGACAACAGGAGGGTTTATTCTTTAGGATAAGAGTCATAGGTTACAGGTAGAAGTTGGTGAAAAGGAAGCCCTACCGGGAGCAGCATTCTTGCTGCTTAGTCCACTCGAACCAACTGACATTTACTCCAACCAGGCATACATCAACATTCTATTCTCCCACATTCACTCTGGCTGAGCAGCAAAGAATATATAACTAAGAAGAGTTTGCATGGCATTGAAAATGTCAATCAAGGTAAGATTGCAATGCACAACATCTATAAAATGAGGACAACCCAAGACAGTAAAAATTCAATTACATGATACATAAAATAAACAGGACCAGAGAAGGAAATAATAATACAAAGTCAAAAATAACAGATACATGTTCCAACAATCCTCACAGGCAAAACTAAGGACAAGGGGAAAACACGGGGTTGAACCACCCACAGTCTCCCCTCTCTACACTCAGTAAAATATTGAGTTGCAACAAAAGTGACACCCCACACTAGTCACCAACTCTACAACATAGCTCAGGGGTGCTATATGTGTGCCCCAATGGGTGCCTTGGCAAAACCCCTTGACTGGACATCTATTTATGCCTGTAGTACTAGAGGCACTCTTATGGTTTGACACCACGTGATGACCTTTGACTACCATCATTTTAATTGACTTTTTGTGTTTTATTTTACCCTAGCATGAATGCACGTCCTGCTTATGCCTTGTTTCTCTTGAAGATTTCTTCTAGTAGTTTTAAAGTGGGAGCTGTCACAGAGAAGAATAGCTTGCCAGGAACAGAATGGGTGGAATGTGCATTTGAAAGCATGAGAGAGAGAGAGGAAGAGAGGTGTGGAATGTACTCTTTGGTCTCAAAGTGCAGTGTTATGAGCAGTGGTGCTCTAATGTGCATTATGTTGTACACTGAGAGATGAAGTGTGTTATGCTATAGGCAGTGGTGCACAATAGTGCATTGTTTTGTACATTGGGAAGTATTATAAAGTTCCTACTTTTGGCTTTGACATGCCCTCATGTCATCTTGAATCCTGATTCTATTTTGCTTGAGCTTTTTGTGCACACAGACAGGCCCCCTGAGTGCCCAAATTGTTTGGGTTAATCATGTTCAAGGTTGCTTTGTTTTTGGACAAGAGATTGTTGAATGTACCAGAGGCTTTCACCATTGTTATGCTTGGCCAATGGCTATAATCATTTGAATTCTTTTGTTTGTGATGCGTGAGTGAGTAGGAGTGCACATCCAAGGTAATCATTTGCTGTGTTTAGTGTATATATCTTTCTGATTTCTTGCAGGTTATCCAGAATAGCTTGCTTGTATACTTGTGTTTTATTCACACTATTATTCATGCATTTTAACAGTTGCCTTTGCCAAGTGTGTTATTATTGCTTGTGTATATATATATATATATATATACATATATTACCTACTGGCGGTCGCCAGTAGGTAGTTATAGTTAGGACCCTGTTTCCATAGGAAAACTGCAACATTCTATTTTGAATAACTTTGGCGCCGGTTGATGAATCCTCGCGAAATTTTCAAAATAGGTGGGGCGCTACGCTCCGCTCCTACCCTGAAAGTCTCGGGGTGATTCGTCAAGCGGGGGCTGAGATAAAAGGGGGGTCCCAAAACACGTTTTTCCCATAGGAACTTTAGACACAGCTACAGCCCGAACGGCTGAACAGAGTTCCTTGAAATTTGGCAGAGAGGTAGTCTACAGGTCAAGGAAGTGCCTTTTGTAGGTTTGGTGTAAATCTGTTCAGTAGATTCTGAGAAAATAGCCTTTAAATCAATATATATATATCTGAGCCAGCTTACGGTGCGCTTACCGTACGCGTACGGTGACGTGCGCGAGCGCGATTCTGATTGGCTGTTCGATCTAAGTAAACATTCGAATCGGTCGAAACCAGGAAGTGGCGGCCGCCATTTTCTCTCTCGCACTCTGAGGGGGGCAGCAAAAACAAAGACAAAAAACATCTAAAGGGGCAGTACATTCAGTTCTTAACCAACCAGCATCGATATAGGTGTCCCCAAACAACCCCCAAGCCCAAAAAAACTATTTTATTTATTTTCAAAAAATCGCCGATTACGCTTACCGTACGCGTACGGTTAAAATTAATAATAAAAAAAAAAATTATCCACACTATCCCCACCCCGTGTGCAAATGGTGCCCGAAGGGCACCATTTGTGCATTGCTTATAATTTATATGAAAGTACAAATGAATACCTTTCACAACGAAGCGCATAATATGTCCCCCATGTGCGCACATGGCCCATCCCGCGTAACGTGGGCACGCGGTGCGCGCAGCGCACCGCGTGACCACCGTGCGTGCACGGCACTAACTGCGTAAAGTGGGCGCGCACGGTGAAGCGCACCGTGCGCGCACGGAACGAACTGCGTTAACTGGGCGCGCACGCCACGAATGGCGTAAAGTAACTTAGCATTTAAAAAACCGTACAAATTCACTGAAAAAACCACAGGTTTCACACACGTTATAGTTAGGAATTAGCATTTAAAAAACCTTGCAAATTCACTGAAAAAACCATAGGTTTCACACAAGTTATAGTTAGCTGTACATTTCACTCGTAAAAAACCAATGAAATTCCCCAGTTATAGTTAGTGCAGGCAACTATAACTCACGCGACCGCAATCCTCTGCTGATGACATATGTGTCTTTATGAAAAAAAAATATTTGTAATATATGTATAGCTAAAATTTATTGGAAGAAGACATGGGCAAATAAGTGTCTAAATACAGTATTAGCATCAGCAGAAGATTGCGGTCGCGTGAGTTATAGTTGCCTGCACTAACTATAACGGGGGAATTTCATTGGTTGTTTACGAGTGAAATGTACAGCTAACTATAACTTGTGTGAAACCTATGGTTTTTTCAGTGAATATATATATATATAAATATATATATATATATATACACACACACACACACACACATATATACATACATTTTAATGTTGTTCATTTGACATCCGGAAAAGCCTTTCTGTTAGAGAGAATTGCATAAATAGAGAGTCTTTGATGTGTTTCATTTTATAAAGAGAAACCCCTTTCTAGGTGGTGTTGTGTTATATGTACTGCTTCGTAGTGTTTGAGCCATCGTGTGGGAGTGGTATTTTCGGAGGGCAAAGCAAGACACTGCCCCATCAACTAACCAGACAGGTAGATACAATAAAGTGCCATACCTATGCCCCTGCGAGTGCAAAACATATGCCCCAAGAAAAGCTTTGGGTGCAAATAAAATGCCCCTCCCCAGCAATTGTAAGTAAATATGATAAAAGTATTGCTTGGGTAGGAGCTCACAAACCCATCATAATGTCTTGGTGCAATAACTATGCCCCAATACAAGTAAAAGTGAATGAATTAATGAATCTTAGTCTTATAAAGCGCACATTTTGCACAAAGGCGTCAAGGCGCTGCGGATAGAGCCAGTGGTCGCAGGGGGAACTGAAGAGATCCTAACAATTAAGTAGTGAAGAGCCAGGTCTTCAGGGCCTTGTGGAAAAGAGAGTGAGATTCTTGTCCAGATAGCGGAAGAGTATTCCAGAGCTTAGAGGCAGCAACAGAAAAAGCTCTTCCCTCCCACCAGGCGCTCCTGAACCTAGGAACTACCAGACAGTTTTAGTGGCAGATCATAAATGTTTGGTAGGAACATACCATTGAAAAAGCCTTTTGAAGCTTACGAAGCCTAAATTATGAGGAGCTTTGTGAATGAGGCAAAGGGCCTTCAATAAAATTCTCCGGCCTAGAGGAAGCCGGTGCAACTTGCGAATAGACGCCGAAGAAGGGTGGAATTTGGGAAGATCCATCACTAGCCTGGCCCGCTGCATTCGGTACAAGCTGCAGTTTGTGAATGGATCCCTTATTGATGTCCACATAGAGGGCATTACAATAATCCAATTTGGGAAAGACCAGGGCGACAACTGCCTGCTTTCGAGATGAAAAGGAAAGACATGCAAAGATCTTCCTCAAGACCCTAATGATGCCAAAACAAGTGGAAACCGTTTGGTTAATCTGGGGGTCAAAAGAAAGATCTGTCAACTATGACACCAAGATTTTTTGCTGTTGGAGCCGGACAGGGGCATCAGCCAAGCATTTCAGGCCACCAAGCATGGGACCATATAGATTGTTGACTACCAAGACTTCTGTTTCATCACCATTGAGTCTAAGGTAGTTATCGACCATCCAGGAAGCCACAGACTGCATGCACTTTTTAAAATTTGCTGTGGACACCTCTATGCTATTGGTGATTGACACAACAATGTGTGTGTCATCCGCATAGGACAGAGCCTCCAGCCCAAAAGAGCTAATCACCCTGGCCAGAGGGGCAACATAGATGTTAAACAGGGTTGGGCTCAATGAAGAGCCCTGTGGGACTCCGGAGAAGGTATGAGTTGCAGCAGAGTAGAATTGATCCAATTTTACTTTTTGTGACAGGTCAGTGAGAAAGAGAACACAAGCTCCAGAGTGGTGCCTGTGACCCCAATTTCTTTGAGACGGCCGACCAATCTCAGGGGTGAGATGGTATCAGGCTGCAGTTAAGTCTAAGAGATTTAGTAAAGTGGTGTACCCAGCATCAACTTGTGAGTGGATGTTGTCAATTGCAGAAGTTAACGCAGTCTCAGTACTGTGGCCACTCCTAAAACCATGCTGCGAGCCATCAAGCAAATGATCTTGATCCAGGTAGGAGCTAAGATCGAGATTATGATGCTTCTCCAAGATTTTTGCAGGGACTGGCAGCAGAGAGATAGGCCGAGAAATGTTTAATTCAGAGGGATCTAAAGTGGCTTTTTTTTTAATAGTGGTTTGACCACTGCAGTTTTCCAAGTGATAGGGTACTGTCCCGATGACATGGCTACATTAAGTATGAAGGTAAGGTGAGGGACAATCTTCTCCCTACCTAATTTCATGATCTTCAGCTTGCAGGATTCCAGAGGGTATCCGGAGGCGATTCCCCTTAGTAGGCAGTCTGTGTGCTCCTGAGATAGGGTGGGGGAGGCAGATAAATTAGCTACACCTATGTGGATTGTGGGGGAATTAAAGAGAGCAAAGCCAGTGGTAGAGACTGTATAGGACAACAGTGAATTGAGATTGTCCAAGGAGGAGTGTATTTCTGACATCTTAGAATGAAAGAATTCGGCCATTCTGTCGCAAAGATACTGAGCTATCTGTATAGCCAGAAACCAGAGGCGAGGAAAGAGACTTGATTACACTGAAAAGTTCCCTAGAGGATCTGAGAGATTCTGTCATTCGAGAGTAGAAAGATGATTTTTCCTCTTTAATAACGGTTTTGTATTCCATTAATTTCTATCGGGTCAAGATGTCGATGCCAGATCCTTTCTTGATGACGGCAGAATTGTCTAAGTTTCCTTAGACTCTCTGAGAACCGAGGGGCAGTAAGCTTTTTTCTGCCTACATAGTGCTCCTTGAGGGGAGAAAGGGAATTGATTGCTGTCATTAGCCAATTGGAGAACTCTATAGAGGCCAAATTGGAATCAGAGTGATTAATCCAGTGAAGATTATTAAGTGTGTTAAGGATAACTTCCTTATTGATATGGCTGAAATTCCTTTTTTTTCTCTTTCTCATATTTGAGGATTTATGTTATAGAGGAATCTGGAGAGAAAAGGGAACAGCATAATGATCTGACCAGGAGAGTTGGAAAGGATCCAATACCACAAGATGGGAGTCATTCCAAAAGATACCATCCAAAATGTGTCCCGCCTCATGAGTAGAGTTTTTTTTACCAGTTGAGGGAAACCACAGCATGCCATAGCTTCTAAAAGAGTTTGAGAGTCTTTACATAAGGACTTATCCAAGTGAAAATTAAAATCACCCAGGAGCGTCAAATTAAGTTTCACCAGGCAAGGTCCTATGCGATTAGTAAAATCCTGACTAGACAATGATCTTGGTCAGGGGGGACAGTAGGTCAAAATTCCAGCAAAGCTTTCAGTAGAAAGTATTTTTAATGAAAAATATAACGCCGGATAGGGAACGGAGGATGTCGTTAATGGCTCAGTGCAGCAGGAGTAGGAATCCTTGAACAGCATGCCTAATCCCCCACCCATTTGCCCTAACCTATTAAAGCGTGATAATGCAAACCCGAAGGGATTGCATCTACCCAAAGTAAGTATGGTTTGGGTGAAATGCACCTGCCCCATCACCAGAATAAGTAGCAAAAGCAAGTAACGTTTGGGTTGCAAGATCCCTACCCAATAACCAGAAACAGTAAGAATTGTTTGGGAAGCAACAGATATGACATGCCCCAGCGTAAGTAATAGTAAGTAACATTTGAACGAAAATCATAACCGCCCACGACAAGTAACAGAAAGTAGCATTTGCATAAGGTGCACCACTCACACAGAACACTGCCCTAATGGTAAGCAGCACACAGGGGTTTACTCCTTAGCGTACAGAGTTGACAAGTAAGCAAAGTACAGAAAGAAAAAAAATCAGTAATTTAAGAATAAAATTCACAAACAAAATCAAAATATTAGATACATACTGAATAAATGCAGTACACAGTAAATGCAGACCAGCCTAGATCATACTGAAATGGTATAAATAAATAGGTAGAAAAACAAGAATAGCAAGGATAAGAGATGGCAAAGAATTATATCCATCAATAGCAATGAATAATTATAGTGAGCGACCTCTTCACAACTTGAGTGAGGACAAGTAAACAGAACGTAACCTTCTGTTTCTTGCATTATGTGTTATTGAAACAGACACCTTTCTTGTATTTCGACAGCACCCCAGATGGCGTAGAAAACCAACACGATACATGTTCTTTAAAAGAAGTGCCTGGAAATCATCTGTCTTTCTTGGAACGTTTGTCATTAAGAAGCATTCTTGTCACACCCCGATACTCTTCTGGTGAAGGTGTTACATGATGATGAAACTCCCCCTCCCTCCATTGACAAGTCAAGTGCAAGAAAATGCCGCTGCAGCCCAATCCAATATGGCCACTCCTGGCATCTGGAAGCGTAATGGCAATGCTTATGAAGATATCACGTCGCAACCAATCACAGTGCTGCTCACTTCCTCCGATCCCTACGCAGTACACCCACATGACAAATGGCAGGCAGTGTTCTCCTCCTTGTTGTTTGTAATGACTGAGGCTTTGCTGCGTGGAATGATTGTTTGAATGTATTCACATAATCATTTTTTTTAATGCAGAGGAGAGCATGCTAAAATGTTCAAACAACACCACACAATGGTAAGCTCTTCTGCTTCTGGTAACTTGTCCTTATAAAGTTGAAATGCAACATTATGTCAGCCTTGTAAAGTTGAAACAAAATTACATGCTGACTTCAGGTCATTGCACAGACGCTCGAGACAGCACGCGCAATAGGATCTTTTAAAATCTTGAAGTCACAGCAATGCTAAAAGCGTAGTGCTCCTGCTAAGGACCTATAGGACTTAAATTGTAAGAAATGCAGAAATGCATGTCTGGGGACACAGTCAGCAGTATCTTAAGTAACTAAGACCGTGTGAAGCACTGAAGACAGAAAGTCACATCTCAATAACTGCCTCAGCTTCTTGGCAGTGATAAAATAGGCATTCCAATGGAACCTAAGCCACAAGCTGCAGGGCTCAAATATATGGAAACAAAGTTCAGCAGACCATTTCTTTTGTACTCGCAAACTATTGTACACTGTAGGCACAGCATTCAGTTGAAACAGGTCCAATAAGACAGGCAGGCACGCACGCTCTTCTAACTTGAGTAGACTGCAGGATGTCAGGTGGGCTGTCCATCTGCTCCTTTGCTTGTTAGTAGGCATATGCAGGATAAAATAGATGAAAAGAAGGTTGAACGCCCCAGACTGCAGGTTGTCAGGTGACAAGAGACATCAGTGAGGCCTTAATGACGTTTCTCTACCTTCGGGTTGAAATTTCTAATAGTATTAAGTTCAGTTATTCTTCAGTTTCAATTTCTTCTCCTCTCCTGTTTCTTCCCGCTACGTTGTTTTTCCACTCATCATCATCATAGTCAATGAAGAAGCAAATGCCCATTTATTTTTATGCATTGTGTAACTGAATTTTTACTCTCTTGCTTTGTCCTCATTTTATGGATGTTGTGGATTACCATCTTACCTGGATTGATATTTTCAATTTCTTCCTTAAAGAGGGGAGGTTTGTGGTATCTCCATGTCGATGCCATGCATTCTCTCCTTAGTTACATTTCCCCTGCTGCATCGGCCTGTGTGAATGTGGGAGAATAGAATGTTGATGTGTGCCTGGTTGGAGTGAAGGTCAGCTGGAGTGAGTATTTTTCTTCTTTTACCACTCGCATCCTTTGAGAGCGTAGGCATCAACACTGTAAGGCCTATGGATCCCCAGACTGTTTCAGACAACAGGTTAATCCTGGTTCTCGGGGCGCATGCTACTAGGTACCCAGGGTCAATCCCTCTGAGGAGCAGAAAGGAACTCACAGTGGCAAATGCCCTGGTCGGCATTTTTACCTGAGTGGGTTTCTCCATGGAAGCTGTGATTGACAGGGGCACATACTTGCAGGATGTAGTGAGCTACATGGTGGCCTTCAGAAGCCGAATGGCTAAGTTATGGAAGCAAGCTTCCAGTAACCTAGAAGCCATCAGGAAGTCATAACGGAGTGGTATGTAAAACATTTTACCACTGTGGAGTTTCTAACCGGGTCAGAAAGTGTGGGTGATTGAGCCAGTAGAGATCAAGGCTCTTCAGGATTTCTGAAATGTGCCTTATGAGGTTACTGAAAGAAAGCGTGAGACAACATACCTGGTGGACCTCAAAACCTCTACGCAACCCCAAAGTGTGCTGCATGTAAATCGCCTCAAACCTCACTTTGAGAGGTCTTAGCGCACCATGCTATTGTGACTGATTGAGAAGAAGACAGTAAACCTTTGCCTGAGCCCTTGGACTCCAAGGAGAAGGATGGGTCTGTGGAAGGAGTGATCCTTTCCCCCACTCTAAATCCTGAACAACAAAGAGACTGCCACCAAGTGTTGAGACAGTACTCTTCTCTGTTCTCCCTTATCCCTTGAACTATCCACCTGTGTTCTCATGATGTGGACACAGGAGACAACCTTTCTGTTAAGAATAAATCTTACAGGTTTTCAGATAAGGTGTGGTCCAGCATTAAGACTGAAGTGTCCAAAATTCTGTAGTTGGGGGTGATAGAACTCTCCAGTAGCCCATGGTCCGATCCTATGGTTCTGGTACCAAAAACTGCCCCACCGGGCACCACACCTGAACTGAAGCTGTGTGTGGGATACAGAGGGCTAAATTCAGTGACTAAGGGCCTGATTTAGAGTTTGTCAGGCTAGGTTACTCCGTCGCAAACTTGATGGATATCCCATCAGCCGTATTACAAGTCCATTATATCCTATGGCACTTGTAATACGGCGAACAGGATATCCATCACGTTTGTGATGGAGTAACCCATCCGCCAAACTCTAAATCAGGCCCTAAGACAGATGTTCACCACATACCCGGGCTGATGAGCTGATTTACAGGTTAGGGGCTTGCTAGTATCTCAGTAACTTTGATTTTACATCAGGGTCCTGGCAGATCATCCTAACTGAGGAAAGCAAAGGAGAGTTCAGCCATCTCCACTCCAGAGGGCCATTTTCAGGTTTGGATTAAATATGCCCCTGCCACCTTCCAGAGGCTGATGAACCAGGTCCTTTCTGGTATGGAAGCCTTTTGTGCTGCCTATCTGGATAACGTAGCTGTCTTTAGTAGCTGCTGGAAGGACCACCTTTTTACCCTCTAGGAAGTGCTTCAGACCCTGTAACAGACAGGCCTGATTATCAAGGCAAGTCAGTGCCAGATAGGGCATGGATTTCACATGTACTTTGGACACCTGGTGTGCAGGGGAAGGACCAACCCCTTCAGGTCAAGATAGAAACCATCATGGCCTGGCTGCCCTCCAAAACCCATATTGAGGTCAGAGCATGCTAGGGCTTCACTGAGTACTATAGGAGGTTTGTCAAGAGATATGGCACCATTGTTGCTCCCTTGACTGAGCTGACTTCCCAGAAGCAGCCCAGAAATGTGATTTTGATGGAGGCGTGCCAAACTGCTTTCGACTAAATTAAGCAGGCGATGTGCGCGGCTCCTGTGCTAAGGGCCGCCGACTTTTCCAAGTAGTTTATCATTGAGACAGATGCCTCAGAGCATGGCATTGGGGCAGTACTATCCCAACTTAATGAGGAAGGCCTAGACCAACCTTTAGCCTTCATCTCCAGGAATTTACTCCTTATGTAACAGAGGTGGAGTGCTATTGAGATAGAAGCTTTTGCTGTGGTCTGGGCACTGAAGAAGTTTAGGCCATACATGTTTGGCACTCACTTCCCGATTCAAACTGACCACAGGCCCCTCAGGTGACTCATGTAAATGAGTGGTAGGCATCCAAAACTCTCAATGTGGTACATTTCCCTAAAGGGCATGGAATTAAGGGTGGAACACAGACCTGGGGTAGTCCACAGCAATGCTGATGGTCTATCTAGGGTTTTCCATCTTAGTGATGAGAACGCCCTACAGGTTGGGTAGATCCCTCCCACTTTCAGCTGGGGGGGGGCACATGTTAGACCTGGCATCCTTAGGGTGGTCTTCTCCGAGACTTTTTGCCTTTACCTCCTATTTTTGCTGATTCTTTTTCTGGCCTTAGGACTCTGAGCACTTTACCACTGCTAGCCAGTGCTAAAGTGCATGTGCTTCTCCCCTAAACAGAGGACATTGGTGTATACCTGATTGGCATATTTGATGTACTGGTAAGTCCCTTGGTGGGAATTCCTAATGTACTTTTAAGCTGCAATTCCTGATCAGAGAGGAGTAGCTTTTTCATGTTTCATATCTTTGGAATGGTAATGATTAATCCTCCTTACTGGTAGAGTTGAATTTAACATTACTGTTTTAGAAATGCCACTTTTAGAAAGTGGTTATTTCTCTACACTCAATGCTCTGTGTGCCTGACAGTCTGTCTCTAATACATGTCTTGGGTGGGTGACAGCTTCACTTTGTGCATTCCCTCCAGACAGCCATACCACTGGAAGGATAGTTGTGTTTGAGTACCCATCTACATATATCGGCATTCTGATGGCTTTGCTTTGGCAGGATGGATGGGAGGGGCTAACAGTTCACTTGAATAGGCAGTGTCCTGTCCCCACGCAAAGGACTGATTGCACCCCACAGATAGCCTGGTAGATAGGACTGGGTTGAAAGTGATACTTGTGCACTTCAGAGAGCTGCAGAAAGCTGCTTTGAAAATCACACCTACATCAAAGGTGCTTTTGGGTATAAGTACTGGGTCTCTTACCCCCTAAACTCAGAGACTACTGGACTTGTAACTGAAGCTCTACCGGAAGAACTACTTTGCTGCTTAAAGGACTCAACTGGACTGCTGATCTGGAAGGCCTGCTTTTCTGTTGCCCTGCTGATCTTTGACTCTGCTGAATGTGAGCTAAATACTCCAAGTGATCTCCAAGGGCTTGTTGGCTTGCCTGCAGTTGCTTGAGTCTCAGAGATATCAAATCCTCTAACTTGCTCCTGTGCCTGGATCACTGGAAGTGGCCGTGATACTTGTAACATTGATTTAGACCAATCTCCTGTCTGCGTGTAGCCGACCAGGCGCATCGACCATGTTGCAGCAGTAAAATTGGTGCATTGCCTTGGAACCAGCACGTTGCCTCCAGAGATCAAAGCATCAGACAGCGTATCGCAGCTGCTGCAACTTAGTGAGATAGACGCATCTCCTTGATTGCATGACTGAATCCATCACATCTCGACAGTGGCACCCATCTGCGGAACTGATGCATCGACATCGATACATTTCACTGTTTGTGAACAAGAAAGGTACTTTGGTCACCGGGGCCTTTGTAGATCATGTAGCCCAAACTTTGACTTTACCCCTGTCCAACATGACCAAAAGTAATTTTTTTAGCATTAGTTGCTTTTAAACGCTGTACTCCATTTATTTCTTTAGAATCCAATATCCCAACTTCTATACATTAGATTTTTGGCTGATTGGTCTTGTTCTGTTATATAATCATCTATTTTTCAGAGAAGGAGGAGGAGGAGGCGGCGGCGCCTGCCTGCCTGCCTCACACAAACAATTTACCTGTTTTGATAAGCCTGACTGCTCTGTGCAGCGCAGGTTATCTTTTAATGTGCATCTATCTTACCCTGACTAGCGTGGTAGTTCCTGCCTGGATGCCTCCACCAACCAGGAAGCCCATTTCAAGCATACATTTATTGTTGTTAAATGGGAACAATATTCCTAAGATGCAGATATGGACTCGTGTGATTCAGGAATTGTAACCACATTTGTCGAACAGTTTACCATGCTGCTGACTGTATAACCTGTGCTTCACAGTGTCATTTGGGATGGATACCTTGTTCAGGACATGCATGTTTCCTAGAGAAATGTTAAGTTTAAATGAGAAAAGTACAATAGACAACTTGCGTGATCTTTGCATCTTGTAGGAACTTAAATAAATCGTCAATTGCAAAAATGAACGTGGTATATTTTACAGGTTGGATATACAAGAACATATACTGGATAGTGATTTCAATGAAATGGTGCAGAATGGAACATAAAGTATAACAATGTTTGGTGCAGATTTGAAAGCCTTATAGTGCCAGATTTGTACATGACCAGTCCATACCTTAGAAGGAACATGTACTCTCCAGTGACTACAAATACTTATAGTGTTAAGGAAGGTATGAAAAAGATGGCTATGCCAATCTAGTGTCAGTGCTGTTACACGACACATGCCAAAGCTCAGTGAGTAACACACCCCATAAAAAATATTAGTTTGGTGTCTACACTAACCAGTGCTATTATAATAGAAGAGGAGGCATAGCCCAAAAAAGAAGTGTCGGACAGAAGCAGAGAAACAAATATTGACATAATACATGTCACTTTTGAAGTGATTGACAATGTTTTTCAAAGTCTTTCCAAACAAATACAAGACTCCACCATCATACCTTCTTCATTCAATCTTTCGAAAGAAGATTAACATTTTTTGCAACAAGAGCAGGTTTAAATGTAAGTATTAGTACAGCTAACTTGAGTAGTACAAGCACGTAAAATGCGTAAAGTGCCTCGGCAGCTCGTAAACAAGACATGGTTCTTTCTCCCCTACAATCTTACATCCAGACAGTTAATGATCTCCAAGAAAGAAGCATCATATAATCTTCTATCAAATGAGTAGATAGAAAACACTCCTTTGCTTGTTGCAGACAACACAAATTATGTGTCTCTAATTTTTATAACTGTCAAAAACATACATCTCTTGGTTGGTAGGAACAAATAGAAAACACCTTCCTACAACACACCAACAAATTCCATTTTTATTCTGTTTACCCTTTGTGGCATACACATTTGACCTGCAAACAGTTGCTGATCTGTTGTACACTATCTTTCATGCTTCAAACACCACTGTCATTGTTCATGTTTTTAAGACTACTTGACCTGGCTGGTTGTCAGACTTTAAAACACTATTTGGATTCATGCCTTCCTTCTTCAGTTTATTTTTAAATTTGTTTGGTGGAATATAAACTATACTTCTCAGAGTTGGCTGTGCAATTTTTCTTTTTCTCCTAGTAAAGGAATATACGAAACATGGACGGAAACACGCAAAACATGAACAAAACTGCATCCTATCCATCTTAATATCAATACTTTGAAGCTATGGCTTTCTACTTTGGGGCTGATTTGACTACCTAGCAATCTTGCTGTGCTAAAGAAATATAACCAATTTAAGTGCATAAGATATTCTGCTTTGCAATGCAACTCCCCATTCTAAGAACTTCTATCTATGATTCTACAGCTGTGCCATTACTTGTGCACCCAAGTGCAGCATCAGTGACCATATCATCATTTGGGAATACAATAGATGTCACTATGCAAAATACTTCAACAAGTGCAGTTACACCTTAAACTGTGCATTGAACTCCACATTCATCTACCTTTTCAACATCGGAATTCTTTGATCCAATCATAGCTTCATTAGAATCAACATTTGGTGGGAACCAGTCCCACCGCCAATGAATCATAAGTGTTTGAGCCCTTTCATTGCAAAGATCATTTGAAAACTGCATGTTAGTTAAACGCACTTGTGATAGTGCATCGACTCACACCTGTAGGTGTATCTCGATGCTTCACTAGTACAGGGGCAGCAGAGTGATTAAAATAACCATGTCTTCAGAAGTTTTTTACATTTGGTAAAATCTGTGCAGGACCAAATATAATAAGGAAGACTATTTCGCAAGGAAGGTCAAGGTAAGAAAATGACCTGCAACCGAATCTTGAAGTGTAGATACAGGGAACATTTAGCAAGGCCTTGTCCTTGAATCCAAGATTTCTGACAGGATAATAATAGCTCTGTTTCCTCTGAAGGTAATTAGGGCCTTTCCCCATCACTTGTGGGTGACACAGCATAGCTTGAAGAAGGATCGTTTCCTAACTGGCAGACAATGCAAGGCTCTTACCAAGGGGGCGGACTCAAAGCCGGAAGGGAGGTTGTTTACCAGTCCTGCCGCAGTATTGTACACTACTTGCATGTTGGACATGAGTGTCTCATTGGCTGATATGAGCAGAGAATTTCCGTAGTCCAGCAGGCTCATAATTTAAGCTTGTACTAGCGTATTACGGGTGATGATGTAAGAAGTGGGAGCGCTTTCTTCAGCAGGCGCATAGTAGCATAGAGTGTGCCGCAATTGGATATGACATGATCTTTCATAGGTAGACACTGATCAAGCCTGATACCAAGACTTTTTACTGCCTGCCAAGAACCCAATTCCAGAGGCCACCAATCTGGTGTCCATAGCTGCTGATCTTTTACGAACAACAGAATATCGGTTTTGTCACCTTTCAATTGCACGCAATGATTCATCATCCAGGCAGCTATCTTTGTCATACAGTCTGTAAAACGTGGTTCCATCTCATAAAGATTCTGTGCAAAAGAGAAGACTGATTGAGTGCTGTCAGCGTAAGATAATATCTCAAAGCCACATACTTTGACAATTTGAGCCACAGGGCTACACAGATTTTGAATAATGGGAGGCTCAAGGAAGAACTTGAGGTACCTCCATATTGATAGTCACTGTACGAGTCTTGAAAGAGCCAAAAGAGATCCTCCGTGTCCGATTTCCAGAAAATCTATGAACCACTGCAGAGCTTTAACACAGATGCCTATCACATGCAATCTGTAAATCAGTTGAGCATGTGAGACCACATCAAAAGCTGTTGGCAAATACAGCAGCACCAACATTGCTGGAATGCCAACGTCCAGGGACAATCTGAGGCACACAGAAACCATTAGCAGAGCGATCTCTCTTCTGTGGAAGGTTCCAGATTCAGAAGGATCAAGAATCTCATTCTATTCTAAAATAAGTGGTAAGCTGTTGGTAAGTCAAACTTTCAAGAATTTTACCTAAAAGTGGAAGGAGCGAAAGGGTGCAATAATTGGAAAGGCTCCTCAGATTGACATTGGGTTTTTTGTATGAGAGAAACCTGCACAGCTTTCCAAAACAGCGGAACTTTAGCAGCATCCAAGGACATGTTAAAGAGAGACCTAAAGGAAAGGAGTCGTGAGTAGTTGCACATTTTTGCTTTTTTTATCAGTTTGCACCAGTTTTCAGTCGCTCACTTAAATGTTTTCTTCCCTCACAGTTCCCTTGAGTTAGAAATCAGATCAGACCTTGCTCACTGTTATTACTCTATTCCCTTGAATAGCTTTCTCTCACTCACCTCCTCTACTTCTGACCGGCTTTGATTGCAGTGGCCAATTGGGGCCTTAAACTAATTTCCATTTCTACTTAAGGGTCAATGCAGCATCACCCGCTGATAAAACTAGTAAGCACTTGTAATTTATAGGAGCTCACTCCAGCTAGTAATCCCTACTTATAAAATCAGAGAAGAGTAAACCACACCGGTCTCAAAGCCAGAGTCTCACAAGAGTTATCCTGGAAACCCTCAACCATTAAAAGCCTCCAGCAGTGTATATCATCTCAACTGGGGCAGCTTGATGGGTAGCATCATTGGGTTTTGCACCCGTGTAATCACTTTCCCAGGTGTGTAACGCCTCCAACTGGAGGAAGAGTGTCTGGTAGATGGTACAGGTGGGATCTGCGTAACCATAAAATTGCCTCCTATGACTGAAGAAATATTATTTTTTATGTAGAAGGAAGGAATAGGGGTAAGGTTAAAGACAGGGGGTGATGCTGTTTAGACGCATTACTAATTTGAATTTGAATTTGAATTTAAAAACATTTATTGAGCGCTCTTTTACCAAGCGGTTTCATGGCGCTATGTGTGATGCAGTGGACGGCAGCAGCTGGAAGGGCTAGGCAGTGTAAGCTCGCACAAATAGGAAGGTTTTGAGATCCTTCCGAAACTGTAAATAGGAAGGCGATGTGCGAAGGGCAGCAGGAAGGGAATTCCAGAAGACTGGAGCAAGAACAGCGAACTTCGCTCCACCAGACTTCTGTTTCTTAAAATGGGGGGTAGCTAAAAGAGCCATATGAGTGGAGCGAAGTTCTCTGCCTGGAAGGTAGGGCTTAATAGCTGAGCATATGAACTCGGGGGCAGTACCCGACCTAGCCTGAAAAGTGAGGCAGCCAAGTTTGAAAAGGGCGCGCTCTCTCACCGGAAGCCAGTGTAGTGCTTTGAGCAGTGGAGTGGCCCGATGGTATTTAGGTAGGCCATGGATCAGGCGAGCAGCCTGGTTCTGTACCAACTGCAAGCGGTGGATCGCATAGGCAGGAGCCCCATTATAGATTATGTTGCCATAATCGATACGCGATAATACCATGGCCAGCACAATAATTTTTAAAGCAGAGGGAGAAAAGAAGCGGGAGACTTTCCTAATTATTCTAAGGGAAAAAAAACAAGAAGAGACCACTGAACCAACTTGTGAATGAACAGAAAGTTGTGAGTTCAGGAAAATCCCAAGAGTTTTAACTTTAGGTACGGGGAGTGGGGGGGCACCAAGTGACAGGGGCCAACAGGAGGGAGACCACGGACTGCAACCACCTCCGGTCAAGACCAGCTCGGTCTTGTCCGGGTTGAGTTTGAGGTGGTTGCAGTTCATCCAATCCTGAATGAACGTCATGACTGTCTGAACATTTTGGGCGGATGAAGATGAGTGGGAAAGGTTGAAGATTAGCTGGAGGTCATCGGCGTAATTAAACACCGTGACCTCCAGCTGTTGTAACATAAAAATAAGGGAGTAAATGTATAAATTTAATAGAAGAGGGGAAAGTGATGAGCCCTGAGGGACCCCGCACTCCACCTTACGGGAGGCCGCAGTGAAGCCAGCCAGATGGACAGCTTGAGCTCTCCCGGCCAGGAAGGACTCAAGCCATGAGAAGGCCAAGCCCTCTATGCCCGCCGCCCTGACACGGTTAAGGAGGATAAAGTGGTCCACCGTGTCGAAGGCGGCGGACAGGTCCAGAAGGATCAGGGCTTGCGGAAGGTTGATGTCAATACCTTCACGCAGCTCGTCCATTACTGAGATCACTACCTTCTCCGTGGAGTGCAGGGGCGAAAGCCGGCTTGACAAGGGGAGAGGCAATGGAAAGCCTCTACGTGGGTACTCAGGGTAGTCGTGACGTGAGTTTCAAGAACTTTTGCTAGGTAGGGCAGAAGGGAAATAGGGCGGTAGTTGGAGGGGGAGGATGAGTCGGCGTCAGGTTTTTTTATAATAGGAATGACAACCGCTGATTTGTGTGAGCTGGGGACAATGCCTTTTCTAAGCGAGTCGTTAAGAAGAGTCAGGGGTGGGGTGGGGCAAGCTAGATAGATTTCCCTGAGGATATGGGCTGGGGCAAAATCCAGGGGGGAACCCAATTTAACCCGATGAAGCAGCAGGGGAAGTGTGTCATTGGTTAGCAACGGAATGGTATTCAATTTAAGGGCCGTAAGGGGTGGAGAGGGATTGACAAATGTAGGGGAGGGCAGGGAGATGTTAAGTTTAATATTGGCAACTTTGTCAGTGAAAAACTCGTTGAGCGAGTTACAGAGGGACTGGGAAGGGGGAATAGTGGCCGTAGCTCTGCTGGATGATGCCAGTTCGTGGACCGTAGAGAAGATTTCCTTCGAGTGGGACTCTGCTGCCATTATCCTGCTCGTATAGAACTCTGTTTTGGCCTCAATAATGCCCTTTTTATAGGTTTGTAAAACAGACAGAAAAATTGTCTTTAGCGCGGGGCTGTAGGTTCTTCTCCAAGCTCGCTCGGCTCTCCTTGCAGCTAATTTCTTTCCTTTTAGATCTAGAGTAAACCACCGATTAGCTGCATGGGCCCGCTTGACTGTGAGCCACCTCAGGGGGGCGAATTCATCACCCGCCAGGGTCAGCCAGTTGTTAATAGCGGCCAGCTGGGAAGTAGCTGCAAGGCCTGAAAGGTCAGGACAAGTTTTGGCCAAGGTCGAGCAGAGAGAAGGCATGTCAGTTTTGCCCCATTTCCTGACCCAGGTGTTCTTGGGAAGCTGGGGCTTGGCCATCGGGGCCAGAGCAAGGGAAAAGGTAATAATGGAATGATCTGACCAGGAGCACGGGAATATTGTAGGGGATGTGGACGGAACATTCAATGCACAGATTTGATCCTGCGTGTGGCCGTGTATGTGAGTGGAACTGTGAATAAGCGATGAGAAATGTAAACTGATCATGAGGTCGTTGAATCTTTAGATTGAGGACTCTCAGCAGGGTCATTAGGCCAAAAATTAAGATCCCCTAAGACTAGTACTGATGAGTTGTTGATCACCAGAGTAGCCAGGAGGGCCTGAATGCTTGAGAGAAAAAAGGGAGTTGGTTGGGGGGGGCGATAAATTAGAACAAAAGTGAGGGGCACCTGATGAAAAGTCGAACGGGCTACAAGGTAGTCTACGTCAGGAATAGAAGGGGAGGGGAGAATCTGAAAGCTGAAATCAGTCCGAGCTATTAAGGCCACTCCACCGCCCCGCTTGCCCTCTAAGCGGTCCGCTCGAATGGCGGAATGTGAAGGGGGCAGTGCGGCTAACACATTGGGCAGGGAGTCAGCCTTGAACCAGGTCTCTGTTAAGAATAAGAGATCTGGTTCATGGGTATCGATGTAATCGAATAGCTCGTACTGATGGTTGACCGCTGACCTAGTGTTTAGGAGTGTGACCGAAGTGTTAAATACCGGAGCAAGAGGGACAAATGGTGGTGGGGGAGTGAAGAGAGGCATAGTAGGTAGCGAAGCCTAAACTTCAACAGTAGCGGTGAACATGTTTCGATAATGGAAAAGCCTCTACGGTGCATTACCTTCATCAGGACATATTTTGATCAGATCCCTTTTTGGTCTAGGTTTTTTGCGTTCGTTTTCCTTATAAACTCATGTTTCTTCGTTATGACTTATAATGTTGTGGCAGACGTGGTTGTGGTCTGCATCAGTAAGAAGGAACAATACGACAAGAGGAAGTAAAGTACATAGAACACTAGTAAATGTGGTATCCAGTTTTAAAGATAGCTCCATATTGTCCCGATGTGTTCCTGTTTCTTTCATGCAGTGGTACCCTGGTGATACAAGCTGCGATAGGCTGCACTTAGTAAACTTTATGTAGATCTGCATGCATTCCTTTGTGTCTGGTCGCATGCATTCTTTAGTGTTGGCTGGCCAAGCACAATGTCTGTCAAACTCCATAGGAGGGTTCGTGCAACCAGTGGCATAACAAAAACCTCTGTGGTGCGGGGTGGCCAGCAATCCAGGGAGCCTTCTGTGCAGAGACCCTGGAGGCTTATCCACAGCCAAAACATGTTGACCACCACTGTTAATGCTTAGGATTAGGAATGAGTCCAAACAGCATCACATACAGTTTTTGATCTTTCCCCTATTGCTTTATTTTACAATAACAATAATTTTTCTTCAGGCATATGAGGTAATTTTATGGTTACACAGATCCCACCAGTACCATTCACCAGAAACTCTCCCTATAGTTGGAGTAGTACCACACCTGGGGAATTGAGTACCTGGTAAGGAACCCGTTGATGACACCACCCACCAAGCTGTCCCACTGGAGATGATGTACACTGCTGAAGGCTTTTGAAAGTTGAGGTTTCCGGGATAACTCTTGTGAGACTCTCGCATTGAGCCTGGTGTGGTTCACTGATTATATGAGTATGTCCTCTGGGAGACAAGTGGACCCCTCCATAGCTCCTTCCTCACACTTTGATTGATACAGTGATCTCTAGTCACCTGCCTTACTTTGTTTTTTATACAGCAGGATCTGCGAGCTTCTGACCCTCCAGCACCAAGGTAGTTATGTGCCTTCATTCATCTGTGACTAATCCATACCAAACAGTGAGGCATGGTGCATCATCTTTTTCTCTCACTGCTAAGGGGGGGTGGCGAACTCCGCTTCGCCAGCACAGTTTGTGGAGTTTTGTTAACTCCGCGGTCTGCTGGGAACGCAGAGTTCAGCAAAAGCTCTGATTCCGTGACATTCGCCCCTGTCACCCACCCCTTGGAAGGCTGCGGCGGCTTACCTGGTGCGATCTCCGCAAGCAGGTGGCAGTCTGGAGGTCAGGAACCCTCCAGGTCTGCTGCCTGCATTCAGGATAGGGCGGAGCAGAATTCCACTGAGTTTTTAGGCAACTCAATGGAATTCCACAGAGTGGCACTCCGCCCACCCTTACTCACTACCCTTCGCTGTTTTCCTCAGATTACTGCCAAAGATGGTGAAAACATATTTTCTTTCCCACCTGCCTAAATCTTCAGGGAGCGCAGTGGCTTTCAGAAGTTCTGAACATCCAGAACTTGATACCCTAGACAATCCAATACAAAGTATACCCATCTGCAACTCATTGACCTTCTTTGTCATCTCAAACAAATATATGTAAGATTATTAAGTTGTTGATGTGTAAGGAATTGTCACATCTATAAAAGTTGTTCTCAGTCACTGTCATAACTCTTATATCTCTCATTATTCATTTCTGTAGCGGCTGCATGGATGGACACATCTCCAAAGCCGCTTGCAGACAGTGATAGTCAGCAGCTGACATCACAGGTTCTGTTTACTGTGGCACAGCCAGTAAAGATAGAATTCTACCTCATGCCCATAAGCCCTCTCTAAGCGACACTTAATCTTATATGCAAATGTTAAATGACGTAGTGCTTTGTGTACCTCAAAGTTACATTGTATCTTGTCTATCTGTTTGAGTCAATAGACTTCTTCTTTCTCAGAAATGTCATAGTTTGAACTACTTTTTCATTTCCAGTACAGCACATGGTTCTAAGGAGCCAGCAAAGATCCAAATAAATCTATCGGCAGAGAACAGCGTGGAATCCTGGTAGAAACACCCCCGATCCCGCAGACCACTATCTCGGTGGCCTCGGACAGTACTGAGAATAAGAAGAGTGTTGGCCTCAGGAAGTACGACACCTCAAATACTACTTCACCACTATGAAAGGTGTCATTGTCACACAACATTTGGGACTGTAAGTAGGCCTGGGCTAAAATTCCGTTCCGGTTGCGGAAATTGCGATAATTTGACATTTTCGCGTTCCGCGGAAAGCGCGAAAATTTCAAAATTTCCGCAATCCGCATTTTACCGGAAATTTTTTGCTTGCTCGCGCTGTAAAATAATACATTCTCGCGTGCGCGCAATCGCCTTACCTGAATCCCCATGTTTGCCGACAAGTTTTCCCGATCCGGTCGCGTTCTCCACGAGATGTTGGATTGTTGGTAGCCATTTGCGGTGTCTCGCGACAGTTCGCACCCACAGTAACGTCATTCGTCGCGCCATCACGTCTTTCTTCTCGCGATCATGCACCGCGAGACAAGTGAAAACAAGATGGCCGCGTCCGTGAGCAACCGCATGGGTAAGTTGGTGAGCCGCGACAACGCAGAAAATACCGCGAACGGGCAGGATAAAAACGTCCGCATCTTTGCGATATTTCCGCGTGTTTGCGGAGATTTTTAACATTTTCGCGATAATTTGCGAAAGTGAATTTTGCAAATTCCGCCCACCCCGAACTGTAAGTCCGGAGGCAGACGCACAAAGGCAAGGGGATGCTAGTCCTTGCTAAGAGGCACCTCCACTCACCACCCATCCAGCATGTACCCCAGTTGCCTTCCCTTTTCTACTGTCACACTCAACTGCTATTCCAGACTTATTTCCATCTTTCAAAGCCCAGGTGAGGTAGGGCCCTCTACCAATAAATAATCTCCACCACACAATCTACCAGGTTTTGACTCTCATTATGAAGAATAACAAAATTGTCACATAAGAAAGATGTACGCCCTGGCCTACGAGGTGGCTAGATTGGACAAGAGCTACCCTCTGGGGGGATGAGCTTTTCTAACAACAGCCCTCTGAAGTGCAATATCTTTGTAACTGAGGGACCATGAACAACTTCTCCATCGGTTTGGCAAACATTGGCACTGTCCACCAGGACCTCTCATGTTACCACTCAGAGGAACTCAGCCATGTTCAGGAAATGAGGTGCTCATTGCAAGATAGCCCAGCTCAGGTCGCATTCCACAGTGCAATGGATCCTGGGTATAAATGCATGATTATCATGTGCACCAAGGCTACATTCAAATAAATAAATCACCCGAATATAGCTACCTGGAGAACTCATGGCTGGGGCAAGCTCTCGAGTGATGTTGGGATGGTTTCCCCATACAGGTGTAAAGGAAATACACCACTTTAAATCTTTGTTGAAAAGGTTTCATTAATTCACATGAGAAATAAATACCTTTTGCACTTACCTTTCTTCTGTGGGTTTGTTGAAAATTAAAACAGCGATATGATTAAGCATTCACTAAAGACATGAATTCCCCTTCCTTGGACCAAGTTTCTCTCCTTATGTTGACTAATGTCTGAACTCCATTTTGTATTGTCGTGTCTCCACGTGCTCAGCACGAGAAGAGTCCTATCTTCGTGTTAGTTGCTCTTGTAATCTGCCTAGTAACAGTCTATAAATAGCTCCTTTTTCCGTCTGGCGCATGTCCAGACTTGACCACATCTGTTATCAGTTAGTCCTTGCTTGATCATGTTTTCGCGGGCTTAGGAGTGTGTTAACTCCGCCCACATATTGATTCTGTATCGAAAATGTCCATAAAAGGTAATGCTTTTCGCCTCATGTTTATCCACCCACTTATGAGCCCCTCTGTTGTGTATAAAAGGGGACCGTGTACGCAAGTTCTTTGTGCTACTCTATGCAATACTGAAGAGTGTTGTATAGGTTGTAGGACCACCCTTAAGGGTTAATAAACTTTGTCTTTGTATTTTGCAGTTTCCGTGCCAACTTCCTTCTAGTTTTCGTTACAGGAGAGCGAACCCTTGTATTCTGCGGGCCTAGCTGGGGCCTGTATTCATCAATTGGCGCCCGTCACGTGGGGCTCATCGGCGACTCGGATCTCGAAGGACTGGTCGTGACGAAGGTGAGGAATTTGGCCGGGGATGTGATCACTGCCAGGGGCGTTTTAGTCCTGGCATCCCGAGGTTTTCTTCCTTCCCTTCCGAAACTGACCTTCTGGGTGGCGCCGATCCTCGACTGAGACCTCTTCTGTCGGTTTGCCGCGACAGCCGTTTGGGCGAATTTTGGAACTTGGCAGTTGGAATCTGGCCACTCTTGATTGGTAAGAACCGTTGTACGGTACTTGCTCCGAGTTTTGAAGCCTGGGTTGGCTATTTGAGTTTGATTTGTGATGACCGGTCACATTCTGTATTGATTATTATGAGAATATATGCGTTGCAACACATATAGGCAGGTAATGTGGAGATATTTCTCCAGAGCTGTGTAAATCTGAACGGCGCAAAGTTTAAGTGCCATTTTTTTGATAATACTGCATATTTTGCATTATTTTTTAGCATGCCTGCTTTTAGCGCACTCCGTAAGTGGTGCTGCTGCTTTGGAAACCGGTTAAACCTCGAGGAATCTGCTCCAGCCCCCCCAGAGGGGACTCTTAATAGGGATATGTATGTGAAGCATGGTCTTTCCTCTATAATGTACAGTACAGTGTGGAGGAAATACACCAAAAAGGATACTGAGTTACGATGGCCTTTGTATGGATCGTTTGATATGCGAAAGATTGAGTATGTGGAACAGTGTATGTGTAAACGGCGTGCTCGCCAAGACATGTTTGAATGTGTACGGTTATGGGTGAAGGAAGTGCGTGAGCGAGAGAAACGTGAGAAAGCGCTATTTGATAAAGAGCAACGGAAAAATGATCATGTGAGAGCGCAGGAAGCGAAGCGTCGGGAAGAAAGAGAACTGGCGGAGAGACAAGAGAAAGAGCGTAGGTTGCAAGTCTCGGGTCAATATGCTGTCCGCCAGCCACTTTATCCTGTCCTTACTAATCTTGAAGATGATTTTTAATTATTAGATCGTTCTCCGCCCCCTTATGTTGGCGCGTCTGCCCCGAGATCACAGGATTCTGGATTGGTTTCGGATAAGGTAGACACGCGGTCCATGTTATCAACTGAGCGTATGGGTGAGCTTCGGAAAATTTCTCTTCGTGCGCTTAAGGACAAGCTATCTCTTTCTGAATTATTGGAATCTTTGGAACATTGGCGGGATAAAGAGCAGCTGTATTTTCTTGAAACTTTTTCTCATGACGTGATTGCTGCCTTTCGGAAATATTCAGATGTTTTCGAGCCTGATGATGTAGTATCAGATTCTAAAGCATTACGTAACGGTGTTTTTTCTCCCACTAAGCAACCCGATGCGGTCCGACGGCTGTTTGCATTGCGGGACGCGGCGTTTGAACTTAAAGAGAGAGCGCGCCTACAGGCAGCGGCAAAGGAGCAATCGGATTTGCACATCGGCGGCGGCCAACCATCTACTTCTGATTCAGATAAGGGCGGACTAGTGCATGCTAAACCGATGCGAGAGGCGGCACCTTTGTATGTTCCTCCTAAAGGAGCGGGAAATAGTTCAGATATTACTTCCGCCGATGCTAAGGGATATTTTGTGTATAATTGGGTTTATACTCCCTGGCATAGGGCTGATTTTATGGCATTAAAGAATGCATTGCCTGACCCCCGCAAGAATCCAGCGGCCTTTTATGAAGAGGTCGAAGTGGCCTTGAATTCTTGTACTATGACTTTAGCAGATATAGATTTGTTCTTTGGACTTATATTACCACCGGATATGTGGAGATCTGTGCGGAAGGTGGATGATGTTCCCGCTTCTAAGGCTAGGTGGTCCGAGATTGAGGATGAGGATAGGGAGAGAAAACCCGCGCAAAAACCACCGCGGATTATTTTAGATCTTCCTGCTGCTATCTTGACCAAGTTGAAAACGATTATTCCCCCTAAAAAGATTGACTGGAATATGTTAGCCTCGTGTAAACAGAAGGTTGATGAATCAGTCTCAGATTTCTTTACACGCTTTGAGGAGACATTTCATGATTTCAGTGGTCAGTCACTTACGGATGATACGGGTCGACATCTTTTTGTTGATAAATATGTGGCGAATTTATTACCGGGAATAGCAGCTCGATTGAAAGCGAGTGAAAGTTCTTGGTCCACCTCGTCTCCGGCATCCCTCCTGACTACGGCTCAGTATTATGAGCGTCAGGAACAAGAAGTGAAGGTGCATGAGGAGAAGAAATCGAAAGATTTGAAAACAAAGGTGATGTTAGCGCAAGTGTATGGTCCGCCTCGTCGGGGTGTCGGCAGAGGTAGGGGAGGATTCTATGGTCCCCCTTCCGGCCGGTCAGATGTTAATAGAAATCAATGCGCGTATTGTAAACAGTCGGGTCATTGGGCTAGAGATTGTCCGGTATTATATGCATCTCATCAGGGACGTGGTCAGGGAACACCGAGAGGTAGAGGGGGTTTTTCGAATTTCAGAGGGAATTCTAATGATCGTGCTCGCTTTGAACCTAACGTGCAGCAACGAGCTAGACCCAATGTATTTGATCGGCAAAATCAGTATCAGATGTCTGGGACTGACCACTCTGGGTATCATGATTCGCAGCATGCATAGGATTGCGTTGGATGGGGGTTGGAATCAGTTGAAGTACCGGTTGATCAGAAGGGTCCGTATGTTTCAGCAAATGTTTTGGGTTCTACTGATCGGTTCCTAGTTGATACAGGAGCTACTCGCAGTTCACTGTCCAAACAATTGGTTCCGAGGGCTCCCCCATCTGGCTTAATGGTTACATCGGTAGGGTTTGATGGTACACTCTCTCGAAGCCCTCTTTCCCGACCCCTTGCGTTCCATGTTGACAACCTTTCTGCGTCCTGTCCGTTTCTGCTTGCCCCAAACACGCCCGACAACATTATGGGTCTTGATATGCTCAAGTATTTCAGAGCAACGATTCGCTGTTCCCCTACTGGAGTACGTGTGATCTTGAATGATAATCACCCCATGACAGAACGGATGTGTGTGGTTGCAGAGGATACTGTATTAGCTTCCCTCCCTCATTCTTTGTGGGCTACTTCGGATACTGACGTGGGACAGATGGTGATTCCGCCTGTCCACATTAGTGTCCAGGAGGGTGCGGTGTTACCGCGCCTCCCTCAGTATCGTATTTCCCAGGAGGGGGGGGAGGCACTCATACAGATTGTGCAGGATTTGATTAAGGTGGGAGTAGTGGAGGAAGTTCCCTATAATGTCTGCAACAGTCCTATTTTACCCATTTTGAAGAAAGATACCGATGCCAGGGTTTATCGTTTTATCATTGACCTACGGGAAGTGAATAAGATAGTGATACCTCAGTACCCAGTGGTTTCTGATATCACGACATTACTCACTGTGGTCCCGCCAACGGCGACCACGTTTTCAGTTATTGATTTGAAAAATGCTTTCTTTTCGATTCCTATTCACCCTGATAGCCGATACCTTTTCGTTTTCACTTTAGATAATAGGTCTTATAGATTTTGTAGAGTCCCTCAGGGTTATACAGAGAGCCCTAGTATTTACAGTCAAGCATTGAAAAGGCAATTGGATTCCTTTGTTCTGCCTGAGGGTGTCGCCCTTATACAATATGTCGATGACATCTTGTTGGCGGCCGACACTCCTGAGTTGTGTGAGCAGTGTACATTATCCTTGCTTTCCTTTTTGGCATCTCACAATCACAAAGTGTCGAGGAAGAAATTGCAATTTTGTAGACCAAAGGTGACTTATTTGGGTCACCTTTTGTCTAAGGAGGGGCGTGCACTCACACCAGATCGTATTCAAGCAATTTTGGACACGCCAGTACCTTCCACACAGAAGGATGTGCGTGCATTTTTGGGTCTTGCTTCTTTCTGTAGGCAATGGATATTGGGGTTTTCACACATAGCTAAGCCATTGTTAGCACTTTTGACAAAAGACACACCAATCCCTCTTCCCTGGTCAAATGAGTGTGAAATTGCTTTTCAGCAATTACGACAAGCCCTTTGTTCAGCACCAGTGTTAGGTACCCCTGATTATACGAAGCCCTTTTCACTGTATGTGCATGAGAAAGATGGATGCGGATTATCAGTTTTAGTGCAGATGCACGGCGACAAGCAGCGCCCTTGTGCATATTTTTCGGCCGTACTTGATCCTGTTGCCCGAGCATTGCCTGGTTGTTTTCGCTCGGTTGCGGCGACAGCTGTGTCAATACGCCAAAGCGAGGGAATTGTGTTATCTCATAAGCTGTTGGTATTAGTCCCCCATGCTGTTGATGCCCTGCTTAATCAGACAAAGACGCAACATTTGACCAGTGCCCGTTTAACGGGATATGAGTTGACGCTTTTGGCTCCTCATATTACGTTAAAGAGGTGTGCAACATTAAATCCAGCCACATTGTTGGCGTTCCCGGAAACTCAGTCTGAAGCACGAAAAGCACATGACTGTATTCTTGTGACTGAGGAACAGACAAAGGGTCGTATTGATCTCCAGGATACGCCCTTTACGGATGTAGATGGAGAATTATGGGTGGACGGATCATGCCTGAAACTACCAGATGGTACGACTTCAGCAGCGTATGCAATTACCACATTACAAACAATAGTGGAGACAGCACGCATACCGCAGAAATCAGCTCAAGCAGCGGAACTGATAGCATTAACACGAGCATGTGAGCTCAGTGCAGGATTGTGTGTGAATGTTTATACAGATAGCCGCTATGCCTTCGGAGTAGCGCATGATTTCGGCCTACTCTGGAAGGAGAGAGGGTTTCTAACGTCACATGGAGCACAGATAATGTACGGGGAGTTAGTTCACAACCTTTTGACTGCATTAACATATCCAAAGAAGATTGCTATAATTAAATGTAGTGCCCATAAGAAAGTGGTTGATAAAGTTGGAGAAGGGAATGCTTTGGCAGACGGGGTGGCACGAGAGACTGCGATGCAGCCTGGAGCTACTGCAATGTATGTTGTGAAGTCACAGGCAGAAAGATGGCACGATGCAAGGAGAGAAGTGCTGGAAATACAGAGGACCGCTTCCGATAAGGAACGGGAGCAATGGTCCAATAATGGAGAATTAGATGATGAAGGGTGTTGGAGAAGTAAGCAGATGGATAAATGGAAGTTACCCACTGCCTTCGTACAACCTATGGTTCAGATGGCACATGGACTAGCGCATGTCGGAGCTTCCGCAATTGTTAAATTACTCACACGAGTTTGTGAGCATCCGGAGATCGCTAGTACGGCAAAGAGGGTAGTGCAGACCTGCATGATTTGCCTGAGGTATAACCCGGGAAAGGGTACCCGAACTCCAGCAGGAGGATTTGCGACACCTACTGCACCCTTTGAGGTTTTGCAGATGGATTACATCCAGCTTGAGCGCTGTAACAATCTGAAGTATGTTTTAGTAGTGGTTTGTGCCTTTAGCAAATGGGTTGAGGCATACCCTACGAAAGACAATACTGCAATGACTACAGCCAAGATGCTATTGAAGGAGTTCTTCCCTCGATATGGTGTTTGCAGATTGTTGTGGAGTGATAACGGACCTCATTTTATAGCAGACGTTATCAAGTATGTCCTGAAAGGCCAAGGCATTACTCAGAAGTTTCATGCAGTATTTCACCCTCAGTCTGCGCGATTGGTTGAGAAATATAACGGTACTCTGAAGCTTAAGATCGCTAAGATCCAAGCTTCGACTTCTTTGACTTGGCCAGACGCTTTACCGTTGGCATTATTGTCAATTAGATCGATACCGCATTCTCGGACCGGTCTCACACCCTACGAGATCGTGTTCGGACGCCCAATGAATATTTGGGGTCCACCAAAACCGAAATCACTGTATGATGTACCTTGTGTAATGATGAATGATTATCTGGCACAGTTAACGGATAATTTGGTTTCTATTCATCAACAGGTTCGAGAGGCGCTCCCTGATCGGTCCACCGGTGAAGGCCATAATCTCCGACCTGGAGATCAGGTTATGATAAAGGTGTTCGAAAGGACGAACAGTCTGGAGCCGAGATGGGTTGGTCCTGAGCAAGTCTTGCTCGCAACGAGGACAGCTGTGCGGGTTTCCAATCGGAAGAACTGGATCCACTCCTTGCACTGTCGTAAAGTGCCGCCTGGATTGGTGGAGCCTGCTGTGTTGACCGACCATGGAGAAATCCTGACTGCGGAGAAAGGCCGTGCTGTGGAACCGAACGACACTGAGGAGCTCTTCCCGGACCAATCGATTCCTGGAGGAGGAAGATATCATCTCAGACCGAGGAAGTGATTTTCTTTGTGTATCCAAAGACGTTGTCAGAACGGCCCTTAGGTTAGTGAAACGGAGAGCCAATGTGGCAAGGGGGGGGGATCAGCCCTGCATTAGTGTAGCGACACCCGTCTTGGCCCGCTGGTGAAGAAATCAACGGCTGCCTAAGGGGAAGAGTTCTGACAACCTTTTAGTTTCAGGAAGATATTGACTCTTTATTACAAGATGGAAAAGAAGAAGATTCTTTGTGTGACGAGTTTTATTATCATTGTAGCTATTGTTAGTATAACCACATGGTTTGTTGAAGACGTGACTCCTGCCCGTGAGTTGCTTGTTTTGACCACTCTAGTGCCTGAGGAGCACTACTTTTATACCCTTCCGTATCAAGAATTGAAGCATCGTCAGTCTTATTTGAATAACACTTTCATCCAGATGTTGCATCATACCCATGTTGCTACGAATGCTACGAACTGTTGGATATGTGGTATGATGCCAGCTCATCAGAAGAAAGGAGGAACGCCGTTCATACCTCTTCCTTTTTCTCATAATGGCTCTTGTAGAGCATGGTACACTTTGCTTTTTGCCACACGGAAACCTACAGTGGGACGATTACTTTTCAGACTTAATAGGGAATGTCATCAAGATAAAGATGGCTATCCACAAGCGAATGGGACAATATGGGAATGGGAAGAATATCGACCAGACAATGAATCGATCCCCTACATTTTCACGAACACCAGAGACACTGCAGGGAAGGAACAATTCGTGATTCAAGTGGCACAAGCTCAAGCGGACCTGTGTGTTCAGAGTGTGGGTTATATTCCTGTTGGTGTTAGTGACTGTATTATTGTTCTGAATATTGATGGGTTAAATAATAGTACTTTCTTAGCCTCCCATAATACATACTTTGTATGTGGGAATAAGGGTTGTTGAATAATGTGACTGTAAATAGGTATAAACGTACTCTATCTATTGATGATGTTGATCAAACTGATACTAGCTTACAGCAGTATATTGATTTCAACTTAGGATTGTTTTTCTTTGTTGGAGCTGCCCTAAATAGTAGGAAGGTTCGAAGATTAACGAGAGTTGTAGAGGCTGTGACAAATCAAACCGCTGCTGCTCTTGGGAATCTTACGGAAGAATTACAAATTACTAGAATTGTTGCATTACAGAATCGTATGGTATTAGATGTTATGTTAGCTGATAGAGGTGGAGCATGTAAAATTATCGGAAGTAGTTGTGTGTTTATTCCTGACCATACGTCATCAGTTTATAATGCTATTAATAAATTGCATAAAATCGCAGCTGAGATTCATACAGAAAATGGCACTTGGACCTTTTCTGGATGGTTTTGGACCTTGATCACTACATGGGGATGGAAGGTTTTAACTGGTCTCTGCATTATTGTAGCAATTCTGTTTTCTTGTTGCATCTGTGTCCAATGTGGTCCTTTACTCTGTTCTCTATGTGTGTCATTTTGTATTCCTGATAAGAAAGCTATTGCCAATGTCACCTATCAGAAACATTTAACTAAAGAGGTGGAAGAGATGATGAAAATTGACATATATGATGATTATCCTAATAAGCCGGATGTCTTCAGTAAATGCTGAAAGGGTCGTCTGTTGAAAATTAAAACAGCGATATGATTAAGCATTCACTAAAGACATGAATTCCCCTTCCTTGGACCAAGATTCTCTCCTTATGTTGACTAATGTCTGAACTCCATTTTGTATTGTCGTGTCTCCACGTGCTCAGCACGAGAAGAGTCCTATCTTCGTGTTAGTTGCTCTTGTAATCTGCCTAGTAACAGTCTATAAATAGCTCCTTTTTCCGTCTGGCGCATGTCCAGACTTGACCATATCTGTTATCAGTTAGTCCTTGCTTGATTATGTTTTCGCGGGCTTAGGAGTGTGTTAACTCCGCCCACATATTGATTCTGTATCGAAAATGTCCATAAAAGGTAATGCTTTTCGCCTCATGTTGTATCCACCCACTTATGAGCCCCTCTGTTGTGTATAAAAGGGGACCGTGTACGCAAGTTCTTTGTGCTACTCTATGCAATACTGACGAGTGTTGTATAGGTTGTAGGACCACCCTTAAGGGTTAATAAACTTTGTCTTTGTATTTTGCAGTTTCCGTGCCAACTTCCTTCTAGTTTTCATTACAGGAGAGCGAACCCTTGTATTCTGCGGGCCTAGCTGGGGCCTGTATTCATCAGGTTCATGACGCAGAACTACATCTAAAGCTGAGTGCATTTTAAAACTATAATACCTTGAGCCAATTGTCATGTGCTAAATACACCAAGGTCATCCCACACACATTCATCAATAGGACTCCTCACACACAGTACTTACAATGAAAATATAATAATGTTGGGTTTATAAAAGAAATCATGTGTTATGAGCAGAATTATCAAAGGACATTAGGTCTGGAGATAGGTGGTGGAGATTGAGTTACGATTGTTCAAGATGAGGAGATAACTTTATTCTAATGTTCCACAATCCATAAAGAGAGGCTAAACTTGGAGGGGTGGGCAAAAAAATATTTATGTAGGGATGTCAGGGAAAATGTTATAATTATCACCTTCAAATGGAAATAAATATGCAAACATATGTCAATCGTTCAAAGGAAAAGTTACAGTTAAAGTTCTAATGTTCCAAAATTGTTCAGGACTACTGTTACATATTCTTGTAAATACTTTTGGGAATTGGCCCACATATATTTACCTATTGAATGGAATACTAACAAATTAGGTAAATGGGAGAAAGTGCAGCCGTGATACTTGGGAGAGACAACGTTAGGCATTCTGGCTACAAAAGAGACACATACCATTTGAAGGCTCACTGAGACAATCCTTAGGTTCCACATGGTGAATAACAGATGTACAGAAACAAGTTGGAAAAAAAACAATGACAGATTCAGGCACTTCAGTGCAGAAATGATCTGGCTGTGAAACATAATTAAATGTCCAATATGAATGATCAAATTTTATTATAACCTTGCCCACCCCTCCTTTCCGGAACAGATATTTAAAAACAGTGTAAGCCAATATTTGCTCTTCTGTTTTGTTTCTAGGTGCATGCACCACATGAGTAACATACATACAAGCAAGACAGCTCATGAAAGGATGCAACACTGAATATACCACCCTCGAAGAGCAGTTGATGTATATAATGGAAGTGCCATGAGGTCAGATTCAAGAGGCTACTATAATAAAAAAAAACTGTATGGAACTTGTTACAGCACCAGAATACCAAGGTCCAAATCCTATGCTTCAAAAATATCGTAGCAACAATATAGAGGAGCTAAATGATGTGAATTTAAGTATGTATACGCAATAATATTTACCATGCTTTACCACCACCTATATGTCCATAGATATTACCTTTAAATATTACATCAAAATCCCTGTATATATTTACCTTCACAATATATTGATAGGCTATGTTTTGTTCATGATATTTTGGATTCAAAATATTTTGTGTTTGATATTCCGGTAAACTTAGTCCTGGGTCCTTTCATTATCTTCATATTGCAAAGTTCATTTATCAACATTGTATCCTTTAATTACTCTTGGGTAGAATTGTAGTGCAGACTTTAAGTAGGTTTAAATTGGAAAAGTACACAAGAGGTCAGTAGTCGGTATTTATTCCTTAATGGGACACCAAGTCACCATCTGTAGTTTAACTATGGAGCGGTGTGTCAAAGTCTACGGGCATCATGCAACCAGACTGTACTTACAGCCTCCATCCGCATGTTTCTTCTTTGCTGCAGCTCTAACAAGACAGTGTTTAGATACTTGAACAGACTGGACAGGTGTTTGATTGAGCTGGCTTCCCGTAGATGCTCTAATGGCGGAAGGCTTCCCTTGTGGTGTTTAAATAATTTGCATCCCAAAAGGTTAGTGCGGAGGATAAAACTCACTCTTAGAGACTTAATTCTAGCATTGAATAGTAAATAGAAGTAGGGAGCAGATTCTCAGACGCTCAAAGATTTAAATTGCTAGACACAGCAAGATGATTAAAATGTTCATTCATGGCCAGAGAATAGCCCATTAACACCGTGGGTCATTTTTTGAAAAGTGCGATGTATTTAGATAGCTAGCAGGAGTGTAAATTACATGTTGGTCCTTCCAGCACGGTGTGACCCTTGGGCATTCACAAGTGAATTGCAAGTATCCTGTATCTAAATCGAATCATTTAACGCCAACACGAATAATGTGGCTTTGTTTAGCCAAATCAAAACTGCAATGATCATTACCTGGTGAGACACTCTTGGGTTACAGGGAGAAACAGGCGAAGCACCAATAAGAGAGCAGGGTTCGTTGTTTCGGGGAAAACGGGAATTCTTTTGAGTTTGTGGACTAATGACTAACGTCGGGAACAGGGCTCGCCGGGGTTTAGATGTAAAACAGGCTTTTGTAATGGTTGCAGTTGTAAGAGGAAAGAAAGGAATCGGGCTCTCTGTGGGGAGCCTCCTCTGTATTTTTTCTTTGCCCCCAAGGGGACACCCAAAAAAGGGCAATTGGATTGAAGGTCTTAAAAAGGATTCTAAGAGGAGCGGAAGGATTGGGAACATGATGGTTGTTTTGGGTACCCTTATTTTGACTGCACCACCGCAAGAGGGGACACAATGAAAAAATAGTATTGGTGGAATTGAAAGGGGTCAGACGAGGCACAGAAAGGGAATGAGCTCCCAGTGTGGCACTTGGATGAGAGGGCATAGATGGGCAGCTCAGACAGAGATCAAAGAGGGTTGCCTAAAAAGAGGCATTCATTTTAGCTACTTTATTCAAGCATTGTCACATAGGAATGACTCGAAAAACTATTTTGTACATCACAATTCAAGTAAGAACATCATTTCATTGTGTGATGCTTGTTTATAAAATGTGATTTATGCAGTGATTCTGACAGATGATATGTAAGCACCCTTTGCGACACTATGCACATACCTGTGAATAAGTGCTGCCGTTTCCAATGGGATATGGCCCACTTGGTCCAACAGTGAATCTTCTGTAAAGGTTTTCTGTTGTGGTGCCAACATTTGCATGCATGGACTTACTTCTTGATTTCACATCATGCCAGTTTCCTCTGCGGTATGTATCAAGTGAATCATGTTCAGTAAATGACCCCTTAAAGCCCAAAGGAAGCATTTCGTTCCACCTTTTCCCTTCAATTTCAAAAGAGTTCGACATGGGTAAGAAATTGTGTCTCCTACTTTGGTCATAAGACAGATCTTCAAACTGCCCAGGGCAGGGTTTTCCAGTAACCGGAGGGGGAACAAATGGCTCAAATCCGATTGTAGGACCAATCTGGTTTTGCTCCCTTGGTTGAGAATATAGTTCATCATATGAGCCCTGAGGTTGCCTTGAATCCAAGTGTTGTTCTTTTATATCAACATTTTCAATAGATGACTCGTAATATTCATTTTCTTCTGGTTCATTCAGAAAAGATGGAAAATAAAACGGGATCTCATGGTAAATTTCCTCAATAAGTGGATCAAAACCCAGACGGATTGGGGGACAGGGAGTCCTGTAATCGAATGGATACAAATGCTCTTGTGGGCCACCTGTTTGTGCTCCATAATCTCCTAGAGGAGGTATCCAGGTCTGTCCACGATTATCTGTGGGTATCCAGTAAAATGAATTTTCCTCTGCAGCTTGTCTTTCATTGTTTGCTTCAACTGATAAAGGCCAAAAGTAAGCCATGTCTTCTTTGGTGTATTAGTACTGTTCATGCATGCATTATTAACTCCTCGGAGATTAATGGTGCCCCTAGAATAAAGAGAAATTAAAATCATGTAGGCAGAGCCATTTGAAGAGAAATGCAACAATGTTAACACAATGTATACACCAAAACACAGTACAACACTAATTGAACGTGCTATTAAAGTTACCCTACACATTACGGTCAACGAACAGTGTTAGCATGCAGTAGTGCAAAGCCATTATAAACCTCAACAGAGTTGCTTTTTAAAAAAATATCCTTATTGCATTTTCAATTACATTACACATAAACACAGCAAGTAGTAGTTTATCGGTCTTCTAAGCAGTAAGAGGAGATTGGGTACTACAGCTACACACTTTTACAGTTCCTACATCTGCACAGGTTAGCAGACAGCGCAGAAATGGATAAAAAAATATTTACTCTGCAGATCAAGTCTATCTATGATTTACTTTAATTTACAAGCGTAGAATAGACATTGACAACAAGGCAGCTCTCGGGTTCCTCTAGGTTTCACATCCGCTCACCATTCATGATCTACTCGCATCTACTACAGGTAATACTTAACCATAACTTTTCCCCTTGCCTAAAACCCCTGTCTGGAGGAAGGGGAGGTGTTGGCTGAGGAATACCACCATTCCAATCAATTAAAGTCAATTTACGAGCAACACTGATGGTGTCCCACAGCATGGATCCTGATGGTTGCCACGCCCTTGATAAAGCATATAATCTTCTGAGCCTTTTAACTGACACATAAAACCGATTATGACTCATTTGAGAGAAAAATGACAAATGTGCACCAACTGTGCTAACTAGAAGTTAAAGAATCATGAGAAAAATCTTGAGAAGGCTTAGTTACTGCACCGTAAAAGCATGCAGACAAGAGAAAATTTGATAAATACTTGCTCTTTGAATAATATGGATTGTATTCTACTTACTAGTATTGGTGTATATTTTCAAAACATAATAGAAGATGTTAAGTGATAAATTCGAATGGTCTAACAATTTGTCTAAGCACTCTTATGCAATAATAATGTGTGTGAAGAATTAACCCCTTCGGTGCTCATGACGGAATGGTTCCGTCATGACCCACGGTTGAGCTGTGCTCATGACGGAACCATTCCGTCATGACCACGCCCGCGCAAGATTCCGTCAGCACAGCGGCGGAATCTGCGCAGCATCGAAGGGGTTAATGAAAACTAATGTAATCTAAATGACATTATGTATGAAGACTCATTCTAAACTCCATATATTACATATGAGTGATTGTGCACTAAGTAGAAAGGAAAAAAGGGTACTACACGTTTATACTGAAACCAAATGCTCTGAAACTTTTAGGGAATAATCACCCTATACGAACTTACCAATGGACTGGATGGTGTGACCAGATGAGGTGAACCAGGAGATGATACCCCGAAACTTGAAGATTATATTATACATTGATGTTACGAAAGGTAATGTGCACTCTTGGAGAGAGACTCTTCCACATCGCTTCTTCTTACTTTCTGGAACTTCCTTGCGGACTCTATTGGCTTTTCCTTTGACTGACCCTTAGCTGTGTGAGCTTTTCTCAGACTTTTTACCCTCTCATGGCAGAGTACCTTTGAGCTGTAATGGTTAATGTCCCTTCCTGAATTTTCCAAAAGCTTTGCTAATTATTGACAAACTCACATTTTGATTTGACCATCTTGTATTCTTAGGTCTTAAATGCCTGATGTAATTACTCATTTAATAATTATGGTAAAGTCGAACTCTATCTAAATCCTGTTTCTGTCTCTCTATGATTTGTCTCCAAAAAGTGGTTGTGCATTTCAATTGGGTTGTTGACAGTCATAGCAAATTCTAATAGAGAGATCCCTGGACAGCAGATTCATATGTTATTATTCTGTATAACTCTAATTGAATTATTGGTTTGTATGATCTTGTTTCAACTGAATTTCTTCAGGAGATTTGGATTAGCAGTGATAATACTCTACTTGAATAGCTTAGTTCTGAGAGTCATATGCATGAATCTAATTACAAGTTTGTAGGTCAGATACCCATTTACTGGTCTTCATTGGATAACTGAAGTTGGATACCCTATGTCTGAACCCACTCAGCACAAAGCATGATCCATTGCAGGACCAAGTGAATAAAAACTAATGTGTGACTACATAATTGTTTCCAGCATGCCCCGGCAACTCTTAGTAACATATGTTCTGGCTTCGTTTCTAATGCTGCACCCCATCAGGTACTCTAACACCACACAATCTCCCAGTTCAGCAAACACATCGTCACATTCCTGTGTGCTGGGCTCTGCCAACCAGTGCACAATCCTCTTGGCTCAAGCGTAATATAGTTGACAATTGGTTGCTCCCAGTCCCCCCTCATCTAGAGGGGCATACAATTTTGAAACCACCACTCTGCATATGTCAGTCCCCCATATCAAGGACGTGACTATCTTTTGTGGCTCCCTAAAGAAAGACAGCACCACCAGTTTTGCGTAGCAACCTAGGTAGGAACAACATTTTGCAATCACGATTCTTCTCATACGTGACGTGGTAGCTGGGTCCAAAATGACAAGAAATACCTTGCCGTCATTATGGCACTCCTCATATTTCCATCTATATGATCATTTGTCACAACAATGCATAACACTGGAGGGGATAGATGGCAGGGGTTGTGTTAGTCCCTTAGGGATCGTCAGTAAGTGGAACATACACAATTTGTCCCAATTGATCTTGAGACCTCACATAACTCCGAATTCATTGGGAAACTCAACTGTGGTACATAAAAGCTTTTAGCCCGTTGCCAAATCAGAGCACTGTCAGCTTAAAGAGATGCACTGTGGGTCTGCAGTCTGATGGTTATGTCCCACTATGGGCCTTTGGATCCCAATAAACGTGCCTGAGGTTCTATGGCAACACAAAGATTACAGCAGAGAGAGTAGTTCCACCTGGTGCCTCGCTGTAAGGTTATGGGGACTAAAATCTCAGTGCTTTTGTGTGCCCAAGCTAAGGTGTCTTTGTATAGTAGGAAAACTCACCCCTGAAATCCCCCACACTCATATTCCACAGAACACCACATATAGGAAGAGCCAACTCAGCATATCAAATGCCTTTTCAACGTCATGTAGTTGCTACTCAACGTTGTGTGTTGCTTCGTTTCACCCAATTCATAATGCGGAACAGCCATCTGAGATTGAGTAACAAGTTCCTGCTTGGAATAAACCAGTTTTGATGAGGGTGAACTATCGATTGTGCTATTGGGATTAGTCAGGACACTAGTACTTTTCCCAGCATCTCATAGTCTTGGTTTGAAAGTGATAGTGGCATGTATGAACCTATGTTATTTCGGTCCGTCCCTGGCTTTCAGGAGACCACTATCAGTGCCTCTCTCATGGATGCTGGTAGAATCCCTTTATCCCTTGCTCCCTAGTATGTTTGCAATAAGCACTGTGTGACCCCTGACATGTATGTGCCATTCATTTCTAAGGGGAAGCAGTCAGCCCTAGGGGTCTTGCCACGTGCCATTTGCTTAATAGCTGAACTGATCTCCTGAATCAAAATTGTAGCCTTTAAATCATGTCTCTGGATCTTAGTGAGGGTCAGCAAGGCCAGACAGTCTAAACACTGTGTTAATGTATCCTGTTGGACCCTGGGGGTTCCTCACATAGTTAACTGTAGTAAGAATGGAATACCGTATTAACTATTGTCCCGTCGTGAGTGTGTATGGCGCTTATTGGTGTTCTTGGTGTCTCTTTCTCAAGCAACATTGTGAGCATGGTGCCAGCATTGTCAACCGATGCATGTCGACAAGCAGTATATTCCTTATAATCCAGGCAACATAGCCATAAAACAGTCCTGTTATAGTTCCTTCTCAGGTCCATCAGGCTTGTCAGTGCTCAATCGTCTGTCACACAATGATCTCCTGGGTCACAGATGAGTTATTCAATGTGTGTGAGCTCTCTGAGAAGCACCTTCTTTGTGCCCGCCTCTGATAAATATATCCCCCTTAGAACTACATTGAACGCGTCCCACTCCACAGTAGCATTTGCACCCTTGCCCTCATTGTCGGTGAAGTTCTGTTCCCTATCTGGTCTTGGAATATCTAGTCATGTAAAGGTACCGATGGCAGGCGCCACATGGGTATCTTTGGGAGTGGTCTACCCTGATGGCGGTTGACCCGCAGAGGGTTGTGATTGGAGAATGTGCGGCCCAGGATGTAACGATCCTGTCCGAAGATGGGTACTCCTCAGGATTCGAGTGATGCAATAAGGGGTCCACCCCTTGATCTCCCCAAATCCTACAATGAATGCACGGAGTATTAGGACAATTAAGTGAGGGAAGGATAGGAAGAGAACAGCTCGGAGTAGAACCTGAAATACAAATACAACACCATGAAATGCAAGGGCATGCAACACTACGCTCATTGAATTCTCGCTAGGAATCCCAATTACCTTGGACGATATACCACATAAGCAGACTCTGTCTTCCCTCAGAAAATACGGTATTTCATCATACTAGATACTAGGAAAGACAAAACAGGCATATCAACATCAATCAACCAAGTGCACATTTTGACAACTGCTTACAATCTCTCCTGATACCCCTACACACCTGTTCGGAATGTATAACGTAAAGCTGCTTATGCTGAAAAGCGAGAAACGCTTTAGCTTGAGGAGAGAAGCACTATGTCATTGATTCCTAATGTCCAGTAAGTTCTGTGCTCTTCATTAATGCTGTTCCTTCTCGTAACTAAAAGTTAACAACTACTTAAACATCAAATCAATCCAGGCTCCGTGCTAAGAACGTAAATCAGAACTAAATGTCTAAGATATTCCTTTCTTCTTGAATACCATCCAATCCTGTGATGGTGTGTAAGTAACAGAAAGTATAAGGTTACCATCCGCTCCTTCCTCAGAACGTGCTTACATAAGAATACAAAGTTATGCGCTCCTTCCTCGGAACGTGCTTTGATAAGAATACAAAGTTATCCGCTCCTTACTCGGAACGTGCTTAGATAAGAATATGAGAGTTACTCTCCTTTTTAAGTGCGGAAAACAAAGGCGGGCGTTGTTAAAGGCTCCTTGCCTGAGCGTGGTAAACCCTAGGGGAATATAACAAAGTACAGCTCCTACCTTGGAGCCCGTTGAACTGAAACAGGATGAGATGTCTCCTCTTTACTGACGGGAGTTTCAGAGTGAAACGCACAGACAGCAATCAAGGCAACGGCTGGTGGAAAAAGCAGAGACGCATAAACGGCAACTCTCCTTCGTGGTTGGCCGAAAGGATACGCCTCCAGGTCAGGACGCTGTTTGGCAGACACATCTCAGAGTCGATAACGTACCAGGTAAAAGACGCCTCTGTGCGTCGTCAACTGCCTTCGGGTAAATACCAGGTTACAATGATTCGACAGGTTTGAATCCAAAATTATGCACGTCACCCCGTGCGCGTCGCGTCTCTTTATGGACGCTGCTCCGCTTTCCCTCAGGGGGCATTCTGGGAGTTGTAGGCAATGCAGGTGCCACGTCCACCAATCCTCACACAGGAACTGTGTACCTGCTAGCTCTGCATGTACATCCCCCATGCCAAAGGCCATGTTGATTCTAGTATGCAACAAGTGTACTCCTGAGTAACAGGAGAATTCTCTGGTGCTCGATTGGAGCCACCTCCATAGCTCCATGACTTAAGTGTGCATATCTCATTGCTATAGAATTCTGGTGTTGGCTAGTGCCAGTGTTCCCTCATAGGTGTATGGGACCTATCTAGATGCAAAGCTTGAACAAAGTTGAAATCTCCACATGCAAATGGTCAGGATCTGTATGGTAGTTAGAAGGCTGGGGTTGAGCGGTAGATAGAAAGGGGGCTGATTGTTTTTTGGGGCATAGAATGCCACCAGTGCCAGGGGTACTCCGTGATGGTCTTCCCGGGCCACCATATATCATCCTTATGGGTCTACCATGGACGATACCCCTCAGGCACAGCTAGAGTAAGTGGTGCAGTGTACACTGCTCCTCCATCTCTTGGGCAGTTTCTGCAGTTCACCAGCCATTAAATGACTCTCCTGCAGACAAGTAAACTGTACTGGCCTACGTTTTATGTAAGCATGTATCCTATACAGATACACGTGTGTGGTCATGACATGCAGGTTCCATGTCAGGAAGGTAATTATATTAAGCACCATCCAGTTACATAATGCACTCCTACCCATGGGGTATCCCTCATGTTCCACATATCGCCCTCTCCTCTGCCTCCATGTCATCAATCAGATACTTGATTCAGGTCTGTTACCATACCTTAGGAACTAATCCCATAAACTACACCTCCCCTCGAAGCTGAATTCCAGACATTTTTAGCCAAACAAAATGCATCTGGAACTTAAGCAAACAAAATATTCCACATTTATCAGGTATCTCGTGACTAATATCAGTGTAGAAAGTATTGTCAGAGCACCCTCCTGCACCTCCCCTGGCCCAGCATTGTTCCCTCACCCTTAGGCAGCAGTGTCTGGATAGCAGGCCTTTTGTAGGGATGTCTTGTTGCTAGATTTGTCTCCGTCTCTCATTGATGGGCAGTTAATAGGGGGTTACTACCTTACCAGCCATGTCAAGTTGTCAGGTCTGCTGTCATTGCGGTGATGGTGGGCCCCAGCTGCAGGGATTCCACCATCTCATCAATAGAGTCTCAATCTGGTGTCAAGGTTGTTTCTGATCTTAAATCTGAACCTTCTGACTTGATTGAGGCTCTTCCCGCCATCTCTGCCACCACTGTCGCTGTCTCTCATGTGCAGCCTACTCTTGGGATGGTTTGTAGATAGTCTTCCTGTTGGCGCACCAGCGTGTTCTTGCAGGGAGCCATCCCCCCCTCATCCATTGCACCAGGTGGTGGAGTCATCACTCCTCTGGTCTCGGGCCAGCCCCACCCCTCTTGGAGTATCTGGAAGAGAACACTTTTGCCATGTGTATTCTAAGGCCTAGGGGAAATAACAAGGTGTAGCTGGAGTTTAATCTCCATGAATGATTCCAGTTATGCATTTCTATGCTGTAATCAGGAAAAAATGTCACCCTGCTGTTCTATTCTTGCCTGGGGCTCTTGATGTAGGCAAGCTGTAATATGTTGCCTCTAAAGTTAAACATGTGCCTATACTGGGTGGAGAGGGGGACCAGGCATGGGACGACAACTGGGGAATCCAAGTGGGCGCTTCACTAAGTGTGGATATTTTGCCTCCTAGGACCGTATTTGCCAGCCAATTTTCAATTAACGGCTCCATGTTTAGGTCCTCCATCCGTTCTCGTAGGCCCACCACCCTGATGTTGCTGCTGCATGTAAAGCCCTTCGTGTCATCTGCTTTTATTTGCACCAATTGGACATTTTCCTTCAAGGTTTCAATCTGAGCCTGTGTTTAGGTTAGGGAGTGCCACAATAAGGCCAGCGCTGATTCAGCAGTGCCCAAGCGGACGCAACATTTCTTTTGGTCTTCATGGAGGAAGCCCACCTCCACCTCCAATGTGTCGCTCTTGGGTCCCAGGGAGAATTTAACATACAATATTCCCAGTAGCAATACAGTGAATGTTTAGAAATGCTCCTGCAAATATTTCTTCAGGGTGGTTGTGGGGGATTTAAATACAGGCTCTGAGTTGGAGGCGGTCGGCTGCTGGGCCCCCTCACCTTGTGATCCTTGATTTTACCATCCATCCCAGGCTAGCTCCCACTGTCCATGGTGAATGGCCCGCTTAGTCCGCTCCCCTTACCTCGTAACCATGAGTGGCTGGTGGCACGGCCCTCCCAAGGAAGCCTAAGATGTTTGCATGTGGACCTGCCCTTGGTGTTATAAGCAATTATATGGATGGGCCAGTGGGTTGCATTGAAGGCGACATCCCTAACCAGTCTAGGAATTAGTACTGCTTGTGCTTGCTGTTCTGGTCCACACACATGCTTTTCAGGAGAGCAAAACAGTTTGCATGCAGCAAGGTGGGTCCCTGTTCAGAAAAGCAGGTGTGCTGAGGGGGTTCCAGCACTCCTCTCATCCCCAGCTCAACCAAAGAGTTCAGGGATTAATGTTTGTGTGTATGGGGGGGTTTCAATGCCCGAGTTCAGCTGGTGCAATGTTGTCGTCCATTTTATGCGTTGAGTCTGTGGAACTCTATTTGCAGTTCATCTGTGGTGTGTACTCTGGGGCAGGCAGTGGTCTGCTTCATGCGCCAGTATTGTGGAAGTCCCCACACAGTCCATTGTTGGTGTCTGCCCTCAGGTGGGATAGAGAACAAATTTCTTATGGCATAAAGTCATGCATATGGAGCCCAGCTCTATAGGACAGTGCACTCACCATCTTGGTCGCGCCCCCTCAGAGAGAGCTGTTAATGGGAATTCAATTGTGGCAAAATTATTCTGGTCTCTAAATGAAGGGCAACATTTTGTATTTTATGTTCTATAATAGGAATATGTGGTTACATCGCATGCGCTTACAACACGGTAGTTGTGAGAAGTTGAGATGCTGTCAACTAGTTATAGTGGGCACCTTGCACCAGTCCAAACAACCCCTTATTGATGATAGGTTAAAGACAACCTTTATTGAAAGCTATCCTAGTGGTAGATATGGAGAGCAGCCTTCAGGCTAAGTCTTGAAGGAATGTAAAGCAGCTTGTTTTACCAGTCTATAATCTCTTGAGCGACTAAATGAAAGGAGACCACACCAGGTATATATATACAATATATGTATTTATTCCTAAACACACCCTACTAGTCTCTTTATGAGGCTAGAGATAAAAGCACATATGTTACACTTCAAATATTACAGTAAATTAGCACAATATGCGTTAGGCCCTAGGGGCGGACCGCCATATACTAAGAAAGTGGTATAAGAACCACGACTTGACTAGAGACAAGGCCTAGAGCCTGTAGAATCTCTGGGACACCAAGGAACCTCCCAAGGTAGTGACACAGGGGACCCACGGGTGACGTGTGCAGTGTGAGAACACAGCTGCAAGCTCCCGTTAGCTTCTATGGGGAAAGTCGCAGTTAGATTTTTAAAGTTTAAGGACACTTAGGAGTAGACAAGGAACAAACCCTTTTGGACTTAGATGGTTCTAGGGCCAACACCCACGGGAGCAACGGAGTACTCGTGTTACCTCACCCAGGGAAGCCAGGTGCATAGGTGTCAAATGGTGTCGGGTCGCGTCGTCGTTTTCAATGGCAGGAGACAGAAAACTGCTGATGCCGTGAAGAGGAGAAGTGTCCGAAGAGATCCAAGCCTGGATCAAAGATGTGAAGAATGTGAAAGCAGAGGGGACAGAGTCTGGGTCACTTGCCAGTGACCAGGGGCACGATAGAGGAATGCCCACCGATGTCGGGTGCTAGGTGCGAAGAGTGGAAGCTTGACTCTTCAGCCACGAGGACCAGGATGCATCGAGGACAACCAGGGGCAGGATTCGAGCTGTCCCACAAAGGATGTCGAGTGCTCCAGCGTCGGTGCCCAGATTGGACACAACTAGCCTTGGCAACAGCAACCCACGCAGGAAGAGAAGAAATGCTTTGGTGCGGACCAGCAAGGTCCTGGGGACTCAAAAAGCAATGGAGAGTCAGGGCACGTCTGGAGCAACCAGGGAAGCCAAATTAAAGTAGGAGTTGCCTTTGCAGGGACCCACCAGTCAACGGACCAGGGATCGCGAAGGAGCCTTGAGCGAACACACAAAGGGCGGGATCACGGAACACTCATGGAGTGTAGGCCAGCAATCGTCGGTGGAAAAGGTGCTCGGGGTCTGGGCTACAAGTAACCCAATGCACAGCCTTCAAGGGACGTCGAGAAGAAGCTAATGCACTTGCAAATGTGCACAGTGTTCAGGGGTTCTAGTTCCACGGCACCCACTAGGGCTATGGGTCTCAGCTTTGTTGGGGTCTCGGGTCAGCCTCTGGGAAGTCTAGAAACCCAACCCCCGGGTTGGAAATTCTTCGGCGTCCGGTGGGAGCTTTGGAGATGCAGCCCAGGCAGACGCATCTTTGGTGCCTGGCAAGCAGGGGAGTAACTCCTTTACTCCAAGGGAGATTCTTCAGTCATCTAGTTGTGTAGATCATCAAAGTTCCGGGATTTCTGTAGCAGAGTTTCGTCCAGGTGTAATCTAAAGTCCTAAGGACAGGGGTTCCTTCTTTATACCCAAGGAAGGGGTTGGACTTACTCTAGGGACCCACCTATCGTAGGGTTTGGAAAGAGGGGTGGCTACACCCATGTCCTTTGTCCAGTTTTGCACCAGAGAAGGGGCTGGTAGCACCTACAACGGGTTTGAGCTGGACTATGCACAGCGACACCAAATGTGCCCCCAGTGCAGACTTCAAAAGAGTGGAGTGCTTCCACCCAGCCCTAATCCACTAAGGCCTGTCTGGGAGGTAGTAACACCTCCCTGTGACAGGAAACCTATTGTCCATGCCTCCCCTGCCAGAGTTTCGGTCAGCAGCAGGAGGCCAGACCCGTGTCTGTGGCTGGCAGCATCCATTTTGTGATGCCAGGCTCTGTTTAGCTGGTACCGGGTATACCGATGCTGTCATGTCTCTCCCTCTAGAAGGGTGGGATCATACTTCCACACCAGTTACACACTAGTTACTGGTGTGGGGGTATGATTCCAAGGTGTTTGACACCAAACACAACATGTTTCCGTGCAGCCAGTCCAAAGTTAGCATTTACCATTTGGTTATAATGCACTTAAGAGTATATGGTCAGGCTGCATCACAGACAACCCCGGAGAAGAGATTCCGAAGGCTGCAGAGGGGCTCTACTCATGCATGGGCACCCTCTCACACAAAACCAAGCACCCTGCCTTCAAGATTGATAAGGCCTGCCCTAGGGGTGACTGATAGGTTTATATGTGAAGTGATAGGGTGAGATATAGTGAACCTATATCTCAGTAAGGGGTGCATGCACCACCTTACCCAGGCTGCAGTAGCAGACCTGCAATGTCATTTTGGAGGGCTTCCCATGGGTGGCATATTATATGCTGCAGCCCCTGGTAGCCCTCTGGGGTACCTATGCCCTGGGTACATAGTATACCATATACTAGGGACTTATAAGGGCACCCCAGAAACCAATCTGTGGTGTACCTAAGGTACATGGAATCAATTTATAAGAGAAAGCAGATAGGCTGGGGACCTGAATAGCAGGTTCCCAGCCAATCTAAGTAAAAAACCATCAAAACACCAGGAAAAAAGTGGGGGCAACCATGTAGTCAGATTCCACCTTCCTACAGTAGTTACAAGGACCGCGTTGTTACAACGTAAGCCATTACATCGCAAGTAGTTTCTGCGTTAAACTGGACTTAGGAATAGTATAATTTACTATTTCAACTCCAGCGTGTGCAACAGTAGCGAAGGTGTTGGAATAGTAAATTATACTATTCCTTAGTTCAGAGCACCCCCTACGGCAAGTCGTAGAAATGACTTGCGATGTAATGAGCTTGCGTTGTAACAACTGGGTCATTGTAACCAATGCGTTGTAATCGCATGTGTTGTAAAGCATGCAATGTAAACACTGTTTCCCCTATAATGATGTTCCTGAAGTCTTAAAGGATAAGGCACATACCATTAAAAATAGAGCATAAAAAACACAAAATCCTATTTTTATGAAAAAATTATTAAAAATGTGTTGGGTCTTACTGGGTTTTTGGGTGTATGTTTCATAAACTAACATTATAAGTATAATTTTTCACTAGAAGAAGTTGAATGAGTAAAGAAAATAAAGATTGGCGATTTAAAGCACATACCGCCTATTGAATATGGAAGACTAAAGCAATTCATCAAGATGTGTAACTCCGTATTAGAAGATGTATTCAATGGATTTAAAAAAAAAAAAATTTTTTACAGAGTTTTATATAGCGCAAACTTGACCTGACTTAGGTATCGGAGCACTTTACACAGCACCAGTTGCATTACATAAGGGCACATTATTATTATTTTTTTTTAAAGGACCGGTAGATTAAGTGATTTGCCCAGAATCACAGGATGTTCAGCGTCATTGCCGAGCCTCGAACCCAGTTCCCCAGATTCGAGGTCGACCGCCCTAGCGTTAGGCCAACTCCTCTCCCCAAATGTATGACTACCAAATAAGATATAATACTTTTGTTTAAACTTTCAAGAGGCTTCATATTTATTGTAACTGTTCAGTAAAATTACACAATCATTCTTTATTGTTGATGACAGACATACAATATAACTCCAGGAGAATGTTTTATTGCACTGGACCCTTCCGAAATCTCAAATTGCAATTCCACACACACCAATACTGCTGTAGAAGGGAAATATCTAAGTTATTTCCTCTATGACATTGCTTCTGAAATTCTTTAGAACCAAAGCTTAGTTTTAAGAACAAACTTTCAGGACTCACCTTGCTTTAAAGCACAGGAAGAGGGGACAATGTTTTAGTGTAATAGTATATACACATGCTGTCACAATGCAGTGAATTACCATATTAACATTTTTCACATTCCTCACAGCAACTGTTTGTAAATATCATAACCTTAACCATGCTCTTTGAAATGTGTTAATCAGACTGTTGCTTAGATATTGGTCTGCAGATGGTGAAATACACTAGAGCTGGAAAACTTTTCAGAGTAGTATGATGACCAGTGATATCTGAGTGCGATGTTGGTGACTCAAACATTGCTTGCCTCTGACTTGGAACCCCACCTTCCATTGACTTGCTTTAGTTGGGTGGCGCTTAACTGATTCAAGTTGTGCTTGAACCAAACACGTCGCCATTCGGATCTGCATGCCCTTCCCTCTGTGCTCTGCTGACTGTGCATGACTGGCTTTTGGCAAGTGTAGCTGCGCCCATAATTTTCAGGGCTTTTTGTTCACATCAATGGGGGTCTCATAGGGCTTGGTTAGCTTGCCATTTTCTGGTACCCTTTTCACCTTTCTTCAGAAAAGCCCCTTCCCAAGATGGCAGCCCACCACCACAGCTGAAACAGACACAAGTCTCCAAGACTCCGTAAAGGAAAGAAGGGCTCTATGCACACACAGTATATGAGAACCTCAACTGCTGGGGTGGCCATCTTTCAACGGTAAGGGCTGTCTCACAATTTAACCGAAGGGTTCTGCTAGCTTTAAAATGCAGCACTGTCACTCCCTCTAATTATTCCATCTTTTGAATAGAGTTTTAGATTATGATCCACACATTTTCTATTAGATGCGTTTCCAGATAAGAATAATTTTTCAGTGCTTCCAATATACTGCCCCGAACAGCACTTTCACATTCATGTGAATCCCCAGTGCATTTGACATTTCTTTGCAGCCTGGTTATATTCATAGTGGGACAAATGTATTAACTGGTCAATTTAAACCCTTAAATTGCGCCATTAGTAGCCACCATGGAGCCAAACAACTTCCGGACTAGCAACAGCTTGCTGGCATGGATTGGATTCAATGCATTCAAGATTAAATACCCCCCTAAGATTTCTAATAACTCAGGTAAGAACTTCAAACATAATCAACTTAAACAAACTTTGAAACATTCATATTTAATGCTCATCTGTGTGCAAAAAACAAAATTGTGGTTAATGACTTAAGTTTCTTCACCAGCAGAAGAGTTCAATGGAGAAGAGCTATAGCCTCAGTACTCCGGATTAACATCACTAGGAAATCCCCACATGGGCTATGTATTTCCATAGACTCTTGGCAGGCCTTCAGTGATGAAGCAACCATCTTCCTTTACAATAATGTAAACGTCTTCATCAATCATATGATCAGAATCTTGAGCAATTTGACAACTTTTTCTTGATGATCAAAAAATACAGTGGCAAATAATGTCTTCTCCACATATATAAATCAACGTTCCTTCCCCCGCTCCGTGAAGGAAACAGGCATCATCTAGTCCTACCTCTCTCTGTTCATCACAGAGTCCTGGCAGCCTTTCCCTCCTCTCCAACCGTTTTAACCATAGTTGCAGGTTCCAGTTCATCTACTCCCAATGATGATTTTTGCCCCTCTCTCATACTCCGCTCATCTGGACGGCCCCTTCCCTCAGTTCATAGAAAGGCAGGAATTAATGCCCACAATCCGAGAATGGCAAACAGTCTCAAACCAAAATTATTTAGGGGTTCTACTTCAATCAAGGACACTCCCTCTACTACCCTTTCTGTGGCCCAACAAGTGACCCACTCCAACCCTGCGTGCTCCAACTTGCTTGCAAAGACCTCTCTGCAGCACTTGAGGCCAGTCATTAACGTTACTTGGAGCCTTCTGCCTTCCACTCCTCCAATCGTCACCCACAGTACACCTCCTACTGGCCCACTTCCTGCTATAAATTCCCATAACACATCCCTTCCCACCTACCACCCCTCTTGTCTGTGAAACACTCCCCCCGCCCTGGAGGGCCCACACTCGCCCTACATCCACTACACTCCCAGCCTTATTACATACTTAAAGCTGAGCTCCAGAACCGTATACTCATCATCGCAAAGCTTGAGAAATTTTGGAATCCCAACTTGACATTTGGGGTTAACAGGACCCCTGATACAAAACAATACAACACACCCACTAGAGAAAGGCAGAACTTTCTCTGGCTGGCGTCATCGTACAATGACAACTTTTCGATCTGCCACTGGACTCCCTGTCCCATTCTCAACCACTCTTCCAGACCCCTGAGGGTTACCGATCATTTATTTTACGCTGACATTCGCTCCCTGTTTTTATCTTATTCCTCTCCACATAAGGATTACTCACACTTGTCGGTTACTATCCCGACTATTCACTCCAGCTTGCTCAGAGAACCCAGTCTCAACTGCAGAACCATGAACAAGCATAATTTATTACATGTCCTCATAACTAATCATGAAGCACTAAATCTCATGTCAAGTCTTTGCTTCTTAACTGCAGGTCTGCGGTCAGACACACAGCTGACATTGCGGATCTCATCCTAGCACAAGATCTAGACATCCATATCCTAACATACTTTGCTCAAGGATACCTGCTCATATTATGGACATCCTAGTTCCACCTAACTATGACATCATCAGACTGGACAGACCTGGAAGAGTTGGGGGCAGCATAGCATGCATTTTCCGATCCATGCTTACCTTGAAACATGTACAAACTGATCCAGTACCCATGTGTTAATAACTAGGGATTGAAATATGGAACAATGACAAGATTATGTACAAATTCTACTCTATTTACCACCATCCAGGAAACAGCCTACCTTCCATTTAACAATTAATGGGGACCATCTCCTCTAACTCGGACCAGCACACCAACCAGATCTTCCTTGGAGATTTCAACATTCACTGGATTGATTCAAATGATCCCTTACTTAACACTTCCAAGGCCTTCCTTTGGGACCTCAACCATACCCAATCGTGTAATGGCTAAACTCACAACAGCCCTTCACCCTTGATCTAGTCATCGCTAAGGATGATGTCATACAACTTGAATCCATATCCCCATGTCAGAAAACTCCCACATCTCTTTCCTCATCCTGGAAAATTTCTGATTAGACAGGGACAACTTTTTAAACCCAGACAATGGTCTAGAGACTTGTGAAATATCAATCTAATTGATCTAATTTCAATGGGCAACAACTTTCTACCTTCTCGCATAAATATGACGCATTTGAAAGATCTTACCGATCACTACATCCAATCAATGACAAACATACTTGACACTCTTGGTCTAAAGCAGCTAAAGAGAACAGAGAATAAACCCTCCAATCCCTGGTTTAACGGCAACTGCAATGAGGAAAGACACAATCTAAGGCTTGCTGTAAAATCATGGCAAAGCTCTCCCTTCATAGCACATCTCAAACACCTAAGGTCGACAAGAAGCTCCTACAACAAACACATCCGAAGCTCAAAAGCAGAATACTTTAGGGTGGAGTTAGAAAATGCCAGAAACAGACCCAAAAAATGATTTACAATTGTGAAACAACAAGTTAGTTGCCAAGCTAAACTCCAATCAGTAGACCATGTGTTCCTGCAAAATGGAGATTAATTCTCAGCTTATTTCATGGAAAAGACAAGGAGAAATGAATCAGAATGGCCGCTCGCCTCCCAACATTGTCTTACCCTGGATCAGCCTACTCTTCTCCCAGTGACAAACTTACTGTGATCCCCTCATAATGACTATACTTCTAAAAATAATGCCACTTGGAGTGCCTTCAAACATCTGGGTGAAGCCGATCTACTTAAAACTATAACATCAATAAAACCCTCGAACCATTTCAATGATCCTCTGCCCACCAAACTCAGAGATTAGATCGTCCATACTGCTGCTTTGGTCTAAGAATATAAATGCTTCCCTCTCTCAAGGTATGATTCTTGATTGCCTAAAGATAGGTCAGGTCACAGCACTCCCCAAAAAAACAACTACAGATTTGTCTGACCATAACAATTTCCATTCAACCACGAACACTAGCAAAGATATTCGAAAAATGTGTGCACCTACAACTTAGCAACTACATTGAGCAATATCAGCTCATTGACCAGTGCCAATCAGGCTACAGAACGGGACATAGCACCGAATTTGCTCTAACTCACATTGTAGATGATGCCCTCAGATTGCTTGATAAGAATACACCCGGCTTGCTCATACTTCTTGATCTCTCCTCTACGTTCAACACTGTAAAACATGACAAATTGCTTGAACTTCTTGAGAATAGGATGGAGCTATCTGGTCCCATTTTAAACTGGTTTGCCTTGTTTCTTCACTACAGGGCTCAAAGAATCAAAATTAATCAAACCCTTTCTGACATCACCCTGGTCTTGACTGGAGGGACTCAAGGTTCCATGCTCTCACCCTCGTTATTCAATGTATTGATGGAACCTTTGACCAAGATTCTGAAACAATCTCACATTATTTACCATATGTACGGGAATGAAACAATTGTACCTAAAAATGTCCTCACCTGAAGATAGCAAAAACTCTCAACTGCACCTTACTAAAAACCCAACAATAGTTAACCTACAATCACCTCAAAACTGAATTTATTTTTATCACTCCCCATAACCACTCTATCCCCATAGAAGAATGGCTCATACAACTCACAGCTCTCAACTGGACCCCCCACATCATCGACTCTACTAGATCACTTGGTATTACATTGAACAAACGCCTAAATATGCAAAATCATATTAGCGCAACCATCACGGGAGCCAATTATTAAATTAACACTTTAAGGAAAATAAAACCATGACTTTCAGTGTGCGGTTCAAGCCCTAGTCATCTCCTGATTATATTAAGGGAGTGCTACCTTTGCAGGCTTACCTAAAGCAAGGATGGTGCCACTAAGGGCTAGACTGAACTCAGATGCTAGGCTCATAACAGATCCAGGCGATTCAACCACATTATACAAGACATAAAACATCTAAAAACACTTGTGTTTGAAGTGAGGATCCATTTTAATATAGCCTGCATGACACATAAGGCCCTCCACCACAAAACTCCCGCCAAGAATATGCACTCTCTGCCTCTGGAAATCACAACAAACCCCTCAACAAGCTTCTTCTAAAAAGAAGCAAAAATTCTCCTTTTGAATAGATTCCTCCAGTAGCACACCTGAAGTCACCTAGCGTAGCTATTTTCCTGCTGACACCCTTGGATCTTGACTGTACCAAGATGTTTGTTTATACCATATCTGTATTGATGTTTGCTTATTTCGTTTTGTAATTTTCCCTGCATGTATGACTTGACTTCTATTTGTAAAGCGCTCTGATACCCTGATGGGTCATGTTTGCACCATACAAGACTCTTCAAATAAAATAAGATAAGTCTTGTTTCTCCTCTGCTAGGTCCAACCTGCACATTACTGTCACCTTTCTTTCCAGTTCCTTGTCTGACCCTTGGAGACCCTTTTAAGTCAAAGCAAAAAGCAAAGAACTTGCCCATCAGATTAATTCAGATATGTAACAACAGTGGTCCATTCGGAAAGACCAACAGAAAGGGCAAAGCTAAACAAATGAACTCATCCAAATTTCATTTATCAAAACCAACCTTCTCTGACTTGTGGAAGGGGGTAAAATATTACTTCTATCAATATGGAAGAATGTATATAACAATATCAATTCTTATCACACAGAAAGAAGTAAATGCATGAATCTTTCATATGACAAATGACAGTATAAATACATTATTTACACATGGTTGCTCCAGAAAGAAAATGAGGGAAAAAGGTCTCACAAAGAGTACCCGTGTGTGGAGTTTTATATAGTTTTATATAGCGCAAACTTGACCTGACTTAGGTATCGGAGCACTTTACACAGCACCAGTTGCATTACATAAGGGCACATTATTATTTTTTTTTTTTAAAGGACCGGTAGATTAAGTGATTTGCCCAGAATCACAGGATGTTCAGCGTCATTGCCGAGCCTCGAATCCAGTTCCCCAGATTCGAGGTCGACCGCCCTAGCGTTAGGCCAAATCCTCTCCCCAAATGTATGACTACCAAATAAGATATAATACTTTTGTTTAAACTTTCAAGAGGCTTCATATTTATTGTAACTGTTCAGTAAAATTACACAATCATTCTTTATTGTTGATGACAGACATACAATATAACTCCAGGAGAATGTTTTATTGCACTGGACCCTTCCGAAATCTCAAATTGCAATTCCACACACACCAATACTGCTGTAGAAGGGAAATATCTAAGTTATTTCCTCTATGACATTGCTTCTGAAATTCTTTAGAACCAAAGCTTAGTTTTAAGAACAAACTTTCAGGACTCACCTTGCTTTAAAGCACAGGAAGAGGGGACAATGTTTTAGTGTAATAGTATATACACATGCTGTCACAATGCAGTGAATTACCATATTAACATTTTTCACATTCCTCACAGCAACTGTTTGTAAATATCATAACCTTAACCATGCTCTTTGAAATGTGTTAATCAGACTGTTGCTTAGATATTGGTCTGCAGATGGTGAAATACACTAGAGCTGGAAAACTTTTCAGAGTAGTATGATGACCAGTGATATCTGAGTGCGATGTTGGTGACTCAAACATTGCTTGCCTCTGTCTTGGAACCCCACCTTCCATTGACTTGCTTTAGTTGGGTGGCGCTTAACTGATTCAAGTTGTGCTTGAACCAAACACGTCGCCATTCGGATCTGCATGCCCTTCCCTCTGTGCTCTGCTGACTGTGCATGACTGGCTTTTGGCAAGTGTAGCTGCGCCCATAATTTTCAGGGCTTTTTGTTCACATCAATGGGGGTCTCATAGGGCTTGGTTAGCTTGCCATTTTCTGGTACCCTTTTCACCTTTCTTCAGAAAAGCCCCTTTCCAAGATGGCAGCCCACCACCACAGCTGAAACAGACACAAGTCTTTAAGACTCCGTAAAGGAAAGAAGGGCTCTATGCACACACAGTATATGAGAACCTCAACTGCTGGGGTGGCCATCTTTCAACGGTAAGGGCTGTCTCACAATTTAACCGAAGGGTTCTGCTAGCTTTAAAATGCAGCACTGTCACTCCCTCTAATTATTCCATCTTTTGAATAGAGTTTTAGATTATGATCCACACATTTTCTATTAGATGCGTTTCCAGATAAGAATAATTTTTCAGTGCTTCCAATATACTGCCCCGAACAGCACTTTCACATTCATGTGAATCCCCAGTGCATTTGACATTTCTTTGCAGCCTGGTTATATTCATAGTGGGACAAATGTATTAATTGGTCAATTTAAACCCTTAAATTGCGCCATTAGTAGCCACCATGGAGCCAAACAACTTCCGGACTAGCAACAGCTTGCTGGCATGGATTGGATTCAATGCATTCAAGATTAAATACCCCCCTAAGATTTCTAATAACTCAGGTAAGAACTTCAAACATAATCAACTTAAACAAACTTTGAAACATTCATATTTAATGCTCATCTGTGTGCAAAAAACAAAATTGTGGTTAATGACTTAAGTTTCTTCACCAGCAGAAGAGTTCAATGGAGAAGAGCTATAGCCTCAGTACTCCGGATTAACATCACTAGGAAATCCCCACATGGGCTATGTATTTCCATAGACTCTTGGCAGGCCTTCAGTGATGAAGCAACCATCTTCCTTTACAATAATGTAAACGTCTTCATCAATCATATGATCAGAATCTTGAGCAATTTGACAACTTTTTCTTGATGATCAAAAAATACAGTGGCAAATAATGTCTTCTCCACATATATAAATCAACGTTCCTTCCCCCGCTCCGTGAAGGAAACAGGCATCATCTAGTCCTACTTCTCTCTGTTCATCACAGAGTCCTGGCAGCCTTTCCCTCCTCTCCAACCGTTTTAACCATAGTTGCAGGTTCCAGTTCATCTACTCCCAATGATGATTTTTGCCCCTCTCTCATACTCCGCTCATCTGGACGGCCCCTTCCCTCAGTTCATAGAAAGGCAGGAATTAATGCCCACAATCCGAGAATGGCAAACAGTCTCAAACCAAAATTATTTAGGGGTTCTACTTCAATCAAGGACACTCCCTCTACTACCCTTTCTGTTGCCCAACAAGTGACCCACTTGAACCCTGCGTGCTCCAACTTGCTTGCAAAGACCTCTCTGCAGCACTTGAGGCCAGTCATTAACGTTACTTGGAGCCTTCTGCCTTCCACTCCTCCAATCGTCACCCACAGTACACCTCCTACTGGCCCACTTCCTCCTATAAATTCCCATAACACATCCCTTCCCACCTACCACCCCTCTTGTCTGTGAAACACTCCCCCCGCCCCGGAGGGCCCACACTCGCCCTACATCCACTACACTCCCAGCCTTATTACATACTTAAAGCTGAGCTCCAGAACCGTATACTCATCATCGCAAAGCTTGAGAAATTTTGGAATCCCAACTTGACATTTGGGGTTAACAGGACCCCTGATACAAAACAATACAACACACCCACTAGAGAAAGGCAGAACTTTCTCTGGCTGGCGTCATCGTACAATGACAACTTTTCGATCTGCCACTGGACTCCCTGTCCCATTCTCAACCACTCTTCCAGACCCCTGAGGGTTACCGATCATTTATTTTACGCTGACATTCGCTCCCTGTTTTTATCTTATTCCTCTCCACATAAGGATTACTCACACTTGTCGGTTACTATCCCGACTATTCACTCCAGCTTTCTCAGAGAACCCAGTCTCAACTGCAGAACCATGAACAAGCATAATTTATTACATGTCCTCATAACTAATCATGAAGCACTAAATCTCATGTCAAGTCTTTGCTTCTTAACTGCAGGTCTGCGGTCAGACACACAGCTGACATTGCGGATCTCATCCTAGCACAAGATCTAGACATCCTTATCCTAACATACTTTGCTCAAGGATACCTGCTCACATTATGGACATCCTAGTTCCACCTAACTATGACATCATCAGACTGGACAGACCTGGAAGAGTTGGGGGCAGCATAGCATGCATTTTCCGATCCATGCTTACCTTGAAACATGTACAAACTGATCCAGTACCCATGTGTTAATAACTAGGTATTGAAATATGGAACAATGACAAGATTATGTACAAATTCTACTCTATTTACCACCATCCAGGAAACAGCCTACCTTCCATTTAACAATTAATGGGGACCATCTCCTCTAACTCGGACCAGCACACCAACCAGATCTTCCTTGGAGATTTCAACATTCACTGGATTGATTCAAATGATCCCTTACTTAACACTTCCAAGGCCTTCCTTTGGGACCTCAACCATACCCAATCGTGTAATGGCTAAACTCACAACAGCCCTTCACCCTTGATCTAGTCATCGCTAAGGATGATGTCATACAACTTGAATCCATATCCCCATGTCAGAAAACTCCCACATCTCTTTCCTCATCCTGGAAAATTTCTGATTAGACAGGGACAACTTTTTAAACCCAGACAATGGTCTAGAGACTTGAGAAATATCAATCTAATTGATCTAATTTCAATGGGCAACAACTTTCTACCTTCTCGCATAAATATGACGCATTTGAAAGATCTTACCGATCACTACATCCAATCAATGACAAACATACTTGACACTCTTGGTCTAAAGCAGCTAAAGAGAACAGAGAATAAACCCTCCAATCCCTGGTTTAGCGGCAACTGCAATGAGGAAAGACACAATCTAAGGCTTGCTGTAAAATCATGGCAAAGCTCTCCCTTCATAGCACATCTCAAACACCTAAGGTCGACAAGAAGCTCTGAAGTGACCTGGTTCCATAGGTTGATGTGACACAGCAGACGTAGCCAGGATATGTCTTTAGGTTATTTATTAAGATAGTTAAGTCCATAGTATAGCACCACCAGGAGCAGCCTGCTAGCTGCTCAGCCCATCCTCTCCTAACTGTCTCTCACCACACCAACATTCCAGTCACGTCATCATTCCACATGGAACACTCACACTGGCTGAGCAGCTAATTACAAGGTACAAGAGAACAGTTACCTTTATATGAAGATACTACAATATCTCCCTTCTTTCCAATTGACAATCAAACAAGGAATACTAAAAGTACATAGCAACTAGACACAAAGCATAAACAAGAGATAAATAGTCCAAATCCCAGGGGTAAGATGAATAACACATACCACAAAATGGAACCAGACCATAAAAGGGAAGAAAAAGGACAAGAAAAGGATGGAAAAATAAGAATGAACTACCACCATCCTCCTCTTATAATAGGAAACAAAAGAGAACATTAAACCCACACACTATCACCAACCTCCTCCTTCAATGAGACACAAAAACGATAAACTACCAAACAGAGATTGGAAAAACACCACATGAGATACATAAGAAAGAAAACACAGAGAATCACAATAGAGAACAACAGCAAATACTCTAAAATTGTAGAAACATACAGGAAGAATCACTCCCAAACAAATACACAATGGGTGGACGTCACCCATTACTAACACGTAGGCGGGACTAACACCCCCTAAATACGAAGTATATGGGACTAACACCCATTACCAATAACCTAGGTGGGACTAACACCCCCTAAACACGAAGTATATGGGACTAACACCCCCTAAACACGAAATATATGGGACTAAAACCCATAAACAGTTACGTAGGTGGGACTAATACCCCCCTAAAAACTGAGTAAATAGGACTAACACCCATTACTACTGACATAGGTGGGACAACACCCCCTAAACACCAAGAATATGGGAATAATACCCATTGAGAATGACCTAGGTGGGACTAACACCCCCTAAATACCAAGAATATGGGAATAATACCCATTAAGAATGACCTAGGTGGGACTAACACCCCCTATAGCCCAACAAATGAGTCACAACATGACAAACAGACAGAAAAATGACACCCATTACTAATAACGTATAGAATGACCAATGTGCAGCCTAACGCAAAAACAAACACACTAGTGGACCAAAGTGCAGCACCAAACAGAACAACGGCACAAGCAAGAATGATCATATTAGCGCTTAAAAAAAAAACTCTAGCACATGACTAACGTGAAACAAGCGCCGGTGAGCGATCTCTCACCCGAATAGTGAGACACAAAGTACACTCTAATCCTTAAATGATTAAAACCATAGCATGTTAAATGACCATTGTCATAGGTGTGCCTGTCACCGTGAAAATAGACAGGCGTGCAACAGTTCATGGTGACAATCCAAAGACACTGTAAGTTGACAAATATAAGCACTTGGAACTAACCAACTTGCTGCTGCTAGCTGCTCAGCCCATCCTCTCCTAACTGTCTCTCACCACACCAACATTCCAGTCACGTCATCATTCCACATGGAACACTCACACTGGCTGAGCAGCTAATTACAAGGTACAAGAGAACAGTTACCTTTATATGAAGATACTACAAGCTCCTACAACAAACACATCCGAAGCTCAAAAGCAGAATACTTTAGGGTGGAGTTAGAAAATGCCAGAAACAGACCCAAAAAATGATTTACAATTGTGAAACAACAAGTTAGTTGCCAAGCTAAACTCCAATCAGTAGACCATGTGTTCCTGCAAAATGGAGATTAATTCTCAGCTTATTTCATGGAAAAGACAAGGAGAAATGAATCAGAATGGCCGCTCGCCTCCCAACATTGTCTTACCCTGGATCAGCCTACTCTTCTCCCAGTGACAAACTTACTGTGATCCCCTCATAATGACTATACTTCTAAAAATAATGCCACTTGGAGTGCCTTCAAACATCTGGGTGAAACCGATCTACTTAAAACTATAGCATCAATAAAACCCTCGAACCATTTCAATGATCCTCTGCCCACCAAACTCAGAGATTAGATCGTCCATACTGCTGCTTTGGTCTAAGAATATAAATGCTTCCCTCTCTCAAGGTATGATTCTTGATTGCCTAAAGATAGGACAGGTCACAGCACTCCCCAAAAAAACAACTGCAGATTTGTCTGACCATAACAATTTCCATTCAACCACGAACACTAGCAAAGATATTCGAAAAATGTGTGCACCTACAACTTAGCAACTACATTGAGCAATATCAGCTCATTGACCAGTGCCAATCAGGCTTCAGAACGGGACATAGCACCGAATTTGCTCTAACTCACATTGTAGATGATGCCCTCAGATTGCTTGATAAGAATACACCCGGCTTGCTCATACTTCTTGATCTCTCCTCTACGTTCAACACTGTAAAACATGACAAATTGCTTGAACTTCTTGAGAATAGGATGGAGCTATCTGGTCCCATTTTAAACTGGTTTGCCTTGTTTCTTCACTACAGGGCTCAAAGAATCAAAATTAATCAAACCCTTTCTGACATCACCCTGGTCTTGACTGGAGGGACTCAAGGTTCCATGCTCTCACCCTCGTTATTCAATGTATTGATGGAACCTTTGACCAAGATTATGAAACAATCTCACATTATTTACCATATGTACGGGAATGAAACAATTGTACCTAAAAATGTCCTCACCTGAAGATAGCAAAAACTCTCAACTGCACCTTACTAAAAACCCAACAATAGTTAACCTACAATCACCTCAAAACTGAATTTATTTTTATCACTCCCCATAACCACTCTATCCCCATAGAAGAATGGCTCATACAACTCACAGCTCTCAACTGGACCCCCCACATCATCGACTCTACTAGATCACTTGGTATTACATTGAACAAACGCCTAAATATGCAAAATCATATTAGCGCAACCATCACGGGAGCCAATTATTAAACTAACACTTTAAGGAAAATAAAACCATGACTTTCAGTGTGCGGTTCAAGCCCTAGTCATCTCCTGATTATATTAAGGGAGTGCTACCTTTGCAGGCTTACCTAAAGCAAGGATGGTGCCACTAAGGGCTAGAGTGAACTCAGATGCTAGGCTCATAACAGATCCAGGCGATTCAACCACATTATACAAGACATAAAACATCTAAAAACACTTGTGTTTGAAGTGAGGATCCAGTTTAATATAGCCTGCATGACACATAAGGCCCTCCACCACAAAACTCGCGCCAAGAATATGCACTCTCTGCCTCTGGAAATCACAACAAACCCCTCAACAAGCTTCTTCTAAAAAGAAGCAAAAATTCTCCTTTTGAATAGATTCCTCCAGTAGCACACCTGAAGTCACCTAGCGTAGCTATTTTCCTGCTGACACCCTTGGATCTTGACTGTACCAAGATGTTTGTTTATACCATATCTGTATTGATGTTTGCTTATTTCGTTTTGTAATTTTCCCTGCATGTATGACTTGACTTCTATTTGTAAAGCGCTCTGATACCCTGATGGGTCATGTTTGCACCATACAAGACTCTTCAAATAAAATAAGATAAGTCTTGTTTCTCCTCTGCTAGGTCCAACCTGCACATTACTGTCACCTTTCTTTCCAGTTCCTTGTCTGACCCTTGGAGACCCTTTTAAGTCAAAGCAAAAAGCAAAGAACTTGCCCATCAGATTAATTCAGATATGTAACAACAGTGGTCCATTCGGAAAGACCAACAGAAAGGGCAAAGCTAAACAAATTAACTCATCCAAATTTCATTTATCAAAACCAACCTTCTCTGACTTGTGGAAGGGGGTAAAATATTACTTCTATCAATATGGAAGAATGTATATAACAATATCAATTCTTATCACACAGAAAGAAGTAAATGCATGAATCTTTCATATGACAAATGACAGTATAAATACATTATTTACACATGGTTGCTCCAGAAAGAAAATGAGGGAAAAAGGTCTCACAAAGAGTACCCGTGTGTGGAATTTTAACAAAGAAAGAAAGGAGGATATAGATTTCTTACATATATTAATCATTACAGAGAAGCCTGTCTGTTACATGTATTATACAGCATAAATGTGATCACATTTAAAAGACGGTAATCGTTTCAATCAGAATTGTCCTTTGTGGAGCAACTATCCAATCCAGGCTGTGTAAAGTATTGACGTTTTGACATGACGAAAGGGAGAAAGGACAGTTTAAGATTTACCAGTGGGTCTTTATCAGGACTGGGTGACTGAATAGAAGGATATCAACCTATTGTAAAAATGACAATTCGTCCAACTACATTAAAACCAATAAATTATGTGTGAGATAGCATTGTCTCTTCCGTAAGGTATGTACACTCTTGCCTAGAAATATCAATTATCTGGTAAGAGATCTACAGAATTAATCATATAAGGGACATAGGCCAACAGGCTCCTCATCTGCAGTGAATCTAATCAGAACTCTGGGAATGCTAAAAATTAACCCACTATTAATTGTAGTGTCCTACCGCGAGAGGACAAGCCTGTCAGACTTAATAAAACATAGCTCACCTTGTGTAAAGAGGTCTTGGAGAAAGACTGACGTCTATATGTTCACACAGTGAAAATAAGAGAAATGGCCCTATTAACCTCTTGCTTTGTTAGCCCAAAGCAGCAAATTGGCTAATATCCAAACACAGGAAATATAATTCAAGTAGATGTATGCGCACTGCAAACATACATGGAGGCCTCTTAATGAATTAATCCCCTCCTGCTCTGAAAGAGTGAATTGTTAAGTATTAGTCCTGTGCTGCATTACATCTAAAAAAAATAAACTGAAAGTTAAGTGCTCTGGCAGGCCAGCCGGGTCGCTCACCTCTGTCTGTTACCAAGTATCTCCGACTGAAGCGGACGCTGCTCAGTGAGCGGCACGTCCTCCAGCTGAGATAAAGCTTTACAGAACATCAGCGTGCATGTTGTTCAAAGCACGCAAGGAATGCTGTCTGACGACGTGTTTACATAAGTATGAAAAATGTATTGCGTTGTGCCTCACATGTTGGGGAATACTCTCACTCGGGCAAGCATATTCAGTTGTGTAGTGCAGGGATCAACTCTTGACTGGTTTCACTAAACCAGAGATTCCCCATTTTAAAGAAATGAATGTGTGTGATTACAGCCAATAACACAGTGAAAAATGGCAAAACTAAATTGCGATAGTTTCGTAGGGATCCGATTGGCTCAATTCCAAAACCATTTTAGAACTTTTTGAAAAATGTTATTCAATACAGTGATGGTCATAGAATGATAGAGATTTAAACATGTATTTTGAGCATTGAAGGAAGTGACCCAAAATTGGTCACCGGGTCACTTGCGACCACCTCTAGACCTTCCCAGAAATGAAGAGTCGGAATGACAGTGGAGAATACAAACTAATACTTTTATTAGTAAGTACACTGCATTGGAGTCCGGTCTGACCAGCCTCTCGGGATAGCTGTCGAGGGACAGACTTCAGAACGCTTGGTAACCCAAAATAAGCTTTCCAACACATGCCAAGTCCCGCCCCTGGTGGAAAAATACATCTTGGGCAAAGGCTGAACAAAGAAGGCACAGAAGGATGAGCTACCACCTGCAGAATGGGTACATATTATCAGGTTCCCAAGGTCATCTTGCTCGGTCTTAGCTCTCTCCAGTGTGGGAACTATGACCAGGGATAGGCATGCGCAAGCAGAATAAACTATTCATTTTGTACATCTGGGTTTCAACCTTGAATACGATAAGAGGGAAGAACTGAACAGCAGCTTTCTGCTGAGGCAAGTAGAGAGGGGCACAGAGGCCAGTTTTCGATCACAACATATCATGGTGGTTACATGGCAGAAAATGGCGTCTCAGATGCTAACTTTAGCCGGCACAATGTTAGAAGGAACTGGTCGCACACATTTGCAATAGCAATCAAAAGCAAAATAGCTACATGAATGCTAACATAACACAGCATACAACATAGAAGATGGGGCAAGGACACATTCAATTCTAACAGCATAAAACCACACACATATTTGAGCATAAAACACAAGAGGTAACAACATGTCTGTAAATGGGTTCTGGAACTAGGGGTGTTCCAGCGAATTCCACTGAAATTGGATTGCCTTCTTGTGCTTAAATGGACATAAACTTTCTCAGTGACAAGGTAATATGTGAGCAGACAGTTTCATTCCCGTATAATACAATTCTAGTCACATACTGTTCTTAACATTGCAAAATGCAGGAAGTTTCCCACACTTAAACAATGAACATAATCATTCATGGAATTTCTTTTAATCCAATATGTGAAAACAATTTGTAAATATAAGCCTAAAACAAAGGATTGACATTCGGAGAAATACTTTTTTTAAATGATACTGTACAAATAGATAACTAGGCAAATGAAACATCAATTGTATTACATCATTGATAAATTTCACATATATGGTTGTATTCTATTAGTGTGGTGTGTTGACACCCCATTCTTAGTGTGGTAAGTTACCCCTCAGGTTCATTTCAAATCAGATACGGCTTGCGAAATACACCACCAGGTACAGGTGCTAGCTACATATTACTCAGACTCACCACCTATCAAGAAATCTCCTTTAATTCATTAAAGCCTGGGGCCACTGTGTTCAAGTTGTGGATACACTTGCATTCACATAGGTTAAGCATGTTGGAAAAATACCCACCTCTGGGGTTGGTATGGACCCTCTCAAAAACCAACCATCTCATACTGTCCATGAGATGATTCAAGGTGATAAAGTGTTCTACCAGGGGCGCCCCCTGTCCCATTCACCTGAGCCTACTACAATGTTGTAGAATGCATGCTTTTACCTTCTGTCGAGTCTGACCCACATACAGAATCCCACATGGATATCTAATCTCATAGATAACGTCCACACGGTTACAATTTGTGTGTTAATTCAGGCCTACCTTTTGCAGCCTCTTCAATTGAAATTGCTAGCTAAGGCTGTGAATCACTATATTATGCCCTCACAAAGTCCTTCCATATTATGAATTAGAATTATCTGGCATTTGTCATGGCACTAATGAGTCATGCTTAGGCTATGAAAGAAGGCTCCTAAACATATATTTCTTTAACTTTAATTGTTACATCTAACTATCCTCACGTCTTCAATTAGTAATTTCTTTTGCTCCAATTTTCTCATCTCCTACAGCTGGTTTTCAAGGGCATTACAAGGAGGCTAGGCTCTGGTATTCTCCATTGAAGGTTTTTTGGAGCCTTCTTGTCACTCAAATGCTAGGATCCTCCTTTTGTGGGGAGTACCCTTTTCTCAGAGTCACCTCTTAACATAGACCAAGGTTCATCTTAAGATGTAGCCTCCAAAGGGTTTTTTCTTTACATTCTGTCACTTGTAGCTCTAGTTGTACCCTTACAATTACAGAACTACAAACACTAGAATGCATTGACAACACCTTATCTGGCTAAGCTCCTAAAGCATGATATTAGGGAATGGGATAGTTCTGCAGAGAAGCTCACCTTCCTCTTAGCCTGAGATCATTTGGCTTAGCCATCCCACATCTTATCCATCTGCATTGCCTACCAGCTTCCAAAAGACTTTCCTTTAAGGCTTTCTGCACTGTCCATCAGAACAATCATAGCATTAGCCCCTCATACATATGCAATTTATTTCACTCCATATGTTAAATTTTACCCCTTAGGATTTTTCCCAAAGCTATGCTGTAGACCCCTCACTTTAACTGCACACGCTCAGATGACTCTAGGGTCTTCATGCACTTCATAAAAACGCTACATTTATTTTCAGGTTTATGTGTCAATGAACTTAGGTAGTGGCAAGAAGGCCAAATTAAAAGTGTGTTGAAAATGGCCATTTTTTGTATGTATACCCTAGATATTTGGCTAAAATGCTTTTTTTGGCTTTAGAACTCACCACACTTCACTCCTGCTAACCAGCAACAAAGTGTAGTGCTTTCCCTTAAACTGTGCTGACATTGGTATACATCTGATTGGCACATTTAATTTACCTAAACGTCCCTAGCACAAGAAACTACATGTAGCTAGTGCCTTTAAATATATTGCTACTAGAGAGCTAAAGCACTAATTGTGCTACCTTTTATAGTAGCCAAGTGCAACATTTATCCAAGGGTCAGTTGGTTGACCTCCTGCTTGAGCTACAGGGCTACAACTAGCTTCCAGAGGCCTTGTTCTACTTTCTAACTGACCACTCTTGTGAAAACCTACAGGCTTAGATTTGAAGGAATGTTGAGCAGCTTGTTTTACCAAAATGCAATATTATTGTATTGGTTAAATGAAAGGAGACCCACACAGTAGTTATACAAATATATAATTATTATTATAACACCTTAAATACCTTACAGTATCTGCTACATGCAGATAAACACAAAGCACACAATACTGTAGCACAGAAACAATCGTAAGTAGCACTAATACACAGTGGGCTCGCGGGGGATACCAAACCATATACTAAAATAGTGGTATAAGAACCATGACTCGAGTCAAGAGAGTGTCTAGAGGGTGTAGAATCGCTGGAAACCCAAGGAACCACCCAAGTTGAGTAAGTAGGGACCCCACAGGGGATGGGTGCAGTGTGAGAACAGGACTGTGTGCTACATACACTTCAATAGGAGAGTCATGGTTGCAATTTTAAAGTTTAAGGACCCTTCCCAGTGGATTACGAGGAAACCCTTTGGAACATACAAGGTTGGAGAGCCACGCCACCCGTGGATACTGAAGTACCAGAGTTACCCATCACAGGGAAGCCGGGTGCATAGGGCTGAAATGGCGTCAGAAACCGCTGTCGTTCTCAATGGGAGTCTTCAAAGAAATGCCACTGCGGGAAAGAAGAAAAGTGTCTGGTGGTGCCCAGAGGTGGATTCTTGATGGAAGGAACCTGAAACAGAGGGGACAGAGTCTGGGTCACTCAGGCGTGTCCAGGGGCTCAGTAAACGAATGTACAGCGACGTCGGGTGCTTCAGGTGTGAAGGAGAACTTGAGTTACAGCTGCAGGGACCAGGAGATGTCAAGGATAACTAGGAGCTGGATATGAGCTGTCCCACAAAGGATGTCGAGTCCTGAGGGGTCGGTGTCCGGTGGGGGCACCAACAAGCCTTGGCAGCGGCAACCCATGAAGAAGGTCAAAGAAGATTACGGTCTGGCCCAGCAAGGACCAGAGGACTCAACACAGCAAGGGAAATCAGGGCAGGCCTGGAGCAACCAGGGGAGCCCAAGAAAAGCAGTGTTGTCCCTCAAGTGGACCCACGGGCCGAAGGCACAGGAGTCGCGAGGGGACCTCTAACAGTTTCACAAAGTTACAGCTTGCAGAGCACAGAGTGTGAGGAGGCTAAAGTCCTTTGTACAAAGTGTGCACAAAGGTTGGGGTTATCAATAGCCCAATGCACTTAGTTGAGGAACGCAAACAAGCATAAGCACTTGCAAATGTACACGGTGCAGAGGGTTCTGGTTATGTGGTCCCCACGAGGGATACTGGCCTTAAACTTGCTGAGAGGGCAGGTCAACCTCAAGGAACATAGGAACCCACCTCCTGTGTTGCTGGAGCCTTCACAGTCTGCAGGAGCTCAGGATCAGCAGACTGGTCAGTTGCGTTACCGTGCCTGTTAATGCAGGGGAGTGACTCTTTCACCCCAAGGGCGATAGTTCAGTTGTCCTTGATGCTCCACAGGTCCTGCACGGAGCCTGTATGGTGCATGGGCACAGACTATGCTTTGGACGGAGAGGTAGACGAAGTTAGGCCCAGTTGAAGTCCAGCAAAGTCCAGAGTGTCCAGACGGCCGAAGGTCAGTGGTTTCTTGATTAGAATCTTGTCCACATCGAATCAAGGGTCCTACAGCCAGGTAAGCCCTTTTGTACCCACAGGAGAGGGCTGGACAGATTCAGTTGACCTCCCAGGGGAGGGTAAGGACAGTGGGGAGGTTACTCCCATGTCCTTTGTCCAGTTTCATGCCAGAGCAGGAGCCAATGGCTCCCAGGACTGGTTTGAACTGACTATGCACAGGGACACCAAATGTGCCCCTCATGCAGACGTTCAGGCACTTTGGAAGTGCACCCACCCAGCTCCAATACAATAAATCCTGTCTGGGAGGTGGTCACACCTCCCTGTGACAGGATGCATACTGTGCTGTCTTCCTCTGCTCGAGCTTGGCTCAGCAGCATGAGGGCAGAAATGTCTCTCTGGTCTGCAGCAACCATGTTGTGCTGTCAGCGTCAAGAAGGCTGGTACCGGGAAGACTACGGACACAACGAAGCTTGCTTCTGAAGGGTGGAATCATACCTCTACACCGGACCTCCACACCAGTTACCGGTGTGGAGGTAGGATTCCAGGTGTTTGATACCCAACACAACATGGTTTGTTGCAGTCGTTTTCGAGATAGCATTTTACGCCAGCAAATAATGTACCTATACGTCTGGCTGCGTCACCGACACCCCGGGAGAATGATCTTCGAAGGCTGCAGGGGTGCTCTGCCCATGTGGGGGCACCCTCTCATGTAAAACCCAGCACCCTGCCTTCAGGTTTGTGAAGGCTTGCTATAGGGGTGACTTATAGGTTTTAAGTGCAGTGATATATATATATATATATATATATATATATATATATATATATATATATATATATATATATTACCTACTGGCGGTCGCCAGTAGGTAGTTATAGTTAGGACCCCTTTTCCATAGGAAAACCTCAACATTCTATTTTGAATAACTTTGGCGCCGGTCGATGAATCCTCGCGAATTTCTCAAAATAGGTGGGGCGCTACGCTCCGCTCCTACCCTGAAAGTCTCGGGGGGGATCCGTCAAGCGGGGGCTGAGATAAAAGGGGGGTCCCAAAACGCGTTTTTCCCATGCATTTTTCCATAGGACCTTTAGAACGAGCTACAGCCCGAACGGCTGAACAGAATTACTCGAAATTTGGCAGAGAGGTAGTCCCTAGGTCAAGGAAGTGCCTTTTGTAGGTTTGGTGTAAATCTGTTCAGTAGATTCTGAGAAAATAGCCTTTAAATCAATATATATATCTGAGCCCGCTTACGGTACGCTTACCGTACGCTTACCGTAAGCGTACGGTGGCGTGCGCGAGCGCGATTCTGATTGGCTCTTAGATCTTAGTAAACATTCGAATCGGCCGAAACCAGGAAGCGGCGGCCGCCATTTTGTGTATTTCACTCTGAAAAAAAAGAGTGAAAACAAGAAAAGGGGGCAATGAGGAGAGTTACAGCCCCCCTAACATTTGTAAGGGGGTCAAAGAAGGACAGAAAAGTACAAAAAAAACATTTATTGATTTTTAAAAAAATCACGGGGTACGCGTACGGTAAGCTTACGGTAAGCGTACGGAAGAAAAAATAAAAATGAATAAATGAAATGAAGAATTAAGAGTTAAGATATTAGGGAGCTCTAAAAAGAGCTGTTGTGTTTATGAAGTCATTTTTTTAGTGGTACCTACAAGTAAGTACCGATGCAGAGTCTAAGGTTCAAAAGGAAGACTCTGTTCCCTTCATCATTGAAGTGCACACCATCTCCTCTATAAATGTCTTGCATGTCATAACGCAAGTTGTTGTGGTAAATGGCACCCATACCATAGTCACGGAGGAAAGCAGAAACAGATTTGTTGACGTGCTTTCTTGCTTTGTCAATCTGTGGACAGAAATGATTGGACCAGTTCCATTTTTGCCTTTGGCATATGTTGGAAAACACAAAGGCAGTTTTAGGGAAAAGTGAAAACAGTTGTGCAAAGGTGTCCTTCATAAGCATTTCCAGACCTACCCCAGTCAAAGTGCCTAGGTCATTGCCACCACAGTGCACTATTATGAGGTCAGGGTGTTGGATTTGCATGAAGGATTTCACCAATGGCATCAATTGGTGCCACTTTAACCCTCTCTGACCAATCCATTTAATGTCTACATTTGGCAAAGCAAGGTCTCTCACCATATCTGTTTTCTCTGCAAACTTTTCACTCCAGAAGACATAGCTGTGCCCTACAATCCACACTGTGAACATCTTCAAAGGAGAACTGGATGCACTCAGGAGGTGTCTTTCAGTAGAATGGCAATATGAAAAGAAAGACAGTTTGGAAATTGAGGCATACATATTTTTTTCAAAACAAAAAGAACTGATTGGCTGTTTCATACCATTCTAGAATAAAAACTAGGCTGTATGTGTAAACTAATAGAAGCATGTTTTGTATTGGTACAAAAAAATGTGTTACCAAAGAACAGTACTATGGATTTGCTGTTAGGTTTGGAAAGTCAAGCACTCTTGCTCTGTGGAATTGAAACATTGTGTGGCAAACTTCTGACCTAACTCCACACAGCAGTGTTCCATGAGCTGTTGCTATGGTAGCAGGCAGAAGTCAAGTTGGGGGAAGGGTACTAGGCAGAAGTCAAGTTGGGGGCAGGGTACTTTTGGAAAAGGGTTGGTTTTCAACCAATAGAAATGTGTGATTACATTTGAAAAAAAGGGGGAAGCACTGAGATTTGAAACTTACATGTATATGTGTGGAAAAATAGAGGGAAAATTTGCCATTATCTGGTTCTGCTGAGAGGAGAGAGGTGAACACAACAGAGATCCTGGCTCTGATAATCTGCTGTTTGAGTGTCACATTTCTTTCACAACTAACTAATTTTAAAGGTGAGTTTAGAGTTTGAGAGGGGATGTATGTGGTAACTTAAGAAATGAATAATAGAAATGGAAATTCTTTTTGTTGTAGTTGCGTTTATCATTTTCTGTTTTGGGAGAAATTTAAATGTGAGGAACATGTAAAATAATATGGAGTATGTTTTCACAATAAATTAAGGTGTACTGGAAAAAAAAAGAATAGTTTAAGGGTTTGAGGTTGGACTCAGTAATGCAAATACATTCAGCATCACTAAGGCTGGTTGCCCTTGCTGGAGTGTAGGCAGCCACCCAGGTTACACATGGAGGTGGTCTGAAAAAGAAGTTTGGACATGTGCATTTAAGAAAATCGAAAAAAGTGGTTTCATAATGTGTCAGTCTGTAAAAGTGATTTTCACTTGCCCAAAAAAAAAAGAGCAGTAAGTGTGCTTTCAAATTGGCAAAGAAATTTCGTTTTGGGACTAATGTGAAAACATGACTCTGTGTGCAGAGAGGAATTATAGGCAGAGATTTATTGCGTATTGCTCTGGTGATTTCACAGTTGCATTAGATGGAAAGGGGGAGCGATTTTTTGGGGGAAGAAGCAGACTCTTAGCACACACCCATGTGCTTGCCATGTATAATCATGCACAGTATTTACAAGCGAGTGGGGTTTTCAGGTTTCAGTCTGTAATGCAAATACATTCAGCATCACTAAGGCTGGTTGCCCTTGCTGGAGTGTAGGCAGCCACCCAGGTTACACATGGAGGTGGTCTGAAAAAGAAGTTTGGACATGTGCATTTAAGAAAATCGAAAAAGTGGTTTCATAATGTGTCAGTCTGTAAAAGTGATTTTCACTTGCCCAAAAAAAAAAGAGCAGTAAGTGTGCTTTCAAATTGGCAAAGAAATTTCGTTTTGGGACTAATGTGAAAACATGACTCTGTGTGCAGAGAGGAATTATAGGCAGAGATGTATTGCGTATTGCTCTGGTGATTTCACAGTTGCATTAGATGGAAAGGGGGAGCGATTTTTTGGGGGAAGAAGCAGACTCTTAGCACACACCCATGTGCTTGCCATGTATAATCATGCACAGTATTTACAAGCGAGTGGGGTTTTCAGGTTTCAGTCTGTAATACAAATACATTCAGCATCACTAAGGCTGGTTGCCCTTGCTGGAGTGTAGGCAGCCACCCAGGTTACACATGGAGGTGGTCTGAAAAAGAAGTTTGGACATGTGCATTTAAGAAAATCGAAAAAAGTGGTTTCATAATGTGTCAGTCTGTAAAAGTGATTTTCACTTGCGCAAAAAAAAAAAAGCAGTAAGTGTGCTTTCAAATTGGCAAAGAAATTTCGTTTTGGGACTAATGTGAAAACATGACTCTGTGTGCAGAGAGGAATTATAGGCAGAGATTTATTGCGTATTGCTCTGGTGATTTCACAGTTGCATTAGATGGAAAGGGGGAGCGATTTTTTGGGGGAAGAAGCAGACTCTTAGCACACACCCATGTGCTTGCCATGTATAATCATGCACAGTATTTACAAGCGAGTGGGGTTTTCAGGTTTCAGTCTGTAATGCAAATACATTCAGCATCACTAAGGCTGGTTGCCCTTGCTGGAGTGTAGCAGTCTGGACATGGGCTTTTTAAAAAATCTGAAAAGTGGTTTCATAATGTGACAGTTTGTAAAAGTGATTTTCACTTGCCCAAAAAATTGGCAAAGAAATTTCGTTTTGTGACTAACGTGAAAACATGACTCTGTGTGCATATAGGAATTACAGGCAGAGATGTCATGATTGAGATAGATAATTTTCGAAAACTAGAACCATTTTTAATGCAATTAAAAAAAAATTTAAATGAATAAATATTTTTTTGAGTGGGTATGGTAAGTCAAAAATATCATGGTCCCTTTTTTCCACTTCTCCACAATCACATTTTCAGTTTTTAATTGTAGTCTCTCAAGGACCTTGTAATGTGATAATTGATTTTTAGTGTTTTAAAAAAAAAAAAAAAAAGTACGCGCACCGTACGCGTACGGTAAAAAAAAAAAAAAAAAGTTTTTAAAAACATATGTAAAAAAAAAAAGAAGAATAAGGTTGGCTCTTAAAAGAACCGTTGTGTTCATGCAGGGACAGAGGAAAGAAAGCATGGAAAAATTAGTCTCTGTGACAAGTGTGCTGATCTATTTTGTTGTTCACTAGGGAAACACTGGTCTCCCTATGACAAATTAGATCATGACAAGAGGCACATCGAATATCAACCCTCAGAAAACGAGGGTTAATTTCCAGAGGGCCAGCAGAAGGAGATGCTCCCCCCACAGATGAAGGCCTCACCTGACCTGCAGAAGAAGGAGTCAGCCCTGCAGATGATGGTCCAGGCTGAGCTGCTGTGGATGTACTTGCTTGTCTTTCTGAAGAGTTACCTCCAAAAAGATGACCATGTGTCCTTCTGTGTACATCCTGGAGGTGTCTTTTCATGGTGTGATTCCCAAAGGAATACTTCCTGTCAGGATTACCTCTAGAAAGTACACGCTGACACAGCCTGCAAGTTACTAAGGGTGCATTCACCTTTTGCTGGCCTTCAGGAAAAGTAAAATAATCCCATACATAAGAGGGCTTTTGTTTCCTCGATCTCTGCCTCAAGACAGTGCTGCTAGTGCTAGCCTCACTCTCAGAAGAGCTCTGCTGTTCTGCCATCGTATCCCAAAGACAAACCAGCTCCTTCTCCCAAGGGATCACAAGCAGAAATGAGGGGAATGGGTGTGGTGTAGGAGAGTTCTAGAACTGAAAGTAGTTTCAACCAATCAAAAGTTGTGTTTCATGATCACATGACCTACCGTACGCTTACGGTACGCTTACGGCAAAAGTGCGCATGCGCGTAAAAAAGACACGCGCTTGCGCGCATGCGCATAACAGTCACTACCCGACACTTCCGCGTAACGTGCGCGTGTAGCGTACACGCGTACGCGTCCCACGCGGAGGACACGCGGCTACGCAAATTGCGTAACTCTACGCAAACAGCGTAGATAAATTGCGGACGTTGCGTAAACCGTACGCTTACCGTAAGCTTACGGTACGCGTACTAAAAAAAAATTTAAAAAAAAGGAAAAAATGTATTGCTAATAAATTTTACATGTTTATTTTATAAAATATATTAAAAAAAACATATTATAGAATTTTAAAAATTTAACCATAGTCTTTAAAAAAGGATAGAAAATTAAAATAAAAATATGTTTAAAAAAATAGAAGAAAAAAAACAAAATTAGCATTTAAAAAACCTTGCAAATTCACTGAGAAAACCATGGGTTTCACACACGTTATAGTTAGGACTTAGCATTTAAAAAACCTTAGAAATTCAGTGAAAAAACCATAGGTTTCACACACGTTATAGTTAGGAATTAGCATTTAAAAAACCTTAGAAATTCAGTGAAAAAAACCATAGGTTTCACACATGTTATAGTTAACCATTGAAATTGCCCCGTTATAGTTAGTTCAGCTAACTATAACTCGCGCGCCCGCAATGCACTGCTGATGACGTCACATATTACATCACTCATGACATGGTCAGTGACATCACTCATGACATCACTGATGACATCTCAAATGACATCACTGATGACATCACTGATGACATCATCCTTGTGATAGAGTGGCAGACCTCCTCTTCCCCTAATATAACCTTTGATACACACAATCAAAAATAGAAATTAAAATTTTAAAAACAATGGACATACCAATACCAGTTACAACAACCTATACAGTAATTCTAAGATCCTAATACACATCCACTCATTCACCAACAGTCCTATACAGTCACTCATACATGTACTCACTCATCATATGTACTCATACACGTATACATCCTGTTACACAATGCCACTCATCCATAGAGGTACTCACACACATAGTTAGTCATGCTAATAAAGAATCAAACATACATTTACTTGCATATACAGTTATACACACACCACCACACTTACTTCTACGGAAACTTACATATACTTAGTCTTTTAAACAATCACTTATAGAAACACATACTTATTCATACAGGAACTCTTTCAATCTCTCACTCTCACATATACTCACATATATACACCAATAGTCACATATACTAGTTTAAAACATATGTCGTTACACATAAAGACACTATTGAGACAGTCATTCACTCACTAACACACCCATACATACACTCATCCACCCATACAGTCCTGCACACATGCTGTCTTCAACACATACAAACAATGAGTCACTCATTCATGCACCCATGCACTACGTAATACCCCTCACCGAACCAGACACTCACACTCATACTGATACTCAAAAAACCAACTAATAACCTATTTAGACACTCATGTAGCTACACACCAACCCATGCAGCCACTTATACACAAAGTGAGAGACTGATACAGATATTTACATATTTAAACATTACTCACTAAGCCATGTATTCACAAAGATACACTTAATCAGTCAGTAATACAATCAATTTTTCAAAAACAATTCATCCATTTAGACACTTATATACCCATTTATTCTTCCATCGACCTTGAGATATACATATATAAAACATATTTAATTTTCAGAAAAACACACATTCACTGGATGATGTCATCAGTGATGTCATCAGTGATGTCATTTGAGATGTCATCAGTGATGTCATGAGTGATGTCACTGACCATGTCATGAGTGATGTAATATGTGACGTCATCAGCAGTGCATTGCGGGCGCGCGAGTTATAGTTAGCTGAACTAACTATAACGGGGCAATTTCAATGGTTTTTTACGAGTAAAATGTCCAGTTAACTATAACATGTGTGAAACCTATGGTTTTTTTCACTGAATTTCTAAGGTTTTTTAAATGCTAATTCCTAACTATAACGTGTGTGAAACCTATGGTTTTTTCACTGAATATATATATATATATATATATATATAGATATAGATAGATAGATATATACATAAATATAGTAAACCTATATCTAAAGTAAGTGGTGCATGCAACAGGCTGAAATGGCAGGCCTGTAGTTCTATTTTGCATGGCCTCTCATGCTTCAGCCCATGGGAGGCCTCTGGGGTACCTATGCCTGGGTAGATATGTACCATATACTAGGGACTGACAAGGGTACCCCAGTATCCAATCTGGAGTGTACCTAAGTACATGGCATAACATGTTTGGGGGGAGAAAACAGATAGGTTGGGGTCCTGATTAGCAGGATCTCTGTCAGACTAGTGAAAAAGAGTGTAACATCAAGCAAAAAGTGGGGCTAACCATAAGAAGCCGATCCTACTTTCCTACAACTCCCAACCAGACCTGACCCCCTCTGCTGGCCTCTGTGGGATCAACAGCTTCACTGGATTCATCGTGAGCCGCCCCCATTGGACTCAGACACCTCGCACAGCAGCTTGGCGTTATCATAGAGCTCTTCCTCTGATCCAGGTGGCTGCCTGGCCCTGCTGAAGACTTTTCACAGCAATAAATGTTTCTAAGGGAGAGGGTAGCTGTGTGACCAGGACAAACTTGGTTTGGTGTTATTTTTTAAATACAAACTGTAAGTAAATATATAACTCTGGTTCTACTGAATAAATGTCATTTTGATGCCATTTTATTTATTGAAATGTTATCCATGTTTCTACATTGGTTCAGGATTTTTTGGGTGTTGTGTTTTTACTGTTTTAATACTGAAAAAAAATGTTTAAACAGTGCATCCAAGTTAAGCTTGGCTGGTCCATGCCACAGCTACCAGGGGATGAGCACAGGTGTACTTAGTACTCAAGGGCTGTGGTTATTATTTGAGGCTTTTTCTCACCACCATCAACTAATCCTCCAAGTTCTAATACCATCAATTTTATAAGAAAGCTAGTGGTTCTTATCTTGTTGTCTTTAATCTTTTTACCATTGTAGAATGAAAACTGATATCACAAAAGAAGAAACTGCTAGTTACAAATGTAAGCTACCTTCTAACAGAGCAGGAAGGGGAGTTGTAGAGACGTCACTGAGAAGGTCTCAATTGTTTGAGGCAGGTGGGTTCTTTCTGGCAATGTTTGGTGGTGATAATCTTATTTGTGTGCGTTTTGGTAGTGGGCCCATCTCTCTAGCTATTCCTGGTGCATCTGGCCCACATTGCATGTTTCTTCCTCTGTGGAAGCTCATTATGTGGAACTTATGTTTAGATACTAGACTGGTCCAAATAGAGAGTGCTTAGCAACCTAAAACATTTCACCTGAGATCTGACAAAATCCTAAACTGTAATTTCTAAAGAAGAACAAGCGAAACCCCCAGTTGAAGCTATGCTGGTTGTCTTTTAGTTAGCACAAATTGACCGACAAAAGGTGCTGTACTAGAAGAGGAACAAAAAATAAAAATGCACTGAAGTTTGGATGAAGATCGTTATATCCAAGCTAATGTCTATAAAATAGTTCAACGTGTTGCCTTCAACTTCCTAAAGACAATTTGGTGAGGTGATCATTATACTGGAACATGTACGGGCCCCCATAATTAATAGAAGTCAAGTGAAAACACCCAAATCATTTTAGTGGCCATTATGGTCTGTACTTCAGCTTTGAATCTAAGGAGAATAATGTGCTCTTAAATGACTTAACCTGTGGGTGGTGGGGGCGTTCTTATGGAGAATTTACGGTGCATTTGACAAAAAAAACAAAGGTGGGAATTGGCCGAAAGTGAAATCTGAAACCACATTTTTAGCAACTAGTTGTATGCACAGGAGCAATTGGTGAAAAGATACATTTATGGAGTCTGAAGCAACATACATATTATGCAACATTAGTCAGTGCTAAGTTCTTTGAGTGGTAATCTCTTCTTTAGGCCTAGTCGTGAGTGGTTTTCACCATCTTGGATTTGATGAATCTCAGAGGTGTGAATTCTCTGAGTGGGGTCTGCTGATGCCATAGGTGGAGAAGTTTTATTTAACAAGTTACAGATGGAATGCTAGAATGAATGATAAACACTGACAATGCACTGGTTTTTGCTCTTAGTGCTATTATATAGTATGGCCAGACTGAGCAAAGAAGTAATTGTTCCAAGATAGATGGGAAGCTCATCCAGTCTGAAATGCCACACTGTGCTCCACCGCCAGCTTCAAGCCTCAAATCAGAACACAAGCAATTTTAGCCTGATTTCTACCTAATTTTGCTTAAACCATGAGGTGCAACCTAAAGGTTTATAACAGGGCGCTTCAGGTTGCATGTCTGGCAAAACCCCGTTCTCCTAAATTGTCTGAGTAGAAAAACATATTCATCACACAAAATAACAGTGAATGGATAGAATGTTTACATTAAACACACACACAAACACACACACACACACACACTGCATTGCACAGGGTAGCATTTTATTCCCTAATTTCACTCTATGTGAAATTGCTGAGAGTGACCAGCCATATACATATTAATTGCTGTCACAACCCAGATGAATATTCTAACCTACCAGGCCTGGCATAAGCTAAACAATATGCAAGCAACCTAAGACTGGCTTCAATGTACCCAATGAGCTGTACCCAAGGTATTCTACTTATTATGCACTAGAAGCAAAGCTGCTCTTCTCTGATGAGGTACAAGAAGACTGAAGCATGCCTGGGTATGCTGTATTAATATTTAAAGGTGAAATGGCCAAACAATTTATGCTTGTCTGTCTATTTTGGGGAATTGACAGACTGCTTTGCATTTTGTCGATCCAAGGCAGCAGTGACAGAGAAAAGCCAACTATGATAGAGTGAAAGGTGACTGAGTAATTGCCTGAAATCTGTTGAGAAGGTTGCAGCTTGCCGATTACTATGCAGGATCCCTAATGGTTATGAATGTGCAAGCTAAGATGTCTGAAGATTTTGCATATTCATCTTCCCACAGACTAGACTTTTACAGATTTTGAAACATGTTGTATATGTATTAAACCTAAATGCTCTCAAATTCACAAATTATTGCATGCTAAGTAACACAATTCTCTGTACAATACCAGCATAAAATGGGTTGTGGTGATGTCCATGTCTCATTCTACTTCCAGGGAGAGTTCTTCAAAACGTATACATATGGCTCAGAAGCTCTATGTAATCTCCCCAAGAGTCAATGTGGTTGGCCTTAACAACTCTGGTCCCCTCTCACTCTGAAGGTGCAGGCAGTGCTCCTAGAGTTAGTACCTGGGCATCAAGAATTTTTGGTAAGAGGTACTGGTAGATCCAGATCTCAAAAATGAAAAGCAAACTCAGACTTGATCACTAACGCAACAAATGATTTTCGGATCTTGATTCTTCAATTTACGTTGAATAATAATTGCCCAACGGGGACAGAGGCAAGGGACAACATATCTTATTCAGTGAAGGCGTTTCATGAATGAGATTTCATGTTTTGTGAATTTTAAAGCTAAAGCCTGTTTTCTGATTCGTGGTATCACCTCAAACAAGAATACAGTACAACTCTAAATTAACCTCCAATACATTTGCTCTCTGCTCTGGTCATTTTACATCAAGGTATTCTTGCACCTCAAATATATCTGGAGGTCCTCCCTGCAATAATGTTACCCATGGCCTATTTCTACTTATATAGAAATTACTATTCATAACAATTTGACTTTTGAATCACGTTAATAACCCTTCCTTAGGCAGCCATGTACAGAGGAATTAACCATCCATTTGCAATCTAAATTTAGGTGTTATTTTCCAGCGACTATTATACATAATCTTACTATGCTACAGTGGCTCAAAAATAGAGATTGTTCTCCTCCAAATACTCACCTTTGGTAAGCCTTTCCTACAAAAATCGTATTGGTTGGACACAATCTGATCTGCTTGGTATTTGATGTCTGCTAGTTCCTGGTAATATCTTGCTGTAGGAGGTCAACTACCATAGCCTAGTCATTATGCGATCATGGGTAAGGAAAGCCTTGCAGCATCGTAGGCTCCTCTTACACTCCTGGAAGTTTGCAAAAACCGTCACAGTTAATTTGCGATGATCAATAAAATTAGTGACCAAGACAAGTATAATCATTTTGTTAGATACAATGAACTATGTAGTGCCAATATTACTTGTCAAACACTATTAATCAATTATGCTCCTGACAAAAATGTTGCTATTCAGTGGAAGAACAGTGAAAGGACTGAGAGGTCACACATATCCTTTAGCTACTCAGCTACCTATAATACGTAAGTGCCAAGTAAAATCAAAAGCTTCAAATCCTGCCCAACAAAATATTACACAATGGCAACAGTCTAGTGGAAAACGCCATGGCTACAACTGATCAACATCAATCATTGGACCTGAGTGAGCTTCCGAAAACTACAAAAATAACTGACCAAAGTAAGGCAAGTAAACAATTTGTTGGACATCCTTCAACTGCCATGAAAAGGCACCTTCTAAACCTGAAGATTTTTGCTTTCAGAAGTCTCTCTTCATTTATAGCTCCTTACAAACATGTTCGAAGTTGAGGAATATGGATGTCACACAGATTTCATCCTTGTCCTGCTTCAGTGATTTTTGCTCCATACACAAGACTAGACCTAAATATTAAATCTCCAGCTGGACCTGTTCCCTAATTGCTAACTCTACTGACCTTTTACACCCATGGTTCAGAGCACTGACCGAGGCTTAGTAATTTTTCTGAGATGTGTCTTTCTATTTGACTCTCCGCATTGACCCCATCTGCTTTTTTTTTATTTTTATTTAGAATGTCTGAATTCCATCTTTACATTTTGAACTTAACTTTATATTGTCCTATGTTCTGTACTTTCTATTCAATACATATTAACTCTTATTGAATCTTGGTTCGATCGTTGGGTTATCTGAAATTTATTTTTACTGCAAGCATTGTAACATTCCCCTCGCCCCCCGTATTTTTGAATAGGCATTTCGTATATGCTGCAATGCCAGAAATATACCAAGTACCATGAAAGCAGCGGTCCTGCCATCAGCCCTGCAACTGTATATTTGCTGATATGCTTAGCAGGCAACTCAGACTTAGTGCAAGGTGAAAATATTTACAAACAATAATTGCTGGCCTGTGCTTACAGAGGTCAGTGTGACTGACAGCATATGGCCTACAAAACATTAGTCAGTTGCTAGGTTGCAAAGTGGGTGGCTAATGTCTTGTAGGTCCTGCACTGTAAGAAACACTGCCCATGTGTGTAGACTTGTTTTTGCCATACAGGAGAAAGATGGCGTTCCTAACTTCCTGACTACATTGTGTAGCTGTATCAACTCTGATGCCCCTTTCTGGTAGCAGAGGAAGAGGAGGTGGCAACAAAGGAGCAGGAGTGGATGTTAGCAAGAGAAGAGGTGGGACAAATGTCTTGTTACGTTCCGGTAATCTTCATTACCCCGATCAGGGTCCTCCTCTTCCCAGTCCTAACATAGTGAGGCCATCCTGCCTCACGACAGCCAATCAGAACGCTTAGAATAATTTCAAAGATTCCATAAGCCCCTCTCACCACCCCCATGCCTGTTATCAACAAGTCCAGACACAAGCACAGCGGCGGGGAGGGAGGGAGGGACGGGAACAAGACTGGGACGAGGAGGACCCATGAGGGAGTAATGTCTTGTTACTTACCGGTTAATCTTAATTACCCGAATTAGGGTCATCCATGTCCCTGTCCTAACATAGTGAGGAACTCACAAGCAGAGACCCAAGAAGAAAAAATGCAGGACACCAAGGATCCCTGCAAAAGTACAAAACGTAATCAAACAAATGATTGAGGAACAGCAGTGTCCAAAACGCCAACAGCAAAAATGTCCACAGAGGCATGTAAAACAGCAAGGCGACAATGCAGACAAACATGTGATGGGACTGCCAAGTGACTGCTCCACAAAACCTCTGGACAGAGACCCCGCCGCTTCAGCCCAGGAAGCGGATACAGAACGTGTAGAATGACCCCACACCAGAGAAGGAGGAGGCGGACCCACAGACCCACAAGATATGTAGACCGCCAAACGCACAGACCAAGTGAAGGTGGAAGGAGAAACCAACCATCTCCGAGCCACACCCCCACAGGAGACAAACAGGGCTGGCGAAAGACGAAACCCCTAGGAATGGAGGATGAAAAACCAAAGGGTGCGAACATCCAAGGATGAAGGAACAAAGGAATTCCCATCCCCAGGCAAACTAGGAAGGAATGACCTCCAACTGAAAACAGAACACAGAGGAAACTCATGGAGAAAAACCTGGCCCAGCTGCAAAACAATTCCATCCAGCAGAAACTGCAAACAAGGGAAGGAGAGAAGCAAAGCACCCAACCGTCGCACAGAGGTGATGGTCAACAAAAAAGCCACTGTTGCGGACAACCACAAAAAACAGCCTCCAACAAAGGCACAAAAGGGGGCAACTGCAGACCCCGCAAAACAGTAGGCAAAGCCAAGAAGGCACAATGACAGGAGAGACCCGGCGTAGAAGCCAAAAACTACGCAAAATCTGACTCAAAGGAGCAACAACCTCCAAAGATGCCCCGTGACCCCGAAAAGCCTGAACCGTAGCCCAACGAGCAGAAAAGGAGGAAGGGGAGACGTCCTACAAAAACCCATTTCGGAGAAAGACAACAGAAGCCGGATCTTCAACCACGGATCCAGACCAAGAGAAGAGCTCCAGGAGACAAAAGAGCCCCAAAGTTCACCACAGTTCTTAAGTGTTGAAGGCCGACCCGACAACTGAATTCCACAGGCCACCACAGCAGAACAGCACAAAGATGCCAACGACAGCCGCTCAAGAGCCAGGTTGTCAGATGCAAGGGGCAAAGACAGGGCAAAGACCGGTGCGGACCTAGAAGCTGAGCCGGAGTCCAGGGAAGCCGGCCAAACCTGTCCCCCACCAGCAGGTGCAAACACCAAAGGCAGCGAGGCCAAAAAGAAGCAACCCACAGCACAGACACCTTCACCCCCGATTCCTCTGCAGCACCCTCGGGAGAAGGGAAATAGGAGGGAAGGAATACAGAGAGCCAGAAGGCCAAGGAAATGAGAGAGCAACCCCAAAGCCTGAGGACACACAACCTTGGAACACAACTGGGGGAGAACAGATACAAGGGGAAGCAAGAAAGATCAATCTTTGAGAGTCCCAATCCGAAGACAAAGGTCCCAGAACAGAGGAACAGACAGATGGCGCAAAACAGAGAACAGGAAGAAGCGGCCTAAGCTGCCCCCTATGAAAATTCAGGCATCCCTGAACGTAAACAGTCCTCGAAGCCAACAGATGAGATTTCGGTCAGACACAAATCACGGAAGCCAGCAGGTACAGAGACGCGCAACAAGACCCCCCCCCCATGAAGGCGCAAGTAACCTGATTTCCGGTACGAAGAAACAGACTTGTTGGCCACCAAGAAACCTAACTTAGCCCCACAACCCCAAGGACAGGAGTCCGAGGTCAACAAGAGGAGAGAAGGAAGCAGAAAACGCACCTGTCATACCAGGTTGGGAGAGCTAAGCCACCAGTCCAAATTAGGAACCAAAACAGGGGAGAGGGGAACCAAAGCCACGCAACCTGTATGGGAAGGGTCCCAACGAGTCAACAGAAGAATCACCAAGGACCTGAGGCGCAGGTGAGCCCAAGGAACCACAGCCGTGGTGGCAGCCACCAACCCCCGGACCTGCAACCAACCCAGAGTCGGGGCAGAAGGGCGACCCAGCAGTACCTGCAGAGAAGTCAATAGGGTAGAGAACCGAGCTGGAGGGAGCAAACAGCCCCCTGCAAAGTGTCAAACAGGCCTCCGATAAACTGAAGTCCCTGAACAGGAACCAGATGAGAAATGGCCAGATCCAACATGAATCCCAGATCCTGGAACAAGGCCATCGATGCCACGACTGCCAGAAGAGCCTCAAGGAGGGTCGAAGCAGAAACCGTACAAAAGCAACATAGGGAAACACAGGGAAACCCAGATCCAGCAAATCCCCCACAGCAGGAGCCAACACCGTGGAAAAACCCAGGGAACAGTAGAGAGGCCGAAAGGCAACACCTGAAACTGGTAATGGAACCCGTCCATCGCAAACCACAGGAACCGCTGACCTGCCGGATGGACAGGAACATGAAAACAGGAGACCTCCAAATCCAGGGAAGCCAAAAAATAACCCACCAGGATGAGAGAAACGACAGACTGCAAGGGGATCATCCGAATATGACCCATCCGCACCAACCTGTTCAAAGCCCGAGGATTCAGAATCGAGCGGAAGGAACCATCCGACACCGGGACCAGGAACAGAGAAGAATAGAACCCCAAGCCCCACTCTGCCATCGGAACCAGCAAAACAGTGCCCTGTGACACAAACAGGCCAACGCCAGAGAAGATGGCAGAACGCATCACAGGGCCTACGGACAACGGGCTAACTTCGAAAACAGTCCAAAGGGACGGCGGCTCCGGAACGGAATCCGGTAACCAAGATCGATGACCGACAGGACCCACCAGTCGGAAAACAGACCTAACGAACAGTACAGGAACAACTGAGCCCCCAAAATTGCCAGAGAAACACTAGGAGTTGAACACATAAACTTCTGAGGAAGAGACCACAATTGCAACCACCAGGCCACAGTGACTCCTCCTGGACAAAATAGATAGACCCCAGGAACCAGAGGAAAATGAGTAACAAACATCGTCAGATGATACCGCTTCCTCAGAAAATGAGAAATCCCCCGCATGGTGACCTCAAGCCATTCGACAGCCAGAACCCCCCAGATGACACAATGGAAAGGCAAGTCCTGAACTACCGAGGAACGACACAGAGAGTAACCCCACCCAGACAAGGAAGTAGGCTCAAACTCCAGAACCTCGCGAAATGGACCAACCTGTCCGAAAAAACCTCTCCCTGGACAAACCCACCAGCAGGTAAATGACCATGTACTCAACATCCTCCGCAGAGGAGGAAACAGAGGGCTCAAGCAGTGCAGCCTGCATGGGAAGTCAGTATAGCAGAATGAACCAAATCTTGCAAGCTCAGACCTGGAAATCTGCAACAGGTCAACCACCTGCAGTTTCTGAACATGATGATGCATAGACAAAGAATATGCAGGCACTGGAGCAGAATCCTCAACACCCATGGCCACATGCAACATGAATCAGGAAGCCACAGCACCCACCAGGAAGTGCCCAGAAAGTCCTCTAAAAAACTGCCCCCAAACAACCAAGTCACAGCAACACAAGACCTGGGAAATAAGAAGGAAGGCACAGCCCTGCAGTCTCCCCCACACCCACAGAACAAACAATATGACCATGGGAGCCGGATGTCGCTAGAAGACCCCAGCACCGGAACGGTCCGAGACCAGAACGCAAGAGTAAGCACCCCGCTCCAGCCCAGCACATGCATGGGGAGAGCGTTCTGTCCATGGAGCAGGAACGCGGCTGACAGGAAGACCGGTGCGGCTGCACGCAACAAAAGCATTAAAAGAAACACAAAACACCAAGGAAAAGAAAAAACTCACGGCACCAAAAAAAAAAACAGGTCTTCCAACTCGGGAACCGGCAAGCAGGAAACACGGTGCACACCAGCATTCCGACAGACAACAAAAAAAGCAGCCATGGCGGTGGGTGGGAGGGACTTATGTGAACTTTGAAATTATTCTAAGCGTTCTGATTGGCAGTCAGGAGGCAGGATTGCCTCACTATGTTAGGACTGGGACGAGGAGGACCCATGAGGGGGTAATGGGCAGGTAATAGAGTTCTTTCCTTGGCAATATGTGTGGGCTTGTGTTTCCACCCCTGGCATCTGCTATCTGCCACTCAAGGTACTAAGCTACAACTCAATTTCTCCTGGATAGGGAGGACCTCCATGGCCATTCTAGTCATGAAGGTGGACTTGGCATTTGATAGGCCCGCTAATTACAATAAGGACATTATATGCATTACGGTGGTCCTGTCATGACTGGTTTCTAATTAGCATGCTAAGTATTTTCTATGCATAATGGGGGCCATGCTATTTTGTAGGATTATGGCTGTAGGAAAGTAAATTATTAATTTGGGGAAGGGTACGCCACTAGATTAATAGGACATTTTCTTGTGAGGTTACAACACAGTTCAAGTCTGCCTAACCCCTCATTATTATGGAACAAGCAGCAGGGTTTTCTCCAGAGAAATGTGTGATAGGTTCAATCAGTACCAAACACCATTAAAGTCAAGAAACAACACAATACATCATACATAATTTCAATTTATTAAAATTAAAAAAAGTAATAATCGGAAATGACATCAAGTGTAAACATCTAAATCAGTCGGATAGTTCTACTGCAAGACGAGGTTTCATGGCTCAAGACATAATCACAGTCAGGTGGGAAGCCAGCAGAAATTATATAATTACTACTGGGGCTCTCAGGCACCATTGAGTATGTTTCGTTTTAAAAGTAACCTTAAATACATATACCAATAATAAACTACATTCACCCATTGAGCTATTACATAAAATAGAACTTTAAATTAAGTTTATAGCATTCTAAAACACTCTTCCCATACCTAGCCCTCTCCAGAAGAAACCACAACTTCATCTCTGATGAAAACCCCATTCTACCCTTTAATATTGTGCGCATCCGATTTTTATACATCTAACACACAGCACGTGGCAGTACAACTTTCCCTTACGTGTTACTGCAGTGTACACAACCAACCAATTCACAATAGGAGGACCTGAATTCACTTTTTACCAATCGTATGTGGGTGGTGCAAATTTACACTGCAGGCCACTTGTGCTAGCCAACTGCCAGGCACATGTTATACCACCTTATCATTGCTTTGCATTAAAGTTGAATACGCAAATCGAGTATAACCAATTGTACCTCATGCTACAGTTATAGAGCACACACACACTGAAAGCGTCACAGTGTCCACAGTCCTAATCAGGGCTACTGGAATTATGCGATTGTGCGGACGTGGCAATTTTTGCATAGTTATAGATTTGTCACATAATCCACCATCTGCCACATAATCTGCAGATTTTAACAAATAAAATTTTGTTTCTAGCTCAAACTGAACAAATGTTACTAAAAATGCAGCGGCACACCCTTTGCAAAGCTGGACTGGCCACTTTTCTGTTGTTTATCGCGTGGGTGTTAACCTGGTACTAATGGGGTGCACCCAATGCTCATACGGTGTTATAAAGTATAAAAAGGAAGAAATAATGCAGTAATACATTACAAAATGTACCGCATTAAACCACATAATTGGCCTTTTCTTGCCACATAAAATATTAAACCCTGTTGCATAATTTGGCACTCTTGTGCCGCATAATTGCAGTGGCCCTGGTCATAACAACACCAGAAAACATTCCATAAAAAGGTGAAATATCTAGGAAGACCATGCAGAAAAGGAAATATTGCTACCATGGACATTTTACTGTTCCAGCATAAGGTGTCCCTACAATGTATGGTCGAGCTGTGCTTCCTGCTGCTCATTCACTAACTCAGAAAACTTCCTGAAGATAGTATAATGCCTTAACACCAGGGCAAGTTATGCTCTGTGCCTATGGACACATTTAATTTATGATTTGGCTTTAATTCTGCAGGCAGGACCTCACACATGCTAACAGAATTCACGTGCAGTATTCACGATTTGTGTGCATTAAAATAGGAATACCAAATCTGAGCAAAATATACAAACCCCAATCTTCAGAAAAGGGTCCAAAGCGGATCTAGTCAGGCGAATAACTGTAGTGCACGTAACAGTGAAAGCGTGCCTTTCCCTAGTGCAATTTTAGTTCACACATTACTAAAATTAGCTCAGTTACTGAAATGCAACTTTTACGTGTTTGAAATAATGAATGTAAAAAAACCTTTTTTCTTGACTCGTCTCTCTCTGAAACTGTTTGTAAAAACGAGGAGCCCCAGCATATAAAGATTAGATGTTTCTGATAGACTATGTTTAAGTGCTGAGACAAGATCATATGCCAGGGTTATTTGTGAGTGAGTCCCTGAAAAGATCAGTAAATGGAGTACAGAACCCTGGGCGAACTTTGGAGGGCAGACCACTTACCGAATGAATCCATTAAAAGTAGCGAGCTCACTCATCCGTGTTGACAGCCAATTAAAGGTTGAAGTGTCTTTGTGTGTGAAAGTTTCCTTGTGATATTACCTCGGGCAGTGAGTAGGAAACAATTTCCACGACGGTGTTTATCCCCAGCGGATTGACAGCCGAAGGAGGAGGAGTATGCGGATCTATCTACCTTTATTTGGCATTTAAGGTCAGTGAGTACAAACACATCTTGGTCGGAGGTTTACACAATAGAACTGCAAACTTTACACAATATAAGTACAAACGCTACACAGTGTAAATACAAACGCTATACAATGACTATTTACACAGACCTTTTATTTCACCCAGTCCATTATGAAAGATTGCATATTTTAATGTTCATCGAGTGATGATATTTCTAAATATACTATTCAAAGCCTATTCCTATTTTACCCATTTTCATGATATTTACTTACAGAAGCATCATGTGCCACTTCTTCTGGTGTAAGTAATGTGTACAAGAGTTTCACTGAGCACCCTTTCAGAAGGCGTGGCCTGGGACTGCATTCTTACACCAGTCATGCAACAAGGCAGAACATCGTGGCTGCCTTGTGCTATCCATGAACCACCAATCTCAGGCTCCTTAACGTGTTTCAAACTCTGCTCTGGTGTCTTGCCTCCCCCACCCCAGTGGCAAAACAGCCCTCAAAAGTCTCAGAATGGTTTTAGAGAACATGAAAGTGGTAGTGCCCTGGCCGCTACACGAAGGTGGGAGGGGAGAGGGTGAGCACCGCAAGAGGAGAGGCCCAATGAAGTACCCAAAAGAGGATTAGCGGGCGAGCAGAACAAAGTTGAGGTAGTGTTACATCTGGTGGTTAAAGTGACCATGAACTCGTCTGTCCAATATTAATCGGGGACGCTCAAAAATCTTACCTGCTGCCACTTGGTTAAGGCTGTCGGTCCTGCCGTGAGGGGAACGGCGTTTCCATTATCGACACCCGACAGGAGGCCCGCGATTCACTTGCACAGCCGTGAGGGAAACGGCCAGCGATACTCCAAATCCCACAATCCCCTGCCCCAGGCGCCTGCCATCCACGTCACCAGGCTGCGCCGGGGGGGATTAAAGACCGCCTCCACATCCGCAGCGCGGGACGCGCGCGGGCGAAGCCCGGGCAAGGGCGGGCCCGTCCTTGCCCGTCATAGCTCGGAGTAGGCTGGGCTGGGCCATGTTATTTGGCTAGTGCCCACCGGAAGAAGGGTCGGTGGAGTAAAGCAACTAGATCTAAGGTACTGTATTTGATACGTACAGGATTCTGTGGTCCTCATTTGGTGTGTTTGTGCCCATAGGGACCCCTGTGGATTGATATAACCCCCTCAATCGGTTGAAAATGAATAAGATCAAGGGTAACCTGGGAAATAGGGTGGCGAGTACTTTGGATGCTTCTTTAACTAAGGCAAACTCTGTATTGACGCAAGAGATTTTGGACACTGAAAGTAGACTCTCCTTAGATTTCCAAAGCTCCAGGAATAGGTTATCCGTATCACCGGAATTCCCCTCACTATCAGAACCAGGAGTCACTGTTGGTTCCTCCATCAACACAGTATCTTTGCAGCCCCCTGAGGAGACAATTACTTCTGCGGCTGAGGAACAAATGACTGTGGACAAAGGGATGACTACCAGGGGGAAACAGGGTAAAAATAAAACAACTACGGCTTTAAATTCCAGAAAGAAGGGAAAAAGAGATTGTAAGCCTCTGGGTGTACAAGAAAGCGAGGCGGGGAGAACAGTTGTTGTTCAAACCCCAGATAACATGGATATTGGTAACAACACAAGGGCGAGACGGGTACCTAAGAACGCTTTAGTTGATGGTCAGGTACACGAGTGTAACCTAGAAAAGTTTGAAATTCTATTACTAAAGGTTTTGGACCCGATTATAAAAAAGCTTACCAGCATAGAAGACAGATTAACACTCTTAGAAAGGAATAGTGGGTGCAATCCTGACACTAGATCTGCGACTCAAAAGAATAATACAGGAGAAATGTCTCTAAGTGGTATTTCAAAGGCACATAATGATGATACAACTACGAGAATAGAGGCCTTGGCCAATATAGCTGTCCAGCCCCTTTCAGTGACCGAAACCATATCCCTACAGGGGCCACAGGAATCTAAAAAAAGAACCATTGATAGACCAACCACCAATCGGCAACCGATTTCTCCTGATCAATATCCTCAGGAAATCCATTCGATTGATCTCCCAATGGAGTCCTCACCTTATACTGTAATTCTGAGTAATGTCCCCCCATTGAAGGAAGGGGTTACAGAGGACTTTGGTCAACTTAAAAACAAACTGAATCAATGGTTTACCAATAATCTATATAGGGGACAGGATGTTAATAGATTCATAATAATGGCCCGTAGAATCAAATGGATTGGCAAAAGGTCCAAATCATACATAGGAGATTGTATTGTCGTGAATTTTGATAATCCACACACTGCTAAAAAAATACTACAGGAGTTTCACAAGGGTTACCTGGGTTCGAGTTCCAACATAGTCATCTTGTCCCTTGGTTATTTTTATCCCCAAGAATCTTGGTTGATTAGACCTGATACCAGTAGCAAAGGTCTTATATATCCAAGAGACACTAGGAGACAGAACCCCAGTTACCAACCATCTACCCGCCCTCAACCACTGAGAAACAGGGCTGATTCCCTTTTTCCTCGATGTCTGGAATTAACTAATAGATTTTTGCCATTATCAGATATCAATGAGTGTGATTGACTAATCCCTCAGGCATCAAATGAAATAAGGTCCCATACCCCTATACAGGTTCCAAGTAAAGATTTTGTAACGGATAGCCTATTGACTCCTAGAAATAACATCCTTTTCTGGAACATCGCCGGGTTGGCTAGGAAAAGCAGTGATCCTCGTTGGGTTGAGTTTGTAAAGCAGTTTATGATTATAAGTCTCCAGGAAACGTGGGACACGGATAATAATCACTTTTTAGATGGTTATAAGGCCTTTTTTGTTCCGGCCTCTCCTTCGGCCAGTGGCAGGCCTAAGGGAGGTCTTGTAACTTATGTCTCACTAGATATTAAATGTGACGTGCGTTTGATTACGCACTCCCATCCTGGAATTTTAGCAATTATACTAAGGAAGGGGCATGTAGAATGGGGGATAATAAATTTTTATAATTCCCCATCCATTTTGGAAGAAGGAGGAAACATTAAGTCCCTGGCTACATTCATAAAAAAACATTTGTCTAATTACCAGCATAGTTTGGTAATTACCGGAGACTTTAACATTCACCCTTGCGGTAATCCCTCTACCACTTGCCTAGCAAATCTAGGTTGCCCGTTAATATCTGGCTTACATTATGAACATACATTGCGGGGGAGGAACTAAATGATTTCTTGTGTGAACACGATATGGGGTCAGTGATGTCTTATATGAGTCCGTCCACACTGTTTACTATCCCTACATTTATAGGTAAAGGGAATGGTACTTTTATTGATTATATTTTGATTTCATCTTCCTTTGTACCCCTTCTAGGGGATTTTTCTATTTTAACCAACGAATTTAGCGACCACAATCCGCTGTCGGTTTATCTTGGGGGTATTCTGTCTGATCCCATTTGTAATAAACCAGTCACAGGAGTTTTAAGACCCACCGATGGAAAAAGGAGGTTAAGGTGGACCCAAATATCACCCAGTGTTTTTAAAGAAAATGTTAAGGCCCAGTGTTCAGGAGAAATAGCCATTTGTACAACTGCTGGATCTACTGCTAGTCGCGTTTTGGACGCTTTTTCTAATCTGTCCACAAAAGTTTCTGAACTACTGTCAAAAAAATCAGGCCATACTGTTAATCATGGCCCCAAATGGTTTGATAAAAATTGTTCACAAGCGGCCAAATTTCTAAGAGAAGCACTGGCAACAAAACCCAGAGACCTATTGGCTGTACGTACCTTGAGAAAGTCGTACAGGGATGCCTTAGCCCTTCGGAAGTCTTCTTTAAAAGAAGAGAACTAGTTGACAGTAGCACCTTAAAAGATAGTGCTAGGTTCTGGAAAGTTGTAAATGGTCCCTTATTCCATCAGGTGGGAGCTGATGGTCTGGTGGCTCACATTGGTGAAGGTGAGTGGCTGCACCATTTTAAAGTAATGTTTGATAGCCCGTCTGAATCACATGCTAGTAGAGTGAATTGTGGAGATGTTCCAATTATAACCTTCACTGTACCAGAGATCTTAGATGGAATTAATGGTCTGACAAGTAATAAAGCTCCGGGACCTGATGGAATCCCTCCAGACCTATACAAGTCAGACCCTCAATTTTGGGCATCCATTCTTTGTCCGGTCTTCAACGCGGCTGCCACAGAAGGATGTTTAAATAGTTGGGCACTGTCCACTATAGTACCGGTGTTTAAGAAAGGTAACAGAAATGACACCAGTTGCTATAGACCAATATCACTTATTGATTCAGTTGTGAAGGTAATGGGGCGGGCTATCTTAAATAGACTGAAGGATTGGGCAGTTGATAATAAGACTTTAACAGACTGTCAGTACGGTTTTCACGCAGGGCGTTCAACCATTACACAGTGTCTTAACCTGTACCTACTGCTCAATAAATACACTGTGGTACATCCTGGCTCGATTCACCTCGCCTTCATGGACCTCTCGTCAGCCTTTGACTGTGTCAACAGGTCAAAACTCTGGCAGGCCATGGAGGCGAGAGGGGTGGACGTGGGGTTAATAAATTTCTTGCTGGATTTACATTCCTCAACCCGAGCAAACGTTAGGTATGGCAAAGATCTGAAAGTTACGACAGACTTCACCATTAAGAAAGGTGTTAGGCAGGGATGCATTATGGCTCAGTTTTTATTTAATTTTTACATCAATGATCTTGAGAGGACCCTGGTAGAGACTGGTGCTGATTTTCCGCGCATAGCGGGACGGGCTATTCCCGTTCTGCTATACGCGGATGACGCCGTATTACTCGCAAGAACTGAAATGGGGCTCCAGACCCTGTTAAACTCTTTTCATGGGTTTATGACTAAGCTAGACTTAAAAATAAATAGTACAAAGTCTTATACCATGAGCTTGGGCAAACGCCCTGGGAAGACATTTTTATTCAAAACAGGGGGAGATTTAATCCCTAGCACCAAGGTATTCTTTTATCTAGGAGTTCTATTTGACGATAAACTCAAGTGGGATGCCGCGATAAATAAAAAAAGGGGTGAGATGGCTCGGGCAAATGCTGCAATATTTAACTTTGCTTCCAAAATAGGGAAGAAACCGACCGGGGCCATGCTTCAGGTCTACAGAGCAAAGAGTATTGCGATAGCAACTTATGGTAGCGAGTTGTGGGGACGTGGTATGGTAAATTCTATACAGGTCGAGGAAAATAAGTCCCTAAAAAGACTTTTATGTGTCCCGCAAAGTACTCCAAATTTGGTGGCCCACGAAGAACTGGGAGTACCTTACATAACCGACCAGTTAGCAATGAGCCCCATGACTTTTTGGCTACAATGCTGGCTCAATCCAGACATACCGTTGACACAAGATATATTACGGGATTGTCTGGCTTTAGAGAATAAGGCACGAATTCCTTGGTTTTCCTACATCAAAAAGGGTTTTGAACTAATTGGAAGGAGTTCCCTGTTCTTTAAGCCTAAAGAGATCCTTAAAAAAGATGTCCCATTGGTTAAATCCCTCTTTTTGAATTTTAGGACGCATGAAAGAGAAGGGATTGAGCTTACTAAACCTAGTGTCCGGACACACCTCGCCTTAATAACTACCCCTGCCGCTGAGCCTTATCTAATGTCTACTCTTACTACCCATGACAAATTTCTATTAACCAGATTTAGATGTAACACATTCCACCTTTTAGTGGCCAGACCTAAAGTGGGTTACTCGGGACAGATGCTACCAGTATGTGGTTGTGATGGTGATTCCACACAAAATTTAGTACATTTTATGTTTTTTTGTAAATTTTATTCTGTTCCAAGGAAAACCTACCTGTTACCTATTTTAAAGATAATGAATTTCACCCAAGTTAAACCTGCTTTAATGTTTTTACAATTATTGCATATGGATTGTACATATTTTATTGTCCGTTTTTTAAAATCTATAATGAAATCAAGAGCAGATATGGATTGTTAAACTGTCAATGAAACTTTATTATTTTATAATTGGGCTGTGTCCTTTAACTGTGTATGTATGTGACTTTTTATGAATTTATATACTAAATTCGAAATACAGTATTTCTTGACTTGACTTGACTAATCGGACAGATTCCTCCCCACTCTCGTGATATCAAAGCTGCTGTGTCAGTATTATGGAAACCTGCATGACCAGAACCTGGAAATAGGCGAGTGCATCTAGGTGCAGCTAAATTCTAATCTAGGTTTGAGAGTTACAGGCCAACAAGAAACGCAGGAGTATTATCAGGAAGACCAGGCAGAGATTGAGAGAGACCGTGGTGAACGTCTCCTCCACAAAAAAACGGACTACCTTGGCTGTACAAGTCCACAAAGCTCCGCCAATGTTATTTCTACCATTCTGTGTTTCACAATGGGCCAAAGTGAACATTTCAGAAATGTTAACAAACCCAAGCAATTAATCATCAATATTGTAGAAGAACGAAGGGCGGGGTGGAAGACCACCCTTGTCAGCTTTCTAGGCCAGTGAAGGAGAGAACTGGTTCAGCCGACATACACGGAGCATTTCAAATGTAAGTAAGAGGGCTCAAGGGCAGCCACACAATCTGTGTTACATTTCGCCTTATGTCCATTTTAGAGAACAGTGGGAGACAAACGAGGGAGGATTTTGAATATAATAGTCAAGACATTGCTTTCAGGGGAGGTTTGCTGGGACTGAGCTGCTCTCACGGGTACTTATATCATCTAAACACCGTAACACAAAATCACCTCTACAAGAGGTGCACGGAGAAGAACGCTCCCCCCCCCCCAATCTCCAGATTTATTAGCTAAAAAGATCATGACCCTTAACTTGACAAGCTCTTTGCTCAAACCATCAGTCCCTTGCTTCATTTCCGACGATGTGAACAACTAGGCTCAACATTAAAAAAAAATCCGTGGCAGCAGTAAAAAGTGGAATTTCCTGTCAATTCATCTTTGTATGGAAGCAAATCTTTTTCAGTCTAAAAAGCACATCAAAACTTATTTGCTTAACTAGAAATTTCCTCATGTTTGGCCAGGCCGTTTTACCTTTAGCATAAAGTATCTTTGCTATAAATTCCACTCTATAAGTAAACTATAATAGGAAATAACCTGGTCTTCACCAGCTCCCTAATCTGAGAGATGAGGACCAGGGCTCAGGGTTTCACAATGCAGGAGTCTGGTACTTTGTAGATGCCTCCAAGGTATCTGGGGGTGTTACGTCCCAGGATATTTCCACTTGCCATGATGTGTTAACTGAGACTCTAGCAGTGTAATCATCTGTACTGGTTTTTTTTTTAGTTGTCTTAACCTCTGCTTTTCCTTCATTGCTTCAACATTCAATGCTTCCAGCACAGTAACATTTTCTACAATCTGATCCATTTCCACTGCAGAACCCTAAAATCAAATATATAAAATATCTTACTCTGTAATAACTTTCTCCCTGAGACGGGTTCATATTGCACTGCAGAGTAAAAAACCTCTCCATGTCTATCTTTTTACTCCATTTGTGAATTTACAGGGCCCACCTTTCAATGTCAAAGGTGAGAGTGTTGGTGTTTCCAATTTACCGGAACAATGGCCACTCAACCTGCAATGGACAGGTGACTACCTACACCTCATTGACTTCCGGGTACACATGAATAACAATCAAGCACCATCACAAAGGAGGTGGTGTACCTCTGAGTCAGAGTAGAGTACACCACAATCATCCCATGTGCAACGATTGTCCAATTTTTTGTAAATATACAATGCTATAATTAAAATTCTACATACATGAATCTACTTACAGTATTAACTGAGAAAAAAAGATAACATGTACACACTACTCAACTGACAATTAAATAATAATGTAACAAAAGACAGTGACAACCAAGGACCATCGGACGCAAACATATCCGGAAAAACACCACAATACCAATGTAATTACTGTAGCAATAGAACGGTCTAAACAATGAATACACATACACTTCTTGCGATCACTACCGGATTGTGAGCACCAAACTTTATAATGGAGGATTGTAATAATCAGGGGTCCAGGAAGTCTCATCACTGTTTGTGTGTTGGATGTAATGCCCTAAATGGCCAAGTGTATGCCCAGACATGGGTCTTTCGCTCATTGTGCCACTGAAACCAAGCTACACCAAACTGAAGAGGTCCACTCAGGCCGAAACAGGTCTTGGATTGCTTGTGTTCCAGTTCAGTGAGGAGTTCAGGTTGGACTGTTCAAATTGGAGCCGAACCAAGACTCATTTGTGCATGACTGGGTCTAATTTGAGGTGACATGTTGGGCAAAAGAAGGAAGGGATGGAATGCTACTCCAAGCAATTGATAGTGGTTAGAGAAACAGCAAGCATTCCTCCCATCACCTTTTGGGTGTTTGGCCCAGGATGTTTAGCCTATCTTCTGGTTTAGGATTAGGAGGAGTTAAAAAGGAATCTCACAGGAACTGGGGGGCCTAAAGGCCTCAGGTGTACAAGAACTTATTTAGGGTTGGAACCAACCTTAATAGAGAATGAGGAGGCATACTGCAGGTAAATCCACTAGCACTGGAGTGCAAGCCCACCATCACAAAGGGCTCACACTGGATCTCTCCGGCCTTTTTAAAATAGCTAGACTACTGGTAAATTGAGTGTTTGACCTCTATAGCAAAGCATAGCCAAACAATAAACACAGCAAGTAAAATGAAGTGCAGAGAGTCAATCTCCTTACTTGACAGTCAACACTCCAAACTCTTGTGTAGCAGTAGGTTCCTAGAGGCAGCATGCTACTGTTCTCCGGTGAGCACTTGTGCAAAATGCATTTTTAGTTGTTATTTTGAACATCAGTTCTTATATTTTGTATTTACCCGAGATCTTGAATTGCGAACTTTGGTGCCTTTCTACTTTTGTTTCAAGTCAGCACAAACAGACTTGTTTTGCTCGTACTTTTACACACCTAATGTTGACATATCTGCTCTTTGCCCATCTGAGGCTTATCCCTGATCCACTTGCAATGTTTATACTTGATTGTCCGATTGTCTGTCAATGTATGAGAAGGAACAAGCAATGTCCATTTGTAATGTTTATACTCATTTGTTCGATTGTCTGTCAATGTATGAGTAGGAACCAGCAATGCTCAATGATAATGTCTTGGCTTATTTTTCGATTGTCTCTCAGGATATGAGAAAAGAAACAAGGCTTATCCTGGTTACCTAATCAGGGTTTTTTTTTATTATAGTTTTTTACATGACAAACATGACACTTGCGGGTATCAGAGCGCTAACAGAATTGCAACGTGCCAAGCAGTAAAAGCATTAGTAACATATTCACTACAAGTTTACTAACAGTCGGAGAGCAAGGTTACATCATTATTAACAAAGTAATGTCACAGTTCATCCACAGCAAAACAAGGCAGAGTTGAGAAGCAGTGGGGTAACGTCGGTATTGCATGAAGGAGCATATTAGATAGCCAGAGATAGGTGGTCATGTATGCGACTGAGGAGAGTAGAGTCATGTGATCTAGGGGAGGAATTTGTTCATGAGGACGTCTTTGGCTCCTTTCTTGAATGAAATGGTCAAGGGATTTCTTCTGATTTCTGGAGGTAAAGTGTTCCAGATTTTCAGGCTATCCCACGTTTGTAGGTTTTCATCTTGTGGAATCTCTGAGGTTTCACAAGAAAGGTGTTTGAGCTTCTGGTTGCTCTGGAAACCTCTCGAGAGTTCGAGCTTCTGGACAAGTATGTTAGAGGTATTATGGTGGACGGCTTTGTGCATCATGCAGGCAATTTTTAGTTGGATTCTAGCTTTATATGGGGGCCAGTTGAGGTATTTGAGATCTGGGGTGATGTGGTTGTATCTTTTTGAGCCCGTGATGAGTGTGGCGGCAGAGTTGAGTGAGGCCCTTAGACTGATCCTTTTTGTAAATATTTTACACATCCCCAGCCTCTGCCACATGTATAAATAACCTTGCAGATCTTTGTACGATGCCCACTCTTTTCTTAGCCATCTTGGTGCTGTAAATATGTGCACCCACGCGTCAATAATAAATACGTGATACCTTGGCAGACCTCTGACTACTGGCATCTTTGTAAGATGGAGACTAAAGGTATCTGATTTCCACACCTCAAAGAAGTCTATGTCCAAATAGGTGCTCAGTAAACTACGGCATGTGCTATACTTCAAATCTACTCTGAATTTGCCAATCTTATGGGCTGTTTCTTAAACTGTGCTGATTTTCATAACAATATTATAGTCAAAACCTCCAGACTAGTTAAGCCTATGTAGGCTCTACTCAGGCTTAGAGGTGAGCGATGAAACGTCTAGTCACAGACTTCTCAGAAAACATACAACATGCCCCATTCATTCCTGATTGTTGTGCAAAAGATAACGCCACCAAATTCATATCCATGCTTCATACCGTCATAATGGAGTTGCATTGGCGCACAGTAACTACACGTGCACTTTTACTGGCCTTTTAGTGGCAGACTCAGCGCACACACATTAATAATTGTAGATTTAGGGTAAACCTTTAAGTTGTGAACCAGATGTAAGAATAACAAGCATTTGCAATGCAATAGGTCTCGCATTCACATCAGTTTGAGCTATGGGCATTATAAATGACAATGCCTTTTATTTATGTTTGGGTTTTAAAAAATAAATAAAAGGCATTGTCATTTACAATACTAATAGTTTAAACTCTCACAAATGTAAGACCTTTTGCATTGCAATAAAGGGCCTATGTGAATTACACAAACACAAAGCGTGAAGCGAGAGTTACATATGATCGAGCTATGAACACTAACAAAGTGCTCCAACACCTTTCACACTGTGATTACACTGTTGCGGCTCAGGAGGAAGAGCGGGGGGCTATTTCCTGCCCTCTCCGTGATTTGAGTGTGCAGTGTGGAATTGCGTAATGTAATTGCCATCTGTGACCTAACAAAAAACGCTTTAGCTATAGTAGGGCCCTGTCGTCACCCCCTGGTGCAGGGCGGGGTATGCTTTATGTCAGGCATGGAGGGAGGGAGGGATCGTCTAGGCTGAAGCTCCGGCCTCGTACAGTGCCTCTGCTATTACTAGTGAGCAAGAGGCGCTGAGGTGGTGGTATTGGTATTGGTGGTGGCGGTATTGGTGGTGGCGGTATTGGTTGAGGTGGTGGTATTTGTGGTGGCGGTATTGGTATTGGTGGTGGTGGTATTGATATTGGTGGTGGTATTTGTATTGGTGGTGGTACTGGTATTGGTACTGGTGGTGGTGACAGTATTGTTGGTGGCAGTGGTATTGGTGGTGGTACTTGTATTGGTGGCGGTGCTTTTGGTGGTGGGATTGGTAGTACTGGTGGTGGTGGTATTGGTGGTGGGGTATTGGTGGTGGTGGTATTGGTGGTGGTGATGATAGTATTGGTATTGGTACATGTGGTACTGGTATTGGTGGTGGTGGCGGTGTATTGGAATTGGTGGTGGTGGTATTGGCTTTGGTGGTGCTGGTATTTATGGTGGTGGTATTGGTGGTGCTGGTATTGGTGGTGGCGGTATTGGTATTGGTGGTGGCGGTATTAGTGGTAATGGTTGTGGTGGTATTGGAGGTGGTATTGTTATCAGTGGTAGGGAGCGACCCTTGACCCTGTGTTCAGGCAGGTCGCTCCCCACGCCGCACAGCTAGCTCCACCTGACTGTGCCCGCGCCCTTCCTCCCACTGCTGCCACGAGTTCAAGCCACTTGTGGCCGCTCTTGTTTCCCGCTGCATTTTGCCAACACTTCTGGGCTACTGTATTGCCTCCTCCTGCTCTGCTGTATTTTGTTTTCCCCACTCTGCTGTATTTGGCTTTGTTCTATTGTTTTGATTTTGCTCCTGTAAGCCCCCTGTTTCCTTTTCCCCCACTCAGTCTGTTTTTTCCCACCGCTGCCTCCCGTGCAGCTCAGCCCCCCCAATCGCCCATTCGCCCTTCCCACCCACCTCCCAGCTGCTCCTCCCTCCCTCCTCCCCTTCTTAATGGCAGACGCACGTAGCGGTCGCGCCGCTGGCACGCCGAAGGAGCGCCTAAGGCAAGCCCGTCTGCGCCCGTCCGTGGCTGGACCATGTCCAGCGCCAGACTCCCTGGTCCCCGCAAGTGCCACAGCACCAGATGCCGCTACGACGCCACCCTCCTCCACTCACTCAATGCCGGACAATCTACCGCCTGCTTCCAGGCCACCCCGAAGATCACCCATGGACCCTTCACCTGCCGAAACTGCAACTTCACCAGCCAGCGCACACCAGCGCGACCTGACCCTCCCACCAGGGCAGGACACAACCACCTCAGATGCATACTGCTCAACACCCGCTCAGTCCACAAACACGTCGAACTCTTGGACCTTCTCGATAAGGGTGGGCGGAAATTGCAAAAGTGCCTTTCGCAAAATATCGCGAAATGGCAAAACATCTCCACAATCGCGCGAAATTTCGCGTGATCGCAGAGATTTTTGTTTGCTGCTGATTAATGCGTTACTGAATTTGACCTTCAACTCGGGCACCTGCTTTATTCATATCTGTAAGACTTGTTGGGGTTTAATTTTTGTGACAGGAGCATTGTGCCAGAATGAATCCTGCCCTGCATATTTACCCAAGAAGATGCCACCTTTTTGTACAATACCTCTACTTAACTGGAGTACTTTCTACTGGCTAATCAGTAAGTGCTACCTCGTTGGGTAAATGTATAGTGCTTTTCCTACACTACAGCTGCGTAAAGGGCCAGAAGAGTTGTCTATAGCGACCATGTGTGTCTGTAACGTTGCCACAGCACCGACGGGCGCCGGGGTCCCTCAAGTTAGCTGTCCATCATAGTGGGGGAAAGGGCGGGAAGACGATGCACACCGCTGGGGTGGGGGGTGTGGGGCCAAACTTGAGGGGCTTCCATGCAGTTCACATGTCTCTTGTTTATAAAGGGCCAGAGACGGATCAGAGCAGCAGATGAGGAGACAGAACCTCCTGGTGTTAGGAACTACACGGGGATTGCGCTCGAGAAACTCATGGATGCACAGAGCTCCATCAAGGATGACAGCAAATTGTTGACGGTAGAAGATTTGGGGAGAAAGCACACCTGCCTAGGTGACATTTTCGTGAAAATGTCAAATTTTCGCAATTCCCGCGAGCGGAACGGAAATTGTCGCCCACCCTTGCTTCTCGACTCATCCTCCCGGATGTCGCCTTCCTGACGGAAACCTGGCTGAACCCCTCATCGGCACCTGACATTGCCATAGCCATCCCAGACGGCTACAAGATCAGACCGGGAGGAGGAATCGCCATCATCCACAGGAATACCCTCAGAATCTCGACCAGCATCGAAGACACCCTCAGCACCGCCGAACACCTGCACTTCCAGATCCACATCGATCCCAACACCACCCTCAGAGGAACCCTCGTTTACGGACCCCCCGGAGTCCGGCCACAGTTCAGCGACTCCATCACCAGCATCATCAGCTCGTAAGCCTTGGCCTCCACAGACTCCATCCTCCTCGGAGACCTGAACTTCCACCTCGAGAACGCCAACAACATTAACTCCACCACCCTGCTCGACAACCTCGCTAACCTCGGGCTCAAACAGCACGTCAAGACACCCACCCACTCCGCGGGACACACACTCGACCCCATCTTTTCCGCCAGCAACCACATCATCTTCAACCACACCACCGAACTCCACTGGACCGACCATCACTGCATCTACTTCTCCTTCGAGAAGAACACCGCACACAACCACCCGCAACGAATTCCCCATCGCAGCTGGAACAAGGTCACTGAAGATCAGCTAATCACCACCCTCGCCCGAGACCCACCTACCGACCACACCGACACCGACACCGACACAGCCGACCCTAACCTCAGCCAATGGATCAACGACTGCGCCAACACGCTCGCCCCGACCAAGAAACTCTCAAACAGATGCACTGACAGAAGGGCCATTTGGTTCACCTCTGCACTCCAGGCATCCAAGCAGACCTGCCGAAGACTCGAGAAGAAGTGGCGCCACAAACAGACACAGGACAACCACACGGCCCTCAAGAACGCCAGTCGCAGTCACCACCAACTCATTCGAACCGCTAAAAGGACCTCCTTCAAGATCAGAGACATCCACGACAGCTTCAACACCCTGACCTCCCCAACAGCCCAGACCCACTGCCCCCCAGCCACACCGGCCACCTGCTCTCCTGGAACCACATCAACGACGAAGACACCATCAAAACCATGAACACCATCCAGTCCGGCTCACAGTCAGACCCCTGCCCTCACTACACCTTCAACAAAGCTTGCTCCATCATCGCAACCCAACTCCGGAAGATCTTCAACAGCTCCTTCGACATCGCCACATTCCCGTAGAGTTGGAAACACGCCGAAATCAATGCCCTACTCAAGAAACACAAGGCAGATCCAAAGGACCTCAAGAATTTCCGTTGCAGCTCCTTGCTCCTGTTCCCGGAGAAAGTCATCGAGAAGATCGTCAACAGACAACTGACATGCTTCCTCGAAGAGGACAACACCCTGGACCCATCCAAATCTGGATTCCGCAGCAACCACAGCACCGAAACCGCCCTCATAGCTGCCACCAACGACATCAGGACCCTGCTGGACCACGGCGAAACAGCGGCCCTCATCCTCCTAGACCTCTCGACCACCTTCGAAACCATCTGCCACCACACCCTATGCACACGCCTCCACAACACAGGAATCCGCGACAAAGCCCTGGACTGGATCACCTCCTTCCTCACCGACAGAACCCAGAGAGTCCGCCTCCCTCCATTCCGCTCTGAAGCCACCAAGATCACGTGCAGCATACCCCAAGGATCATATCCCTCAGCCCAACCCTTTTCAACGTCTACATGGCACCGCTCACCAACATCGTCCGATCGCATGACCTCAACATCATCTCATACGCCGACGACAGCCAGCTGATCCTCTCCCTCACCAAGGACCCAGCAACCACCAAAGCCAACTTCCACGAAGGAATGAAGGCCATCACCGAAAGGATGAGGAACAGTCGCCTGAAGCTGAACTCAGACAAGACGGAGGTCCTCATCCTTGGCCCCACCCACTCCGCTTGGGACAACTCCTGGTGGCCGGCCACGCTGGGAGCTGTGCCGACACCCACCGACCATCCACGCAACCTGGGGTTCATCCTGGACTCAACACTGTCAATGACCCAGCAAGTCAACACTGTCTCCTCCTCCTGCTTCAACACCCTCTGCATGCTTCGAAAGATCTACAGATGGATCCCTTCAGGAACCAGAAGGACGGTCACCCAGGCCCTCGTCACCAGCTGGCTGGACTACGGCAACGCCCTCTACGCCGGAACCACAGCCAAACTCCAGAAAAGACTCCAATGCATACAGAACGCCTCCGCACGCCTCATCCTCGACATACCCTGCTACAGCCACATCACTGCCCACCTGAGAGACCTGCACTGGCTCCCCGTCAACAAGAGGATCACCTTGAAGCTCCTCACCCACGCTCACAAAGCACTCCACGATGCTGGACCCACATACCTCAAAAAACGACTCACCTTCTACACTCCCAACCACCAGCTGCGCTCCGCTGACCGCGCCCTCGCCACCGTTCCATGCATACACCGAACGACCACCGGCGGCAGATTCTTCTCCCACCTCAACACAAAGACATGGAACACCCTCCCCATCCACCTGCGACAGACACAGGACCTTCTGACCTTCAGAAGACTCTTCAAGACCTGGCTGTTCGAGCAGTAGCAGCCCCCTCCCTTAGAACCTTGAGACCCTCACAGGGGGGTAGTGCGCTCTACAAATGCTTGATTGATTGATTGAGTGGTATTGGTGGTGGTATTGGTGGTGGGGTATTGGTGGTGGTATTGGTGGTGGTGATGATGGTGGTGGTATTTGCATTGGTGGTAGTATTTGCATTGGTGGTGGTGGTTGTATTAGTGGTATTGGTTGTGGTGGTATTGGTGTTGGTGTTGGTACTGGTATTAGTGGTATTGGTGGTGGTTTGGTGGTGGTGTGGTATTGGTGGTGGTATTTGTGGTGGTGGTCTTGGTTCTGGTATTGGTGGTGGTATTGGTACTTGTGGTGCTGGTATTGGTGGTGGTGATAGTGGTATTGGTTTTGGTGGTGGTGGTGATATTGGTATTGGTGGTGGTGATATCGGTGGTGGTATTGGTGGTGGTGGTATTGGTGGAGATGGTATTGGTATTGGCGGTGGTATTGGTATTTGTGGTGGTATTGGTGATATTGGTGGTGGTGATGGTGGTATCAATGGTATTGGTGGTGGTGGTATTGGTGGTATTAGTGGTGGTATTGGTGTTGGTGATATTGGTGGTGGTAATGGTGGTGGTATTGGTGGTTGTAGTATTGGTGATGGTATTGGTGGTGGTGGTGTTAGTGGTGGTGTGGGTATTGGTGGTATTGGCGTTGCTATTGGCTTTGGAAGTGGTATTGTTGGCTGGTGTATTGGTGGTGGTGGTGGTATTGGTGGTGTTGGTATTAGTGGTGGTATTGGTGGTGTTAATGGTGGTGAGTGTGGTGGTGGTGGTATTGGCGGTGGTGGTATTGGTGGAGGTGGTGGTATTGATCATAGCGGTGTTGGTGGTGGTATTGGTGGTGGTGGTAATAAAACAGGCTTTTAAAAACAACCGTCAGGTGGCTTTAGTACAGATTACATAGCACAGATGTGTTGTTGTAAGCTACAGCCCATTAGCACAGGATTACGTGCTATCTGGAATTTACATGACTTAATTTGCTAATCATTTCTAAATACATTTTACTTGGGGGGGTTGAAACAGAGTCAAGATAATGCTGGGTTAAGGTGATAGAAAGCAGGCGCCCGTCTTACGGGGGCAGCCGTGCTGCTTAAAAAAAAAACAAGCGGTTTCAGCTGAAGCAGCACATGTCCGGCCAGCACTAAGAGAAACTCGATAAGGTAAATAGTGCTTACAGACTAATTAACAGGTACCGTGTAACAACCAAAGTAAAAGGGCCAGTCGCCATGGGAGGGTACAAATGAACACATGGCTGTACTAAGGAGGGACTAACCAGCCTATTAACCAATCTGAAGGCATCATTTACAAAAGACAATGACACAAGCCAATGAAAAATATGGGAGGAGAGTGGGCGCAGCTTCTCTCTCATACTCTACTACAGCAGTCTCGCAGAGCAAGCAGCGCAAGCGCGCTGCTGCTAGGTTTGACCTAAAAATGAGTGCGGTTTGGGTAATATTAGCTGAGAAATATAACATGCGGAATTTAGTTATACTTAATCCAGGACATTACATTGGATTCAGCAACAGGTGTGCGAAACAATATTAGATTACATACATGTATTAATATGATTGCCAGACAATCATTGAAAATATATTGCCAAACAAGGAAAGGCTTAAACGTACCAAATGTTTTTTGGCTAATGTTATTATATTTATTGCTCTCTAATAGAAATGTATGATCCCCTGGAGGATTTCAAGACTGCTTGCTAAGTAGGTGAATCTCCGGCAGAGCTAAACCTGGAAAGTGCATGCTGCCAATCCATTACCAAGCCGCTGAGGTGCATAGGTATGTAAGACAAATTTGAGTTAGAAGAGGGTACAAAATCTCCAAATGTTTAAATATATCAATTCATACAAAGAAAGGGTAAAAATTTAGGAGTAACCATCTGCCATAGAAAACGAATATTACTTCAATAGGAGTAAAAAGACACTGGAATTAGGTAGCAAAATCAAATGTCATCTACAAATCCTTTCAATGAAAATATATAATTGATTTCGTTGTTTAATACAAGAGGATCAGAAGAAACAAAAGACCGATAAAACACTTCTGTGAAAGAGCCTCTTTTTAAATAGTCCCCATTTTTGATGCATGGGTTCTGCTATTTTTTTTACACTGTGTACTGGGACACTTGCTAACAAGGCTCCAGTGCATTTGCATGGATCCCTAACATGTTGAAATAAGCTTACTCCCGAGTTGCCAATTTACCCTTCTAATAAGGCCATAGTAAATGGAATGCATGGAAAGTTAAATGTCACCTATGGACTACGTGAGATTTGTGTTGTCAGAACAGAACCTTGGTCCCAAGGTTCTGTTCAATTGTTGTAATATGAATGATGGCCAGTTTATGCTGAAGCTGGCAAGGGAGTCACGCTTCAGTGGGCTGAACTAAAAAGCTTCAAAAGGCTTCAAGTGTGTGGCCTAATTTCATTGACCACTGTTTTTTTGGCAATGGAAGGCCAGCCTGCTGGGTGACGGTGTGAACTCAGCATGCGCATAGACAGCAGAGCCAGAGGATGTAGTGAATAACAAAACATAAGAAAAAAGGGTTTCGGTTTCAACCTGTTTCTTCAAATGCTTATAAGGGAATGCTTATGTCATTTACAGTTCTATACTCTTAATTTCTATTGTTATATGAAAGAGGTAAGATGTGACATTTGTGTTGTCAGAACAGAAACTTGGTTCCAAGGTTCTGTTAGAATGTTGTAATTAGAACGATAGCCAGTCCATGCTGAGGCTGGCAAAGGGAATGTCATGCTTTGGTGGGCTGAATTAAAGAGCTTCAAAAGACTTCAAGTAGGTAGCCTAACTTCATTTACCACAGACCACAACACTACTGTGCTATCCGGTAGTGGTCAAGACAAACATGGCTCAAGGGCTTCCACTGTAGCAAGGCTGCTACAGTTTTAAAACTAGTCAAAATGGCCCTTTTTGTCAAGAGAAAACCTCCCTTTTAAATATTAAATAGTCACCCCTACTGAGGAAAGTAGCCGATAAGGCAGGGTGAATAGTATTCAACAATACAACATGCATACATTTAAAGTTAACATGTCCTTAAAGAGACTAGCATCTAGAAGCTATTTTCACTGTAGAAAGACTGACTGGCTCAGAGAAAAACACTGGGAAGCAATATAAAATATTACCTTTGCTACTTGAGACTAGATGGAAAAATGAGTAAAAAAATGAGTAAAGGACTATTTTTTATATTTATTAAAAGCCCAACTTACTAGTGAAGAAGGATTTGTGATCAATATTAAAAAGAAATCCTACCTGATGCTCATGTAAGCTAATTTGCATTAATCTCCAAGAGAAACACTATCTGGGTTGTGCCTAAGAACTTAATTTATTTCAAAGGGTTCCCCTGTCCCAAGCAGGTGACCCAGTGGGAGGAAGCTTCTCTCAGAACTGGTTTGACGTGATACCAGAGAAAGGGTTGCTCATTACAATGGCCGCATCTCTGGGTAGGCATACAGGCTTCTGCACAAGGGAAGAAGGGTTTCTCCATATTGGACTTAGGGAATGAAGGGCACTGTCGGATTGTTTGCAGCAGAGCAAACAGAAACTGCTGCAAATGTGGATAGAGTCACCCCTTGGAACTTTATCCTCATTGCTTATGAAGGGACTAGGCGTCACCCTCACCCACAAGCTAGTGCCAGGCATAAGTATGACACCCCAAGACACCTTCTTCAGAACATTCTGAACCTGTGGAAAAATAGTACAACACCACCGCTGTTGGGGACCCGGGAGGAGATGTGAAGGGTTGGACCTGCTCTCATTTGTACCCAGGACAAAGGAACTCCAACTTGGTTGGACTTCTGTACGACTACAGTAGCACAGCATGATACAATAGGATTTTTTCCTGAAGTGCCCAGCTACCCAGTACCAAGTGGACCTGCCCTAGGACCCTGCTGGGGTCTCTGCTAAAGCGAGGCTCCTAAGAGTTGTTCCTGAGATCATTTGACCGTTGTCTGTGTCTAACTAGAAACCTCAGAAAACGTGGGACTCGGAATAAGTTTTGGATTTCAGAATCTCTGGATGACCAGTACAAACCTGCCAAACAAATAGGTCCAAGGAGATATCTTGCTTGGCTGAAAAAAAGGTTACCCAGCATGGAGTTTCTCTGCAGCAGCATATCAATTTCAGCGGGGCCTTGGTGAGAATGTCTAGTGGAGCCCTCATCAGACACAGGTTGCAGCTTTGCCCTGCTGGAGAGTTCGGAGCTCTAATAAAAAGACTAAGTCCAAAGGTAAAAATCTTGAGCGGGCAAAGGCACAAAAATAGCCGAAAGGTGAGAAGAAATTTGCATTTTCATGCTCTGAGCTTTTGTTAGACCTGTCAGTCTTTTGGTGTTTTTCCCCCAAAATGTTTGCCTTTCCTCTTCCATTTTGCTGGACCTATTTGTGTTGTACTTAGGACTCTGAGCACTTTACCACTGCTAACCAGTACTAAAGTGCACGTGCTCACTCCTTAAGACACAGTAATATTGGCTTATACCAAAATGGCATATCTAATTTACTTTTAGAGTCCCTAGTAAAGTGTATTACTTGTGCCCAGGGCCTGTACATTGAATGCTACTAGTGGGCCTGCAGCACTGATTGTGCAACCCACCACTCACTTAAATAGCCCTTTAAACAAGTATCAGGTCTGCCATTGCAGATTCTATTTGTGGAGATTAAACTGCCATGTCAACCTGGAAAAGCTTTGCTAGGCTCAAACCTTCCTTTTTAATATAAGTCACCACTACTGTAGGCCATGGACAGCTAAGAGGGCAAGGTGCAATGTATTTAAAAAGTAGGACATGTACTTTTAAGTTTTAAAAGTCCTGATAGTGAAAAACTCTTACATGTATTTTTCACTACTGCAAGACCTATCTCTCCCATAGGATAACATTTGAGTTGCCTTATTACATTTTATACATGTAACTTCCAAATTCAAAGAGATGACCCCTTCAAGTCTGGCTGTTCTCACTCCATGAAATTGCTTGCAGTGAGGAAACAAAGGAGGACCTTCAGGGCCTCTCTTGCCCCTCTACAAGGGGGTGCATGCAGGGGGGCACATGTTGTACCCCCCTGTGTTCATGCATCCCTGTTACTGCACAACATGCACTGCACAGTCCATGCTGTGCAGAGAGTGCATTGGCGGTCCGCGGTGGTGTAGTTATGAGGCTCACATAAGAGCCTTTGTACAGCACCACTGCGGCACTGCCATGGTGCTCGCCAACTAGACCACGAAATTTCTCGTAATCTGGCGGGCAGGTGCCAGTCCTGTTTGGCGGTGTAGGAGCGAGGTGGTGGCATGGCAGCCCGAACCCACACCGCCAAACTCATAATCAGCCTTTAGTCTTTTTGGTGAAGCTCTTCTCTTGTCCATGGGCTCATCTGGGGTCCTCAGGCTTCTCGGATCCAAAGTTCGATTCTATGACAGCAGCCTGCTGCCGCGCGATGCCTCGGTGAGCCTCTGTAAGTCTTTGTCCTCAACATCGACAGTGAAGAGCTTCGGAGCTTTCAGCTAAATTCGCAATTCAAAGACAGCAGATTGACTCTCGACATCGAGCCAGTCTTGTACTGGAGCTTTTTCTGAAAAACTTTGCGGAAAGTTTCCAAACTTTCGAATCCTAAAGTTTCTTGGTTTCTTTAGGGGAATAATGGTCCAGTAGCTCAGTCCAAGGGTTTGGAGACTCTCGATTGCCTCTAGGGTTCTAAGACACAATTTCCCTTAAAGCACCTGCACAGTCCAGGAAATATCCAGTTTCCACTGGTGAGCTGGGGTAATCCCCTCTTTGGGCTAGCAGGTGACTTCTTCCAGCTCCGGTGTACCTCCATTTCCTTTGAGTCAGGCACAGTCCTTTCTTTTGGAGACTTGAGAGTGCAGCAGCTGCAGCCCTTTTGAGTGCCAGCCTTCTATGGTTCAGTCCAAATGTCCAGCAAGGCAGTCCTTTTGTTCAGGCAGTGTTATAAGGAGCCCCTACAGCTCTCCTATATTTAGCCTCCATTCTGGGCTGGCAAGAGGGGAGACACCCCAACCACTAGGGGTAAGGTTACTTACCACTGCTATGACCACTTCCTGTGAAGTATGACATATTTTTGACCCAGAATGCACTGTTTTCACCAAAATCAAAATGGAGAAATCTCACCTTGGTGTGTGTGTCTATGTACCACAACTCAAAGGTGTAGCTAACAACTCACTACATTCCCCTTCCAGTCCCTCTTCTACTTTAATTAGGGGGGCTCCCATCTGACTGGGGATTAAGGAAGTGGAGGCTGGCCTAGGGCCTGTGACATCTGTTCTTCTGCCTTTGAAGTCCAGCTTATTTCCCAACCCCCCTTCCTCTCCCTGGCTTCTCCAGGAAGCAAATCTTCTCCAACCAAATGGCTGTATTGTTTGTCCCAGTCCTCTTCAAACCTACTCAGGGAGCAGTTTGACTCAGGCCGTCAAAGGCTGACCAATCAGAAGAGAAAACTAGAGGGCTTTAGGTAACCTCAGGATAGTATGTTCTAAAACTACTTTCCTGTAATATTTATAATAAATCTGACTTTGGCAAGTTGTTGGATTTATTGTAACCATTATTTTAATGCTTTGAATACTATTACTAGTTAGCTCCCAAGCTGAGATAACCTTTATATAAAAGCCTTCTAATTTTAGTCTATGGGGCTGGGAGAACAATAATGGGGAAATACTACTTTGGCTGTTTTCCCCTACCAGGGCATATAAAACATCTTTTATATTGTCCCTGCTTTTTATAACAATGCACCCTACCCCTGGGGCACCTAGGACAGACCTTAGGGATGACTTATAAGTTATAAAAAAGGTAGTTTTGGGCTTAGGAAGTACTTTTTAATTCCTATTGCGGATTGTGAAAGCTGCCAATTCTCCATCACCCTCTCTCCAACTCATAAATTCTCAGGCCCTTATTTGGAGTTTTTAGATAACCTAATAGACACACTGGCCAGCCTCCTAGTGAAGAAGGCACATATTACGATCATAGGAGACCTACATTTTCACCGTGAGGACCAGAATCTCCCGAATGTTAAGAGGTTGATGCACAATTTTGAGGGGTTACAACTAACCCAGTTAATATCGTCTGCCACACACATTAAGGGAAATATACTGGATACGGTAATTTCTAACGACCCCAAAATTGTAGCATCATCCTCGGTACCTATGGCGTGGTCAGACCACTTCTTCATCCCTTTCACTTATCATGAGGGGAGAGAGAGCAAACAATCCTCAACCCTCCGTGCCTACCCAGATGTGGAACTGGTTAATGCTTAGCCCAGAAAAAGGGAGGATCCTTAAACTCCTCCGCTCCCAGGATACAGGGAAAGGTTGAAGAAGCATACTCCTGCTGGGAAAACTGGGTTACTCGCTCACTGGATAGGATGGCCCCAAAAACAACTCCCAATCTAAAAACCGTAATCAAAAAGGTACCATGGTTTAATGCACATTTGGCAGCACTAAGAAAAAACAGTAAAAAATAGAAAGGGAATGGAGAAAACTACGATGCCAAACTTAAAGCCTCCTACAAGTCAGCCATTGGGCTGTACCACAATAATATTAAAGACGCCCAGGTGAAATTTTTTGAGCTAAAGATTAATCAAGCACAGAACTCAAATCTCTAACTTCCCCAACACACAATAACCACACCCCTCAGGCTTCGGAAGAGAGATGTAACGATGTAGCCTCCTTCTTTTCCAAAAACATCATGGATATCTACAGCTCCTTTCAGAATGGAAATTGGACTGTTACATGCCAGGAAGAGAATGGAACCACCACTCTAAAGGAAAGGGATCATGGGCGGAGTTCCATCTTGCCGGTCCTTACCTGCTTCCCATCTACCAATGTAAATGGCGAGAGATCTCTGATGGAGAAGATTAAATCAGGCTCACATTTAGACCTAGCCCCACCATACATGCTTGGGAAAGTCATGCTTCCATCAGTGGTCGAAATTATTAATCTTTCGCTAGAGGCAGGTGTAGTTCCTAAAGCCTGTAAACATGCGATAATCAAACCCCCACCAACAAAAGATAATCTCGACCCAGCCCAGCTAGGCAACTATCAGCTCAGCTGTTATATTGCTCCTTGATCTCAGTGTGGCATTTGACACCGTGGACCATTCGACCCTACAAAAGAGGCTGAGGGAAAGTGGCATCCAAGTCAAAGCTCTGGAATGGCTGTCCTTGTTTCTGGAGTGCAGAACATTTCAAGTCATGGAAACTAATCTTTTCTCTAACCCTATCCAATTGACTTGGGTGGTGCTGCAAGGCTCCTCACTTAGCCCTACATTGTTTAATGTCTCCTTGAGGCCGCTGGTACAAATCATCCAGAGGTTCGGTGTCTCTATGAAATTGTATGCAGATGGCACACAGCTGGTGGTCTCCTTTGACCCAAACACCAAGGGCGAGACAGACTGCATAGCGCCATGCCTGGAAAGACCAGTGGAATGGATGACAAGCAGTTGCCTGAAGCTGAACGGCGATAAAATCAAGCTTATGGTACTCGAAAACAAGGCGGTCCCCAGGCCTCTGATCAGCTGGCCTTTGTGTCTAGGCAGTCCACCAACCCCCAATACGACTAACAAGCATCTTGGCTTCTGGCTCGACAAGGAGCAAACAATGGAACCTCGAGTGAAAAAGCTCTCAGGAACTTGTTTTGGGCTGCTTAGAATACTACGTAAAACTCTGGAGCGCATCCACCCACAGCACAGTAATTCATGCGCTGGTTACTTCGCGCTTGGACTACGGAAATTCCCACTATTTGGAGGCACCAAAATATGTCATCAAAAAACTCCAGGTAGTACAGAACGCCGCAGTTAGACTGCTGTGTAAAGCCCCCATACAGGAAGCCGTGGGAAAGCACTTAAAAGCACTACACCGGCTGCAGATTGAGGCGAGAGTCAAATTTAAGATACTCTGCCTAACGTACAAGGCCATATACGGCAAGGGCCCCAGCAAAATTAGAGATCGGGTAAGTTTATATGTCCCGAATAGAAGACAGTGCTTTGGCACCGAACGGATACTAAAAACAACCAGAATCAAAAGCGCCAGGTGGGGTGGTAGATACTTCACACACTTGGCACATAAGCTATGGAACTCTCTGCCTCGGGAGTGTAGATTTGTGGAAGTAAAATCAATCTTTCAAAGAACTCAAAACCATTAATCTCACTGAGCTTCAGTATCGGTTTGCTCCACTAGAGCGAGGAAGCCCTTGGGCAGCCATGCACTCTATAAATCCCCTACACATAAAGTCGAATTTGGATATAGTTTTATTTTAAATCCAGCCTAAAAGCAGACCTGGCTTTAAAATGACACCAGACACCACAGCAGTGCACACTTAAGTGCATTACGTCCACTGGGGTCTCTAAACCTGCATGCCCTACCATATACTAGGGCCTAACAGGTAGGTTGTCTTGGCCAATTTGAATTATACTAATTATCATATACCTTTAGAGGACAGAGCACTGACTCTGGGCCTGGTTAGCAGAGCCCAGGGCCCTTTCGTAGTCAGTAACCACCAGCATCAGTCAAAACATGGGGGTGATCAGGGCAAGGAAAATGACTTTCCTACAATATACAAGTCACTATTCTGCACTGCATCAACCAGGTTTACATTCTGTGACTCTCTGGTTACACTCATAGGCCCCCACAGTGCATTAACTAATAGATGGTTCATAATTTTTGCATTTCCCACTGATTAACTTAACTTGCATTTATTTTTAATTTAAGTTGTACATTATTTGATATGTAGTTACCTGAAGGTAAAGAATAAAAACGGTCATAGAATATTATGTGTTTTAGCCACACTTTTGACCCCGACTTCATGCTTACTCACCCCACCCCCACAGTGCACAGCATCACAGTTCTAAATACTTTTTTAATGTACTTCAACCACTGAAGGACAAAAGTACTGTGTCCCTGCTCCAGGAGAAGGGCAAACAAAAGAAGAGGAAGTAAAGCCCATAAAAGCTGACAAATGAAACACCATAGCAGTGATTGGGTCCGACCGCCATGCGTGCAGCGGTCCCACCCATCCAATTATGATGGGATTGCCACCGCTGCAGTCAGATTCCGCACAATTAACATTGCGGTGGTGGCTGCTGACAACAGCACCGCCGCGAATTCAAAAAGAGCATATTGTACATTTCACTGCACTATGTGGCAGACACTACACTGTGCCTGCCACATGGTGCAGTGAAATGTAGGAGGGGGTGCATGGTACCCCCCAGTGCACCCACACCTCCCCCCAACACAAGGGGAGCCCGCAACGGGCCCCGGAAGACATTCTCCTCCAGCCTTTCAATGGCGGTTCAACCACCACGGAAAGGCTGGCTTCCACCGGCATCATAATTGTGCCGGCAGAGCCTGCTTGGCTCCGCCGCCATTGTGAGCATGCTGTCCGCTCCGCCGGGCAATCGTGACGATTGCTACCGGAGGAAAAGCGGCAGATGGACTTTCCCTCCGCCGCAGTACCCACCGCCATCCTAATTGGGCGGTGGGTAAATCTTGTGTGATTGCGGAAGGACTGACGGCCTCGGCGGTGGCGGTCCTTCCGCCATCCTAATCAACCCCTAAGTCTTTTTGCCAGCAGACAACATGCTCTATGTGGTTGGCGAGACCAAAACATTAGTTTGATGATGTAAGCAGGCCTCGACAAATCCACTCGCCCGCTCGCATTTGCGAGGTAGAATTAATGAGGACGAGCCATTTTTAGGTCCTACTCGCCCTTTCTGGCTAGAAGGAAAACAAACTAACTTTTGTTCTCTGTCTTTAAAAACGGAGCAAATGTGACAAGATAACAAGATTTAAAGGCATTTTTATTGCTCACAAAGCGAATGAGCAATAAAGATGCCTTTAAATCTTGTTAACTTGTCACATTTGCTCTGCTTTCAGAGACTGAGGTCAAGTAGGTTGCAGTTAGGTCGAGGAGATTTTTCAAGGTACTAGACCTGCAGGACTAGTACCATTTTTCGGATTTTTCGAGCCCTGGTAAGTTCTAGAAAGATACAAGTCACCCAATCAAAAAGCGTGGTAAAGAAGCTATGGTCACAGGGCGAGACAAAAAAACAAGCATTGGCGTAGCCAATAGGTCTCGCATTTGGAAACTTCAACAGAAATACTTTATCTGTAGTCCAGGACACCTGTATTTTTACTGCGTGTAGGGAAATTAAATGCTTTGTCACACCGTATTGAGCAACATTCAAGAATGGAACCTGGTTTCCAAGCTCTTACAGTTATAAATTTGGTCCTTTAAAGCACATTATCTTCCCATTAACACAAGTTGTGTGCTGCCTGTTAGGCAGGCTAAAAAAAAGAAGTATGTTGTCTGAAGCTGCTGCCTAATTAAAGCCCGGGCAGTTGTAAGGTTACAAATTAAGCATTGGGAGTGTGACTGGAGCCAGATGTTTGGTTCTTTAAAGCACATTCCCTTCATATATACAGGGGTTGTGTGCTGCCTCTTAGACAGGGTAAAAAAAGAAGTATGATGTCTAAAGCTGCTGTCGAATAAAAGCGCCGGCAGTTGTAAGGTAACAAATTAAGCATTGGGAGTGTGACTGGAACCAGAAGTTGTGTCCTTTAAAGCACTTTCCCTTCATATTTACAGGGGTTGTGTGCTGCCTGTTAGGCAGGCTAAAAAACAGAAGTATGTTGTCTGAAGCTGCTGCCTAATAAAAGCGCCGGCAGTTACAAGGTCACAAATTAAGCATTGGGAATGCGACTGGAGTCAGAAGTTGTGTCCTTTACAGTAACATTCCATTCATACTTACACCAATTGTACGCTGCCTGTTAGGCATACAATATATATATATATATATCTATTACCTACTGGCGGTCGCCAGTAGGTAGTTATAGTTAGGACCCCTTTTCCATAGGAAATCCGCAACATTCTATTTTGAATAACTTTGGCGCCGGTCGATGAATCCTCGCGAATTTCTCAAAATAGGTGGGGCGCTACGCTCCGCTCCTACCCTGAAAGTCTCGGGGGGATACGTCAAGCGGGGGCTGAGATAAAAGGGGGGTCCCAAAACGCGTTTTTCCCATGCATTTTTCCATAGGACCTTTAGAACGAGCTACAGCCCGAACGGCTGAACAGAATTACTAGAAATTTGGCAGAGAGGTAGTCCCTATGTCAAGGAAGTGCCTTTTGTAGGTTTGGTGTAAATCTGTTCAGTAGATTCTGAGAAAATAGCCTTTAAATCAATATATATATCTGAGCCCGCTTACGGTACGCTTACCGTACGCTTACGGTAAGCTTACGGTACGCGTACGGTGGCGTGCGCGAGCGCGATTCTGATTGGCTGTTAGATCTTAGTAAACATTCGAATCGGCCGAAACCAGGAAGCGGCGGCCGCCATTTTGTGTGTTTCACTCAGAAAAAAAAGAGTGAAAACAAGAAAAGGGGGCAATGAGGAGAGTTACAGACCCCCTTACATTTGTGAGGGGGTCAAAGAAGGACTGTAAAGTACAAAGAAAACATTTATTGATTTTTAAAAAAATCACGGGGTACGCGTACGGTAAGCTTACGGTAAGCGTACGGTAGAAAAAAAAATAAAAAAATAAATGAAATTCAGATTTAAGTGTTTAGATATTAGGGGGCTCTAAAAAGAGCCGTTGTGTTTATGAAATGATTTTTTAGTGGTACCTACAAGTAAGTACCGATGCAGAGTCTAAGGTTCAAGAGGAAGACTCTGTTCCCTTTATCATTGAAGTGCACACCGTCTCCTCTATAAATGTCTTGCATGTCAAAACGCAAGTTGTTGTGGTAAATGGCACCCATACCATAGTCACGGAGGAAAGCAGAAACAGATTTGTTGACGTGCTTTCTTGCTTTGTCAATCTGCGGACAGAAATGATTGGACCAGTTCCATTTTTGCCTTTGGCATATGTTGGAAAACACAAAGGCAGTTTTAGGGAAAAGTGAAAACAGTTGTGCAAAGGTGTCCTTCATAAGCATTTCCAGACCTACCCCAGTCAAAGTGCCTAGGTCATTGCCACCACAGTGCACTATTATGAGGTCAGGGTGTTGGATTTGCATGAAGGATTTCACCAATGGCATCAATTGGTGCCACTTTAACCCTCTCTGACCAATCCATTTAATGTCTACATTTGGCAAAGCAAGGTCTCTCACCATATCTGTTTTCTCTGCAAACTTTTCACTCCAGAAGACATATCTGTGCCCTACAATCCACACTGTGAACATCTTCAAAGGAGAACTGGATGCACTCAGGAGGTGTCTTTCAGTAGAATGGCAATATGAAAAGAAAGACAGTTTGGAAATGGAGGCATACATATTTTTTTCAAAACAAAAAGAACTGATTGGCTGTTTCATACCATTCTAGAATAAAAACTAGGCTGTATGTGTAAACTAATAGAAGCATGTTTTGTATTGGTACAAAAAAATGTGTTACCAAAGAACAGTACTATGGATTTGCTGTTAGGTTTGAAAAGTCAAGCACTCTTGCTCTGTGGAATTGAAACATTGTGTGGCGAACTTCTGACCTAACTCCACACAGCAGTGTTCCATGAGCTGTTGCTATGGTAGCAGGCAGAAGTCAAGTTGGGGGAAGGGTACTAGGCAGAAGTCAAGTTGGGGGCAGGGTACTTTTGGAAAAGGGTTGGTTTTCAACCAATAGAAATGTGTGATTACATTTGAAAAAAAGGGGGAAGCACTGAGATTTGAAACTTACATGTATATGTGTGGAAAAATAGAGGGAAAGTTTGCCATTATCTGGTTCTGCTGAGAGGAGAGAGGTGAACACAACAGAGATCCTGGCTCTGATAATCTGCTGTTTGAGTGTCACATTTCTTTCACAACTAACTAATTTTAAAGGTGAGTTTAGAGTTTGAGAGGGGATGTATGTGGTAACTTAAGAAATGAATAATAGAAATGGAAATTCTTTTTGTTGTAGTTGCGTTTATCATTTTCTGTTTTGGGAGAAATTTAAATGTGAGGAACATGTAAAATAATATGGAGTATGTTTTCACAATAAATTAAGGTGTACTGGAAAAAAAAAGAATAGTTTAAGGGTTTGAGGTTGGACTCAGTAATGCAAATACATTCAGCATCACTAAGGCTGGTTGCCCTTGCTGGAGTGTAGGCAGCCACCCAGGTTACACATGGAGGTGGTCTGAAAAAGAAGTTTGGACATGTGCATTTAAGAAAATCGAAAAAAGTGGTTTCATAATGTGTCAGTCTGTAAAAGTGATTTTCACTTGCCCAAAAAAAAAAGAGCAGTAAGTGTGCTTTCAAATTGGCAAAGAAATTTCGTTTTGGGACTAATGTGAAAACATGACTCTGTGTGCAGAGAGGAATTATAGGCAGAGATTTATTGCGTATTGCTCTGGTGATTTCACAGTTGCATTAGATGGAAAGGGGGAGCGATTTTTTGGGGGAAGAAGCAGACTCTTAGCACACACCCATGTGCTTGCCATGTATAATCATGCACAGTATTTACAAGCGAGTGGGGTTTTCAGGTTTCAGTCTGTAATGCAAATACATTCAGCATCACTAAGGCTGGTTGCCCTTGCTGGAGTGTAGGCAGCCACCCAGGTTACACATGGAGGTGGTCTGAAAAAGAAGTTTGGACATGTGCATTTAAGAAAATCGAAAAAAGTGGTTTCATAATGTGACAGTCTGTAAAAGTGATTTTCACTTGCCCAAAAAAAAAAGAGCAGTAAGTGTGCTTTCAAATTGGCAAAGAAATTTCGTTTTGGGACTAATGTGAAAACATGACTCTGTGTAGAAATAGGAATTACAGGCAGAGATTTATTGCGTTTTTTTTTGGTGATTTCACAGTTGCATTAGTAGGAAAAAGGGGGAGCGATTTTTTGGGGGAAGAAGCAGACTCTTAGCACACACCCATCTGCTTGCCATGTATAATCATGCACAGTATTTACAAGCGAGTGGGGTTTTCAGGTTTCAGTCTGTAATGCAAATACATTCAGCATCACTAAGGCAATATATTCTGAAAACAGCAAAAATAAGGCAAAAATATTTTTTGAAAAATATGTAAATATGTGTACTGTATAATAAAATGTTTTAAAAATATTAATACTTTTTTTTTTCTTTTTTTTCAGATTGATATAGAAAAATTTCGAAAACTAGAACCATTTTTAAAGCTATTTTTTTAAAAACAAATGAATAAATATTTTTTTGAGTGGGTATGGTAAGTCAATAATAATAATTGTAGTCTCTCAAGGACCTTGTAATGTGATAATTGATTTTTAGTGTTTTTTTTTTTTTTTTTTTTAAAGTACGCGCACCGTACGCGTACGGTAAAAAAAAAAAAAAAAAGTTTTTAAAAACATATGTAAAAAAAAGATGAAAGATAAGGTTGGCTCTTAAAAGAACCGTTGTGTTCATGCAGGGACAGAGGAAAGAAAGCATGGAAAAATTAGTCTCTGTGACAAGTGTGCTGATCTATTTTGTTGTTCACTAGGGAAACACTGGTCTCCCTATGACAAATTAGATCATGACAAGAGGCACATCGAATATCAACCCTCAGAAATCGAGGGTTAATTTCCAGAGGGCCAGCAGAAGGAGATGCTCCCCCCACAGATGAAGGGCTCACCTGACCTGCAGAAGAAGGAGTCAGCCCTGCAGATGATGGTCCAGGCTGAGCTGCTGTGGATGTACTTGCTTGTCTTTCTGAAGAGTTACCTCCAAAAAGATGACCATGTGTCCTTCTGTGTACATCCTGGAGGTGTCTCTTCATGGTGTGATTCCCAAAGGAATACTTCCTGTCAGGATTACCTCTAGAAAGTACACGCTGACACAGCCTGCAAGTTACTAAGGGTGCATTCACCTTTTGCTGGCCTTCAGGAAAAGTAAAATAATCCCATACATAAGAGGGCTTTTGTTTCCTCGATCTCTGCCTCAAGACAGTGCTGCTAGTGCTAGCCTCACTCTCAGAAGAGCTCTGCTGTTCTGCCATCGTATCCCAAAGACAAACCAGCTCCTTCTCCCAAGGGATCACAAGCAGAAATGAGGGGAATGGGTGTGGTGTAGGAGAGTTCTAGAACTGAAAGTAGTTTCAACCAATCAAAAGTTGTGTTTCATGATCACATGACCTACCGTACGCTTACGGTACGCTTACGGTACGCTTACGGCAAAAGTGCGCATGCGCGTAAAAAAGACACGCGCTTGCGCGCATGCGCATAACAGTCACTACCCGACACTTCCGCGTAACGTGCGCGTGTAGCGTACACGCGTACGCGTCCCACGCGGAGGACGCGCGGCTACGCAAATTGCGTAACTATACGCAAACAGCGTAGATAAATTACGGACGTTGCGTAAACCGTACGCTTACCGTAAGCTTACGGTACGCGTACTAAAAAAAAAATTAAAAAAAAGGAAAAAATGTATTGCTAATAAATTTTACATGTTTATTTTATAAAATATATTAAAAAAAACATATTATAGAATTTTAAAATTTTAACCATAGTCTTTAAAAAAGGATAGAAAATTAAAATAAAAATATGTTTAAAAAAATAGAAGAAAAAAAACAAAATTAGCATTTAAAAAACCTTGCAAATTCACTGAAAAAACCATGGGTTTCACACACGTTATAGTTAGGACTTAGCATTTAAAAAACCTTAGAAATTCAGTGAAAAAACCATAGGTTTCACACACGTTATAGTTAGGAATTAGCATTTAAAAAACCTTAGAAATTCAGTGAAAAAAACCATAGGTTTCACACATGTTATAGTTAACTGGACATTTTACTCGTAAAAAACCATTGAAATTGCCCCGTTATAGTTAGTTCAGCTAACTATAACTCGCGCGCCCGCAATGCACTGCTGATGACGTCACATATTACATCACTCATGACATGGTCAGTGACATCACTCATGACATCACTGATGACATCTCAAATGACATCACTGATGACATCACTGATGACATCATCCTTGTGATAGAGTGGCAGACCTCCTCTTCCCCTAATATAACCTTTGATACACACAATCAAAAATAGAAATTAAAATTTTAAAAACAATGGACATACCAATACCAGTTACAACAACCTATACAGTAATTCTAAGATCCAAATACACATCCACTCATTCACCAACAGTCCTATACAGTCACTCATACATGTACTCACTCATCATATGTACTCATACACATATACATCCTGTTACACAATGCCACTCATCCATAGAGGTACTCACACACATAGTTAGTCATGCTAATAAAGAATCAAACATACATTTACTTGCATATACAGTTATACACACACCACCACACTTACTTCTACGGAAACTTACACATACTTAGTCTTTTAAACAATCACTTATAGAAACACATACTTATTCATACAGGAACTCTTTCAATCTCTCACTCTCACATATACTCACATATATACACCAATAGTCACATATACTAGTTTAAAACATATGTAGTTAAACATAAAGACACTATTGAGACAGTCATTCACTCACTAACACACCCATACATACACTCATCCACCCATACAGTCCTGCACACATGCTGTCTTCAACACATACAAACAATGAGTCACTCATTCATGCACCCATGCACTACGTAATACCCCTCACCGAACCAGACACTCACACTCATACTGATACTCAAAAAACCAACTAATAACCTATTTAGACACTCATGTAGCTACACACCAACCCATGCAGCCACTTATACACAAAGTGAGAGACTGATACAGATATTTACATATTTAAACATTACTCACTAAGCCATGTATTCACTAAGATACACTTAATCAGTCAGTAATACAATCAATTTTTCAAAAACAATTCATCCATTTAGACACTTATATACCCATTTATTCTTCCATCGACCTTGAGATATACATATATAAAACATATTTAATTTTCAGAAAAACACACATTCACTGGATGATGTCATCAGTGATGTCATCAGTGATGTCATTTGAGATGTCATCAGTGATGTCATGAGTGATGTCACTGACCATGTCATGAGTGATGTAATATGTGACGTCATCAGCAGTGCATTGCGGGCGCGCGAGTTATAGTTAGCTGAACTAACTATAACGGGGCAATTTCAATGGTTTTTTACGAGTAAAATGTCCAGTTAACTATAACATGTGTGAAACCTATGGTTTTTTTCACTGAATATATATATATATATATATATAGATATATATATATATATATATAATGTTTAAAACTACTGCTTAATGACAGCCCCGGCAGTTGCTTGGTTACAAATTCACCATTAGGAGTGCAGCTCAGGCGCGGTGCGTCCATTGGGGCGTTGCCCCCCCGCCCCCGCACCCGCCCGCAGCTCCCTCCTCGGTGTCTCTGAACTTAGTTTACCTAAGTTCAGAGACGCCGAGCGTGGGGACAACTGACAATGCATGTCAGTCAGCATGACGTTGGACCGTGGGCGGTCCGGCGTCATGTTGACTGACATGCATTGTCAGACAAGCCATGGAAAGGCAGCACGAGTGGGCATGGAGAGTAATTTTTAGCCCGTGCCCAGTCATGCGTACTTGTGTTTTTACTGCCTTGCACATGCCCATTAGGAGCCCCTCGGTCTCCTAATGGGCAGGCGGCGGGCGTAGCGTAAGCTGTGCCCTCAGCCAATCCTGGCGCTGTAGCAGCGCCAGGATTGGCTGAGGGGTTGCCACACCAGTGCTGACGTCGTGACGTGGTGTTCCAGTTTGAAGGTGGCAGAGGCGCCAACGCGGACGGCGGACCAGGAGCAGAGGCGGTCAGGTAAGTTTTTCTTTTCATTTTATTCACTTCTCCCGCTGCTGGTGGTAGGTTTGGGGTGGTGTTTAGGGTTAGGTGGTAGGGTTGGGGTGGTGTTTAGGGTTGAAATTTGCTAGGGTTCCCGGAGTCTAGGGCTCAGGGCCCGATTCAGGTTCGTGCATAATGGTGGTGTTTATGTGGGTTTGCGGGGGGCTTGTGTTTGGGTGAAAAGTCGTACCCCTTCCAGTGGATGGATTTGTGTAATTCTTGCTGAGATTCTTTGGAATGGCTGGAACTAGTGTCCCAGTGTGTTTGAAGATGATCGAAGTAGTGGAAGTGCGATGTTATCCAATGGGCGGTGTTGGGGTGGTGGAGAAGTGGTTTTTAGGGGGTTCCAGTTGATCGACAGGAATGGGGCTGCAGTGAGTGGTGGGGAGGGGGAATTCATGGGTGTGCAGGAAGTTTGGGAGGAATCGATCGATGGGAAGGGTGTTTTTTGGCAAAGTCGAGGAAGGGAAAGAGCTGCCATAGGAGCCCATGTTAAACGTGAGTTTTGCATGTTTTTGGGGTTCGATTGTAGGGTGTTGCAGGTGGTTCCTAGTGGATTTGCTTAGCTGGGATCAGAGTTGGGAAGGTCTAATTTTGATTGCAAGTGTTTTGAAGAATGATAGAAACTGACATCTGTGGCCTCAGAGACACTTTCGGCGAATATCGCCTTTATCAATCTGAAAAAATGTGTTTGCTTTACCAATTCATTTAAATAATTGTCCATTTTATGTAAAAAAAAATAAGAAAATGAAACCAGCACTAGCCGCCTTTTATCAAGCTGGCGTCTTAGTAAACGTTGAATGCCCAGCCTCTCCTATATTACTATGTATGCCTACTGTTTTTATTGTGTATTCCTTGTAAATGATGTCTGTGCAAGTTTTGTAAAGCGCTCTGGTACCCTCAGGTCAAGATTGCAGTATATCAAATTTGAAAAATAAATACAAATGGATATCTCCTTATAACAAACATTCTGGATGTTGAAGAAAATCCATGGAGGGGAAGGTGTGTTTTGGGCCTAGTTTCAGAGTGCGTTTTGACACGACTTTAGGCCTTTGGGAGCTGGCGGTAATGCATATGTTTGGGATGTTAATTTAGGGTGTTCTGGCTTGGCAGCTTTATCTCCCACCTTTCCGCCGAAGTGGTAAGCTAGCGTCCAGGTTATGTTACGGGGCACTCCTCCAGCACTTTTACGCCCCGACATTTTCAAATGTCACCAGCCGCCCCTGGTGCAGCTAGAGGCATGACACTATTCTATTTCTGTTTTTGCCCAATAACATTAAAATATGTTCAGTGTACTTACAGCAATGTAAAACAAAAGCCATACAGGTAGAATAAATTCGAAGCTGGACTCCTATTTTAACTAAAAGTGCTTCAGAAGGCGATCGCACAGAATGTAATATAAACAGAAGTAAAAGAGAAAGTTGTCTGTGTGTACATAAAAAAATGAAAAGCACAGAATAAAATTCACTATAATACAGTTAAAAGGCACAGATTTAGAAAAAACATTTGCGTGCACTTTCGAGTGCTGGGATGTGAGGCAGTGTGCGCCCACCCTCCTTCTGTTTGAAAAGGCACTATTGACCTAATGAGCGGACGAGCTCTGGTTGATGCACCAGCGCTCAGTGAGTGGTACAGAGCCCTGAGAAGACTTTGGGCAGCATTTCCAGCACCCCCAAAAAGAATGTGCTGCTGTCTACTGAAGAAGGACAACTATCCTGAAACACGTGTCTAGAGATACACAGCACTGGCTGCACCAACAAGGGTGAAAAACTAAAGCCTGACACCGAATAAGGTGTTATCATGCACTGCATTTACTATGATGCATCGAGGCAAACAAAGTGCGGGGATGTGAGGCAGTGTGCGCCCACCTTCTCTCTGTTTAAAAACAAAAGCCAAACAGGTAGAATAAATTTGCAGCTGGCCTTCTATTTTAACTAAAAGTGCTTCAGAAGGCGATCAAACAGAATGTAATAAAAAAAAGAAGTCAAAGAGAAAGTTATCTGTGTGTATATAAAAAACTGAAAAGCACAAAATAAAGTGCGCTATAATACAGTTGAAAGGCACAGATTGAGAAAAAACATTTGCGTGCACTTTCAAGCCCTATATAGCATATAAATGAAATACAACAACCAGGAACTGCATAGATTATAAATTAGTGAAACAAAGATATAATCTAGGTTACCGTGTTTTAATAGTGAAACCAATCATGATTGTAGGTTACCGTGCTTTGTATTATATAGTGGTGTTTTAAACATAGGGAGAGTGTAATTCTAAATATGAGATGGTGGTTTCTGATGCTCAACACCAGCACCTAATAATCAACAGAAATACTTTACCTGCAGTTCATGACACCTGTATTTTTACTGCGTGTAGGGAAATGAAATGCTTTGCCCAAAATCACACCCTATTGAACTATATTTGAGAATGGAACCTGGTATCCAAGCTTGTACAGTTAGAAGTTTTGTCCTTGAAAGCACATTGACTTCCCATTAACACAAGTTGTGTGCTGCCTGTTAGGCAGGGTAAAAAACAGAAGAATGTTCTCTTAAGCTGCTGCCTAATAAAAGCGCCGGCAGTTACAAGGTTACAAATTAAGCATTGGGAGTGCGACTGGAGCAAGAAGTTTTGTTCTTTAAAGCACATTCCCTTTATATTTACAGGGGTTGTGTGCTGCCTGTTAGGCAGGGTAAAAAAAGAAGTATGTTGTCTAAAGCTGCTGCCTAATAAAAGCCCCAGCAGTTGTAAGGTTATAAATTAAGCATTGGGAGTGTGACTGGAGCCAAATGTTTTGTCCTTTAAAACACATTCCCTTCATATTTACACCAATTGTACCCTGCCAGTTAGGCAGGCAAAAACAAAATATATATATTGTTTAAAACTGCTACTTAAGGACAGTCCCGGCAGTTCCTTGGTTACGAATTAACCATTAGGAGTGCAGCTAGAGGCATGCCAATATTCCATTTCTGTTTTTGCCCAATAACAATAAAATATGTTCAGTGTACTTACAGCAATGTATGTGCCTTATAAAAACAAAAGCCATGCAGGTAGAATAAATTTGGAGCTGGACTCCTATTTTAACTAAAAGTGCTTCAGAAGGCGATGGCACAGAATGTAATATAAACAGAAGTAAAAGAGAAAGTTGTCTGTGTGTACATAAAAAAATGTAAAGTACACAATAAAATTCGCTATAATACAGTTAAAAGGCACAGATTTAGAAAAAACATGTGTGTGCACTTTCGAGTGCTGGGATGTGTGGCAGTGTGCGCCCACCCTCCTTCTGTTTGAAAAGGCTCCCTTGAGCTAATGAGCTGACGAGTTCTGGTTGATGTACCAGCGCCCAGTGAGTGATACAGAAACCTGAGAAGACTTTGGGCAGCATTTCCAGCACTCCCATAAAGAATGTGTTGCTCTCTACTGAAGAAGGACAACTATCCTGAAATACGTGTCTAGGGATACACAGCACTGGCTGCACCAACAAGGGTGAAAAACTAAAGCCTGACACCGAATTAAGTGTTATCATCATGCACTGCATTTACTAAGATGCATGGAGGCAAACGAAGGGCTGGGATGTGAGGCAGTGTGCGCCCACCTTCTCTCTGTTTAAAAACAAAAGCCAAACAGGTAGAATAAATTTGGAGCTGGACTCCTATTTTAACTAAAAGTGCTTCAGAAGGCGATCACACAGAATGTAATAAAAAAAAGAATTCAAAGAGAAAGTTATCTGTGTCTATATAAAAAACTGAAAAGCACAGAAAAAAATGCGCTATAATACTGTTAAAAGGCACATATTGACAAAAAAACATTTGTGTGCACTTTTGAGCCCTTTTTAGCATATAAATGAAATACGACAAACAGAAACTGCATAGATTTTAAATTAGTGAAACAAAGATATAATCTAGGTTACCGTGTTTTAATAGTGAAACCAATCATGATTGTAGGTTACCGTGCTTTGTATTATATAGTGGTGTTTTAAACATAGGGAGGGTGTAGTTCTAAATATGAGATGGTGGTTTCTAGTGCTCAACACCAGCACCTCATAATCAACAGAAATACTTTATCTGCAGTCCAGAACACCTGCATTTTTACTGCGTGTAGGGAAATTAAATGTGTTAGATTTGGGGGTCTCTAGTTGGCAGAGGTAGGTACCTTTGAACAAATAGGGACCCTTGCGTCTAGACAGGGTAAGGGGCTACACTCCTAAAATAACCCCTGCTCGCCCCCTTGGCAGCTTGGCACGAGCAGGCAGGCTTATCTCAGAGGCAGTGTGTAAAGCATTTGTGAACACTTACAGTATTACAGTGACAACACTACAAATGGACACCACACAGGTTGTATTATAAAAATAAGTATTTTTGAATAGACTTATCACAAGACCAAACGACAAAAATCCACAGTATTGTACTCAAAAATAGACTCTAAAATAGTAGAAAATAGCAGAGTTCTCTCAAGATGTAAAGGCGACACTTTACTCTCAAAGTACCTTGGATGCATAACGCAATGGAAACAAAAGGGTCGCAGGGAAGGTGATGCGTCGGTTCCTTACACTCAGGGGAGTAGATGCATCGGCTCGTTACTGCTGCGCAGGGGAGTTGATGCTCCCTTCCTTACTGTGTGGGGAGGTGATGTGTTGGTTTCTTACTGCTCTCCAGTACGATGCAACAAGATGGCGCCTCGCTGCGATACTCTTCTCCGGTAGGATGCAACAACATGGCGTCTTGCTCACGATGCTACAACGTTGATGCGATGCGTGCACGCCCGACGGCCGTGCGGCGGCTGGATGATTGTTGGAGCTGCGACAGGCCCTGCAACGCGCTTCTGCGGTGATGCGACGGCGACCTCTGCGGCAGCGGCACGCTTCTCCTGTGATGCACCACGCTTCGGCGATGCGATGGCGACAGCGGCAGTGGCAGCACGCTTCCTTGGCGATGCGACGGCAACTGCTGCGGCGGCAGCGCGCTTCTCGCCGTTGAGTATCGCTTCCAGCTCCCAGCGACATGCAGTCTCTCAGAAGGCCCAGCACAACAACAGGCACTTCAATTCCCAGCAAGGGAATTCCGGGAGGAGCTGGTTGGTGAAGTCTTGTATCCCTGAGGCTTTAGGCAGGAGGCAAGCTCAAGTTCAAGCCCTTGGAGATTCTTCTTCAAGTTGATGAAAGCACACTCAGTCCTCCTCTCCCTCCTTTCTTTGGCAATGAAGCAACCACTGCAGGCCAACCCCCAAACACACAGCACAGGGGTAGTCTCCTCTTTCAGCTTCCTGGTTCTTCTCCTCAGCAAAGGTTCGTCTTGATTCCCAGAAGTGATCTAAAGTTCTTGGGTCCCCCTTTTTATACACCAAAATCCTTTGTCTCTGAAGGCAGAGAGTGTCTGTACCTAGTCCAAACCAGTTCTGTTCAGTCCTGGAGCACCTTGTTTACTAGACTCCTTCTGTTCTTTGTCAGGGTGGGCCAAGGGTCCTCAGACACACCACAGGAGGTGGAGCCAGCATTGTGGAAGGCAGGCACAGCCCTATTCAGGCCCAGGTATTACTCCTCCCACCACTCTACATGCAGATGGGTCTATTCAGCCCTGTGCTGACTCACCATGTCTCTTGGAATCCCCCCAGCCCCGGTCACTCACAACACAGACATGGAATACACAACCTAGCAGAGGCAGGCTTGGATGGTTAGGCAAGAAAATACCTACTTTCTAAAAAGTGGTATTTTCAAACACAGAATGTTAAAACCAACTTTACTAAAATGTGTATTTTATCATTCTGAGTTCAGACATACTAAACTCGATTCTCTACCATGTTCCCTGGGTCAGTTAGGATTATAAATTGTTATAATCACACTGCCCATTCTGGCCTATGGGGACAGGTAGCCTTGCAATAGTGAAAAACTAAATTGGCTGTAATTCACTATCAGGACATGCCACACACATCAGGGTATGTCCTACCTTTCACATACAATACACCCTGCCCATGGGGGTACCTTGGGCCTACCTTAGGGGTCACTAACATGTAGAAAAGGGAAGGTTTAGGGACTGGCAAGTGTGTGCACTTGCCAAGTCAACATGGCAGCCCCAGGCTGCACACAGGCTCTGCAATGGCAGGCCTGAGACACACTTTACAAGCTGCTCCGGTGGGTGGCACAATCAGTGCTGCAAGCCCACCAGCAGCATTTGATTTACAAGCCCTGGGCACACGCAGTGCACTGTACTAGGGTCTGACAGGTAAACCAAATAAGCCAATCATGGAGTCACTAATCCATACATCAATTTAACATAGGGAGCACTTGCACTGTGGCACTGAATAGCAGTGGCACAGTGCCCAAAGCATCTAAAACCAGCAAAAATATCAGTGGCAACAGAAAAAAAAATGGAAGGGAGACCCACGCCAATGGTGCCAGGTCTAACAAAATGCTTTGCCCAAAATCACACCCTATTGAGCAACATTTAAGAATGGAACCTGGTTTCCGAGCTCGTACAGTTAGAGGTTTTGTCGTTAAAAGCACATTCACTGACCACTGTTGCATGCTGCCTGTGAGGCAATGTAAAAAAGAAGTATGTTGTCTAAATCTGCTGCCTAATAAAAGCCTCGGCAGTTCCTTGGTTACAAATTAAGCACTGGGAGTGCGACTGGAGCCAGAAGTTTTGTTCTTTAAAGAACATTCCCTTCATCTTTACACGGGTTGTGTGTTGCCTATTAGGCAGGGTAAAAAACAGAAGTATGTTGTCTTAAGCTGCTGCCTAATAAAAGTCCCAGCAGTTGTAAGGTTACATATTAAGTATTGGGAGTGCGTCTGAAACCAGAAGTTTTGTCCTTTACAGTAACATTCCCTTCATATTTACACGGGTTGTGCGCCATGTTTTAATAGTGAAACCAATATTGAATGTAGGTTGCCGTGCTCTATATTATATACCGGTATTTTAAACATAGGGAAAGTGCAGTGCTAAATATGAGCTGGTGGTTTCTGGTGCTCAACAGCAGCACCTAATAATCAACAGAAATACTATATCTTTGCTGGAAAATGCAAGCTCTCTAAGGGGGCGCCGAGGTCATTATCGTAAAACATTAACAAGCGAAAGAGAAAGCACAGTAACCTGACCCACGAGGAATGCAGCTGCCAGCCTGCGCATCTCTGCTCGCTCCCGAGAGCAAAACACCGTGGGAGTGAACATTAAAAACAAAGGTGGGCCATGCCCCCACCTTTAGCCATTTGCGTGCTTTCATTACTAAAAGACACACGCAAACGCCAATCCTATGTGTGGGAGGAGTCAAACCCACACAGTATCGTTTATAGTGCTTACAAGAAGCCTAGCAGCGCAGCGCATGCGCGCTGGCTCAGCCTAGACCTAAAAAGGAAGAGGAATGAATGTCGTTGATAAGAAGCAAGCAAATGAGAATTTCAAGAAAGCCAACCAAGGATAAGCAATAGAATGACACAAAGTCCAATGCAAGTATTCTGTATTGAATACAACAGGTCTTCCACAACTGAGAGCTATAGATGTCTTTATTTGAGACCTAAAAACTGCAGTTTTCTGTGTCTCAGCATTCTGCACATAGGTTTGTGTGTTTAATAAAGCGCTAAAATATCTTCACAGCCATGCTATAACTTCAGACTCTACTACGTTCACAGTTTAGAGAAAATGTTAGTCATAGCCACCAGATGTTATACAAGATTTCATTGACTGTGAGGTTTGCTAAGACTTTCCAATGCTAAAGTAATGGTGTGTGATAAATAAGCTATCTCTGACAGGCATCATAAGGAACAGAAACTTAAGCCCAGCAGACATGACTCCAATGACACATCTAGCAGCTAGTACCACCGTCATATTTGAGGTCTTTTTTCAAAGGAAATAGAGGTAAAAAAAAGCAAATGGGGTTATGCTACTGCCTCTGAACTGTCTGCGGTAATCTAATCTGGTTCTCATCATCTGACAGACTCCCGGTCCCCAAATCCTGCAGTAGAATCAGGGCAGCGTTTCATCTTTTCATCAAGACACACACCAGTGACTTATGGACGGGAAAGGTAAACAAAGCGATGATCAGTGTTGAGCCCCCAAACAAGCTGTTTGAAAATACAGATAGGTAAGGTATTCCCTGTTTGAAAGCAAATCTAAAAGCCCAATAATATCAAATTATAGAAGCAGATCTAAACCATCCCCCCCAAAAATACCACTTGGACCGTTCCAACTTTGGCATTGTGGATGCTTGACTGAAAAGTGCCAGCATACGGCTGTTTCTAGCACTGGAAGGCAAAAATAAAAGAAAGGACTAAAGTTGGTCACCGTGTTCAAAAGGTTGAGCGTTTTCTCCGAGCTTCGCTTCCGCAAGTTTTGTGAAATTGTGCAGAAAAAATGGTTTTATCTGGCGAAATGTGCAGGAAAAAAATGCCCTAGGCCAAGTACATTGATTGCCATGATATTATACCAACTTAACCTAATGGAATTATAATGTATAAAACATTTGTTTAAGGATAAACAAACATATTTTCCATCAACTATGTGACTCACCTACTTGGTAAATATTTTAATGTTGTTGGTTGTGATCAATACGATTTGAATCATTTGTGATCCGGGTTTAAGTAAAAAAAAAAATTACTGTTTTTGAAATATTTCCTTTTGGAGACGAACATAGGCATGCCTTACGGGTTGCAAACGTTAGATAGAGACTATTTGAATTTCAGTTTATAAAAGCCACTTCAAGTAGTGTCTGTCTCACTGTACTGTCGCAGAGTGACTATGTTATCAAATAGTTAAGAACACGTACTAGCTTTGTTGCTAAACTGAATAGCCAGGTTTCAAAACTTCAGAACATTTGTACTATGACCTCTCTTAACAGAAGGCTTTTTTCTAAATCTGCCACGGTTGATAAAAAATAATGTGTATGCAACAATACAAACGATTACCTGGCCATTTATTTCATGACACAGGCGATACAAATGCCTTACCGATACAGAATGTAGTACGAAAATGATTATTTTATGCGTATTACCATAACAGTGTATTTAATAATGGCTGACATTTTAAACGTACCGCGTTGGCAAACGATCTGTCTTCCTTGTACAGACGGCAACCGTTCATTGACAAGCAGGAAGTAAAAAGCCATTTTGTGGTTAAAGAGTAGTGTGCACACGCAAAAGCCGTAACCCATGCCACTGCGTGCCAGCGCCGAAATAATCTCAAAAGAACACAAATCGGTCCTGTTTAGGACCACAGCAAGCACCGCCTCTTACCTGGATATGAGCCCATGCGGAAATTGGTAAAGTGTATGAAAAAGCAAGCGCACAGTACACACATATCTAAAAACTATTTCATTTCCTGGTTTACAGGTTTTGGTTAACGTGCCTCGCCCGCTTCGTAATGCAGGAAAAACTCGTTTTTTTGTTGTTTTAAAAAAAAAAAATATTAACATGACTGCATTAAGGTTTTTGTAGTTTTAATTTGAGATAGTTATTTAGGAATAGCACGGCATGGTCCACAAGTGCTGCGGAGATATATAAAAGCGAGTATAAATCTAGCTTTACGTTATTGTATCAGCCTTCATTTACACACTCCTCACCCCTGCACAGGGCCTTATGTTTGTGGAGAGAATCCCAAGACAGACATCCATCTTGTAACCCCATCTTCACATAGCCCTTTAGCAAGAACAAAGAAAGTGGTAAGAACACAGACTTTGTGCTGTGTATTTTGAAACTTTAACCCCTTCGCTGCTAGCTCCCCCCCCCTCCCCTCCCTCCCCCCAGCCTGTTTTTAGGTCTCGCCTAGCTATTGCGTTTACGCAATCGCTATGCAAGACTCTAGTAAGAGGGGCATTTCAAAGTGCTCCCAAAAGTGGATTGCATGGCGAGCACACGCACAATCACGTGCATCGTGCTGCCATGCAATCCGTTGGGGGAAGCGCTTCAGCCCACTGGCGCGTGCACGTGTAGCCACAGCCTCGGCATCATACTTTAAAGGGTCCGCTCCCCCGCCTGGAATGCGCTCCCCCGCCCCCCCACAGCATGCCGAGAGATTGTTTTTTTGTGGAGCTGTCTGCAAGTGCTCCCCCTCACATCTCGGTTTCCTAACCGCAGGATAAAGATTGCCGTGCTTTCTCCCCCCTTTATTTTTTAATTAATCAGCTTTTATTTTCGTCACGTTTCTTTCCATAAATCAAAATTTCCCTCCATATATGCACCTTCTTTTCTTCTCGGCTTCCCTCATTCCAGGCCCCTACTCTCCTTACGTCTTCACCTCCTTCCGTCATTCCTCACATCCTCCATCACCTCTTCATTTATTACTTATTCCACGCTCCATTTTTCCTTTAATTTTTATTTTACTCCACTTCACTTCTCTTTCATCCTTTCTCTTTCTTTTCTTGCTGATTAATCCTGTTTACTATTTTTTAAAATGTATTTAATGCATTTTTACATAGCGCGGACTTTACCCGAAGGTGTCGCAGCGCTGTACAATAGAACCAGTTACGTTACATGAGAGAAATGTTACAAAATTGAACTTTACAAAAATAGACAGGAGACTAGGAGAGGTAGAGGGCTTGTGTGACCCTAGAGCACAGTGTGTCTGATCAGACCGCACTTCTGTATGGACCAGTCTCTCTTTAAAGGTCTGTACCTCAGCTCTGCAGTATTTTCAGCAGAGCGTGTGGCACCATTAAAGAGGGGGCAAAGCCCTCTCCTCTAAAGATGCCAGCACTCACTCGGCATCTTCAGATGGAAGGCTATAAACCACGCCCTCCTCAAGATTTCATGGGTATCAGAGACAATGAAATGCTCACAGTGTGCCTGGAAACAACCCAGTGAAGACCCAATCTGCCACACCAACATCTTGTACACAGTTCATTCCCCAAGCAGGAATACCTGCAGGGCACGCACCATCTGCCCATCTTTTCAAGTCTCACCTCCTTTCTATGATGACACTGGGCAACAGACCCCGCCTTCTGCGCCCCCTGTACACTGCTCTCGATTTCCCACTTCTTGTGCTGTGGCCTACCCATCATCCCTCCCTGTTTTCAATACCTGGTTCCAGTACTCGCCATCCCTTATTGTGTACCCCATTACTGTGCGCATGCGTGGATTGGAGCTAGGTTGACGCCACATAAGCAGCCTACAAACCTTGCCTGCCTGAGCCAACCATACCTAGAAACAGTGGACATCGGACACACGGGCACACCGCACTCAGGTCATGTGGGGTGATCAGACGGCCATGCGAGAGCAGCACCTGCCCTGCATATTTCACCCTCGGTGGAAACATATGAACTATCAATGTGGCGACTGCAGTGGTACTGTGGTCTCCCAGCAAACATACAGCTGTCTTCAACCAAAAATCCCAGTCAAATTCACAACACACTGAAACAAACAGTCCATGTACAGCAGCAAATGCACAACCTTTGGCAGATGAATGCATGCAAACACCACACACTCTGCTCCCGCTGCTGGGCATTATCATATTAGATCCAAGACTTTAAAGCATCCTGGTGTAAAATGTGCAATCGGACTGTACAGTCTGCACCTCCCAACTACCACATGTATGCAGCACTTAGAAAGATAAGCAGCAGTATGTGCACTGCCCTAACTCCAATTACAAAGATAAGCAGCAGTATGTGCACTGCCCTAACTACAATTACAAAGATAAGCAGCAGTATGTGCACTGCCCTAACTCCAATTACAAAGATAAGCAGCATTATGTGCACTGCCCTAACTCCAATTACAAAGATAAGCAGCAGTATGTGCAGTGCCCTAACTCCAAGTACAAAGATAAGCAGCAGTATGTGCACTGCCCTAACTCCAATTACAAAAATAAGCAGCAGTATGTGCACTGCCCTAACTCCAATTACAAGCCAGTAGTTGGCCGCATGTCCCACGCCCTCCTCCCTCCTCCCCCAGCACAGGGACAGGACCCGCGCCACGCTCTCTTTGAACCGCTTGGTGTGTTTCCAGCAGTCATCATTTCACCCTGGACAGCCCCCATGGCTGGGCACACATAGGACTGGTTCCAGCGGGAGGATAAGTCCAGCCTTTCAGCATACCCCATCCACAGTGACCCTCACTGACCAATGGAGACCGCAGGTGCTGCTGCACAAAAACAAGCATTTACAATGCAATAGGTCTCGCATTTGAGAACGTTTGCGCTATTGGCATTTTTAAATGACAACGCCTTTTATTTATATGTTGTTTTGTAAAACTGATAAATAAAAGGCACTGCCATTTACAATGCCAACAGCTTAAACTCTCGCAAATGCGAGACCTATTGCATTGTAAATGCTTGTTTGGCTATTTGGGATAGTTTGCGCTTTGGCCCCTGTAACGTTTTGACCACATGAGGTATCCACACCAAATTTGCGTCCTTTTCTTCCAACATCATGGGGATTCTAAAGGTACCCAGGACTTGTGGATTACCCTGGACGGGACCCAGGATTTAGCCAAAATACAGCTAAATTTGTTTTTTGGGGGAAAAAAGTGCTGCAAATGAAAGTGTCTGTTTTTTCCCCTGCAAATGGTATCAACAAAGGGTTTGTGGGGTTGAAATCACCATTTCCCCAGCTATTAGGGACTGACAGACTTTTGTCAGAAAACCAACATTTTTTAAACCGTTTTGGCATTTTACTGGGACATAGCCTATTTTTGCTATTTGTTGTGCTTTCAACCTTCTTCCAGTTAATGGTAGAAATGGGTATGAAAGCAATAATGGATCCTGGAAAGCTATACTTTTTAAAAAAGTAGATAAAATTCTAAACTCAGCAAGGGATCATTTGTGTAGATCCTTCAAGGTTTCAATATAGAAACTAACAGTTGAATATAAGAAAAATTGAAAATTAGTTGAAAAAAACAGCCATTTGTGCCACCGTTTTCACCTGTAACTTCTTCTAATTAAGACAACTGTTTGAAAGCAGTATACAGTTACATCCGCTGGACCTTTGTGGTTGTGGGGATATATAGGACTTGTAGGTTCACCAAGAACCCGACGAACCCAGAGCCAATAACTGAGCAGCGTCTTGCAATGTTTTTTATTATGTACTGGGTATTTACCAATTAATTTGGAAAAATATATACATGGAAAAATCGGTATGAAAGACACCTATGTATTTCAGAAATTGAAACAAAATATAGAGTTTAGAAACAGTAGATATTTGCACATTTCCAAAATTGTGAGTACCCATACTAGCATGAGAATTATAGGACATTTTTCAAAGTGGCTTCATTTTTACACATTGTCTTTCATTTGGAAGGCAGAAATGCATTGAAAATCAATAGGTAATAACAGTTGCTCTACAATTCTGTGTTACCCTAAGTCTCCCTATAAAAATGGTACCTCACTTGTGTGGGTAGGCCTAGTGCCCGTGACAGGAACCGGCCCAAAACGCAACGTGGACACACCACATTTTCACAGTGAAAACAGACCCTTTTTTTGCAAAGTGCCTAGCTGTAGTTTTGAACCCTAGCTATGCCAGCACCTAGGGAAACCTAGCAAACCTATACGTTTTTGAAAACTAGACACCCAGGGAAATCCAGGATTGGGTGACTTATCTGGCTCTCACCAGGTTCTGTTACCCAGAAGCCCTTGCCTGTCCTGGGTACTTGACCCATCCATGCGAGTGAGGTACCATTTTTATTGAGAGACCTAGGGGAACACTGGGTGATAGGAAATTTGTGGATCCACGCAGATTCCAGAACTTTCCACCACAGAAATTATAGGAAAATGTGTTTTTTTTACAAAGTTTGCGGTGAGAGGCACACAAGTCACCCCATCCTGGATTCCCCTTGGTGTCTAGTTTTGAAAAATGTACAGGATTGCTAGGTTTCCCTATGTGCCGGCTGCGCTAGGGCCCAAAATCCACAGGTAGGCACATTGCTAAAAACAAGCCTGTGGCTAGTGGGCTTTCTGCCGCCCTGGGGGAAAATCGGGGGGGTTGCCCCGATATGCCTCAAGGGGGGGCAGAAAGACTTGGCTAGTTTTTTAGGCGGGTGGGGGCATTGGTATGCCCCCCACCCCCACATATAAAAAAAGCCAGCGTACTCGCTGGCGCCTAGTGGGCTTTCTGCCTCCCCGGGAGCACATCAGGGGCTACTGTCCCCATCCGCCCCCCGGGGGGCAGAAAGACTGGCATTTTTTGGGGAGGTGTGGACATTGGCATGCCCATTCTGGGCTGACCTCAACCCTGAATTAAAAAAAAAATATTTTCTGAGGCCTAGTGGGCTTTCTGCCCCCCCCCCCCATCATGGGGCAGATAAGGGGCTATTTTCCCAATATACTTCTGGTAAGGGGCAGAAAGACCGTGGTAAATTTCTTTGGGATAGGGGCATTACCATGCCCATTCTGGGCAACCCCCATCACTACATCATTAAAAAAAGTCCTGGGTGCCTAGTGGGCTTTTTGCCCCCCGGGGAAGATAAGGGGCTACTGCCCCATCTGCCCCTGGGGGGGAGCAAAAATGCTGTTGCATTTTTTGGGGTGGGTGGGGGCTGCCCAAGATGCCTTACATAAAAAAAAGAATCCCTGGTTTCTAATGGGCTTTCTGCCCCCCAGTGGGGAAGAAAGACTGACATTTCATTGGGGGTGGGGGCATTGTCATTCCCATTTTAGGCAGCCCCCACCCGAACATCAACAAAAACATTCCTGCTTTCTAGTAGGCTTTCTGCCCCCGGGGATGATTGGGGGCTACTGCCACTGTTTGCCCCCTGGGGGGGCAGAAAGACTGACATTTCTCTGGGGGGATGGCATTGCCATGCCCTTTTTGGGCCGCCCCCATCCAAACATCAAGAAAAAAAACCTGGTTTCTAGTGGGCTTTCTGCCCCCCGAGGGGCAGATTGGAGGCTAGTGCCCCCATCTGCCCCTGGGGGGCAGAAAGACTGGATGTTCACTGGTGGTGGGGGCATTTTTGTGCCCATTTTGGACAGCCCCCCACCCCAACATCAATTAAAAAATCCCTGGTTTCTAAGGGACATCTGCCCCCCTGGGGGGCAGAGTGGGGGCTAATGCCCCTAATCTACCCCCCAGGGAGGGGGCACAAAGACTCATATGCCCCAAAAATATGGGTGAAGCACAGGCCCTTGCCCAAGGGGCCGCTCCCACCTCCCTGGTGCTAGTGGGTGGATCCCTGCTCTGGGATCGCCCTCCTGAGGTGATCCCCAAGCAGGGATCCATTAGGGAATGGTACCATTGGAAAGGGGAGATTCTCCCCTTTCCAATGATACCTCTCACATCTGTTTTGGTGCTCGGGGGCTAAGATAGCCCCGCAAGCACCGAAACGGAGAAACTGAAACTAAGTTTCAGTTTCGTTTTCATTGCAATGACGATAGCGTGCCATGCGTGCCATCGTCATTGCAAGGAAATACAAAAATAGGCTTGTAGAGGTTGGGGAAGCTCTTCCCCATCTCCTCAGGCAAAAAAATGGGAAATCCCTCTGCTGTCTGCAGCAGAGGGATTATCTGAGAATGTGCTCACACAGGAGCACTGGTGCTCATGATGGAACCATTCCGTCATGAGCTTCCAAAGGGTTAAAACTGCTTTTCTTCTTCCTGTGACTATTTTAATTTTTCTCCTAGTTTTCCCCATACTGTGCTAAGGCAACCCACCCCTTTTTATTTTACAAACTTAAAAGGCTAAATAGACCCCTTAGCCAGCCAGAGTGTGTTTAAGAGACTGCTTAATCTGTGTTGTAGTTGGGTTGTTTAAGTTGTGTTTGGAAAGTGTATCTAGTAGGTGTAGTGACCAGCTAGTCACTGTTCTAGTGTTTCTAAGTGTATGCATGTACCAGCCACTCCCAGAGGGCTGGCTTCCAAACCACCTGTTCTGCTTGGGTTTTCGGATCAGATAGAACCCGCTCATCAGAGCCTCACTGTTAGAAAAGGTAGACGGACCGGGAGGGTCGGCCGGGGTCAGGAGGAGAGGTCTCCGGGGAGAACCGTCTCCAGCGATCGTACAGACAAGTAACTTCCCCCCCACAGACAGATACCACACACGGATAAGGTTCAGTGTTCTTTATAAGCACTTCTTAAGGTACGGTTTGAATGGTACAAGGAGGTCTGGACTCAGGGGTCCCCTCGATTCGAGTCTCGCAAGGTAGGAAAGGGGGTAGCGGGACAGTCTGTTTACCAGTCAGGTAGTTCGGATGAGATGATGAGCTCACAATCCTCGAGCTTGGTGGTTAGGTGGTACGGGCCGCGGCAGCGCCAGCAGGTCCCGGTGATGATGGTCGTTACAACGGGCCGCGGCAGCGCCAGCAGGTCCCAGGAAGACGGTCGATGTACGGTCCGCGGCAGCGCCAGCAGGTCCCGGTGAAGATGGTTGTTACAACGGGCCGCGGCAGCGCCAGCAGGTCCCAGGAAGATGGTCGATGTACGGTCCGCGGCAGCGCCAGCAGGTCCTGGTGAAGATGGTTGTTACAACGGGCCGCGGCAGCGCCAGCAGGTCCCAGGAAGATGGTCGAGGTACGGTCCGCGGCAGCGCCAGCAGGTCCCGGTGAGGATGGAGGTTGCAGAAGGCCGCGGCAGCGCCAGCAGGCAGAACGATGGGTCACAAGAGCGGGCTACGGCAGCGCCAGTAGACCGTCAAGGCTGAGTTCACTCGGTGTCTCTCGACTCCAGGATACAACTGCCTTCCTGCTCCGGAGCTGCCCCAGTTATAGGGCTGGTGCCCTTTGATGTCCGGACCCTCGCACTTGGAGGTCGGAGGGTCCGGGATGAAGGTGTCCAGACACCCAGCAGGGGGTGGAGCCAGTGCCTGGGGGAGCTGGGGGCGATCGGCACCTGGCGGGGGAGAGCCTTTGACACCTCGTTCTCCCATTGACCTGCCAAGTGGTCCGCTCACCTCCTGGGTGGATGGTGGTGCCGGGATGTCGGGGCCGGCCAGGCCCGGGGTTGGGGTCGGGGTGAGGCCACGCGGCCGCGTGGTGCAGGGCCCAAGATGGAGGCTTGACCCGGCCGGGGAAGCCGGTGGGGCTGGACCCCGTGATGAGTAGTGGTCCGAGGGCAGAAGATCCGTCGGGAGACGGGGTACAGGTGCTTGTCGCGGGGGTATGCCTGGTGGGCCGGAGCTCGGGCCCTGTCGTGCGGGGAGGGAGCAAGCCCCCTGTGTGGCCTGTCCAACATGCGTCCCCCCCAGCTGAAGGCGGGGAGAGTCACCCATCTCCTTGGGGACTCTCTTCGTCGAGGCGGAAAAAGCGGGACAGGCCATCCGCGTTGGCGTGGTCTTGGCCTGGTCGGTGCTCCACGGTGAAGTCCATTCCCTGCAGGGAAATGGACCAGCGCAAGAGTTTTGGGTTCTCCCCCCGCATCTGCATCAGCCATTGCAGGGGTCGATGGTCGGTTTGTACCCGGAAGTGGGTACCGAAGAGATAGGGTCGGAGCTTTTTGAGGGCCCACACTACTGCAAATGCCTCCCTCTCGATGGTGCTCCAACGCTGTTCTCGGGCCAGGAGACGTCGACTGATGAAGGCCACCGGCTGGTCATGACCTTCGGGGTTCAATTGAGAGAGGACGGCCCCGATGCCGTGGTCGGAGGCGTCGGTCTGCACCACAAATTCCCGACTGTAATCGGGGGCCTGGAGCACAGGGGCGGTGCACAGGGCGGCCTTCAGCTTCTCGAAGGCCGCTTGACAATCAGGAGTCCAGTTAATCCGCTTCGGTTGGTTCTTGGACGTGAGACCCGTGAGGGGCCCCACGATGCTGCCGTAGTCCTTCACGAACCGCCGGTAGTAGCCGGTGAGCCCCAAGAAGGCTCGGACCTCGGTCTGGGTGACGGGGGGCTGCCAGGACTGGATGGCCGCAATCTTAAGTTGTAGGGGGGCCACCAGCCCGCTCCCCACTTGGTGCCCAAGGTAGGTCACAGACCCTTGGCCAATTTGGCACTTGCCGGCCTTAATGGTGAGACCGGCCCGCTGGAGGGCTTGTAGGACCTCTTGGAGGTGACGGAGGTGGTCGGACCAGTGGCGGCTGTATACAGCGATATCGTCCAGGTAGGCAGCGCTGAACTCTTCGAGCCCCGCCAAGACCTGGTTCACAAGGCGTTGAAACGTGGCGGGGGCATTCTTCATGCCAAAGGGCATGACCTTGAATTGATAGTGGCCATCGGGGGTAGAGAAGGCTGACCGTTCCTGAGCCCTGGGTGTGAGGCCGATCTGCCAGTAGCCCGCTGTTAGGTCGAAGATACTAAGGTAGCGGGCGGCCCCCAGCCGGTCGATCAGCTCGTCTGCTCGGGGGATGGGATGAGCGTCGGTCCGGGTGACAGCGTTCAAGCCCCGGTAGTCGACGCAGAATCTCAGTTCAGGTGCGGTGCCGGGGGCAGCGGCTTTGGGAACCAATACAACCGGACTGGCCCAGGGACTGTCCGAGGGCTCGATGACCCCGATCGTGAGCATCTTGGCCACTTCCTCTTGTATGCAGGCCCGTACCCGATCTGGTACGCGGTAGGCCCGGTGCCGGACAGGGGGACTGTCCCCGGTGTCTACGTCGTGCAAACACCAAGGGGTGACCCCGGGGGTGAGGGAGAACAGGGCAGCGAACTGCAGCAGGAGGTTCCGGCAGTCCTGGCGTTGCTCCGAAGTGAGGGCGTCAGAGAGCCGGACCCCGTCCACGGAGCCGTCATTCTCCTGAGTCTTCAGAAGATCCGGGAGGGGTTCGGAGTCTTCCTCTGCCCCACTGTCCGTAGCCATCAGGAGGCTGAGTTCTGAGCGCACAAAGTGTGGTTTGAGTCGGTTGGTGTGGAGGACCCGAAGGGGGTTCCGGGAGGTCCCCATGTCGATGAGGTAAGTGACGGGGCTTTTGCGCTCGACCACTTTGAAGGGCCCCGTCCACTGATCTTGCAAGGCACATGGTTCGGTGGGGGACATCACCCATACCTGCTGACCAGGCTCGAATTCAACGGAGGAGGCATTGTGATCATACCACCTCTTCATGTCCTCCTGGCTGGCCTCGAGGTTCGCCTTGGCCATCTCCCTGAAGCGCCGGGTCTGGTTTCGTAGGGCCAGGATGTATTTGAAGACGTCTGGAGGGGTTGTTAGGGGGGCCATCTCCCAACCTTCCTTGACTAGGCTGAGTGGCCCTCGCACAGGGTGCCCGTACAGGAGTTCGAAAGGGCTAAAACCGAGGGACTTCTGGGGAACTTCCCGGTAGGCGAAGAGGAGGCACGGGAGTAGTACATCCCACTGGCGACGGAGGGGCTCTTCCAATCCCCCAATCATCCCCTTGAGAGTGCGGTTAAAACGCTCCACTAGTCCGTTCCCTTGGGGGTGATAGGGGGTCGTGAATCTGTAGGTGACCCCGCACTGTTGCCAGAGGGACTTCATGTATTTGGATATGAAATTTGTGCCTCGGTCGCTGACGACTTCTCGGGGGAAGCCTACCCGGGAGAAGATCCCCATTAGTGCCCGGCCAACCACCGGAGCTGTCACGGTCCGTAGGGGCACCGCCTCGGGGTAGCGGGTGGCATGGTCCACTAGCACTAAGATGAACCTGTGTCCTTGTGCCGTGCGGGGGTCCAGAGGCCCCACAATGTCTATCCCCACCCTCTCGAACGGGGTGGTGACCACAGGGAAGGGTTGCAGAGGGGCTTTCAGCTTCCGACCACTCTTCCCGCTGGCTTGGCATGTGTGGCAAGATCGGCAGTGGTTCAGGACGTCATTCCTCATTTTTGGCCAGAAAAAGTGGGTCACTAGGCGACTGTACGTTTTGTCCTGGCCCAGGTGTCCAGCCAGGGGGACATCGTGGGCTAAGTTGAGCAGAAAGTCTCTGAAGCGGAGAGGTACCACCAGAACTCGACCGGCCCCCAGCTCGGCGATTCTTTGCTCGCTGTAGAGCAGGTCGTTATCCCAGTAGACCCAGTGAGTTCCGGTGGCGTCCCCTGCGGTTTGGGCGCTGGCTTGTTGGCGGAGTCCCTCGAGGGAGGGACAGGTCTTTTGTTCCTGGCGGAACTGTTCTTGGGTGGGCCCCCCTTCTTGACGCCACTGAGCCAGATCCGGAAGGTCCTGGGGTTGCGCGTCCTCTTCGGTCGTCGGGTCCGGGAGGCCGGCCTCGCCGTTGCCCTCTACTGGGGCGACCGGGGGCGGAGGTGCTGGCCATTCGGGTTCTTCTGATCGGGGGGTGGCACGGGCGGCCATGGACCGGGTGGTCATGCAGGCCCAGTCCGGGAGGCCCAGCATCCCCAGGTGCTCTCTTCTCTCGACGGTGGCCCACGGGGAACTCTCGAGATCATTCCCCAGGAGGCAGTCCACGGGGGCATCGTCCCGGACCGTCACTTTCAGCAGGCCGGAGACCCCTCCCCATTCGAATGGGACGCAGGCCATTTTACACATACTCTCAGAGTTATCTGCCGAGCGGACGGGGCAGAGAATGTTCGGCAGGATCTGCTCGGGCTTCACCAGGTGACAGCGGACGGCCGTCACACTGGCGCCGGTGTCACGCAGGGCCTCGGCCCTCTGTCCATTAATGGTCACCCACTGACCGTATTTCCTGGTGTTGGCGGGTAGGGGAGCCCGCGGGACCATGTCTCTTCCCCCTAAGCACGCCAGGACCATGGCGGCCGGTTCCCACCCTTGCTGGGCCGGCTCATACTCTTCGGGCTCCTCCGATAATTGCTCTTCCCCCAGGGCGGCGGCCGCTACCTGGCGGGGCTTGGGTGTTTGGTTTAGCGGGCAGCTCGGGTCATTGGCGTAGTGGCCTAGTCGCTGGCACCGGTGGCACGTGACGTTGGCTCGGAACCCGGGCCGCAACGGGGGGTTGCCCCGGCCGGCCGGAGGTGGGGTGCTGGCCACGGGTGTTGCTGGCAAGGCGTCTCTCCCTCGACCCTGGCCCCCTCCTCCTCCCCGAGGACGGTGCTGGCCTTGGCTGCTTCTGTTATGGTCGTGTGGCCCTTTCCGGCCCACTCGGGTGCTTTCCCATCGGTCGGCTTCGGCGGCGAGCTGCCGGGGGTCAGTCAGCTTACTGTCGAGGAGGTGCTGCCTGAGCTCGACGAAACAGTTGTTTGACAGGTGCTCCCATACCATAAGGTTGAAGAGTTGTTCGTAGGTGGTGACCTGACTCCCCTTGATCCAACCCTCGAAGGCACGGCTGAAATAGTTCACGTATTCTACCCAAGTTGTACCTGGGATCCGGGTGCAATCTCTGAACCTCTGGCGGTACATCTCGGGTGTGAGGCCGTAGCGGGTGAGGAGGGCAGCCTTCATGTGGTCGTAGGACGACATTTGGTGATCTGGGAGCTGCAGTAGGGCATCGTGACCCTCGTTGATAAACCTCCCCCAAAGTCCGGCTCCCCAATCACTCCGGTCGATCCGGTGGGAGGTCATGGCGATCTCATAGGCTTTAAACCATTGCTGTATGTCGTCTTCTCGGACATACTCGCGGACAACATCCTTGGGGATATGGACTTTTTTCTCAATTGGCCCCGGGGTGTGTGGTCGCTCAGGCACCCCCAGTTCCTTATTCTGTTTTCGCAGTTCTATCTCCGCTAGTCGGCGCTCGTGCTCGAGCGTTATTTTTTTCTCCTCCAGCTCTCTCTGTCTCTGCTTCTCTTCTCGTTCATCTCGGAGCCGCATGTGCTCGAGGTTGAGTTTCTGTTCAGCTAACTTGAGTTCCCCATCCATCTTGAGTCGTGCCATCTCCAACTCGTGTAATCTGATTCTGTCTCTTTCTCGGATCTCCTCCTGTGAGAGGCCCGTTCCCCGCTCCTCGGGAGCCGTGGCGTTCCCCTCTGGTGTGATGCTGTTTTGGTCTGGTGTGACGCTGCTTTGGTCGGAGGGTCCTGCGACCCCAGTTTCTGTCCATGACTCAAGGGCACGCTTTAGATCATCCTTGGTACTTAGGCCGGTGGTAGCAATGCCAAGTTCTATGCAAAATTGTCTCAGTTCGCGGTGGTTGTATTCTTCTAATTTCTCCATTTGGAATTTCTCGGTGGGGCTGCTATCTTTGGTCGACATCGTGTTTTCGTCGTGGGGTGAGCTACTCTCTGTACGATTACGCGTTGATTCGGATCGCGCCGCTGGCCACCAATGTTAGAAAAGGTAGACGGACCGGGAGGGTCGGCCGGGGTCAGGAGGAGAGGTCTCCGGGGAGAACCGTCTCCAGCGATCGTACAGACAAGTAACTTCCCCCCCACAGACAGATACCACACACGGATAAGGTTCAGTGTTCTTTATAAGCACTTCTTAAGGTACGGTTTGAATGGTACAAGGAGGTCTGGACTCAGGGGTCCCCTCGATTCGAGTCTCGCAAGGTAGGAAAGGGGGTAGCGGGACAGTCTGTTTACCAGTCAGGTAGTTCGGATGAGATGATGAGCTCACAATCCTCGAGCTTGGTGGTTAGGTGGTACGGGCCGCGGCAGCGCCAGCAGGTCCCGGTGATGATGGTCGTTACAACGGGCCGCGGCAGCGCCAGCAGGTCCCAGGAAGACGGTCGATGTACGGTCCGCGGCAGCGCCAGCAGGTCCCGGTGAAGATGGTTGTTACAACGGGCCGCGGCAGCGCCAGCAGGTCCCAGGAAGATGGTCGATGTACGGTCCGCGGCAGCGCCAGCAGGTCCCGGTGAAGATGGTTGTTACAACGGGCCGCGGCAGCGCCAGCAGGTCCCAGGAAGATGGTCGAGGTACGGTCCGCGGCAGCGCCAGCAGGTCCCGGTGAGGATGGAGGTTGCAGAAGGCCGCGGCAGCGCCAGCAGGCAGAACGATGGGTCACAAGAGCGGGCTACGGCAGCGCCAGTAGACCGTCAAGGCTGAGTTCACTCGGTGTCTCTCGACTCCAGGATACAACTGCCTTCCTGCTCCGGAGCTGCCCCAGTTATAGGGCTGGTGCCCTTTGATGTCCGGACCCTCGCACTTGGAGGTCGGAGGGTCCGGGATGAAGGTGTCCAGACACCCAGCAGGGGGTGGAGCCAGTGCCTGGGGGAGCTGGGGGCGATCGGCACCTGACGGGGGAGAGCCTTTGACACCTCGTTCTCCCATTGACCTGCCAAGTGGTCCGCTCACCTCCTGGGTGGATGGTGGTGCCGGGATGTCGGGGCCGGCCAGGCCCGGGGTTGGGGTCGGGGTGAGGCCACGCGGCCGCGTGGTGCAGGGCCCAAGATGGAGGCTTGACCCGGCCGGGGAAGCCGGTGGGGCTGGACCCCGTGATGAGTAGTGGTCCGAGGGCAGAAGATCCGTCGGGAGACGGGGTACAGGTGCTTGTCGCGGGGGTATGCCTGGTGGGCCGGAGCTCGGGCCCTGTCGTGCGGGGAGGGAGCAAGCCCCCTGTGTGGCCTGTCCAACACTCACTAACCCAGCCAGAACGTTACCCCCTCCCTAGAACCTATTTACAATCCTGCAACCACATATATCTATCACCTAAGGACAGGGGATTCCTACTATGCATACCAAGACCTCACAATCGGCGGCCTCGCGATCCCATACGGATCCAGACCTTTCTGCCCATACGACAGTATCGCAAGTGGCGGCCTCGCGGTCCCATACGAACCCAGACCTCTCTACCCAGACGGCAGTCTCAGCACAATCGGCGGCCTCGCGATCCCATACGGATCCAGACCTCTCTGCCCATACGACAGTATCACAAGTGGCGGCCTCGCGGTCCCATACGAACCCAGACCTCTCTACCCAGACGGCAGTCTCAGCACAATCGGCGGCCTCGCGATCCCCTACGAATCCAGACCTCTCTGCCCATACAACAGTATCACAAGTGGCGGCCTCGCGGTCCCATACGAACCCAGACCTCTCTACCCAGACGGCAGTCTCAGCACAATCGGCGGCCTCGCGATCCCCTACGAATCCAGACCTCTCTGCCCATACGACAGTATCACAAGTGGCGGCCTCGCGGTCCCATACGAACCCAGACCTCTCTACCCAGACGGCAGTCTCAGCACAATCGGCGGCCTCGCGATCCCCTACGAATCCAGACCTCTCTGCCCATACGACAGTATCACAAGTGGCGGCCTCGCGGTCCCATACGAACCCAGACCTCTCTGCCCATACGACAGTATCAGCACAATCGGCGACCTCGCGATCCCCTACGAATCCAGACCTCTCTACCTAGACGGCAGTCTCATACGACAGTTCATCCTATGATCACCATAACATACAAAAAGGGAATCAGTCTCACTATTCATCAGATCACACAAGGATTGCCAGTTCGGGCATAGCCTGTTCTCAGGTTCGAGGGGCTCCTCTTTCCTTTATTCAGTTACCACTTACCTGATCAGGGTTAACATCTGTTCATGTAGCCGCAGCTGACTAGAAGAATAGGCTACCCTCTTATACAAGAACACGCATCACATGTTGGTTCACTACAAACTGGATACTTTATTACTCATTACATACACAATCACATAACATTACGATATAACACATAACCTGCAAAGAAAAGTGAAAGATTAAGTTGTACACTCTAATAAGAAAGGGTCGACATCACCTTGGTAGTATGTAGCCTGCACTCAGTGGTCATCTAGGCTCCCTTCTCGTCTGTGCCTCGGCTCGCCTGGAATCACCCTTCTCCGAGTCACTGGGACCTCTTCCTTATCGGCTACTCTCTCCTCTCTGGCTATTCTGTTAGAAAAGCATCTGTCTCTCGGTTCTTCTCCGCCTTCAAGATGGCGTCTGTCTTCCCTGGAATAAGTAGTAGCTTTACTGCTAACGGCTAGATGCCGCCTACGGACTGAACATGTAACTGCCTCAGACTTTCACTAATATAGAGGTGCATTTCCTCATGGAAAATTCCGGCCCGTAACCTGCCGCCCACCAAATTCTTGTACCTTCCCGTACCAAGGACACGTTCCCAGCCGGCCGGCCTGATGTAGTGTCTTCGGCATGAAGAAAAATACAATCCTTCGATAAGGGCCGGCCTGAACCGGTTCTCTCCAAGCGAATAACACCTCATAACTAAAACATTACTTTTGACCTAGAATCATCCCAAGCTGCCGGAGCAGAAAGAAAGATGGAGTCTCTCCCGTTTGAGGCCTACCAGGCCTGAATTCAGCACAGCTCCATGAAATACCCTCACTACAGGACAGGTTATCCCTAATACTAACGAATCTATCCCCTAGGCTATGTGTGCAAGCCCTGATCTATGGGGAAGAGCACAGAATCATGTCGAAGTGCCTAGTAAATAGGCTCCATTCACTACTCTAACCCTTAGGCTTGAATGGTAAGAGACTGAAGTCACATTCAATCACTTGTTAACACAAGAAGGCCAGGAAAATCGAGCAGAACATTTCACCCTTGACTTCAGTCTATTATACATTCATTAAACAGAACTAACATCTGTGGAAGAATAATATGAAACAAAACTAACTGATCTATGTCTATTACCAGGTGTGCAGAATTGAAGTAGTGAAGGAATACACTGAATAAAGCAACAGATGGAAATCAAAATGCCGATAGTAATCAGAATACCTCCTAATATTTGACGTAACATATGTAAATCAGGTAACCAATTAAAGAGCCAGTAAAACCAGCCCTGGTCAATGTGTTTTCTAACTTCTTCTGTTAAGTCATGTAGCTTATTAATGTGAGCTCGAATGGATTGTGACAAGTTAAAACAACAAAGACCCTCAAAATCAGAACAATCGTGTCCATGTTTAAGCAAAAGATAATCAATGGCCGCTCGATTTTGCAAGATAGCCCTTCGTTCACCCTGGGCGTCTAATAGCATGTCCGACAGGACTGTAGAAGTATTATTAATGGATTTCACCATCCAGCAGGCCATTTTCTCAATAGATTTTGCATTATAAACCGCCAAAGCAGGAACACCAATAATTGAAATAGCCAGGCTAAGGTATTCGGACTTAGAATATAAATGCAAAGATGAGTCACAATCCTCCTGTAACCTCACTGTATCTCGAATCACACGAGAGTTGGCATTCGGATGTGATGAAAACATGAGCAAGCTTAGTCTAGTAATGGCACAAGGGCCTCCAGAAATATTTGCGGGGACATATGGCCAGGAAGTATTACCACATGAGAAAAGCCATCCGGCAGGTAGTAACATCGTGCGATAATGACTGGGGGCAACTACCATACTCTTGCAAGTCATGTTATTCTGAACAGAAGTACATATTTTCGGTGTCCTTTGAAGGCACAAAGTTCGTTCATGAGTGGTGAATGAGGTGGCACCTTTCAATTTTAAACGCATACATTCCGAAATTGCACTAGGATTACACGTAAGGAAAAAACACAAATCACCTTGTGTGATATTATAGGTAACTATTTGGGACTGGATGGGGGGTATCGGGTCTGACAATTCAGTACACAAGGGGCAATACTGATGGGTAGCGAAATCGCCCAGAAGAATATTGGGGCGAGCGGTTGATATATTGAAAATATGAGTCAGAGTCTCCAACGAAGCAGGGACAGCAACCAACCAAGTTGCCAAAATGTCATTCACTGATCTCATCGGTGTCAAGCAGAAATGAGGGGCGCTAGTTACCCGTTTCGCTAGTGAAGTCCAAAAGTTCGACGACGAATCCCACGCAGCGAAGGAACGCGACACTCGGGTTCTCAACTCATCCCGGGTTGATGGGATTCCTCCTCTCTCATCGTAGCAGCCCAAAAACAGTCCAACGCCGACACATCCTGCAGCAACAGTCCGAAGAATGATCTGAAAGAGAATCAAATACAGGCATTATTCATTCTCGTAAGTAACATTTGTCAGCCGGGACTACTTCCCAGCTATCTTTCCCTGGTCTCATAACTAAAATGGTATTATCTTGACCGGTTGCAATGACCTCTGCTTGTTCAGGGGGATCCTTAGGCGACTGCACCCAAACTCTGGCCCCAGGATTATCTGTGGAGCCAAAACCTTTCTGGCCTCGTACAGTTAGCAACGTTGGGGCAGTGCCTTTTACCATCTCACCACTGAAGACAGGCATTATTAGCAATTGAGCCACTCGGTCAGTTTTATGTATCAGTAAGTCAACCTCACTGCTATTCAGCAGGAGCACCTTAATCTCTCCCTGATAATCACTATCAATGATTCCTCCAAGCACCTGAATACCTTTTACAGCCAGCCCCGATCTAGGGGCAATTAATCCGAAATTTCCAGGTGGTATCTGAACACCAACACCTGTTTCAATGATGACTCGATCTTTACTTTTTATAATGGTGTCATCCATGGCATGCAAGTCTAAACCTGCCGACCCTGGGGTCGCTCTGCATGGAGCTAAAGCTCCGGGAGTAATCTCCCAGTACATCACAGTCTCTCTGATCTCATTAGGCTTTGCATCAACATTCGGAGGAAACAAACGCATAAGTGGGGATTCAGCATTTAGAAAAGGACGGTTATTCAAAATCAATAGCGCTTGAGGCAAAAAATCTCGCCAATTCTTATACTTGTCATCTGTTAATTTGCGCAGTTGGTCTTTTAGCAGACCATTCAACCTCTCCACAAGACCCGAGGCCTGTGGATAATATGGTATATGAAACACCCATTCAATATTGTTTTCCACACAGAATTCCTGTACCAATCTTCCACGAAAATGGGATGCATTATCAGATTGAATTTGGAATGGCACACCATAATACATCATAATCAATTCCAATGTTTTAATAGTATTCAATTGGGTAGCTTGCTTACAGGGAAGGGCCACCAACAGGCCACTGTATGTATCAACAATGGTGCAAACATATTGACAATTCCTACTCATAGGAAGTGGACCAATGTAATCAATCTGCCAAATTTGAGCGGGCAATTTCCCGCGATGTAAATGTCCTTTAACAATTTGGGGCACTTTGCGCTGCCTGATATGCTGACAAATGGGACAATGTAGAATAACATTTTTAATTAAATCTAAGGGAATATAAATTCCTCGATCAGCAGCCCACCTGCTAGTGGCTTTTTCTCCAAAGTGTCCTGCTTTCTGGTGGGCCCATTTCGCCAATCCCGCAATATCAGAATCTTGCGTGTCCACCACTGCCTCAGCAATTTTGGATTTCTCATCTGCAATGTTATGAAAGAATTTGTCAAGAGAGTCTATCGGGGTATGAGCATCCACATGAAAGATTGTAACAGTACTCTGTGGGAGCATTTCCCAAATCTCCTGCCATAATTCTTTTCCCCACAATTCTTTAGAATGGATTTTCCAATTATGGGAATGCCAAGTCGGTAACCAAACTGCCAGTCCATTGGCAGTAGACCAAGAATCGGTAAAAATATGACATGTGCCAGGTAACTCCTGTTTCAGAACTTGATAAACAGCATAGAGTTCAGCAAATTGACTGCTCTTACCCTCACCAGTTGTACTCAGCAATTTTTGTGTGATCGGATTATAGGACACTGCCTTCCAATGCCGTTTCGTCCCTATGAACCTTGCTGAACCATCCGTAAACCAGACATGGTTTCTGTCCTCTGCGGACAAATCATCAAAAGGTTTACCCCACTTAACAGGAGACTCCTGTACTAAAGGTACGGAACATTCACTCTCAGTTTCAGTTGATGGCGCCCGTGCCACCTGCTCATGCAAAGATGCAACTCCTTTTTGTCCCACACGTGCCCTGTCTTGTATATACCATTTCCATTTAATCACAATCGCCTCTTGAGCGTGTCCAATTCGGTGAGTTTTCGGCGAACTCATAACCCACTGCATGATAGGAATTTCAGGTCGCAAAACTATATCATGTCCCAAAGTCAATTGCTCGGTATCCACCAGAGCCCAATAACATGCAAGTAACTGTTTCTCAAAAGGTGTATAACGCTCACCAGCATCAGGTAACTTTTTGGTCCAGAAACCTAACGGTACTCTACTCTTGCCTTGTTTCTGCCACAAACTCCAATTCGCATAAAGGCCTTGTACAGACACATTCAAATCCACATCACCATCACATACAGGCCATAAATCCAGAGCATGCTGAATTGCTTCTTTTGCCAAACTGAACGCATCTTGCTGTGGTTTACCCCATTCAAATGCATTCTTTTTACGAGTGACCTGGTACAAAGGGGCCAATATTTGACTCAAATGAGGAATATGCTGGCGCCAAAATCCAAACAAACCAATGAAGCTTTGGGCTTCTTTCCTATTTCTCGGAACTGCAAAATCAAGAATTTTCTGTTTAACCTGAGGGATCACTTCTCGGTGCCCTTCATGCCAATTAATACCCAAAAATTTCACAGCCTGGGACGGACCTTGTAATTTATCCGGGTTGATTTCCCAACCTTTCTCACGCAAGCACTCAATGACTCTATCCAATTGGGTCTGAACTTCCTCTTGTGATTCACCTTGGATCAAAATATCATCAATATAGTGACATATCTGAATTTGTGGATGAACTGGTACCTCAGCCAGATGCTCTGCCACCAGCCGGTGACATATCGTAGGACTATGCACATAGCCCTGAGGAAGACTTCTAAACGTCATCTGACGCCCGTTCCACGTAAAACTGAATTGTTCCTGACACTCAGGGGCAATCGGAATCGAAAAGAAAGCATTAGCAATATCAATGGACGCATACCATGTACCTGGATGTTTCTGGATTCTTTCAATTAGGGTAATAACATCCGGTACTGCAACAGTCAAAGAGGGTGTGTGTCTATTCAATTCTCGATAATCAACAGTCATGCGCCAAGAATTATCACTCTTACGTACAGGCCAAACAGGATTATTCCAAGCAGAAGTAACTGGGGTTATAACTCCTGCATCCACCAACTCCTGAATAGTGGTACTAATCTCTTCATGACCACCTGGAATATGATACTGCTTCTGACGAACCACTTTTGTCGCCTGGGGAACTTTTATGGGGGGCATTCTTAAACGACCAACCCGTACAGGCCTGGACGATATATAATGTTTAGTTCCAAATTAGTAACATCCATCATCTAAGTGCAAAGTCATTCCTTTCAAAATATCAATTCCAATTATGAATTCTAAGAGTGGTACCACTAATACAGAGTATTCTTTTCTAGGAATTCTACCTATTCTCATTTCAAGTAAGGTTTGAACTGCGGGAGTTTCCTTTCTACCTAATCCGGTAATTGTAAAAGGCTGACCTTTAAACTTCTTTGATTTTCCATGAATAAGAGTGGCCTCCGCTCCTGTATCTACCAATGCTCGGGCCCTTTGGATATTACGATGTCTCCAATAAATATCAATATCTACATAGGGTCTATTATCTCTGTGAGCCCATCTGTGTACTGGAGCTTGACCTATTTCCTAGTCATTTTTATTGTGTTCTGTGTACCAGGATAAATCAGGATAAAGACTCTCACGGTTCCTAGGTATCGATACCTCCTGTTCATATCCATCTCCATTACGAAATGGATTACTGTTCCCTGCATTGTACTGCGGGTTTCGATCGGCCAATATGTGTCGATACTCTCTCCTTCTCAACTCAGGGGATTGATCCCTATCATCTCTACGTCTGCTGTTAACATAATCATCTCTCCCCCTCTCTCTTTCCCCCTCTCTCTCCCTGTCTCTCTCATGACGGGGGGACAAATCACGCGCATAACGTCGATCATCACGACGATCAGAGCGCCCACGGCGGTCGTCATCACCGCTACCGTCAGAAAAACCACGATCACACTCAGTTGTCCGAACACGCCGGGCACCCTCCTTTCGATCCAAGCCACGTTTGCGAAACATTTCCCACAAACGAGAAGTAGTCTCACCATCAATGTCCTCCTTCCGCACACCATCAGCCAGAAGAGCAAAAAACATATCACGTCTAGTAAATTTATTGTCACCAGGAGTACGAGTGTCAGGCCGGGACTGCCGTTCAGGTTTAAACCACTCACCCAACTCACCGAGTTGGCGTACCGATTCCAGCACCACAGATAACATGTTACCAGTCTGATTAATCAATAAAGTCATCATGACCTGCTTATAAGCAACAGGGGAAGAACGAATAATACGATTCCGCACAGAAGATGTCAAGAAACCATCAAGCAACCGGTCAGCAGTATTCAGAAAAATTGCCGTTTTCATCACCTCCTCTTTGAGACGTTGCGCAGCATCGCGCAAAGTATACCACGGTTTGTCATGCAGAGGCCAGTCAGACTCAGTAGGATATTTTTGATTACAACCCTCAGTCGCCAATTGAAGCAAAGAAATTTGACCACCACCATTAAAGTTACGAAAATGATCCTGTACAGTAGAATCCGAACTCAATGAACAAAACTTCAAACAATCGCCAGCATCCAACATAATGCCAGCAGCGCCCAGTTCATAAAGGCGCACCATCCATGTGAGCAAGGGCTCACCAACTCGCTGCCGAAATCGCTGCAAAATATCACTAATTTCTTGTTGAGTAAAATCCTCCAAAGAGTCTAAAGCAATACCATTCGGAGCACCGGGAGCCTGCTGCACCTTCCGTCGAAAAACCGGATGCGCCGAGACCGCGGGATGAGCATCACAAGGAGCTCGACCAGTACACGTAGAGGAACAATCAGTGGAAGAAGCATCGACCCCGCTCGAAGGACGAGCGCAATCACGGTGTGCACCATCAGAGGCGCAAGAAGCAGATTTACAAGCACGGCCGGAGCGAGAGGACTCGCGCTTGGCAGACTCCTCACCCGAGGAAGGAGAATCACTCGAGTTCCAGATATTACCATCCCATTCATCAGGATTCCAATCCAGTCCGGCTTTCGCCACGACCAGACGCACTTTCCGCGTCGAGACCCGACCACGCCTATTCTTGTATTTATAACGAGCAATTCGCACAGCCGCCCTCTCGGCAATAGTTTGGTACGTCTCAAGTTTATCAGCAAGCAACTTATTTTGACACCGCAACAAAGTATGAGCATTCTGAATCTCAACAAAGTTCGCTTCCAAATCCTTATGCAAGTTCTGCAACTTCAACAACCTCACATGGAGAATCCTGTACGCAGACAGAACAATCCAACCTCTGCGCCCCAAAACGGGAAGCTCATCACCCTTAGATACCGGCGCCTTCTGTAAACAAGTAATCACATTAGCCGGCTCCGCCAGCTCCAAAAAAGAATTCCAATTCTCACTCAAACCAGTAGAATCAGCCCACTCACGGGCTAAGGCTTCATAAGGCGTTGAATCCCAGCCGGGAATATCAACGGGCAACTTAAAAGTAGATTTCGACTTTCTAGAAAACATCTCGGAAAAGAAAGAAAAAGAGAAAAAGAAAAAGAAGAAAGAGAAAAGAAAACTACACGCAGGTATACACAAATAATATACAAACAAAACCACGCACGCGCCGAAGGCAAACACGATACAACCACAACGCACACAGGTTTCGTAAACGGTTCGTGACGCCAAATGTTCTGCTTGGGTTTTCTGATCAGATAGAACCCGCTCATCAGAGCCTCACTAACCCAGCCAGAACGTTACCCCCTCCCTAGAACCTATTTACAATCCTGCAACCACATATATCTATCACCTAAGGACAGGGGATTCCTACTATGCATACCAAGACCTCACAATCGGCGGCCTCGCAATCCCATACGGATCCAGACCTTTCTGCCCATACGACAGTATCGCAAGTGGCGGCCTCGCGGTCCCATACGAACCCAGACCTCTCTACCCAGACGGCAGTCTCAGCACAATCGGCGGCCTCGCGATCCCATACGGATCCAGACCTCTCTGCCCATACGACAGTATCACAAGTGGCGGCCTCGCGGTCCCATACGAACCCAGACCTCTCTACCCAGACGGCAGTCTCAGCACAATCGGCGGCCTCGCGATCCCCTACGAATCCAGACCTCTCTGCCCATATGACAGTATCACAAGTGGCGGCCTCGCGGTCCCATACGAACCCAGACCTCTCTACCCAGACGGCAGTCTCAGCACAATCGGCGGCCTCGCGATCCCCTACGAATCCAGACCTCTCTGCCCATACGACAGTATCACAAGTGGCGGCCTCGCGGTCCCATACGAACCCAGACCTCTCTACCCAGACGGCAGTCTCAGCACAATCGGCGGCCTCGCGATCCCATACGGATCCAGACCTCTCTGCCCATACGAAAGTATCACAAGTGGCGGCCTCGCGGTCCCATACGAACCCAGACCTCTCTACCCAGACGGCAGTCTCAGCACAATCGGCGGCCTCGCGATCCCCTACGAATCCAGACCTCTCTGCCCATACGACAGTATCACAAGTGGCGGCCTCATGGTCCCATACGAACCCAGACCTCTCTGCCCATACGACAGTATCAGCACAATCGGCGGCCTCGCGATCCCCTACGAATCCAGACCTCTCTACCTAGACGGCAGTCTCATACGACAGTTCATCCTATGATCACCATAACATACAAAAAGGGAATCAGTCTCACTATTCATCAGATCACACAAGGATTGCCAGTTCGGGCATAGCCTGTTCTCAGGTTCGAGGGGCTCCTCTTTCCTTTATTCAGTTACCACTTACCTGATCAGGGTTAACATCTGTTCATGTAGCCGCAGCTGACTAGAAGAATAGGCTACCCTCTTATACAAGAACACGCATCACATGTTGGTTCACTACAAACTGGATACTTTATTACTCATTACATACACAATCACATAACATTACGATATAACACATAACCTGCAAAGAAAAGTGAAAGATTAAGTTGTACACTCTAATAAGAAAGGGTCGACATCACCTTGGTAGTATATAGCCTGCACTCAGTGGTCATCTAGGCTCCCTTCTCGTCTGTGCCTCGGCTCGCCTGGAATCACCCTTCTCCGAGTCACTGGGACCTCTTCCTTATCGGCTACTCTCTCCTCTCTGGCTATTCTGTTAGGAAAGCATCTGTCTCTCGGTTCTTCTCCGCCTTCAAGATGGCGTCTGTCTTCCCTGGAATAAGTAGTAGCTTTACTGCTAACGGCTAGATGCCGCCTACGGACTGAACATGTAACTGCCTCAGACTTTCACTAATATAGAGGTGCATTTCCTCATGGAAAATTCCGGCCCGTAACCTGCCGCCCACCAAATTCTTGTACCTTCCCGTACCAAGGACACGTTCCCAGCCGGCCGGCCTGATGTAGTGTCTTCGGCATGAAGAAAAATACAATCCTTCGATAAGGGCCGGCCTGAACCGGTTCTCTCCAAGCGAATAACACCTCATAACTAAAACATTACTTTTGACCTAGAATCATCCCAAGCTGCCGGAGCAGAAAGAAAGATGGAGTCTCTCCCGTTTGAGGCCTACCAGGCCTGAATTCAGCACAGCTCCATGAAATACCCTCACTACAGGACAGGTTATCCCTAATACTAACGAATCTATCCCCTAGGCTATGTGTGCAAGCCCTGATCTATGGGGAAGAGCACAGAATCATGTCGAAGTGCCTAGTAAATAGGCTCCATTCACTACTCTAACCCTTAGGCTTGAATGGTAAGAGACTGAAGTCACATTCAATCACTTATTAACACAAGCAGGCCCGGAAAATCGAGCAGAACACCACCCCACACCCATCCATCACAGGTGTCACAGGTTGTTATGTTTCATATAGGTACCCTAAAATGGGCCTGTGTAAAATCACACCCCTTCACCTACATTACCTCCCCTACACTACACTGTAACAAGCCTTTTAGGATTGAACCTTTACCTAGTTTTAGTCCTGGGTGCAGAAGGAGGGTTTCTCCTAACCAATAGAGTCCTATAACTCCATCAATAGACTCACACAGTATGAATGAATATTCATAAGGGTTCTTAGAAACCAGGCAGGGGCTACACCACCTTCCTCCCCATATCTATGTACACGGTTCATCCCATATATCATCCTCAAATCCAACAAAGATGATTACAGGCAACAAGGGACAAAGGTGCCCTAGATACTTTCTGTATAAATATAGCACCTCTTGCTATTGTTAGTTAGAGGGAACCGAGATTTCCAGGCCAACACACTGACCAGAGACGCTGAGGCTCCTGCATGCAGACGCTCCAGCTGACTGTGGTCTGAACATCCCTCGCCGGGTGTCCAACTCGAGACCAAGAAGGGTTCCTACATTCCCATACTTCAGTTAATGGGGTTCAACTAAATCCTAGAGGGATTCTTGGCTTCACACCTACTCATATGCTAGGTACATTTAGGTACATCTAGATAGGCATCATAGGAGTACGCACACTTTTATCATGCATTTCATATTCATGTATTTATTCATGCTTATTGCAAGATGGTGGAACCGTACTATCCTTTTATATTTATAGTACTGCTAATCATATATCTCTGCTACTGTCTAATGGTTGTTGCAGCTCATATATTTTACAAACGATTGACAACTGTTCAATAAATCCTTATTGAAACACCCAGACTGTTTATTCTGGGTATCTATGAGATAAAATAAATGAGCACGAGTGACTGAGCGAAAAGTAGTACATTGTTTCCACAGGAGGGATCAGGGTGGTCATGTTCTAAGGTTTCCAAAAACTATTTTCTCCCTGATAAGAGTAGACACTAGTGGTACAGTGAGCTAGCTAACTGCAAACAGGCTAACATTTCTAGGTGGGGGTGCACGGAACCAGTCTGCCACCAATCCCACAGTTTATGTTATCCAAATGCGCAGGTCCTCCATGGGTACTATAGGAACTACACGACAAGGTCATGTGACCCTGTCAATTAAAGGGTCTGGGTGCATGTGCCCTGGGCCAGTACCAGATACCCTACCACTGTGTCTGTGTGATTACATTATGTGCATTGGGTTGTAGGGCCCTGATCCTTACAGGATGGCGTTTTTTACTAGAAAAAGTGATTATTTAAGTGCATGAAAAGCAGTATTCTAGTGGCTTTAGATTTGGGCCTTATCTGGAGGGTTGAACAGCAAACAGAAAAAGTTTCCTACTGGTTTTTGCATATCTGCTCTGACTGGCTCATAGGGCTAGTGTTTCTATTGGACCTAGGGCTTAGGACTAGGCATTTAGGGTTTGAGTTCTGATTGGCTGATAGGTCTAGGGTTCTGATTGGTTTCCAGGAATGGGGTTTCTATTGTACTTAGGGTTAGAGTTCTGATTGACTGATAGGTGTAGGGTTCTCATTGGGTTGCAAGGCTAGGGTTTCTATTGGACTTATGGCGGTAACTGGACACAATATCGAAAAAAATATAGAATGGACATAATATCGAGTACAAAATATAGAATGGGCAAAATATCGAATGGACATAATATAGTGGCTAATAATATCGAAATGCAGGTAAGTAATATCGACTGTCAAAATATCGAAGTACATAATATAAGCATTAAAATATATCGAATTTTTTATATTTTCCTTTGGATGTAGTGATTTTTTATTTTGGCTGCCTAATTTAGAAAAACGTGACAGGCATCAAAGTATGAGTGCAAGTTTATCTTGGAAATAAATGTGGTAATATACAATTTTACAACTCCATTTGCTCTCAAAACACAAAATAATTATAGATAAATACCAATCAGATGAGTAAAAAAGAAATACAGATAAATACAGATGGAAATGTTAAAAAATAAATACCATAAAAGCAGGAGCCCTAATTAAAAGCCAAACAAGACCAAAATGATAAAAATACAGATAACAATTTTTAAGTTATGGTTTTCAGAGATTGCATGTAAAAATAGTGGTCAGCACAGCCTTCGTACTGCAATGAGTTTTGACAGTCACGCTGGACTGGTTGATAACCATCAATATTCAATCTGGGGTCCTCCTGAGAAGTTGCTGCCCAGTGTCTCAATCACATTACAGTACAGTGTCAGCGGGCCTCAGGAGCGGGTCTTGCGTGGTTCCAGATGGGGAATCACCGGGGTAGAACACACCGCATAGGTCTGGGTGAGTATACGGGCTAAAGAGCCTTGCGTCTCAGGCACGCCCCTGGTTTCCTGGGAACAGCAATGCTGAAGAGCCATGCTTGGAGTCGCTGCATCTGCTTCGGTGGTGACTGGCACACAAAGCCTTGGAGGGTTGCAGCGCTGGTCAAATCTGACATGCTGATCTTTGAATAAGCAAGAGCACTTGTCTATTAACAATATAGCTGGTGATCCAGCATGCTCCGCTCCTGGTCACAGGTTCAGTTGTGCAGCACTGAACCAGAGCAGGCAAAGCTCTCAATCTGTAGGCAGGCAAGCTGACGATCAGGCATGCTCTGTTTGATGCCATATTCATGGATTGCAGAGTCCCACAGCGATTGTAGAGTGATGAAGTCTTTGATGACCCCTAAACAGGGGGCAAGCCAGCAAGACCTTGGAGATCACTTAGCAGGAGGCAGAGTCTAGCTTTCCTTTAGCAATGCCAGAGAGCAGCAGGGCAACAAGTAAAAAAACAGTCATGATGAGTCCTTTGGGCAGCACAGCTGTTCCTCTGACAGTGCTGATAACAAGTCCAGTAGTGTCTGATTAGATGGGGTCAGAGACCCAGTACTTTACCCAAAATGGCCTTTGAGGTGCGGGTGACTTCAAAGGAACTTCTTGAAGTGCACAGGTCCCCCTTTCAGCGCTGGCCTTCCTGCCAGTGTTGCTATGAGGGGGTAAATTAGCCCTTTGTGTGGGTACAGGACGCTACCTATTCAAGTGAAGTGTTGCCTCCTCCCTTCCCCCTTGCCCAGGAAGACCAATCAGTATGCAGATGACTGCAGATGCCATTAAATGTCCTGTGTTGTGGCTGTCTAGAGTGAATGCACAAATGTAGCTGTCGCTCAACTCAGCCCAGCCGTGTATTGGATACAGCCTGTCAAGCACGCAGGGCAGTAAGTGCGTAGAAATGTTCACTTTCTAAAGTAAAGTTAAATCCAACCTCACCGGTGAGTAGGACTTATCGAAACCATTCCAAACATATGAAACATCAAAAAGCTACTCCTCTCTGATCAGGAATTACAGCTTAAAAGAGTATTAAGCAATTCACAATGCTACCTTATGAGAGGGGTAGGCCTCACAGTAGTGAAAAACAAAGGAAGCTGTTTGTCACTACCAGGACATTCCAAACATAAAAGTACATGTCCTACCTTTTATGTACATAGCACCCTGCTCTTAGGGCTACCTAGGGCCTACCTTAGGTTAACTGTTGGACTTGGCCCTTCTGGCAGGTTCACCGCTAAACTTTTTGCTTTTACTGGTGACCTGATGGTAGTGATTGTTGGTTTCTGCGCACTTTCCCTGTGTCCCAGAGTAAAGTGCGTGCGCACTCTGAGTGCATGTGGTGAGATAGGCCTGCCCTCCCATAGGAATGCATGGGGAATGTATGTGTCCCTGGTAGTTCCTGATGCGTGCAGGGTCGAGTCTGGTATGTACGGACTCGTGTGATGAAATGCTGCGCAATGATGTATAATGCGTGATTGTGTCATGTGCGGAAGTGCCACTTCTAGGAGTTGGCATATTAGTGTAAAATGTGTCTGGCATGTGATTGGCTGGAGCTGGCTGGTGAGCCAGGCTCCAGGAGTCTGGATGGGTCTGCCCCGGTGGTGAGTGTTGAGATCAGCATGTGTGATGTGAGGGAGTGGTGCACCTGGGTCCTGTGAATAGGGCTGGGATTTCCCCACACAATGCTGGCTCCGCCCCCTGTGGTGCGACTGATGACCCTAGCCCTGCCAGTGAATAGAGTGAGGGGCTGAGCACATCAAGGGTGCTCCCCAACCAGCTGCGACTGGTTTTCCCCCTCACCCTGAACCAAGACAAAGGATTTCACTGTATAAGAAGGGGCTGTGTCCCCTTACAATTTGTTCTCTTCCAGGATCCTGCCTGAGGGGGCTGCTGCTGTTGCTGGGCCAGAGGACCGCCACTTGGACTACCTCCCTGCCTGGAGGCCCAGTGAGCTGGCTCTGGGCCCAGCCTTGCCCCCCCCCTGCCTTGCTGTATACAGAGGAGAACTTTGCTGGACTTTTTTTTATTCTCCCCTAAGCGCCTGGAAGCGCTTTTATTTGACTTATAGCGCTAGGAGCGCTTTATTTGGGACCCCAGCATCGAGAAGCACTTTCTCTGAAGAGCGCCTTAATTGTGGCCAGCAGCGCTACGATAACTCACGAGGGGAACCCCGACGTAGGGATTCTCCCGTTTTGGCCAAGATCTAAAGCGGGTGCCCACCCCGCAGTCTTATCGCCTTTTACGGGAGCCCACCCCTGCATATTTGTGCCGCCGGAAGGATTTGTACGTTGCTTAAACCGGGTGCCCACCCCGTGTCTTGCCGGTTTCACGGGAGCCTACCCCGTGTTTGCCACAGCCGCCGAGAACCCGGGGCCGCCGCACTTAGTGGGGGCGGGGCCGAAGCCCGGAAGAGAAGCGCCGCATCCCCCCGACCCAGGCGGGGGCCCACCCCGCACTGGGACATGCTGACCTGTGGGTTGGGAGCCGGTAGGCTCCGCATTCGAGTCCCGGGTCCCAGGAGGGGGCCCGGGTGAAGTGAGGGCGTCATTGGAGGAAGCGGACGGGAGCCTACCCCGCGCTTCCCAAAGAAAAGAAGAGAGAGAGCAAGTCCACGAGGCAGCAGCGTCGCTGCTACCAGGCCGAAGTGCAGCCGGCCCCGGAGAAGTGAGAGGAACGACGCCGCGGAGAGCCGGTAAGTGTGGGTGTCCCCGTCGGTCTCTCCTCAGCGCTGTGCTTGTTTTAGAGCCCCGAGAAGGCTCCAACGTACGGGGGCATTGTGTGCTTACTTAGAGCGCTAGTGCGCTCCAACGACGAGGCCTGCATAGTTCGTTTCACGAGCCCCGTGAGGCTCCAGCGTTGGCCCCCACTTTTGGTTAAGAGCCATGAAGGCTCCAACGAAGGGGGCATTCTTGGTTCAGAGCCATGGAGGCTCTAGGGGGCATTTCTTGTTGTTTGAGCCCAGCGAGGCTCCCATGGGCCAGTTCTTTGCTTAGAGCCCAGAGGGGCTCAGGGGACAGTCAGTTGGCCAGAGCCTGCAAGGCTCCAGCGTTGGCCCCATCATTGTCCTACAGATGCCCAGCACTTCGTGGGCAGCTGCTCCGTTTAGGCCCCTGACACTGGGACCCAGGGCGTCCTAGCCCCAACGAGGCCAGTTGGCCTAGGGACTGCCACAGGTGGTGGCTAATGTGAGTTTTGCGCTATTGTTCCTAACCTATACCTCTGAATGTGTTGTGATGCATCATGTGTAATGTACTTCTACCCCTACAGGTAGTGCGATACTTAGGTGGTTATTCTCCCTAGTACAGGTGGTGCTAGTGACGTCCTGGTTTCCTGCGTGACATTCTCCTAAGGTGGTTAGGGTTGCGTAGGTGGTACTTACCTGTTACCAGTAGTTACTGGTTGTGTGCTACATGTGTTATTTTGTGCTACAGTAATTTTATATCCTATGTTCTAAGTGCTAAGTTCTAAAAGTGCTAATTCCTGACAGTGGTCCATGTGGCCCTGTCCCCTGTACATAAAATCCCTTGTAAAATTCTGCCCAGTGCCAGTTGGCACAGTGTAAATTATGTGATTATCATCTAATGTGTTTTATTATAATACAAAGGCTATTTTTACATAATACCTTGTGTGGAGTTTCTTTTGTGGTGGGCCTTGGATGTTGTTGCTGTGTGCGTGCGCAAACGCTTTACACATTGCCTCCGGGATAAGCCTGGCTGCTCGTGCCAAGCTACCAAGGGGGTGAGCAGGGGTTATCTTTGGCCTGTAACTCCCCAGCCCTGACTAGAGGGGTGGTTTCTACCTGGCTTTGGCGCAAGCCCTAGCCAACCAGAAATCGCCATTTCTAACTGTAACATACGTTATAAAAGGGACGTTCAAGCTTGGTAACAAGCTTTAAAGGCCAAGTCGAAGTGGAGGTAAACTGCACACACAGGCCCTGCAATGCCAGGCCAGAGGTAGGTTTGGAAGGCTACTTCTGTGGGTGGTGTTGAGATCGATAAACACGATAGCAATGCACGCCCTGATGTGTACAGGCATAGCATCGGCAGTACCAATAAATACAATATTGATGTACACTGTAATCTATGCACTCACAATGAAGTCAAATACCAGTAGATGGAATACCAATGTGCGCTGTAACTTCTGCACACACAGTGATCTCAATACCAATAAATCCAATGTAACTTATGCCTGCATAATGACGTCAATATCAGTGAATGCAATGTTGATGTACGATGTAACAACTGTATATCAGTAAATATTATATCAATGACCGCCATGTTGCATGTACACACACACTCACAACGCATATCATTGCTGTAGGAAAAATCCAAGATGACCTTCCCATCAACCCCAAGTCAGAAATACGTGGTGAGACAGGCCCTTCGACCCAAACCCAAGCCTACCGATTGACAGGCCACAGGTGTGGTTGTACGTAGTCCAAAGACAAACACCCACCCAGGGAAAACCCTGACCAAATCCCACAGATAGGTAGTCAGTCACACCACAAACAGACCTAAGGAGATTAGCCCCAATAAAACATGTTTGGCCAAAGACGAGCGTTCCCAGAATACCACAAAGTTAGATGCCACATGTAGTTAAGAACACTCAGCCATTCAGTACACAATATGCACACCACATGAGGTGATCATGCGCTCACCACACCAGACATCTGACACCTACACACTAGCCCACACTGGCTCTCCACGAGGTTGAGAGCCATCTGTGTCCTCCTTATCAGATATTTCTTCTTGTTATTTATGACTATGATGCTTTCCAAAGAATGTCAAACTGTTTTATTTCACCTACAAAAGGTATATTTGTGCATCCAAAGTGTCTGTACTCCGAGACTGTCTGCAAAACCGCCTCTGTCGATAGTCTAGCGGCTGCTGCATTTAGTTACACCAACTTGTTCCAGTTTTGCCAAACATCTCTTGACTTTTCATTTATTCATGGTAAAATAATATTCAAACAACAGTGACACAATCAATGCTGCAAGCCCATTAGTAGCGTTTACCTTACAGGCCCTTGGTACATGGTGTACTTCTTTACATGGGACTTACAGGTATATTAAATAGGTTAATCAGGTATACGCCAATCACAAACAAGTTTAGGGATGAATCAAATGCACTTTAACACTGGTTAGCAGTAGTAAAGTGCTCAGAATCCTAAGGCCAACAAAAAGATACAGCAAAACGTGGAGGTCTAAACCAAAAGTTTGAGGGAAGACCACCCTAAGGCTGACATTCCAACACATACTACTCATTTACAACAAACAAACCCGTCTACGCTTCAGTGTCTCAACAACCACTACAAAACCCCACAAGCCACATCTATACACCCTTCTACCCGAACTGCCACACAATGACACCTTCACTCTCACAAAACACCACTCTGTCCCATAGCACTATCAAATCAACACATCACTAACCCAACATAAACCCACATTACACATACCCTTAATCCCTTCAAACACACCTCCAGTTCATACACAACACCAGCTATACCCTCTACCTACTCCTACCAGACTCCTTTCCATCACCACCATATCTATACTCAACCTTCTCTCATATCATCCACCAAAAATGCCCATCGCCTGTTTCTACCAAAAACACTCAACCAAACAATCCCTACACTCCACCACACATTTTACCTCTTCCTGCTACCAAATATAATACAAACATTCATAACCCCTGTCTATCCCCTCACATACCACATACACTCTACTCCAACACACATCACTGCCCCCTTTACCACTCAATTTCCACTCACCAACAGTACTTTACATTCAAATCCTTCACGGAAATTCACAACATCAATATCTCATCTCACCTTACTACTTCAGAAAAACAAAACATAACACAAATACCAGCACATAAATAATATTGGCATTCACTATTGTGATCAAATGCTCCCGTGATAACACTGTCAACAAGTAGTCTGTTTTGGAGAGTCTTAATTATTGCCCAACCATGATCCCCCAAACCCCCCAAAAAACATGTAAACTATAAACCATGAGGGATATTATCAAAGTCATATTTATTAAATGAGTGCAGGTGAACCAGGCCCAAGGGAGCCTCCCCAGGGGACCTGAAGTAGGTTTGGGTCCTTCATCAGTTCTCTTAGGTATTATATTTTTAAAAAGATGGAGCTCCCATGTTCGAGTGGGGCAAGCCATGAGTGAGAGGCCAATGAACGGGAAGGTGGCCAAGGGACCCTAAGTATATTCAAAGTTTTTAAAGTTATCCTGGAGTATGTCATTCTTTCCATTGTCAAGGCGTGCCATAATTGGGCATGCTATGGAGTTTTTCAATTGTGTATATTGGTACCTATCGGAAATTGGGAGTCCAAAGCTTTGCTGACAATTTTCTAAGGTAAGAATATCCCATCCTTGAAACAAGTCTAAAATGGTGAGACAACCACCCTCTCTCCATAGGTCGAAGAGGCCTGGTTTAAAAGCCTGGGAGAAGGCCAGATTGAAATGAATTGGGGTCCAATCCGTGGAGTTATTCATGTCATCCCAGGTTCTGAGGGTCGTTTTCGTGGGTGTGCTAATATATGCATTAGAGCAGTGGTTCCCAAACTGTTAGTCGTGGCACCCGGGTGCACCACCAGAACTCACCAGGGGCGCTGCACACTTCTTGGGAACCTGTGAAAGGTAGCAAGTTTTCTATCAGTACGCCTCAGTTCTAAAACATGTTAGTTGCATATTTGAAATGTGCACTTGTGGGCCCGAGTAAACATCTTTTGCGGGGAAGTTTCGGAAACCGCACCTATCAGCGTCTGGAATGGTTCGGATTGGAACAGCCTGTGACGTGTTGCAGGGCCAGGCACAAGCAATCAGGGCAGTGATGCAGTGTTATTGCTGCCTGTGTTCTGCAGTCATTTGAGTAATGGCGTGTACCAGGAAAATCAGGTAATCATTATAAAGGTGAGATTGTCTGATTAAAAATGTTTTGTGAATTTATCAGCACAGCAAATGTCTGCATCGCCCCCTCACTCCCACAATGGGTCCTGCATGGGTATCCGAAGACATCCAGTGAGCGAAGGTGACTCATGTGTGCAAAAAAAATGCCACTTGCGAAGGAAAGAGGTCTTGGAAGAGGGGCGCAGTTGGAAATTCTAATTAAACCTTCCTCTGAATGCACATGACAATAATATCTTAATCATATGTGCTGCGTATTTACAGATCACTGAGCAAGCGCAGTGTGATTCATTCAGGGTCATGGCATGCAGTCCCCCCTTTGAAACCGAGCACCAGACCTGCACATTTCTGCCAAGAAAGAAACAACACACAATTAGATATTATTTAACTCCCTGCTTTGATACCAGACGGAGAATAGTGCCCAATAATCATCGCAACAATAAAAGAAAGTAACCCATTATAATTCTCACAATTCTAGATATCTGGGTAACATTTCCAAGCCCATGCAGCTGCTTCTCTGTTGCACTTGGAAGCTAAGAGCGCTTCGAAAAGCCTTGAGTTGGAATGGCTGAGAAATAAGAGATATTTTCCTAACCAATATTATTAAAATGTCAAATCACATTCAGCTGTGAGTGTTTGTGGAGGTTTAGGGAGTGTTTAAGATGACTGGAAAACTATGTTTTGTGTGATGTACTCATTCCTGCCAATACAGACATAATACCACATCGTCAGTCGGCTTATCTTAAAAAATTAAGACTCCAACCTGCTCACGCTCCCTTCCCATTCTTTCAAATATTTAACACTCTGTAAATGTTTTGGAATGTGGTGGCACACGTGTGTTCATAAACACCTACTCAATTATAGTAAAATACGCTTACTCGTGTGACTCACAATTCAGCACTAGTCTGCTCAGAGGAAGACATGGCTTGGCAGTTCGGGCTGGACTGTTCCCATGAGGCACAGGGTCAGACTGATTTGCATATGGCCATGCCTGAACTAGGGTGGTGGAGTGAGCTAAAGAATGATGATGGATCAAACCCAGATCAGTTGACTGGGGGTGAGTGTTTGATTTGCTCAAACTCTCAGTCCATCATCCCCTTTGGTATCGCTTTGGTGAGTTCACAGCGCTGATGATTTCACTGTTCATTCTGGGAATGCTCGTGACAAAGGCCTGCTTCAGTGCCAGCTACAGGGATCAACAGACAGTCACACTTTGCATGACGGTGCTTACTTCAATTATTAGTCACGGATCATTAACCCCTTGCATGCCTCAGATGCGCAGGAACCGTCCGACGCATACGTTGTAATGTGCGTCGGACGGCTCCCGAGCATCCGACGCCATTGCAGATGAAATCCCTCCGGTGCAGGCACCAGAGGGATTTGTTTTACTCCCCCAAAGCCCTGGGAGCTGGGAAAGCTTCCCCAGCTCCTGAGGCCTCCCCCATTTCTTTGAAATTACGATCAGTGAGCACGTCGCGCTGATGTCATTTCACAAAAAACGAAACTGAAATGAGCCTTTAGGCTCATTTCAGTTTCACTTTCTACGTGCTCAGGGGGCTATCTCATCCCCTGAGCACGTTGAAAGACGGGAGAGGTATCATTGTAAAGGGGAGAATCTCCCCTTTCCAATGGTACCTCTCCCCAGGGGATCCCTGCTTGTGGATCGCCCCAGGGGGGCGATAGCAGGGATCTACCCACTAGACATCAGGGAGAGGGGAGTGGCCCCTTGGGCAAAGGCCTTTGCTGCCCCAAAACAATTTGGCCAAATTCAGTCTTTCTGCCCCCCCCGGGGCAGATGGGGGCGGTAGCCTACTAAAAGCCAGTGATTTGCTTTTGGGCACTTGTTTTTAGGGTGGGGGCTGTCCAAAATAGGCATTCCAATGCCCCCCCCCTAAATACCAGCCTTTCTGTCCCCCCTGAGGCAGTAGCCCGCAATCTTCCCACCGGGGAATCTGCCCCCCTAGAAAGCCAACTAGACGCCAGGGATTTTTTGGGGGGCCATTTAATTCGGGTGGGGGCTGCCCAAAATGGGCATGCCAATGCCCCCATCACAATTACAGCCTTTCTGCCTCCTTTGGAGGGTTGATGGGGCAGCAGCCCCCAATCTGCCCCCCAGGGGGGCAAAAAGCCCACTAGATGCCATGGATTTTTTGGGGGGCATTTGAATTAGGGTGGGGGCTGCCCAATATGGCATGCCAATGCCCCCATCACAATTACAGCCTTTCTGCCTCCTTTGGGGGGGTTGATGGGCAGCAGCCCCCAATGGGGCAATTTTAATTAGGGTGTGGGCTGCCCAAAACGGGAATGCCATCCCACCAAATTCACATACCTTTCTACTCCCCCTTGGGGGGCAAAAAGCCCACTAGATGCCAGGGATTTTTTTTGCCAATTTGAATCTGGGGTGGGAGCTGCCCAAAACGGGCATGCCAATGCCCCCACACCCTACCCGCAAACATTTCAATCTATCAGCCCCCTGGGGGGCATATGGGGCAGTAACCCCCAATCTGCCCCCCCGGGGGGCAGAATGACCACTAGAAACGAGGGACTTTTTTTATTTATTTCTGTAGGGGTGGGGGCTGCCCAAAATGGGCATGACAATACCCCCACCCCAGAGAAATTCCAGTTTTTTTGCCCCCCCCGGGAGGGCAGATGGAGGCAGTGGCCCCGGATCTGCCACCGGGGGCAGAAAGCCCACAAGGCGCCAGTGATTACGCTGGCTTTTTTTATTCGTGGGGGTTCGGGCTGCCCAGAATGGTCATACCATTGCCCCCACCCCTACAAATAATAGCCAGAATCTTTCTGCCCTTGGGGGCATATTGGGTCAAACCCCCCGTCCCCCTCCCCTGATTCCCCCCAGGGCAGCAGAAAACCCACTAGGCACAGACTTTTTTTTAGCAATGTGCTTACCTGTTGATTTTGGGCCGTAGTGCAGCTGGCACATAGGGAAACCTAGCTAACCTGTACATTTTTGAAAACTAGACCCCAAGGGGAATCCAGGATCGGGTGACTTGTCTGGCTCTCACAAGGTTCTGTTACCCAGAATCCCTTGCAAACCTAAAACTTTGTCGGAAAAAAATATTTTCCTCACATTTATGTGGTGGAAAGTTCTGGAATCTTCATGGATCCACAAAATCCCACCCACCCCGCATTCCCCAAAGCCTTCCGAGACAAATGGTATCTCACATGTGTGGGCAGGCCTAGTGCCCGCAACAGAAAACGGGCCAAAACGCAACGTGGACACAACACATTTTCACAGTGAAAACTGACCCTTTTTTTGCAAATTGCCTAGCTGTAGATTTTGAACCCTATCTCTGCTGGTGACTAGGGAAACTTAGCAAACCTATACATTTTTGAAAGCTAGACACCCAGGGGCATCCAGGATGGGGTGACTTGTCTGGCTCCCACCAGCTTCTGTTTCCCAGAATCCCTTGCAAACCTCAAAATGTGTCCAAAAAAACACATTTTCCTCACATTTCTGTGGTGGAAAGTTCTGGAATCTGTGTGGATCCACAAAATTCCACCCACCCCGTGTTCCCCAAAGTCTTCCGAAAAAAATGGTACCTCGCTTGTGTGGGTAGGCCTAGTACCCGCGACAGGAAATGGCCCAAAATGCAACATGGAGACACCATATTTTCACAGTGAAAACTGACCCATTTTTTGCAAAGTGCCTCGCTGTAGATTTTGAACCCTAGCTCTGCCGGCACCTAGGGAAACCTAGCAAACTTATACATTTTTGAAAACTAGACACCCAGGGGAATCCAGTATGCGGTGACTTGTCTGGCTCTCACCAGTCACTGTTACCCAGAATCCCTGGGTAACACAAATGTCCTACCCCACAGCATTCTCCTTAGTGTCTCGAGTAAAATTATACCTCACTTGTGTGGGTGTCCAATGCAGAATTGGCTAAAAACGCATTTTTGAAAAAATGTAGCGCTTAGAATTGTAGGTGCTATATTGTAAATCCCTATGTTTTGGGCTCTTCCCAGTCACAGGCTCTTGCCCCACCCACACAAGTGAGGTATCATTTTACTCGGGAGACCTAGAGAAACGCTGTGGGGTAGGACATTTGTGCCGGCACGGTGATTCCACCTAAAAATATGTGGAAAATGTTTTTTTTTTTAGCTAATTGTGAGGTTTGCAGGGCATTCTGGGTAGGGAAACATGCAAGCTATACCTCGCTAGACTCCCCTGGGTGTCTAGTTTTCAGAACTGTGTGGGTTTGGTAGTTGCCCAAGATGGACGCCGAGCCAGGGCTAAAAACCCAGGTGACCCCCCTTGCAAAATCAGGTTGTTCTGTGATAGGTCATTTTGTTGTCTCCCCAACACATTTTGGTCCCTTGCCTGTCGCAGGTACTTGACCCACCCACACGAGTGAGGTATCATTTTTATCGGGAGACTTGGGGGAACGCTGGGTTCCAGAACTTTCCCAGACAGAAATTTGAAAAAAAAGTGATTTTTTCAGCTAAATTTGAGGTTTGCAGGGGATTCTGGGCAGGAAAACGTTGGGAGACCCACACAAGCCATACCTCGCTGGACTCCCTATGGTGTCTAATTTTCAGAAATGTGTGGGTTTGGTAGGTTTCCCTAGATGGCCGCCAAGCCTGGGACCAAAAACTCATGTGACCCCTGGGCCATAGAACCATTTTTATCGGGAGTCTTAGGGTAACACAGAATTGTAGAGCAACGGTTGTTACCTATTGACTTTCGATGCATTTCTGCCTTCCAAATGAAAGACAATGTGTAAAAAAGAAGTCATTTTGAAATGTGACCTACAATTCTCATGCTAGTATGGGTATTCCCAATTTCGGAAATGTGCAAATATCTACTGTTTCTAAACTCTATATTTTGTTCCAATTTCGGAAATACATAGGTGTCTCTCATACTGAGTTTTCCATGTATATATTTTCCCAAATTAATTGCTATATACCCGGTATATAATAAAAAACCATTGCAAGACGCTGCTCAGTTATTGGCTCTGGGTTCGTCAGGTTCTTGGTGAACTTACAAGTCCTATATATCACCACAAACAGAAAGGTCCAGCGGATGTAGCGGTATATTGCATTCAAACAGCTGTCATAATTAGAAGAAGTTACAGGTGAAAATGTTGACACAAATGGCTGTTTTTAAAAAAAAGAAATTCAATTTTTCCTGTAATCAATGGTTAGTTTCCATAAAGAAACGTTGAAGGATCTACACAAATGACCCCTTGCCGAATTCAGAATTTTGTCTACTTTTCTAAAATGTATAACTTTCCAGTATCCATTATTGCTTTCATACCAATTTCTACCCATTTATATAGTGCGGACATGGCCCATGGGTATGAGAGCGCTTCACAGTTACATGAGGTACATTTTGGAGTACAACGGGTATAGCAGCATTAATATTTATTAGAATCCGGTATATGTCTATCTTAGCAGTTTCCACAATAACAATTTTAGGATCTGTTTAGTGTACAAAGGTGCAACAGTATTCCTATACAAATGGTTCCAATGTGTATTTTCCGTATGTTCTACATCAAAACTCCAGAGTAGTACTGTACAGTTAAAGAAGTTTTCGCAGCTAAACTGGTGATTTTATCGTTACATTCGTTGTTGGTCTGTAGAGGTAACACCTAGATTAGCTCTAGCTGGCAACAGCCTTTTGTTAGTTTTGGAGTCTTTGTGGTTATTTTGTGCAGGATGTATCCAGATCTGACCGGACTATGCAACATCTGGCTATTAATCACGATGCTGATGGTGAACAGGCTTGCCTAAGGAAGGAACTTGCTCATTAGGAAGATCTTCGCTTACCTCTTGAATGTTGCAGTGTTTGAAAATTTTCTAATGTTTGGAGGGAGTGAATTCCAGATTCTGGGGGCCACTCCGGCGAAAGCTCTGTCATATGTTTTCTTCTTCCGAAAGATGGGTGGTTTCAGCAACAGCTCTCAGGCACTCCTGGCTGGTCTGCTACCCCCTGATAGTTCCATTTTCTAGACTAAGTACCTTGCTGTTTTGTAGTGGAGCATTTTGTGGGTAATACATGCCAGTTTAAGTTGAATTCTAGCTTTGTATGGTAACCAGTTTAATGCTTTCAGGTGAGGAGAGATATGGTCATATTTTCTAGACTCAGTAATAATTCTTGCAGCCGCAGTGAGACAGGCTTTTAGTGGAGCTGTGGAAATTTTAGACCTGCTAGTGTTGTACATCCATATTCAATCCTTCAAATAACTAAGGACTGGACTGCCAATTTGAGGTCCGCCGTAGTAATGAGTGGTTTCACTTTTCTAATATAGTTCAGGTGAAACCGGGCACTTTTTGCCATTGATTTGATGTGGGCTTTCATGTCTAGGTTCTTATCAAGCATGATCCCCAGTGATTTAGTCGAGTCAACTAGGGTAGGAGTGCAGTTTAGCACTGTGATCAGTTTGGTCCATTCCTTCACCTTTGTGGGGTTCTTTGGTGGTGATATTGATAGGATTTCCATTTTTTGTGCATTGAATTTCAGATGATTGCTAGTTAAGCATTGTAATAACACTTTTAAGGCCTCATTCATTGTCTTGATGTCTTCCAGTGACGCGATCTTGATGTAGATCTGAGTGTTATCTGCGTACATGCGATAGGATATGTTTGCGTCTCAGAGAATTTCTGTAAGGGGTTCGACATATAGGTTGAATAGTGATGGAGATAGTGTTGATCCTTGAGGGACTCTAATAGAATTCGGGCATGATGGGGATAGCGTCTGGTTAACCAGGAATCTTTGTGTTCTGTTCTGAAGGAAGGATTCAAACATTTTCAGAACATTTCCAGATAGTCCCATCCTGTCTTGAAGCCGGGTTAGCAATTTTTCATGATTTACCGTGTCAAATGCAGACGACAAGTCAAGAAGGACTAGTAGACATGTTTGATTGTGATCTAGGGCCTGTAGCACATCATCCACTATATGTAAGATTGCTGTTTCCGTACTGTGGCCTGGTCTGAATCCCGATTGGCATTCGTCCAGCAGATTGAAATTAGCGATGTGGTTGCTCAGTTGATTTTGCACACATTTCTCAATTAGTTTGGCAAGTAATGGAATATTGGTTACTGGGTGAAAGTTATTTGGATCTGCCGGGTCCGCTGTAGGTTTTTTGATGATGGGGAGGACTTGACCTGTTTTTATGCACTCTGGTAGGATCCTTGAGGCATTGATTATTTTTGTCCATATTGGGACGACGATATGGTTGATTCTTTTTAGGCATTTTGCGGGGAGGGAGTCATTGTGGTGGTTATTTGGTTTGATATCCGAGAGAGTTTTGGCAATGATATTCTGGTCATACAAGTTGAAGGTTGCCCATTGCGCATTGTTTTTCGACCTATCATGATCGTTTTTCGTGGTAGCATCGTTCTGTGGTGGTTGTTGGCTAGAGAGGTTGTCTGCTGCCATCCTAAGCTCTCTTTCTAGAGTGTTGGCCCTGTCAGTGAAGAATGATGAGAATTCCTCGCAGCTCAGTTGAGTTTTAGTTGCTTCTTGGGCAGATTTGGCCAATTTATTGGATTGTTCCTTTAACATTTCAAAGTTTCCGTGGTCTGTTTTTGGCGTTATCCAGTTCCGATCTAAAAAATTCCTTTTTGGAATTGAGGACACTTTTGTTGTACTCGTTTCTGATTTTTCTAAGAGTTTTCAGCTAGGGGGATGATGGGTGCTGTCTCCATTTTCTTTCTCCAAGTCTCAGTTTCCGCCTATCTTCATTTAGTGTCCCATTAAACCATGGATTTTTATCTTTCGCTGAGACTCTTTTCAGTTTTAGTGGCATGGTGGAGTGGACTATATTCGTTATTGACGTAGTGTAGTGATCTGAAAGTTCGTTAACGTTCAGCAAGTTGTTAGGTGGACTTTGATCCTTCTCACATCTTACTGCTAGTAGCTCAATACTAGGGTCTGTGGTGTCTCGAGTCCACTTTTTAAGTTTGACAGGTTGCGTGGCCTTGTTCTTTTTTATGGTGGGTATCAGGAAGGTTATGGCAGTTGAACCAGATCAGTCATAATTCTTCTAATTGTGATGCCAAAATCTTTGTAAATCTTTAGCCTCCAAGTTTAGTAAAGCGATGGGCCTATAGGAGAGACAGTAGTGCGGATCCATCCCAGGCTTTGGCAGGACTGAAATTAGAGCTTCATTTAACTCATGAGTGTAACCCTTCGAGAGGTAGCTATGTGGTTAAATAGTGCAGTCAAGTAGGGTACCAAATCAAAACTGAAAGTTTTATAAAATTGGGCTTTGAAGCCATCTGGCCCGGGTGATTTATGAAGTTGGTGGAGATGGCTGGCTCAGCCTCAACATTTCAATCATTCAAATTTGTTTTGAGAGGCAATATAGATATTATAAGTACGATACATCCCCAATTAACTTTTACACATTAGATTAATACTCGTGGTTCTTCATAAATCCAGTTCAAACTTGTGCTATATTTTGTACTTTTCCAAAAGAGTGCAGCCAACCCGTTTCACCTAACAAGGCTTCATCAGGGAAAAGAGATATTTCTAAAGATGCTTACAACTTATAGAGACATTTGACGATGTAACCGAAATTACAGGCTATAACAGAAGTGTAGTGTGTCTTATCTATTGGAAAAGTCGCTAGATATGTTGACAATTAATCAAGGACACATGCGGTTGGACCCACGGAGAATATTATTTGGATTCACTGGCTAGAATGATGATCGATGACTACGCTGCCGATCACTTACTGTGAAGAAACTTAGTGGCTCATTACGATGGCGGAGGGACTGCCACCGCCTGCCCTGTGGTGGTGGGCCCTCCGCCATCTGGCAGCAATTTATCACCCTCCAGATCATGATGGCGGAGGAATCCACAGGCAAGCGTGGCGGATGCAAAGACCGTCCACCATGGTTCCGCAAGGCGGTCCTTTTCTGCCCGCCTTGCGGAACTAAACTATGGGCCAACATTGAGGCAGTGCCTTGCAGGCACCGCCGTAGGGATTACGATATCCCTTTCCACCTGTCTTTTCGCGGCAGTCATCCCACCGCAAAAAGACATACGGAAACAGATTCAGGGGAACGTAGTGGGCCCCCCTTTTGTTGGTGGGAGGTAGCTGGGCACTGGGGGGCACCCCCTGCATTTCTCTGCACTGCGTGGCAGGCACTGTGTGGTGCCTGCCACGTAGTGCAGGGAAATGCACAGCATGGCATTTTGGCATTGCGTATGGTGCTGCAGACAGCAGCACCATCCGCAATGTTAAATGCCCTGGATGCGCCCGCCAGTATGGAGGGCGCATCCTGATTGCAGTGGTGGGACCGCCTCATGTTTTGCAGGCGGTCCCAAACACTTCAATGATGGCGGACAGACTCAGGTCCGTCCCCCATCGTAATGAGCCCCATACTTCCTATTCTACTTATTCAACATATCTCTTTTGCCCTGAGGAAGCCATGTTAGGCGAAACGCGTTGGCTGCACTCTTTTGGAGAAATACAAAATAAAGTTCAAGATTGAACAGGACTTATGAAGAACTACCAATATTAACCTTATGCGTAAAAGTTAATAATGGACGTACTGTACTTATAATGTCTATGTTTTCTCTCAAAAATCTTCTTAATGATTGTAATGTAATTTATGGTCAATCAGCAGCTGACCATTGAGGTGAGCAGCATTTCTTTCCTAAATTTACTGTGGTGACGGTATCAGGCAGTGCAGCTTTAAATCCCTGGCTGTTCTTTTTTCTTGTTCCTGAGCCTCAACATCTCTTACTGGACTACCTAGGGTCTCATTTTGGTCCTCGGTCACATGGGGAAGAGTTATGTCATTTAGTTATTTGAGTTGGGCTGTTGTCACAGGTGGCTCAGCTGTGTACAATCATTTAGGGAAATTCCTGAAGGCTGCAGCTTTGTCAGTTTCCACCATTGCCACTTCTAGGTTGATGCAACCGGTGCAGAGACAGAATATTGAGTACAAAATATGGAGTTGCACAAATATCGAGTCATTAATATTGTGGGTCAGAAATATCGATAAAGAATATCGTGGTGAAGAATATCGATTTAAGGTAAGTAATATCGATTTAAAAAATATCGAAGTGTTTAATATCGCTTGCAAAAATCTAGTTGTTAAAAATATAATTTTTTATTATATTATGTATTTTAGTATATATTTTATATGCATTTGATGTATGTTTTTTTTGTATAAGAATTGTTTGTATTTTTAATATATTTGTTACATTTCTAGTAGTTATTCAAATTGCGCTTTTAGTTCTGTAGCGGTTTGTGAATTTATAGGGGAATAGGGTGGGAAGTAATTGAAGTATATTAAAGTTATTGATTACATTTTATTTATTCATATTTGTTTAATTGAGATGTTACAGTGTTTAATGTGTAAAGTAATTTATTAATAATTATTTAATAATTGGTTAATAAATTAAATTAAATACATCTTAATTATTTAAATATTGGTTGTTAATAGTAATAGTCTTTAATTTTAAAATACGTTTTCAATCAATCAGGGAATTGTAAGCGCGCTACTCACTCGTGAGGGTGTAAAGGCGCTGAGGGGGGGCGAGAGATCCGCCGATCTGTTTAGCCAAAGTGCCAAGTCTTGAGGGTCTACCTGAAGGTGTTCATGGAGGAGGCGCGTCTCATGTCTGCCGGTAGCTCGTTCCAGGTCTTGGCTGGCAATGTGAGAGAAGGATCTTCTGCCAGCTCTGGCTCTGTGGATGCGCGCAGTGCAAAGCTGGAAGATTGGAGGTTTCTTTTGGGTACGTGGAAGCTGATTCTGTCGTTGCGGTATTTGGGTCCGTTGTTGTGTAGGCATTTGTAGGCGTGAGTGAGGATTTTGAAAGGGAATCTTTTCTCCACGGGGAGCCAGTGGAGACTTTGTAGGTGTTGGCTGATGTGTTTGTGTTGGGGAATGATGAAGATGAGTCTGGCGGAGGTGTTCTGTATTGCCTGGAGTTTGCGGAGTAGGGACTTGTTGATGCCGGCATTGAGTGCGTTTCCATAGTCCAGTCTGCTGGTGATAAGTGCGTGGGTGACTGTCTTCCTTGACTCAGGGGGGATCCACTTGAAGGTCTTGCGGAGGATGCTGAGGGTGTTGAAGCAGCTGGAGGACACGGCATTGACCTGTCGGTTCATGGTGAGGGAAGAGTTGAGTACAATGCCGAGGTTCTTGGCTTGGTCTGAGGGGGTAGGTGGGCTTCCGAGGGCCGTCAGCCTGCAGGTGCTGTCCCATGCAGAAGGGGTGGTACCGAGGACAAGGACTTCTGTCTTCTCGGCGTTGAGCTTCAGGCAGCTGTTGGTCATCCAGTCTGCGACGTCTTGCATTCCTTTCTGGATATTGAGTTTGGCAGTGGTGGGGTCTTGGTGAGGGAGAGGATGAGCTGGGTGTTGTCAGTGTAGGATACAATGTTGAGGCCGTGTTGTTGGACGATGGCTGTGTGGGGGGCCATGTAGATGTTGAAGAGGGTGGGGCTCAGGGATGCACCCTGTGTGACTCCGCAGGTGATTTTCGTGGGGTCGGAGAGGAAGGGTGGGAGTCTGATCCTTTGGCTTTTTCCAGTGAGGAATGATCGGATCCAGTCCGGGGCTGTTCCTTGTATGCCTGCGTCGTGTAGTCTGGCGACTAGTGTGCAGTGGGAGACAGTGTCAAAGGCCGCTGATAGGTCGAGTAGGATGAGGGCTGCGGAGTGGCCTTGGTCCAGGAGGGTGCGGATGTCATCTGTGGCGGCAAGTAGGGCTGTCTCTGTGCTGTGGTTGCTTCAGAATCCAGATTGGGACTGGTCAAGGATGGCGTTCTCTTCAATGAATCGTGTCAGTTTCCTGTTGACGGTTTTCTCTGCGACGGGGAGGAGCGAGATGGGCCGATAGTTCTTGAGGTCGGTTGGGTCAGCTGTGGGCTTCTTGAGCAGGGGTCTGACTTATGCGCGCTTCCAGTCGTCCAGGAAGGTGCCTGTTTTGAATGAAGGTGAAGTTGATGGTGCATTGTAGTTCGGGTACGATGGCGGATGTGGCTCTGTGGTAGATGTGAGGGGGGCAGTGGTTGGTGGGGGCCCCAGAGTGGATGCTTTTCATGGTCGCGGCGGTGTCTTCGGCAGTGATCGATGTCCAGTTGGAGATGGTGGGCTGGGTGGTGTTTCTGGAAGGTGGGGGGCCACCTGTGGCGCCTGGTGGATGGTTGATGAAGTTGTCATAGAGGTTTTTGATCTTGAGGTGGAAATAGGTTCCATGCTTGTCGCAGAGGTCATGGGATGGGGTGATATCTGTGGCTTCGCTGAGTGAGTTGGTGAATTCTCGAATGACACTGAAAAGTTCCTTGGAGTTGGCCAGGATTTTGTTGTCGATGAAGTTCCTCTTGGTGACTCTGATCTGGTTGTGGTAGTCCGTCATGGCGTCCTTGTAGGTGGTGTGGTTTTCAGTTGTCTTGGTGTTTCTCCAGTTCTTCCAGGCGTCTGCAGGTGCATCTGGCTTCTTGGAGAGTGGTGGTGAACCAGGCGGCTTTCCTGGGGCGTTGTCTGTCAGGGTTGCGTAGTGGGGTGAGCTCATCTATGTAATTGGAGATCCAGGTGTGGAGTTCTCTGGCTGCGACATTTGAGTCGGGTGCCCAGGTGTGGTTATCTCAGGTGAAGGTGGAGTTAAGTTGCTTGTTGGTAACTGTTAGAAATGGGGGTCTCTGGTTGGCAGTGGATGGCCACTGTCCAAGCAGGGATCCTTCTTTCTAAGTCAGAGTGAAGGGCTGCCACCCTATGACAACCCCTGCTCCACCCTCTGGTAACGTAGCATGAGCAGTTAGGCTAATCACAGAGGCAGTGTGTTAAGCGTTTATGACCATGCACAGTATTACAGCGAGGAACACTACAAAGGGACACAACACAGGTAGGTATCAAAATATAGTTATCTTTATATATAGCTTCATCACAAGACCAAATAACGAGAAAGCCACAATACTGTACAAAAATAATTCTCTCTGGATGCTGCAAAAATAGTTCAAATGGGGAATGCAAGGTTCAGTTCAGGGCAATGGTCTCTGAGACCCTTTTACTCACAGTTCCTAGATGTTTTTGTCAATAATCCACAAAAATGCCTCTACGGCGGGATAGCGATGTTTTTCCTCACGCTTTTGGTCGCGGCCGCTCGCTAACGGGGGTCCGCAAGGATTTTGAGGCCCGCAAACGTGCAGGGCGATGATCAGGCCAGAGAGCCCTCGGTGGCAGCAGTGCGATGATTTTCTTGACGCTCCTCGGCTGCGGCGGCTCGCTAACAGGCCTTAGCGACAAAAATGAAGTCTACTGGTCCTGAGACTTCAGTCAGGAGACTAGTTCTCTCTCTAGCCCTTGTGTGATTGCAGGTTCAAGATTAAAACGTTCTCTTTACAGCTTCTTTTCCCTCCTATTTCCAGTCCAATGAAAACTACTGCAGGCCAATCCAGGGAACAGCACACAACACCAGGACAGTCCTCTCCTGCAGCTTCCTTCAGTTCCACGGAAAGAGGTTGGTCTTGAGATCCAGGGGCAATACAAATTGTAGGGGTTTCAGCACAGATATTTATACCCCAAAAGTCTTTGTTCGCAGAAGCTACAAGTCACTGAACCCAGCCAGAACCTGTTCTGCCCACCCTGGAGCACTTTATTTACCAGGCTGCATCCTTCCTTTCAGAAAGAGGGGATCTGCCATCAGACGCACAGTGGGAGGTGGAGCCAGCATTCACCTTGCCAGGCACAGCCCTATTCAGGTCCAGGAGCTACCCCTCCTCACACTCCAATGCAGATATCTCTATTCAACCCAGGTCTGACTCCGCCTGCCCTGTCCCTCCAAAACCAGACAGCCAATACACATAACAGCAGAGCACACTGGAAGGCTTAGGCAAGAAAATAATACCTACTTTCTAAAAGTGGTATTTTCAAACACAGAATATAAAAATAAACTTCACTAAAAGATGTATTTTAATATTCTGAGCTGAGGCATACTAATTTCGTTTTTCTACCATGTCCTATGGGTCAGTTAGGACTATAGAATGTAATAGCCAAACCTCTCATTCTGGCCTGCGGAGAACAGTTAGCCTTACAGTAGTGAAATAGGAAATTGGGTGTAATTCACTACAAGGACATGCTACACACATCAGAGCATGTCCTACCTTACAAATACAATGCACCCTACCATAGGGGTGGCTTACATGATGCCAAGGGAAGGTTCAGGGGCTGGGAAGTGGGTGCACTTCGCAGCCAAGATGGCAGTTCTAGACTGCACACAGACAGGCAGGTCTGAGACACACTTTACGAGCTGCTTCTGGGGGTGGTGCAAATCAGCCCTGCAGGCCCACCAGCAGCATTTGGTTTACCAGCCCTGAGCACACACAGGCCACGTTACTAGGGACTAACAGGTAGACCAAATAAGCCAATCAGGGATACATCAATTCATATGTCATCTTTACACAGGGAGCATCTGCGCTGCGGCATTGAATGGCAGTGGCGCAGCGCCCAGAGCATCTATCACCAGAAAAACAGAGGAGGCACAGCGAAAAAATGGCAGGGAGACTCACGCCAATGGTGCCAGGTCTAACAGTACCCTTGCTCCAGTTCCTTCGTGGTGGGCGTGGGGCTGGTTTGGGTGCCTTGGGTTTGTTGATGGCAAAGTGTACGCAGTGGTGGTCGGTCCATGGCGGCTGCTTTGTGTGGCTGAATTGGACGCTGTTTCCTGCCACAAAGATGGGGTCGAGGGTATGTCCTGCTCTGTGGGTCGGTGTGTTGATGAGTTGTTTAAGTCCGATACTGGCGAGGTTGTCACGAAGGATAGTGGAGTTGGGGTCGCTGGAGTTTTCAAAGTGGAAGTTCAGGTCTCCAATTAGTATGTTGTTTGTTGAGGAGATGGGGTGCGATGAATTCGGTGATGGTGGTGGTGAAGGGTGTTCAGGGGCTGGGAAGTCTGTAGATGAGGGTTCATCGGAGTGTGGCTTTAGGGGTGGTCTGGATCTGGAAGTGCAGGTGTTCAGCAGAGGGGAAGGTTTCACTGGAGGTGGTGAGGCGGAGGGTGCTCTTGTGCGCGATGGCGAGGCCCCCTCCTGGGTGGTTGGGGCGGTCTTTCCTCTGGATCTTGTATCCGTCTGGGATGGTGGTGCTGATGTCGGGTGGCGGATGATGCGTTGGTCCAGGTCTCTGAAGAAGGCGATGTCGGGTGAGAGAGAGTTGAGTAGGTTCCAGATTTCCATGGCGTGTTTGTGTATGGATTGTATGTTCAGGAGGAAGCATTTTAGGGTGTCGCCGGTGCTGGCGTCAGCGGTGTTGGAGGTCGGGGAGGCGGTGAAGGTCTGGCGGCAGTGGAGGCAGAAGAACTGCCTGTGGGTCATGTTCGGCGAGGCCTGCTGGCATTCTCTAAGTCTTCCAGGGTTGATTGCGAGGAGGGTGGTGGTGTCGTAGCGATGGGTAGTGGGAGGTCCAGGTTTCCTGGCGCTGGCCACGGTTGGGTCGTGGACGGGAGCAGACGGGCTTGCCTTTGGCATGCCGGCGGCATGCCCGCTGAGCGCGGCCGCCATTAAGTAGGGAAGGTGGGAGGGAGGAGAGGTTGGGAAGCGGGAGCGGGGGAATTACAGGGGTGAATTCCAGGGGGATTTCCAGGGGGAGGGGCCACAGGGGCAGCAGCGGCAAAAGGAACAGGTAGGCATGAGAAAATAAAAACACTGGTGGAATTAGAGCAAGACACAGATGGGCACAGTAACAGTGGCACAACAGGGAATAATTAAGAAAAAAAAAACGTCTGAAAAGGTCACGGTGGTTGCAGGCAGTCTGGTCCCAGTTGGAGCGGGCAGCAGGCACAGGAGCGGGCAGCATCCTCGAACCTCCCAAGCAGGAGGTCGGGGTCTGGAGGCAAGAGATGGCACAGCGGAGCTGCGTGGAGAGAGTGGACCTAGACTGAGGGTCGGAGGTCTTTAATTGTATTTTATTATTATATAGTTGAATTTTGGTGTGTGCTGTGGATATTATTGTGTTAAAGTGTGTGTAGTAAATTAATGTTTATTAGTTTCTTATATTAATAATATTTTTAATTCTTTATTATGTTAATTATGTAAATACATTTAATTAAAAATGTTGAAGTGTTTAGTTATTGGTGTGGTGTTATAGGGTAGTGCATAAAATAAATACATTTATGTCTTAATTTGTTTGTTTGTAAATAATTTCTAGTTTAAAGGAATTATTTTTTGTAAATGTATTTATTATTTATTTTATATAATATTTGTAGGTTTTTGTTATATGTAATTAGTATTATAATATGTGTTCTTGTTATATGTTTAGTATTTTTTATTTAGAGTTTAAACCATGAACAAGGTCTCAGGAAGACTGAAACGTGTTGGTTTGTAGTGTTTTCCCGCAAGGAATTGAAAAGTGTGAAGATTAAAACTCTTTAAATCTCTTTTTGAGTGCGATCCTTTTTCCCCCGATGGGGACGTTTGTGTGATATAATACGGCGTGGCTCAGCCGTGGGATTACCCATGCCAAGAGCACCAAGGAAGCCAGCAGGAACGAGCTGGAGTGTTGAAGAAATTATTATGTTTATGTGTTTCTTTCTTTTATTAAGTGTATTTATAATATTTTGTAAAAATGTATATTAAATGTAATTTATTTTGTTAAAATTAATAATAATATTTAATGTATTTAAGACATATTATTTTATACATATATTTAAATCGATATTTTTTACATCTATATTCTTTTACATCGATATTTTTGATGCAATATTTTTATAGTTACCTGTGTAGGTATGGGAGTTGATATTTTTGTAGTCTATATTTTTTTCTCGATATTTTGAACTTCGATATTTTTAACATTGATATTTTATCAGTGAACCGATGCAACCAATGTATTCTTTCTCGTGTTTAACTTACAATTGGCGAGCAAAGCGGGCTTCCTCCTTATTTCCCTGATTGTACATCCAGAATTTAAGACGTAGCAGAGTGAATTCTGCCCTATTCATGTACATTGCATTTAATTTGCCCCTCAGTGTGGTGACTTTTCTGTTGCAAAGGTAAGGAAGGGTTTTCTTTGTGAGCCCATTCTGCTAATTGCAGTTTCTCCTCTAGTGCTAACCTCTCTTGTATTTTTTTGCTCAGTTCAAGTAGCTAAGAGTGAAATGCATTTCCCCCTAAGACTAGTTTTAAAGCATCCCAATTATTAGTGAAGGCAGTATCCCGGGGATCATTCATACTAAATAAGTCTCTGATAGACTTACCCAGTTCATCTTGAAAGAGACTCTCTTATTAGTGAGCCAGGGAAGAACCACCTAAGATATTTAGGTTTTGGGGGAGCCCACTCAAATGTCAAGGCCACAGTTGCATGTTCAGCTATAGGGTGAATTACTGAGTGTAATATAGAGGGTTTTAGGGATTGGCTTACAGAGACATAATTAGTACGTGAGTATGTGAGGTGCAAGTGAGAGGTATAATCATGAGCCTCTGGAAAGTTGGCCCTCCAGGTACCTATGAAGACTATGGAGCCGAATGTTTGTTTCAGGGCTTCTGGAAAGCTCCCGGGGAAAGTGCGGTGTGGATAGGTGCTGTCTAAATAAGGGTGCCATATGAGGTTGAAGATTCCGATTAACATTATCTCCCCCTCAGCGAACTTCCCCAGAAGATTGAGGCAGGATTGTGTAAAGGCATTCCAGGCTATTGACGGCATGGAGGATAGCTATTGTACACATTTGACTTCCTATATTCCCTTTGACCATCAATATTCTCCCATCTTTGTTTGATTTATAGCCGGTAGTTTGGAATTTATAAGATAAATGAAAAAAAGGGCTACCCCATTATGCTTGGTGAGGACCAAGGATTGATGCATCAAGGGATATGTTTTTATGCAGTCTATTGTCCTAACTTTTTTGAGGTGCGTCTCTTGCAAAGCTAGTATATCATGCCTCTTATCTAGGATGTATTTCCACAATTTGTGGCGTTTGGTTGGGGAGTTGTAGTCCCTTAACATTCCAGGTTAATTTTGTCAACAACATGATAATATATTAAGGTAAAATGGAGATATATGTTCAATGGTAAGTCCCTGCTTCGTGCCGCCCCAGCTGCTCCCCACCTCCATAGGCAAAAGGATAATCATTCCCGAATCCCAGGCCTCCGCTTACCAACATAACTCAAAAGGGCACCCACTCATGGATATTGTTAGAACTGGGGTCTCTAGTTGGCAGAGGTAGGTACCTTTGACCAAATAGGCACCCTTGCTTCTAAGTCAGAGAAAGGAGATTACACTCCTGGTTAACCCCTGCTCACCCCCTTGGTAGCTTGGCATGAACAGACAGGCTTATCCCAGAGGCAGTGTGTTAAGCATTTGTGAACACATACAGCAATACAGTGAACATACTACACAGGTTTTATAAAAATAAGTATTCTTTATATAGACTTAACACAAAACCACAAACAACAAAAATCCACAATACTGTACTCAAAATAGACTTAAAGCTGGTAGAAGTAACTTAGTCCAAGATGATGATAAATGCAACATGTTTCTCACAAAAGTACCTGGATGCGTAACGCAAAACAAACAAAAGGTTTGCAGGGAGGGTGATGTGTCGTTTCCTTGCTTCGGGGGAGGCTATTTGTCGCTCCTCAATGCTTGCGCAGAGTAGGGGATGCGTCTTGTTTCTTACCGGAGAGGAGGTGATGCGTTGATTCTCGTACTGCATTCCAGTTGAGAGGCGGCAAGATGGCGCTTCGATGTGATGCGACAATCCGGTGCGATGCAATAAGATGGCACCCTTGATGCGATGCGACTACGTGAAGACGATGCGTGCATGCCCGACGGCCGTGCGCCGAACTCTGGAATTTTGGAGCTGCAGCAGGCCCTGCAACATGCTTCTCCGGTGATGCGACGGTGACCCTTGCGGTGGTGACACGCTTCTCCGTTGATGCGTCGGTACTCAGCTACGACGAAGGCACGCTTCTCTGGTGATGCGGCGGCGACCTCTGTGGTTGTGACACGCTTCTCCGGCGATGCAACGGCAACAGCTGCGACTGCGACATGCTTCTTCTCATTGAGTCATCCTTCCAGCTCCCAGTGACACGGAGGCTTCTGCACACAGAATTCCCGGTAAGGAAATTCAGAGGGGAGCTGGTGGTGAAGTCTTTTGTCCACGAGACTTCAGCAGGAGGCAAGCACAAGTTCAAGCCCTTGGAGAAATATTCTGCAAGATGATGAAAGCTCCTTGAAAGTTCCTTCTCCTTTCCTCGGCAATAAAGAAACCACTGCAGGCCAACCCAGCAAACAGCATACTGGCAGAGGGGCAGTAAAAACTCCTGCAGCTTCCTTGGTTCTTTTCCTAGGCAAACGTTTGTCTTGTTTTCCAAGAAGTGATCTAAAGTCTTGGGGTCTGGGCCCCAATATTTATACTACTATTCTCTTTGTTCTCTGAAGGCAGAGGGTCCTTTACCAAGTCCAAACCAGTTCTGGGTGCATTCTGTCAGTGCACACCTTCTTCCTTTGTCAGTGTGGGCCAGGGTCATCAGACTCACCCCAGGAGGTGGAGCCAGCATTTTGGAAGGCAGGCACAGCCCTATTCAGGCCCAGGTGCTACTCCTCCCAGAACTCCTCATGCAGACAAAACCAGACATACAATACACAAGCTAGCAGAGGCAGGCTGGATGGTTAGGCAAGAAAATACCTACCTTCTAAAAGTGGTATTTTCAAACACAGAATGTTAAAACCAGCTTCACTAAAAGATGTATTTTATCATTCTGAGTTCGGGCATACTAAACTCGAATTTCTACCATGTCCTCCGAGCAATTAGGATTATAAAATGTCATAATCAAACTGCCCATTCTGGCCTATGGGGACAGGTAGCCTTGCAATAGTGAAAAACAAAATAGGCTGTAATTCATTATCAGGCCTGAGACACACTTTACAAGCTGCTTCTGTGGGTGGCACAACCAGTGCTGCAAGCCCACCAGCAGCATTTGATTTACAGGTCCTGGGCACACATGGTGCACTATACTAAGGTCTGACAGGTAAATTAAATATTCCAATCATGGAGTCACTAATCAATACATGGATTTACCATAGCGAGCACTTGCACTGTGGCACTGAATAGCAGTGGCACAGTGCCCAAAGCATCTAAACCAGCAAAACATATCAAAAACAGAGAAGGCAATCAGTGAAAAATGGAAGGGAGACTCACGCCAAGGGTACCAGGTCTAACAGATATCAAACAGAAAAAACAAACAAGAACAAATGGGAACCTAGGGCCTGAATACGATGGCGGGCGGATCACCACGCAGGGCCGGTGGTGGTGATCCGCCCGCTATCGTAACCAGATTTACCCCCTTATTATAATGGCGGGGGTATCGCAGTGGACGCAAAGTGCGTCTGCCGCTTTTCCGTCAGTCGGCAATCGTTCGATTGCCGGCCGGGCAGACTTGGCCACTAATATGGTGGCGGTGTCTACCAGGCACCACTATCCATATCAGGGTGTGTGCGGAAACTGGCCTTTCCATGGCGGCGATGCCGCCATGTAAAGGCTGGCAGGGATGTGCTTTGGGGGCTCGTTGCATGGTGCACTTGGGGGGTACCCATTGTACCCCCGTATATTTCCATGCACAAGGTGGCAGGCACCACACGGTGCCTGCCACGTTGTGCATGGAAATTCCCACCATGGCACTTTGGCATTGCGGTGGGTGCTGCTGTGAGCACCACCCGCCGCAATGTCAAACATGCGGAATGCCACTGCCAGGGTTACGGTCACTTCCTAATTAGCGGTGTGGGACTGCCGCACGTCTGGCAGCCGGTCACAGCACCGCTAGGGTGACGGGCAGACTTAAGTCTGCCCGCCATCCTAATAACCCCCTTAGTTCCCAAACTTTGGTAATGATCAGTCATAACTCTCATCAGTGTGGGTGTACAGGCGACACACCACTATGGCGCTCTGGAAACATGTCGCTAAAAAATAAAAAAAAATAGCAGTAATACACATTGCATTCTTAAAATGAGGGAACCCTTTTCGCAGGAGGTCAGCAACTCTTGTCAAATAAAGCTTATAGCTAATATGAGTGAACAATGAGTATTATCACAGCAAGGGGAGTTACAAAGTTGGTGAGCCAAAAAAAAGGCTAAACAGTTCAAAATATAATACAATCTGGGCCTTGTATTGGTATTGCTGCAGTGGAAGCTGGGACGCCAGAAATTTCCATGTCTTTTCATGCGTCTCTGTGAAAACCTTTGTCATTTTTCAGTTCCTGACATCAAACCTGCGATGGGTCTCTCTCACGGCCTCTCGACATCTCTGCAGTCTGGGGGTGGTAAGCCCAACAGTGTTGCCGCTTTCACTACTTCTGTAAAGTGGTAGGACTTATTTTGCTATTCAAATGCGATGCCAAAGGGATCAGTCCACCTATACCTGATGCGATTGTGGTGCAGTTTATCCCTGACTGGTCGAGTGTCTTGAAATACAGAGCATGTTGTCCCTTGAAACGAGATTGAGTCCTTTTGTATTGCAGCTTGCAACATTGCTTCTTTCACCTTAAAAGAGTGCAACTTGGCAAGTACATCCTTCGGTCATTTACCTTCACCAGCTATGGGTGGGCCCACTCTGTGAACCCGTTTTATATTTACCTTGGCCTGTTTGTGTCCTAAGAGCTTGGAGAACAAGCCCACCACATATGTTTCCAAGACTGGGCCCTCTTCTCCCAGATTCCATAGGCGAATGTTATCCCGTTGTGAACGGCTTTCTAAGTCTTTGCATTTTAAGAGCATAACCTGTAGCTGGTTCTGGAGTTGTGCAGAAGAGCCTTCCAGTTTTTCCTTTCATTGTGCTAGGGACTCGCATTTAGTTTCTAGGTACAGAGGGTGCACGCCTAAATAGTCAACATCCTATTGCATTGTCAAGAGCCTTAAATTGAGGTCTGAGTGTAGAACATCTAGGTAGATGGACAGCTCTGGTGGTTTACCTCCACTCCAGAAAATTAGTTTTAGAGCTTGCTTTCCTGAAGTTACCTAAAGCAGCACTGTAGCAACTTCTTCTGATTAGCCAAACTGCTCCTGATTAGGTGTGAAGAGACCTGGGCTGAAACAAAGAGGTCATCTGATGGGAGATCTGCTGCCTGCAGATGTCAGGACAGGAAGGGGGCTGGGTCTTCCAAGGGAGAAGCTCGGATAGTACAGGAACCAGGCCCATCCCCCCTTCCTGCACCCCCAGGCAGATGGGATCCTCCTAATTCAATTAGGAGAGGGGCTGGGGAGTGTAGGGAAAGTTAACAACACCTGTGGGTTGTGTGAGCCAGACCTGAACTCCCAGGAGAGATTTTCTCCATTTTGATGTTGACTGAGATGTGTATTCTGGGACAAAAATATGCTCACTTCTAAGGAAGTGGTCATCACAGAGGGTGGCAACTTAAACCCCATTGGTTATGGATGCCTCTGATATTGTCAGCCCAGAATCTGGAAAAAGTATTGGAGAGCTGCACAGCCCCTAAGATTGCCTGCTTAAAGACATCAAAAGAAGAAGGGCTGTCTCACTGAACCATTGGTCTGCACAAAGAGAGGACTAGACTCACAAGGACTGCACCTGCTGCACACACAAGGCTTCAAAAAAGTAGGGGTGGGTGGAGTTTGCGGTGTTCCGCTATAAGGAATTCTGTGGAGTAAAAAAAAAACTCCACAGACTCTGCCTAACTCTGCACAAACAGGCGGAGTAGTGCTCAGCCACCTGTTCTCGCTGAGCAAGCCAGATGTTCGGTGCTACCTAGTCCTGCTCATTGCTGTAGGTACTTGCTTGGGCATATAATTTAAGAAGTTATGCTCACTCCTCTGCCCTCCTGTCACTAAGATAGTAGTGATGTGGTATTAGTATCAATATAATATCAGTGAGTTAGCATTCTCTGTATAATTTTTCTTGCAGCTTGTACGGTCCCAAAAAATGTTTTAGTGATGTGGAATGCAAAATATGCATCTATGCATTAAAAAGGAAAACTGTCTGTCGGAAACTATATATATATGACTGCACCTTTAAATGACACACATAGAAAAGGAATTCATCACTCTCAAAATGAGACAAGTAAACTAATCTAGGTGCATTATAAAATGAAACATGTATACTTATGAGGACCACACTTTTAAAAGGAGGACAAAATATATGTTCAACAAGGCATCTTCCCAGATGTCAAGTCAAAGAAGCCAAATATAAAGAGCATGTATACACAGCAAAAAAACATATGAAATATATACACAGAGCAATGAAACTTATGGCATTATTACAAAAAGTAAGATAAATACATCACCGAAAGAGTGTCTATCAACATTCTGGCCAGCACGACCGGGAGCCCTGTGTCAGTAGTCTCGATCAGTTACACTGAACATTTCTTTGATAATGCGTCCGCTTCACAGGCTAGCTCCTACCTGAGAGCCAAGATTCCCTGTCTTTAATACCTTTTACTAACACAGAGAGAGGCTTTTAGAAGCTCCCTCCCCCTTCATCTATACTGAAGGCACTGGCTACTCCCTTTGCATTGAGATCACTCACTAGAGAGGGCCAGGCTCCAATGAGAGCTGAGGCAAAGTTTTTCATTTTCTCATCCTTGGGCTAAGCCGCCCCCACTGTCTGTTCTCCTTATCTCACCCGCTCCGTGAAACATTTCTGTGTGTACGCAAGTAATCTACCCTGTCTGCCTTAGCAGTTGAAAGGTAGGATCAGAAAGACACAAGATGAAACCGTGTTCACAAAGCGCAGTTAAAATAAAATGGAAGCAATGTTCATCACATGATCTCACAATTTATATAAATGCATATAGCACAACAGTAAGGTTTTGGAAATTAGGAATAGATCATCTCGATAATATAGGTAATCTGATTTAGACAAGTATATTAGACCTCTGTGGAGCTTGTGGAGATTCACTCCGCGTAATACAGTGGAATTGCTGACAAACTCCGTCAAATTCCAGGGAGCTCCTCAACATGCGGAGTATTGGTCGGCCAGTGGGCACTCCAAATATGATGCAGGCATAATGATGTGAAAATGCCTTCATGGTGTGCCACAAAGCACCGAAATCATTACACGGATAAAAGCACCTTCTCTCAGTACAATATAGTGCCAAGTGTGATTCTTTCTTTTAAATAGCCGGCTATCACTACAATGAAAATATCTAAATGATTTCGCAAAGGTTTTTTTCAATCCTTGGTGCCGGAGAGTGCACTAATTCAGAGACTGACAGTCTTTTTTGCCGTGCTGCAATCAGGGCTCCATTAAAGGAGCCATGCAAATTTCTGGAGCTCGGTCGGAAAATCAGACACTACCACGCCAGAGGGGATAAAGTGAGCAGAACACCACCCACACCCTACAGCAACCATCTTAACTTGGGGCGATGGCTACATAGTTGGGGAACTAGTTGGTACCCACAAACTCCACACTCCTGTTGCAGCGCCTTGTGCACTTACCTTTGACTAAGCACACCATCGGCAGCAGCAGGAACACCATCCCACAAGGCCATTGTGCAACAGGTCTGCCCAGAGCAGGCACTTAAGGGCGGGGGCCATCCAGGGATCCATGGACCCGACCATGGTAAAAGAAAGGCGGGTGAGAGCAACCACTTCCAGGCAAGCAAACCCTGCAGAAAGAAGGAGTGGGAAAAGCCCAGGCTGGGACGGGCTTACCCAGGAGCCCGGCACAGTAAGAGAGGCAGGCTCATGAGTGAACAGTCAGCTACAAGTTCGTAAGCACAAGCAGGAACTGGTCTGCGTCAGTCCCTCATAAAACTGTAAAAGGGACCTAGAATATAGGCTATCCCTGAAACAAGCAGACAGCTGCAAGGCTTGATCAAAGTGAAACTGGATCCCCCTACCATGTGAATGGTCTCATCCAGCTTTCCTTCATGCAGAAGGAAGCTGTGATTTCATGAAAAAAATACTGCCCAGGTTTTATAGAATGCTGCAGAACAGGGTCTGGGGGTGCTGTCAGGGGCTGAGAGGGTCTGGGGCCACATGTCTATCAAAAGCAACAGCACTCCACCCCTCGCCCACAGCTACTGAGTGTTGATCAGCTACAGTAACCTAGTTGGACAGTCAAGGGGGCAGTAAATAACTACTGGCATTGTGCTGTTGTTCTGGCATTTGGAGAATACAGCAGTTGTCGGGTGAGCGCAGAGGCAAGCACCTGTAAATTTCGACATGTCACGTAGGAAGAGTTTTCACTCCAAGCGCAGCGCGGAGTGACAAAAACTCTCTGAACTCCGCTGGCGGAAAGGAGTTCACCTACCACCATTAAGTATAAAGTCGATATGGTACTGCGTTTACCTGTCAAAATATTTTCTAGGAGAGATTAACTGTATCACTAACCTATTTTTGTTACCTTCTTTAATTCTCATATCAGCACCCAAGTGAAAGAAGACTCTATGTTTTAAGTGCTTTTTGTGTTTTTTTCTTTTAATTTTGCACATGTGCCGCTTCACACAGCCTGTCTTTTTAATCTATTTCTCAAATTGTACACCAGTTATGACAGTATGCAGTCATTCCCTTTATTGCCTACAGAAACATAGATACACAATTACTTATCCCATCTGCAGTATAAGTTAGGTACATAGTTCATTTCACCCCATAGTTCTCTTACCTGAAGAGATGAAGTGATGGCTGGCAGCTGCTCCCCCTGTCAATCTTCCAACACCTTGCTGGAGGGTTTCCCAAGGTGCCTTCGGTGTGGTAGTGCACTAACAGGGAAGGCTTTCCCATTCCCACCTAGGTGATCTCCAACTGTAGGATCAATCAAAAAGGATCACAGGCAACTAAATTGAATGAAAAACAGAGATTCAGAAGGTTATACATATACATTTATATTATAGCTTCAGAAAGACTGACCACAGACTACAACCACCATGGCACATCAAAGAATACCATTTATTAAAACTAAAACTAGCAATAGAAAATTATTCTGAGCAATGGTGAGCATGGAATTTGAGAACCAAAGTTATGAAATCCTCCGGTCAGGAAAATGTACTCAAAGCCTGTACTCTGTAGTCGACAAGGTTAAACTTTTTATTTACACATAACAAAGGCCTGAACGATGATTCTTACTTGTGCATGGTTAGGTAAGTGGGGCTGGTGTGGTTTATTTCTCAGGTAATAGACAATCTTGCACTGAGTTGGTGTTGCATTTAACCACATCCAACCCACTAAGTGTATGATCGATTTGGTGTAAATCAAGACACACCTCCCGAAAAAATGACACAGCCTAAGGCATGAGGGTTAAGGGTTTGATGAATGGATGGGGAAGGGGATTTGGGTAAAGGTGTGGCAAAGACAACTACAGCACAAGAACAATATGCATCAGGGTGATGAGCAGCACATCATCAATCTGTTGTGGAAGGAAAGAGGACTGAGTATGGCACAGTTCAGTTATATGCATTGCAGACAGTCCTTCTGCCCCAGAGACCCAGGTTATTAGATATCTAAATGCTCTTTCTTCTAGCTCTGAAACAATTCACTTATGGAGGAGTTTTATTTTATTTATTTATTAATTTTAATAGTTTTATATAGCACAAACATGGCCCTTGCGAGTATCAGAGCTCTTTACAAGTATGCAGAGAACAGAGCAATAATAACAATAATATTGTATTCGAGAAAAATACATGATAAAGAAGTATCTGTAAAGGAAGGGTAAGCTTTACAATGTTCGGTGAGCAGAGGTGATAAACCAATAAAAACAAAAGCATCATAGTCAAGAAAATTTCAGGAACATGCATTGTCGAGGAAAGTGAGGGTAGTGTCAGAACTGAGAAGTTAAAAACACAAATGGGTCAGTATGCCGTAGTCATGATGAAAATTGAGGAATCAGGGTGGGAATCTTAGGATCTAGGGAAGAAATGTGTTCATAAGGAGTACTTTGACTTCTTTCTTGAAGGATAGAGTTGAGGGATTCCTTCTGATTTCAGGGGGCAAAGAGTTCCAAATTCTTGGAGCAATCCCAGAGAAAGATTGGTTGTACGTTTTCTTCTTGTGGAATCTCCTAGTTTTCAGAAGTAAGGTGTTGGAAGCTCTGAATGATCTGGAGCCACCAGAGAGTTATAGTTTCTGAGCAAGATATCCAAGGGTTTTATAGTAGCGGGCTTTGTGCTTCATGCAGGCAATTTTTAGCAGGGTTCTTGCTTTATAATAGAACCAGTTCAGCGATTTCAGATCAGGGGTGATGTGGGTGTTTCTTTTTTAGCTGGTGATGAGCTTAGCAGCAGAGTTGAGTGAGGCACTCAGAGGAGCCAGTATGGATCTGGGCAGACCAGAGAGGGTTGCACTTTCCTAGTACAACCTGGGAATAATTAGGACTTGTACTACATGCTTGAAGTCATTCGGGGGGAGGAAGGGTTAAATTGCCTTAGAAGGCTGATTTGGTGATTCGCTCCTTTGGTGGTGGCACTGAGGTGTTTCTGCATGTTGAAGTTCTTGTCGAGAGTTAAACCTAGGGATCTCACAGAGTCAATGACTTGTGAAATGCAGTTGAGATCTGTTACATATTTCAACCATTCTTCAATGACAGGTGACTGGCTAGGTGGGGCATTTAGTAGGAATTCATTTTTGTAGATTTTAGATTGAGGTGATTGGATGCTAGCCAATTTTTAGTTTTCCACAGAGATGTGCTGAGGGAGCCGATGTCTTTTGGGATGGAGGCTTTTAAGTATAGTTGGGTATCATCAGTGTACATGTGATAGTGTATGTTGGATGAACAAAAAAATTCTGCAAGACGTTCCATGAACAGGTTGAAGAGAGTGGCAGAAAGTGAGGAGCCCTGTGGGACCCCTAAAGTGACCAAGCGAGTAACCTTGACTCTTTGAGACCTGTTATCATGCTTAACAGTATAAAATGTTGACGATAGGTCAAGGAGGATTAAAGACAGGATTGGTTCTGGTCCAACATTTTTGTGACATTGTCCACTATGTGTGTGATAGCTGATTCTGTGCTTTACCTTGGATGGGAGCTGATTGAAATTGGTCTAATATATGGAAATGATCTATGTGGTTACAGAGCTGGATGTGAACACCTTTTTCAAGAAGCTTCGCTCAGGTAGGAATATTGGAGATAGGTTGGAAGTTGTTTAAGTCGGTTTGATCTGCTTTTGTTTTTTTTTAGGATGGGGGAAACCTGACCGAACTTTAGGAATTCAGGGATAGTGCCTTGAAGGAGGGAGGCATTAACAATCTTCGTCCAAAGTGGGAGTAATGCAGGTATGATCTCCTTGAGAAACTGGGAGGTAGAGGGACATTGAAGTGGTTTAAGGGTTTGAGCATTGTTAGAATATTTTGAATTGTACGTCTCTCAAACATTTTAAAAGAGTTCCATGAGGTGTTGTTTTTGGGAAAGAGACCGGGGTGGGGGGGAGGGGGTCGGGTTACAAAGGAATAGAAGTACGGAAGGTGGAGAGGATGGTTTGAGGTGGGATAGGTCGTTGTTCCATGGTCGTCTGCAGATCATTTATCAAGTTCTCGGTCTGAAGGGGTTGTTATAAATATACTATAATGATCTTCAAGCATATTATTAAACTGATATCACATCCATCCAAGTAAGCCTATGACAAAGGCACACTGGCTGGATGCACAAAATGGCCACCAGCCACATAGTCAATCAGCAACAGAGCGCAAGGAGGCAGAGGGAACAAAGAACACATGCAAGTCTATTGCAAAGGCACACTGGCTAGACATACAAAATAGCTCCCAGCCAAATTTTCAAACAATAACAGGGAGTAAAGAAACATGGGGAAAAAAGAGCACATGCAAACATATGGCAAAGACACACTGGCTGCATGCACAAAATGGCTGCCAGCCACATGGTCAAACAACAACAGTGAGCAAGGATGCACAGGGAACAAAGAACACATGCAAGAATATGGCAACAGGACACTGTCTGGATGCACAAAATGGTTGCCAGCCACATGGCCATACAGTAACAGCAAGCAAGGACACATGGGGAACAAAGAACACATTCAGGCCTATGGACACAGGCTACACAAAATGGCCCCTGGCCTCATGGCATGTAGAACAAAGACAAATGGTGTCCTATTGTAATTGCACTCGCTAGCTAGACAAAAGGGCACTCACTAGCTAGACAAAAGAGGCATGGTAACACTGTAGAAAACACTACCATTAATTCAGCAATGAAAAAAATACGAAAATGAACTGATCTATAAAATCTATACAACAAAACACACATCCTCCCAAGGCATCAAATATTACCCCACATTTACACTTTTCGCACACACCAAAAATAAAGCACCACATTTTTAATTTCATCCAGTGCCATCCCAGACCTAAATTATGCCTTAAAACAACATATACCACAGAAACAGTTGCTTCATGCACCCATGACTAGTATTGGCCTGGGCCTACTGACAGGTCCACATAGCAAAAAAAAAACATTGCAAATTTGACAAACATGAGGAAAATGTACTGAACTGTACAACATTGTTCCTTGACAAAAGAAGGAAAAATAAATGCAAAAATATAACTAGGCTCCTACTGAAACTGCAGGCTACTCACCACAATACATTTGAAAAATCAAATACAAGTACAAATACATACTGATGCATGTCCTCTATCAAACAAACAACACCCTTATACAAGAGTTTTTTCTAACTTGCTTGTGAAATCTCAAATACAAAGTCCTAAATCGAATGATATGTATGCAGAGGACAAAGAGTGTGATCCTTCCAGCTCCAAATCCAAATGAAAAGTGACCAGGCGATGGACAAAGAACTTAGAAGAGCCTTGTTGGACAGGAACAGGAGGTTGGAGTCTAGGTAGTCTGTGGGGCACTCACTTCCTGTTTGGAAAAAAATCAACTCAAAACCTCTTTTTGAGTAGATTTAGCTACTTCTGGAGCAGAAAAGCTACTTGAGGTGCATTTGCGGTGGCGAGTGACACTATATTGGTGCCGTCGAGGCCGGAAGCCGTGCGAGCGCATGCGAAATCTCACACGTACTTGCTAGCAGCGCAAGAATATCATGGTGCTTGCAAGCATGAGCCAAAAACTAATTGTGAGCGCACAAACAGAAATAGAAACTCTGTTTCGGGCCAGATGGAAGAATCCAGTAACTCCGCACTACTTCACATAGTGCAAAGTGCTCAAATTCCGAAACTCTGCAAGCGGAGCAGAATTTTCCACCAGAGCTACACAAAAGAGGGCTTGCCTGGCTTCCAATATTAAAGAGTGGAGTCCCTGATCAGCAAAAGGAAGACAAGTGCTGGAAGAAGTCAACTAAAGCATCTCCAACAAAGACCAACCTAGCTGACCAGCTTCACCTGGACCTTAAAAGAATTTATCCAGGTGCAATGTGGGAATTGTAGTCCCAAACCCCCAAGAGGCAAATCAGAGCTTATGGACCCCTGGCTCGTTTTGTGGACCCTCATAGACCCACAAGAGACCTTCTAGAAGAAGTTCTGGAAGTTTGGAAACTTTTGGACACCTTTTTGGAAAAAGCTCCATGAGTCCACTGACCTTGATGATGGGTGTCAAAAGGCGACATTGAACTGCAACTCAGGCTCACTTGCAGGTTTGTCTGCTGAAAGGGCCGGATCTCTTCAACGTCGATGATGAAGACAAAGACATCCATGAATCACTAAGGCATTGTGCTGCAGCTGTCCACTGTTGTCGAACTGCAAGCTGGATTGCAGAAGACTACTGCTCGACGTTGACAGAAAAAGCTCTAAATAAGTTACTAAGTCAGAAGGTAAAAACTTAACTAGGTCCTACCGTTCATCATAGCCAACCCACACTCCATCTCGTTCGGCCTGAATTTTTTACTTATTCCCTGTCCATGGTGACCAGATAGCTTTGGCTGACACTTTTTACTTTGAGGTGCGAGAAAGCAAATTTTTTACTTTAAATGCAAATTCTGATCTACCGATCCCTACGTTGGATTATTGTTGTTTTGGTGTCATTTTAAAGATAACATATTTTCTATTTTTATGAAATTGGTATTGGATTTTTATTTTGTATTGTTTCTTCATTATTTACTGTTTTAGTGATATTAAGTGCTTTACACACCTGTCTCCTAAGTTAAGCCTGACTGATTGTCAGCCAAGCTACTAAGGGTTGAGGAAGGATTATTAAGACTAGACTGGACCTTATTTGTGAATGTGTTATTACTAATTGTAGGTACGTATCTGCACTTACCAATAAATCACCTTCCAACATTTGGTGTGCAGTGGTGGGATCGAGTATGTGTGTTTAATAACACGAGCCAGCATTTAAGTGGGCAACAAACATACTCTAAATTAATCTAGTCCAATTTTTTTTTGATTTTTAATTTGGACTAATATCAATTAATTTTTTTTATGTGATTTTTATGAATTGTTCTAACTCAATTTTTGCAGCAGTTTTTTTTGTATGTGACCCAAAACTTACTGTGGAGATTGAACTGGCTAGCCTACCCATACTCACTGTAGTAGACCACAGGGGGTTGTTTAGGGCTAGGGAATTACCAGTTTCCACCAATACTAGGAAGTCTGAGCTGGTGAAGTCCTTTACAGCCTGGGCAGAGGCCCAACGAGCAGAGACACCCTCTGAGACCCAGGAGGCTCCAGAAGAAGTAGAGAGGGAAGAAGACCCCTTAGGTCTCAGTGAGGATTGGACAGAATACCTGTCCACTTCTACCATAACTGGGGTCCTGCCTAAAGCTAATGGATGGAGCGGATTCACCAGGGGAAGAGTAGAGCTGTCAATCAGGGAGAGAGAACTTGAGGCCTAGTAAGCCTACAAAGCTTTAGAGGCAGAGAAATTGGCCCTTGCCAAAAAGAAGTGGACAAGGAAAGAACAAATACATGGTGGTGGCAAAGAAGAGGTAGAGGTGGCTAGGGGTGGTGGGTTTGACCCAATGCTGCCCAAGTGGATTGTCCCTAAGTATCAGGAAGGTGATGATATACATAAGTGGCTGACAGCATTGAGAGGGCCCTATGGATAAGGAGGGTGAGCTCTCAATACTGGAGTTCACTCCTGTGAGAGTTGATTCAGTAGCTAGGAGGGATAGGTCTCTGAACCTAGATGGGGAGAAAGTCGATTCCTACTCCCAATATCTGACCAAGACATTTGGTCTCACTACAGAGCAGTGCAGGATGAAGTTCAGGGACACCCAGAAAGTCAGAACCCAATTTTGGGCAGGCTTTGTAGACCTCTCAGTAAAGGCACTAGAGGCTTGGATACAGGGTAACCAGGTAAGTACCTAAAAGGGGCTCTACAATTTGTTCATGAAGCAGCACATATTAAGTAACTGTCCCTTGGATAAGTTACACTAGTATCGAGTTGACTTTAAACTATCTAGTCCCAGGGAACTGGGTGAGACAGCAGATGAGTAGGTTCGCACCAGGGTGACCAAGAAGTACCAGGGGGTGATCAAAAGGAAAAGGGGGACATGTCTCCTCCCCGGGGAAAGCCCTGAGTAACCAAGATAAAAAGCAAAAGAGTCCTCAAAAGGTCCACAAACACATATACAAAGAGATGGCCACTACACCTTTCCACTTTCTTTGATCCTACAATGATAGGGAACTGTTTTGACTGCAAGCCACGAGGACACAAGAGAGGAGATGCTGTCTGCTCCAAGAAGCACAAACTGGTGGGCATTCGCAGGCGATTACTGCTGTAGGTGTGGGGATAGAAGTTGGCCCGGGGAGAGGGTACCTTATTTTCTGTTGGTGGGCTGGAAGTTGCAAGCCCTGGCAGCCTTACCTCCAAGCATGGAGAAGTACAGGCAAATACCTAAGATCACCAGTATAGTAGTTGAGGCTCTGAGAGAAACAGAAACCAATTCGACTATGGTTGTGGACAGACTGGTTTCTCAAAAGCAGATCGTACATAGTGTATTCCAACAGGTAACCTATGCAGACAGCAGACCCAAGCTCCATCTCATGATAATGTTGAGCTTGGAATGGGGAGATGTGATTGGCCCTTAGAAGGTAGTTGTATCTCCTACCCTCCCAGCAGAGTTTGTACTGAGAAATGGTCTTGGAGCTTCTGAACGATCGGGAGAAAAGGAAGGTCCATGCCCAGATGCTGGACATTCCTGAATCGGTATGTGATGTGAATAGGTCACAGACTGCATGTCAGGGAGTGCTTGGCACTTGTTCCTTGGAACAATGGGCAAAATCAGTCAAAATGTTTAATGCTGTTTTTAATTAGGCTTGCCAATTAGTACATGAAATAATTGTGGTGTTTATTTAAATTTTCATATGGGTCTTTATGGACAGCATGTTTTCCACATATTTATTGTTAAATTGAATATGTTTTGAAGCAATGTTCTAACTTTTAAATAAAAGTGTACAATTTTATATAAATTGATACAGTGCTTCTTGGTGATATTGGCCTTTATTGGATGAATGGCTGTGTTGTTTTTAATTAGTTTAGTTTGTTTACGTAAGTGTTACATTCTTTATAGCCAAAGGGAAACTTTTTATTTTGACTGGTTGTCATTTTGGTCCCCTGTCCCTTTGGTGTAAGGGGGGCTCCTCTCATGTTATTTAAATACAATGGGAAAAACCTCCAAGAACAAGAGAAAGAGCAAAGGGTTTGGTGAGCCAGCTGATGAAGGTCCAGAGATACAGGAGGAATCGAACCCTGAGGGGAGGATCTGGCCTCTGAGGTAGGGACTCCACCCCTGCAAGATCTGTCTTGGCAGAATTGCAAGGAGCCGGTAGAACCACCAGAGAAGATGCCAAGGATAAAGATAGTGTCCTACTCTTGAGGGCCTGAGGCAGACTGCCTCCAGGCAAGAGCAGGGTGATGTTCTTTACTGAGGCAAGGGACCTAAAACTATGGGCAACCAGGGGTGTGGTGGTCCCCCACAAGTATAGAGAGTTTCTCCTCACTTTTAGCCATGACATATCCTTGGCAGGACATGTGGGTCAGATCAACACCTGGAATAGGCTGGTCACACATTTCTATAGACCCAGCATGTCTGCCAATGTAAAGGAGTTCTGTAGCTCCTGTGTCACCTGTCAGGCCAGTGGCAAGCTCCCTTGATAACCCGCCAGTGGTTGGGACTCCCTTTGAGAGGTTTGGGAATTACATTATTGGTCCCCTAGACCAACCACCTATTGCCTCAGGCAATAGACATAGTGGTGGTAGTGGACCATGCCACCAGATATTCTGAGGCAATATTCCTCAAGGCGGTCACTGCTCCCATAGTGTCCAGGGCCCTGCTTGGTGTCCTCATCAGAGTGGGTTTCTCAAAGGTGGTGGTCTCAGACAAAGTTTATATCTGTAAGCGATGTGGGATGAATGTGGTGTTATCTATAAGTTTACCACCCCATATCATCCCAGACTAATGGTCTGGTGGGAAGGTTCAATCTGACCCCAAAGGGCATGATTATGGGCTTGTCTGGCAAGCTCAGGAGATAGGATGTTCTCCTCCCATGAATGCTGTTCTTACAGGGAGGTCCCACAGAAAGCCCCTTTGAGTTACTGTTTGGGCACCCTGTAAGAGGCCCATTGTGTTTTGTGAGAGATTGCTGGGAGAAGCCTCTCAAGGAATCTAAGCAGCTCTGGCATGACTAGAGGGCTACTATGCCTCAGTACCATCCAGGACAATTTATGTGGGTGTTGGAGCCTGTGGCCCCCAGGGCCTCCATAAGAAATGGACTGAAGCCTATCAAAGTTTAGAGAAAAAGGGTGAGGCCACCTACTTGGTGGACCTTGGCACCCCAAGGAATCTTCACAGGGTCCTTCATGTCAACAGACTGAAACCCAGCAAGACAGGACAGACATGACCATGCTGATGGTCATAGATGAAGGATTGGAGGATGAAAGTAAGCCTTTGCCAGACCTCGCCGCTAATGTGCAAATGGGTCAGTGGACAGAGTTGTACTGTCTCCCAAGTTGACACACCAGCAGTAAAAAGACTCCATACAACTGTTAAAGCAGTTTGCTGGGCTGTTCCCTGGATTCACTACTTGGTGTGTCCATGATGTGGACACTGGTGATAGCCTACCTGTCAAATACAAGCTGTACAGGTTGTCTGACCAGGTCAGAGCAAGGAGTAAGGCTCAGGTAGCCAAGAAGCTAGAGTTGGGGGATTATTGAGCGCTCTAGTCCAAGGGCCAGTCCAGTGATACTGGTACCTAAACCTGATCCCCTATGGGGAAGAAAAAATTAAGGTTTTGTGTGGACTACAGAGGTTTGAATGCAGTCACTGAGACTGATGCTCACCCCATACCTAGAGCTGATGAGCTCATTGATAGGTTAGGGGCTACAAAGTAACTGAGTACTATCTATCTGCCCTCCGGTTACTGGTAGATTGCCCTAAATTCAGGAGCAAAAGAGAGGTGATGCCCTTTGGTTCAAAGAATGCCCCTGCCACCTTCCAAATGTTGGTTAACAGAGTCATGTCTGGATTGGTAACTTTTAGTGCAGCTTATCTTGAGGATATAGGTGTACTCAGTTCCACCTGGGAGGAGCATCTGGTCCACCCGAAGGAAGTCTTCAGCTGACTATCAAGGTAAGCAAGTGCCAGATAGGGCAGAGTTTAGTGGTGTACATAGGCCATCTAGTTTGTGGAGGCCATGTATAACCTCTTCAGCCCAAGATCCAGACCACCCTGGATTGTGAGGCTCCTAAAACCCAGACACAGGTCAGGGCCTTTCTTGGCCTGACTGGGCACTACAGGAGGTGTGTTCAGAATTATGGGACCATTGTGACTCCCCTGACAGAACAAACCTCAAAGAAGCAGCCCAAAAAGGTGATTTGGACCCCAGAGTTTTAGAAAGCCTTTGACACTCTGAAGGAGGCTTTGTGTTTAGCACCAGTGTTTCCAGCTCCTGACCACACAAAGGGATTTGTGGTGCAGACAGATGCATCAGAACAAGGGATTGGGGCATTGTTGGCACAAGTAAATGAAGCGGGCCAGAATCAGCCAGTTGCCTTCGTTAGCAGGCAAATACTCCCCAGAGAACAAAGATAGAGTGCAATTGAGAGGGAAGCCTTCACTGTGATTGTGATGCTCTTAGGAAAAATACATTCCCCATCAACTCCATTTTGTGTAACTGACTCCATTTTCTGTTCTCTCATACAGTTGCTGGGTGGGGAGGGTATGTTTTTGCTTTTTTATCTGCTTTCGTTCTTCACCGTGAAGACTAAGCTGGAACATATTGTGTGGGATGCGCAGTTGGTACTGTGCACAGAATCAAGATTGTTTTTACCAGAGAAATGGGCGGAATGTACCGCTCTGCCCCGGAGCTAAACACGGAGGCCAGGACAGCTTCGGTGCTGGACCTTGATGCAGACAGGTACGGTCAGCCTTGTTTTCATAACAGAAGAAAGGGGGAGAGGTTTCTAGAAACTTTTCCCTATGTTGAGTAAAAGGTATTAAAAGACAGGGAATATTAGCGCTCAGGAAGGAGATCACCTGTAAAGTGGACACACTGTCACAGGGTAATGTTTAGTGTTCTTGATACAGACTTCTGCCTAACTGTCAAGGGCTCCTCCAGTTATGCTGGCCTGAATGTTTAAAGACACTCTTTCAGTGATGTATTTATATTACTTACTTTGTGTATATATTTTATATATTTTTATGCCGTGTATACATGCTCTTTATATTTAATTCTTTCATTTGACATCAGTGAAGGTTCCTTGTTGCACGTATATTTTGTCTTTCTTCTAAAAGTGTGGTACCAATAAATACACATGTTATATTCTAAATGCACCTAAATTCGTTTTCTTGCCTCATTTTGAGAGATCTGAGTTCCTTTTCTATGTGTATCATTTAAAGGTGCAGTAATACATACATATATTTGCCTCATTTTGGGAGTGCTGAGTTCAAGTGTGTCCCATTGCTTCAAGTTAAAAGCAGAACATTTTTGCCATAGTTGGCAGGATACAAACGTAAATGGGGAAAAATATTTTACAAAAAGACAAAGACACCTTCCCAGATGTCAAATGAGATACCAGGTGGGAAGTAGCCCCCTGTGGTATGTTTGCGCACAAGTGATCTCATTGTGCTGGGCTAATAGAAAACTGGAATGCATGTATAGCTGACACTGAGCCAGCAAAAGTGGTCGAATGTTTGCAGAAAGTGCCTATTGAGAAAGGGAAAGGGCTTAGCACGTTAGAGTGAAGAGGCTGGTTCCTTATGTGCCATCTTAAAATGCATGAAAAATGTGTTCAGTTACAGCAGGAACATGATCAAATAGAAAATCAGCTGGCAGGAGTCAAGAATATTTCTATGATGCTAACATGTGAAAATAAGTTATTGCACGATAAATTGGAAACTTACCAGACCATGGCTGAGAAAGCTGCCGTACGCGGAGCACAGTATAAATATAAGTAAAGAAGGGGGAACGTTAATAAGAGAAAAGTGCACTTCGCCATTGCAAAGGCAGGAATTGACTGGGATGCAGAAGCATGGGGTGGACTTTTTTGGGATTCTTCAGAATTTTCAGATTCTGGCGGAGAGAGTGGCCAAACTAGTAGCTAGGGTGAGTTGGAAGATCAAATGGTTGTTCATGCACAGCCCATATATCAACGCAAGCTACAGGGTGGCCAATGTATCCACGGAGGGTTACGATGGATTGCATGGAAAATTTTACTCTGCTGGAGATTAATGACATTCTAGACAAATTTCAACAGAGACCCTTGGAGGCTTTGCTTATCTGGATGGAGTGACTGTTTGATATGGGAGCCTCTGGGGTGATGTTGTATCACAGAGATGCAGCAAAGTTTTGTATGCTTAGCACTGACTCCACTCTGAGCTCGGCCTAAACACAATCAAGAAAGAACTGAGAGCCATCCGTCTTTTTTCTGATGCAACATCAGTACGAGTTTGACTTGAAGACTGTGATGGAGAGTGGAGTGTGTGCCAAGATTTGTGCTTCCTGTTGTACTTTCCTTTAGTCCTAGAAATGATATGGACAATGGGACACTAGCTCGTACTATCCAAAAACTGCATCATCTGCAAACTGACATGAGGAAGGAGGGAGGTGCCCTGGAGCAGGACTGGTTGCATAGTATCTTTTCATTAATCCCCCTATGGGTCTACAAACTATTCACAGCACTAATGGCAGTTTTCAATGTTGCACTTGGATTATGTGTCTTTCTACTAGTGAGGGTTTCCTGCTGTTAAAACGCAGTCATCACTAAAGGTAGCATGCACATAGCCAGGGAAAACATAACAGACACTCTTGCCCTTCCTCTCTGAACCAACAGAGATCAGATGCGGAGTACCCCAGGGATCCTCCTATAGCCTCACGTTCTTCAATGGCTACATGACCCCCCTCACAACCATCGTCAGAAAACACACACTCAACATAGTCTCATACGCTGATGACACCCAGCTCTTCCTCTCCTTCACAAAGGAACCTGACATCACCAGGCGCAATTTCCAAGAAGGGGTGAAAGACGTCACAACCTGGATAAGCAGCAGCTATCTGAAGCTCAACTAAGAGAAAACAGAAGCCCTCATTCAACACCTGGTGGCCTTCTGCCTTCAGAAACCCACCCACCCCAACAGACCACGCATGCAACCTCCGCATTATACTCAACTCTTCACTCACCATGAACACCCAGATCAACTCGTGTCCTCCACTTGCTTTAACCCCCTCTGCATTCTTTGCAAAACCTTCAAATGGATCCTCCCCAACACCAGGAACACCGTCACCTATGCACACATCACAAGCAGACTGGACTACAGAAACGCCCTCTACTCCGGAATCAACATAAAACTCCTCCACAAACTCTAGACCATCCAGAACGCTGCAGTCAGACTTATCCTCCGCAACGTCCACAGGCTCCCCGTCGAAAGAACAATAACCTTCACTCTGCTCACACACGCCTACAAAGCCCTCCATAACACCAGATCCCAATACCTCAACAAACAAATCTCCTTCCACGCCCCCAAGAGACACTGCTGACCTCCCCCTAGCCACAGTCCCCCGCATCCACAGGGCCAGAGCAGGTGGCAGATCCTTCTCCTACCTGGCGGCCAAGACCTTGAACAAACTCCCCTTCCGCATCCGATGAAGCGGAACACTGCAGCAATTCAGAAATTACCACAAGACCTGGCTCTTCGAATGATCTACAGAGCTGCTTCCAACCTTCCCCCCCCCAGCGCATTGAGCCCCTCACGGATGAGTAGTGCACTCTAAAAGCCCTGATTGATTGATTGACACACATACTTTTGAATAATCTAACTGTCATGCCATATGAGGAGGCTAGAGTAGTTGAAGAATCAACTGGGGGTAGTGTTGGAATGGGCAAATACGATGTCAATGAATACCATGATATGTGCAGGTCTGATAACGGCAATAGCAATAAATGCAATGTCAATGCATACCATAATGTATACCCGCACAACAATATTATTACTGGCAGTAACGATGTAAATGTATGCCATAATCCATGAATGAATGACAATGTTGTTACCAGTAAAAACGATGTTGATGTATGCTATGATTTTGGCATGCATCACTATGTCAATATCAGTAAAGACAAAGTTGATGTATGCTATGACAACTGTGCGCACAATGTTGAGAATGTTAATATAAATTATACCAGTGACTACCATATTACTTTCAGGAGTTCCAATGAAATCCTATCATTGCTGTTGGATTTACCTAAAGGGACCTCCCGATCAACCCAGAGTCAGAAATATGTGGTCAGGCAGGTCCTGCGACCCACACGTATAGAATGACAAATCACAGGTGGAGTCTCTCTTAACCCAAAGACAAATGCACCCCCAGGAAAAAGGCTGACCAATCCCACAAATAGATAGTTGCACCACTAACAAGTCTGAGTAAATTGGCTCCAATAAAACATGTTTGGTCAAATTCTCCAAAAATACCACAAGGTTAGATACCACATTTAGATAGAAACAAACAACCAAGCAGCATACCACATGCACACCACACGTAGTGATCATGTGCTCCTCATGCCGGACATCTGTACACATACACGAGGTTGAGAGCAATCTGTGTCCTTATCAGATGCCCAAACTTGTTAATTTATGACTGAGATGCTTTTTCAGGAATGTAGAAAGGACTTTACTGTACTTCACAAGATGTATGTAATGTCAGGCAAAACTTTGTACACCGAGAGACTTTCCTCAAACGCATTCTGTCAAGACTCTCCCAGCCACTGCATTTAATTAATGCAACTTGTTCCTGTTTTGCCAACCGCCGCTTTTCTTTTCATTTCCCTAAGGTAAATATATATCCGAGTAACACTCACATATAACCCTTTCTAGCCTCTTCCCTCCTCCATCCCTTCTTGACTCACCCAAAACTTCATTTCACTACTATGATCTCCAAAATAACACTTGCTGGACTTTTTCCTCGTGTATCCCTCTTTTGACTCATCCCAAAACCTAATTTTACTACTATGATCTCCCTTTCTGATCTAATTAATATGATCCACCAAATAACACTATCTAGACTCTTCCCTCCTCTATTCCTTCTTTATCCTATTTGATCAACTTAATAGACTCACATGTCTGCTGCTGGAACTAACAATTAATATTTCCCTATACTAATCCACCCCTAATCCTTTGGGTTCCAGAGTCGTGTGCAGCTCACCAGAAAAGGGCTTTAATGCCTTGTTTGGGGTAGTAAGCGCTATATAAATACAATTACAAAATAAAATGGATGCAACACTTATAGGAAAGCACACCCCCTTGCTGTAGGTCAAGCTAGGCATTCATCAAAGGATATAAGCAGCCCAACAGCGCCTGCTTTCACTTTGGTTACTGTGACTGTGGTGTCTGAAAGGGTATTTAGACAAAATATTAAATTGAAAATGTCGACCTACACAAATATTGAGTTGTAAATATTGTGACACAGAAATATCGACAGCAAGAATATCGTGGTCAAGAATATCGACTTTTAGGCAAGAAATGTTGTTTAAAAAAATATAGAATCCATTAATACTGTTTGCAAAAATATAGTTGTTTAAAATATCGATTTTTTAATTAGTTTTATGTATTTTAGTATATATTTTAAATGTATGTGATGTATTTTTTGTATAAGTATTGTTTATGTTTTTTAATATGTGTGTTACACTTTCTGTAGTTATCAATTTTATTCTAATTACATTTAGCATTTTTTAGTTCCGTGGTGGGTTTTGGGGGTTATAGGGGAAGAGGGTGGGAGTAATTTAATCACAATACATTAATGGTTATTTTTTATTTATTAATATTCCTTCAATTGAGATTTTATAGTGTTAATTGTGTTTTTGCTATTGTATATGTTATGTGTGGGTTGTGGGGTTTATAGAGGTATAAGGTAGAAAGTAATTTATGTTTTATTAATAATTAATTAGTTGTTAATTAATATTAATTATTTAATTAAAAATTAAATATGGAAATTGTGCAATTAATTTTAGGTACAGGTTGTGAGGTTTATAGGGGTAAAGAGTGGGAAGTAATCTACGCTAAATTAATTAATAATAAGTTCATAATAATTAATTGGTAATTAATTAAGGTAATTGTTTATTTTTTTGTGTGTGTTTTGGTTTTATAGAGGTAAAGGGTGGAGAGTTAACTAATTTTCCTTACTTTCTAATTAGTTGTTAAATACTATTAGTTTTTTAATTGAAAAGAGATTTTAATTGTGTAATTAACTTTTTTACAGTTTAATTTTAGGTGTGGGTTGTGGGGATTATAGAGGTAAATGTGGCAAGTTGATAAATGTGTATGTGTTTTAATTTGTTTTTTAATTAATAGTATTTCTTTTTTAGAATTAATTACACAATTATGGAAGTACATATTTTGTTTTAATTTAGATATGGGTTGTGAATTGTGTGGTGTTATAAAATAGGTAGTAAATAAACTAAATGTATGTACTAAATAATGTTTTTGTTTATAAATAATGTCTAACTAAAAATATTTATTTGTTTGATAATTTTTTATTTTCTTTAATATGATATTTGTAGGTATTTGTGATTTGTATTTAACATTTTAATATGTTTTATTTTTTTAATTTAAAATATTAAATATATTTGTATTTACATTTTTAACATAAATATATTTATTTATCTATTTTGTTTAAAACAATTGTTGATGATATTTTGTTTGTTTTTAATTTTAACTGACTGGAGTGGGAATAGTAATTTGTACCCCTCCACAATCCAACACTTTCCCCACTGTTGCACTGACTGCAGTGGGAATAGTACATTTTAACCCTGCGCTATCCAACACCTTCCCTACTGTTGCACTCACTGGAGAGGTAATAGTCATTTTTACCCTTTTGCTATCCAAAACTTTCCCTACTGTTGTACTCATTGAAGTGGGAATAGTAATTGTTAACCCTTGGCTATCCAACTCTTTCCCTAGTGTTGCACTCACTGGAGTGGGACTAGTAATTTTTACCCCTCTCGTATCCAACACTTTCCCTACTGATGCACTGACTGGAGTGTAAATATTAATTTGTTCTCCTCCACTATCCAACACTTTACTAATTGTTGCACTCATTGGAATGGCAATAGTAATTTTCACCCCTTCGCTATCCAACACTTTTCCTACTGTTACACTGACTGGAGTGGAAATAGTAAATGTTATTCCTCTGCTATCCAATACTTTCCATACTGTTGCACTCACTGGAGTTGGAATAGTAATTTTTACCCCTCCTCTATCCAACACTTTCCCTACTGTTGCACTGACTAGAGTGGGAAATGTAAGTTTAAAGATTTTTAAATAGTTTAATGTTTGAATTTACAATAGAATGTTTTTTTTAATAGATTTTATGGTATTGGTGTATGTATATATATATAGATATATATTTGTTACATTTTTATATAATTAAAAAATTATGAAATAAATTAAAATGAATAGTTTATTGTTTGAAAGTATATATATATATATATATATATATATATATATATATATATATATATATAAAATTATATATGTGTGTTTACGTTTTTTAAATTAAGTTTATTGGTTATCTTTGTTAAAATGTATATTAAATCTACGTTTTTTAAATATAAATTTTATTATTTAATATATTTAAGATTTATTATTTTTTGTATATATACATGCACATTTATGTATATATATATACACACACAATATTTTGTACAACTATATTTATGAATTTATGACATTGATATTTGTTTGCAATAATTTTGTACTTACCATTCTAATTATTATAAATATAGGATATCGATATTTTTGACATCGATATTTATTACTCGATATTGTGGTATGGAGATATTTCAGGTGTCGATATTCTGTCAGTGAACCGTTTGTGAGTGGCATATCACGGTAAACAAAATAAAACTCAGAACATGAGGGAAGATTTTCCATGTGCCCTGGATGTTTTTTAGAACAAGAAAATCATGCTGGTTCTTACTAAGGCAACGCAGTGCCGTGAACAGGTTATCTACAGAATTGAAGTGACTAAATATTAGGGCCCAGCGGGGGAGGGGGGAATGGCCATTAATTTCACAGGGCATGTCCCCGGTACACTCGATCCCTTAGGCTGGTTTTGAAAGCCCAGGGTTGCTCCTGCTTCTGCATAGGGAGGCTTCAAGGGAGCGAAAAAGAGGGAGGGAGAAGTCAGAGAGAAAGTGATCAGAGAAGAAGATGGAGAGGTGAGGAGAGAGAGAATGGATAGTGTGAGGAGACGAAGGCAGTGGGGCTGGTTAGACCATTTTTGCCAGGGCTGCTTTTGGTTTCCCAGTCTGGCCTCGGGCCTATCAGGAATACCAAACATCATACAGAATAAGAGACCACTGTCCATAGAGGGCGCACTACACTTGCCAAATTAAACGCCCACAATATAACATTGGTTGATGCTGGAATTAAATTCACATTACAATATTCTTCATAGAGGGAAATTAATGAAAACAAAGCTGATCAAAGTTTCCATCAGCTTGTGGAGTAATGCACGCCTTTCAATTTATGGCGTCAAACATTTCTAAATGTAGCATTTTTTTTCTATTTCTTCCACATCATGATTTTCATGGGTTAAATCTCTGGTTAATATTTTTGAGCATCATTTACATTTTTCACAGAACTGTTTCATCACTGCTCTCTACGAGTCAAATAGCGTTTGTATTTAATGCAAAGGATTTTGCAGATAAACAGTGGTCGTCAGCATATGCAATGATGCAATGTGACGTTTTGGGGAATGTTGAAATTCTGGTATGTGGGTACCAGGCAAAATTCCAGATAATTCTTAATCTATACCATTTTTATAAATTAAGAACTATCAGTGCATCATTGAAATAAGGTGTCCCAGCCGCCTTGCCCCGTCTCTATTGGGCCCCTCTTGGAGTGTGCAGCCTGGGTGTGGCATTTCTTGCTTCATTTGATGAATGCCACATTTGTCCTCCTTCATTGTCCATGGGTAAGGGGGCATCAATGACATGAAGCAGGGCATGGTTGATGCACACTGCACTCCCCTACAGTCCACCAATAGGTGACCGGGGCAAGCCGGTCTGGGTTTTAAGTGGAGTGCAAGTGTTGAAACGTATGCCGTGGCTGGGGAAGCCAAGTTGCGGACTGTCACCGAGATAGCGGTTCGAGAGTGTTTCACCGAGCTGGAAAGCATATTGACCAGGCTGTTCATATTGAGATGGGTGACGGAAAATGGTGACTGGGGTATTGTAAGATGTTGTGGTGAATATTGCTGTTGGTGTTTTGGTTGCCTCATTTTTTTTAACTACAGATCGCTATGCAGTTTTACACAGCTTAGCAAGCCTTCAGACTTCACAATTTTACACACCTCTAAAAAGACGAAAAGGACATAAGAGCTTATCTCATGCTATTTCCCTCCTGTGTGTGGCAAAGTGGTCATTATTAATTTTAATTATGGTCGTCAAAGTTGTGTTTTTTTTTCTTTGCAACAAGACTTGGAATAAGTTCACGATATCAGCACTTTGTAAAGTTGTGCATGAGCTGGCAAACATGTTACTACAAAAAGTAATTTGGAAAAATTGTTAGCAGCAAACGTAATAAACAAGCATTTACAATGCAATGGTCTCGGCATTGGTAAAGTTAGAGCTATTGGCATTGTTATTCACAATGTCAATAGCTTAATCACTCTCAAATGCGAGACCTATTGCATTTGCACCCACACACAGAGCCACCTACACACACACTGATTAAGCTATTGACATTGTAAATAACAATGCCGTTTCTAAACATGTTTTAAAAACAAAAACATAAACAAAAATAATGTCATGAGTAATGCCAATAGCTCTAACTTTAACAATGCCGAGAACGTTGCATTGTAAATGCTTGTTTTTCTTCTCTGGGTAAGAAGGAAAAGACAGAGTCCTGTTACTTCTCTGCCGCCCGTCCTCGAACGCCAGGAACGCCGAGCTTTATTTATAGGCGATGGTAATTTCTTGCGTCCCGGGACGCATTTTCCAAATAAAAAAGTAGGGGAACGGAATCCCTGGAATTGAAGAAGTAGGGGTACGCCGTGCCCTGCCGTTCCCCCCCCACTTCGACCACTGGGTGTAAATAACATATTCACTCTTATTAAAGTGTAAGGTGTAGGGAAATCAGATTCATGTTGTGGTTTTGAGATATGTGACTGACCAGCCTCAATAAGAACAGACATACACTAAGGCGAGCATTGCACCACTGAGAAGGGTCTCAAAGGAACAGAATCAAGGTGGGCTGCAAAAGGGTGAGTGGTTGAGAGGAACAAAATGAGAATAACATTTTGAGGTAATATAATATACTACCATATAATATGATACGCACAGTGGAAATTGCTATTTATAGCGTTTGCATGTCTCAAAGAGCTAAAAGCCACTTTTTCAAAGAGATAGCAATGGGGCTTCCGCTTTTTAATGCTCCGGTAAAACAAATCAATTTATTTACTTTTTTTAAATGAAAGTAATTACCTTTAATACCATACTTGACAAAGAAGAGATGATGCGTGGTGCCTGCGTTTTTAAGTTTGGCAAAAAAACGAAAAAAGATAGAATAAGCACGTTTCTCAAAATTAAGCTTTAGAGGAACGTCCTTTGGATGTAGTAACATAGGGCGAACAGAATGTTTTTTGTGTGAATCGAGGACAAATTTGTATATGACATATTAAAGCAAAATAGGGGAGAGGGAGAAAGTGGTCTGGGAAGAAGGTGAAATAACGCCAGTGATCACTGGCGATATACATATTTTCTATATAGGGTGCTTTGGCTGAATGCGCTACAAATGACAGATGGTTCATATTTTATAATGTCATGAATGACCATTTCTAGAGTTCATGCTACGCACTAAATTGTCTTTCTGCGATTGGTTGCAGATTTGACTGCGAAAGCTCCTGGTCATGGTATTTATTTGTTTGTTTCCGAAGGACTCAAATCTCTGATTGCACTGATCTGCGCAGCAGGCACGCAGACCCACTGGTCTGCTTTCCACAGTTAACAGGAATATAATCACCCAGCAAACTGTTTGCTTACTTTATGGGGTAGGTGGCTTACTTTATGGGATAGGTGGGGATGAAAGGCTGAGCAGTACCACCCGCGATCGACCCTTTACAGACCAATCTCGTCAGCGAGTAAGTGAACCCACTGAGCTACCTTACAGTGCCAGCTGGTCATGAGACCAAGCCTGGAGCAAGGGGCACAGGGTGATAGGCCGCACTCACCCCGGGGGTGTCGTCTCATCTGCCACCCCAGCGCAGAGAGCTTCTGGCGAATGTTCATGGTATCTGGTGCCTCGGTTCGCGGTCCTCCGTGGAGCCGAGTATCTCACGCCTCTTTCGTGTGGGTGCAACAGGCCTGTAGCCTCAGAGGAGGGGGGATGAGGAGGGCGCTGCCGGGCCCGCCCTCCCTCCCAAGGAAGCAAGGCGGCTGGTGGGTGGATGTATCTGTGAAGTGCAGGGCCAGCTTAAGATAAAGAGACCTCCTTTCAGATGAGTGCATGGAGCCCCCTTATGGGCCACTTTTTCTGGTTGACATATGTTACGCAAACACTAATAAAATGTATAAACATTTATAAACAAATACTACAAAAGACAGGGGGAGCTGGGGCCCCTTTCGATTCAAAGGGGTGATATGTTCACACTCTGCCAGAGTGGGCGCGGTCACGGCAGGTGGGGTGGTTGGTGGAAGGGTATAGGTGATTGGGGGTGAGCGGGTTGATAAGAATGGGTGTAGTGTAGGGCAAGGTGTGCATGTGGGCGGAATGGGTGCGTTTAAGGGGAGATATGGATATGGGAGTCTTTTCGGATGACAGTGGGTGAATGTTGGGGCGATGGATAGCTGGGTAAATAAAATTGTTTAAAACTCCACCAGTCACCGCTACCCCACCCCCCTCGCCTCAGGCCGCTCCAAGCTTGAGGCAGTGGGTGTCTGGAGTGTTCATTCGGTAAAGGTGAAATGCAAGTTTTCCCTTCATTCTAGATGTCCCTTCTAACATTAAAAAAAAACCCTGTCAGCGCCCTAGCCACATCTAGCGCCGCGAAGCGGACCAGACCAAGATGGAAGCTGCCGAGATTTCCGTACCACCCGCCGATCCCCCAAAGAAAGTACATGTTTTGGGTTCGTGTTGCCCGCATCTCCGTGATTTAAGATCGTGGGACGAGGGCCTTGCCTCTGGGGGGGGGGGGGGGGGGGGGCGGTCTCCCGCGACAGCTGCTTCGCAAGAGTGACGCCTCTCTATGGAAAACTGAAACCTTTCGGGTTGGGGCTGTGGGTGGGATCTCACCTCGCGCCCTTCATAAATTACGAGCTAACGGAGCGGGTGTTGCCTGTGGCGTAAAACAACACTTTATAGTGCTTGGAAAGTAAACAAGCATTTGCAATGCAATAGGTCTCGCAATTATAAGAGTTTGAGCTATTGGCATTGTAAAATTACAATTCCTTTTATTTATGTTTTGGTCTTAAAACAAACAAAAGGCATTGTCATTTACAATGTCAGTAGCATAAACTCGCATAAAAGCAGTGTGGGGAGTGCAGCAGTGTGCGGCGTGCAGCATTGTGCGGCGTGCAGCAGATGTGGGCAGTGTGCGGCGTGCAGCGGTGTGCGGCGGGCAGCAGTGTGCGGCGGGCAGCAGTGTGCGGCGGGCAGCAGTGTGTGGCGTGCAGCGTCATGCAGCAGTGTGTGGCTTGCAGCAGTGTGTGGCGTGCTGCAGTGTGTGGCGTGCTGCAGTGTGTGGCGTGCAGCAGTGTGCGGCGTGCAGTAGTGTGCGGCGTGCAGCAGTGTGCGGCGTGCAGCAGTGTGCGGCGTGCAGCAGTGTGAGACGTGCAGCAGTGTGAGACGTGCAGCGGCATGCAGCAGTGTGTGGCGTGCAGCAGTGTGTGGCGTGCTGCAGTGTGTGGCCTGCAGCAGTGTTTCGTGTAGCAGTGTGCGGTGTGCAGCATTGTGCGGCATGCAGCAGTGTGCGGCGTGCAGCAGTGTGTGGCGTGCAGCAGTGTGTGGCGTGCAGCGGCATGCAGCAGTGTGTGGCGTGCAGAAGTGTGTGGCGTGCATCAGTGTGTGGCGTGCAGCAGTGTGTGGCGTGCAGCAGTGTGTGGCGTGCAGCAGTGTGTGGCGTGCAGCGGCATGCAGCAGTGTGTGGCGTGCAGCAGTGTGTGGCATGCAGCAGTGTGTGGCGTGCATCAGTTTGTGGCATGTAGCAGTGTCACGGTTGCAGCAGTGTGCGGCGTGCAGCAGTATGTGGCATGGAGCAGTGTGTGGCGTGCAGCAGTGTGTGGCGTGCAGCAGTGTGTGGCGTGCAGCAGTGTGTGGTGGCATGCAGCAGTGTGTGGCGGCATGCAGCAGTGTGTGGCGGCATGCAGCAGTGTGTGGCATGCAGCAGTGTGTGGCGGCATGCAGCAGTGTGTGGCATGCAGCAGTGTGTGGCGTGCAGCAGTGTGTGGCGTGCAGCAGTGTGTGGCGTGCAGCAGTGTTACGCGTGCATCAGTGTGTGGCGTGCAGCAGTGTGTGGTGTGCAGCGGCATGCAGCAGTGTGTGGCGTGCATCAGTGTGTGGCATGTAGCAGTTTTGGCCTTTAAACAACATGTCCTCCCCATTTGTAGGGTTTCTGTGCTCTGTGTTAGGCAGGCTAACCATTCAAACCTGCTCTGTAAAGCTTCAACATGATAAAAGCCCCGGCACCTCTTTGGTTACAAATTAAGCACTAGGAAAGTGGCTGTAGCCAAGACACTATTGAATTTTAGTTTATATGCTCTGTGTTACGCAAACTAAATAAAGACATATACAGGGTGAAGCTGCTGCCTCATCAAAACACCGGCACTTCCTTTGTTACAAATTAAGCACTAGGAGGGTGGCTGTAGCTACGTGTTTGCAGCTACACACAAATAAAAATAATAACGTAGCTCCACTTTAGGTCATATTTATGTTTGTGTCTATAGAAATATCAACTAATTTGTCCACAATCACAGGCTATTAAGCATATTCAGACATTAAAACCTGGTTTCAAAACTCGTAGGTTAGCAGTAGTGGACTTTAAAGAACATCCCCTCCCCATTTTTCCGGTTTGTGTGCTCTGTGTAAGGCAGGCTAAACAAAACAACATGCTGTGTAAAGTTGCCACCTAATCAGAGCCCCGGCACCTCCTCTGTTACAAATTAAGCACTGGGAAAGTGGCTGTAGCCAAGCCACTATTAAATTACAGTTTATGTCCTCTGTGTTACGCACAATAAAAAAAAAGTATGGCGTGCAGCAGTGTGTGGCGTGCATCAGTGTGTGGCATGTAGCAGTGTCACGGTTGCAGCAGTGTGCGGTGTGCAGCAGTGTGTGGCGTGCAGCAGTGTGTGGCGTGCAGCAGTGTGTGGCGGCATGCAGCAGTGTGTGGCGGCATGCAGCAGTGTGTGGCGTGCAGCAGTGTGTGGCGTGCAGCAGTGTGTGGCGTGCAGCAGTGTGTGGCGTGCAGCAGTGTGTGGCATGCAGTAGTGTGTGGCGTGCAGCAGTGTGTGGCGTGCAGCAGTGTGTGGCGTGCAGCAGTGTGTGGCGTGCAGCAGTGTGTGGCATGTAGCAGTGTCGCGGTGTGCAGCAGTGTGTGGCGTGCAGCAGTGTGTGGCGTGCAGCAGTGTGTGGCGTGCAGCAGTGTGTGGCGTGCAGCAGTGTGTGGCGGCGTGCAGCAGTGTGTGGCGTGCAGCAGTGTGTGGCGTGCAGCAGTGTGGCGTGCAGCAGTAGTGTGTGGCGTGCAGCAGTGTGTGTCGTGCAGCAGTGTGTGGCGTGTAGCAGTGTTACGCGTGCAGCAGTGTGTGGCGTGCAGCAGTGTGTGGTGTGCAGCGGCATGCAACAGTGTGTGGCGTGCAGCAGTGTGTGGCGTGCATCAGTGTGTGGCATGTAGCAGTTTTGGCCTTTAAACAACATGTCCTCCCCATTTGTGCAGCAGTGTGTGGCATGTAGCAGTGTCACGGTTGCAGCAGTGTGCGGTGTGCAGCAGTGTGTGGCGGCATGCAGCAGTGTGTGGCGGCATGCAGCAGTGTGTGGCGTGCAGCAGTGTGTGGCGTGCAGCAGTGTGTGGCGTGCAGCAGTGTGTGGCGTGCAGCAGTGTGTGGCGTGCAGCAGTGTGTGGCGTGCAGCAGTGTGTGGCATGCAGTAGTGTGTGGCGTGCAGCAGTGTGTGGCGTGTAGCAGTGTGTGTCGTGCAGCAGTGTGTGGCGTGCAGCAGTGTGTGGTGTGCAGCGGCATGCAACAGTGTGTGGCGTGCAGCAGTGTGTGGCGTGCATCAGTGTGTGGCATGTAGCAGTTTTGGCCTTTAAACAACATGTCCTCCCCATTTGTAGGGTTTCTGTGCTCTGTGTTAGGCAGGCTAACCATTCAAACATGCTCTGTAAAGCTTCAACATGATAAAAGCCCCGGCACCTCTTTGGTTACAAATTAAGCACTAGGAAAGTGGCTGTAGCCAAGACACTATTGGATTTTAGTTTATATGCTCTGTGTTACGCAAACTAAATAAAGACATATACAGTGTAAAGCTGCTGCCTCATCAAAACACCGGCACTTCCTTTGTTACAAATTAAGCACTAGGAGGGTGGCTGTAGCTACGTGTTTGCAGCTACACACAAATAAAATAATAACGTAGCTCCACTTTAGGTCATATTTATGTTTGTGTCTATAGAAATATCAACTAATTTGTCCACAATCACAGGCTATTAAGCATATTCAGACATTAAAACCTGGTTTCAAAACTCGTAGGTTAGCAGTAGTGGACTTTAAAGAACATCCCCTCCCCATTTTTCCGGTTTGTGTGCTCTGTGTTAGGCAGGCTAAACAAAACAACATGCTGTGTACAGTTGCCACCTAATCAGAGCCCCGGCACCTCTTCTGTTACAAATTAAGCACTGGGAAAGTGGCTGTAGCCAAGCCACTATTAAATTTCAGTTGATGTCCTCTGTGTTACGCAAAATAAAAAAAAAGTATAAAGTGTAAAGCTTCTGCCTCATTAAAACACCAGCACTTATTTGTTACAAATTAAGCACTAGGTGGGCGGCTGTAGCTACGTGTTTACAGCTACACACAACAAGTAACATGATACCTACAACAAGTTAGGACTATTGGCTTTGTCAATCGTTGTTAGTTGCATAAGATAAATTAGCAGTAACTGTGGCTTGTATATATTATTGAAAAAGCATCCACTTGAAGCCCTAGTGACACCACGACAATGTTACTGCTCCTGAGTTACAAAAAGAGGCACAAGAATCCAGAGCAGACATGGCGAGTAAGTTGGCTGAAGAGGTGGGGGTGGCAAATGGTGTTCACGGGCGCTTTGATGTCCTCAGTGGCCGCGCGGCTCACTGAAAACATCAAAGCGCCCTCGAAATGTAAGTGATCGCAATCGCGATCACACTTCAAAGGCTGTGTGACAGGCGAAAGTGAAAGACGAGTGCTTTCAGGCTGCCAAATGGTGCGCGCGCCCGGCACACATGCACAGTAGTTGGCGGCCTGAAAGCACTCGTTTGCACTTCCAAAAGTGCTTACTATAAGTCTCGCCAGAGCAGCGCTAAAGCGCTGTCTCAGGCGAGACCTAAAAAGCGCCGTGTGTTTTTCCTCTTTCTCTGGATTTCTTTCGAGACAGACATGGCGTAGTTTACTTAAGCTTGTAGTTACTCCAGGTGGCAGTGATGTGCAGAGTCAGACACTACAGAGGGGGCCGCAATGTCCGTTTTACGCTAACCGCAGGCTGTTGATAAATGGAAGACGCCCATTCCTACCGTGGCTAAAAAGGGAGCCAGAGACGAGAACAGATATGAAATAAATGTAAAACGAAGGAGGACTAGTAGAAACGAAGACCAAGAACAAGCACACCACTGCCTTTCTCCGAGGCGAAGCAGAAATGCCTCCGAGAAAGGCAGCGGCGATTTCGGATTCGGGGGCGTGTTCTCCTCTTGCCATTGTCTGGAGGAGATAATTAGAAAAGTTTCAAAAAACACGCCCCCGAATCCGAAAAGGACGGGGCCTGTTCGGAGTGACGGACCTCTTCTCCAATGGCTGGCCAGCATTCAAGAGGCCAGCCAATGGAGAAGAGGGGAGAAGAGGGGCGGGTTCAAGCCCCTCTTCTCCAAGTCATTATGTCTCGCGAGCGAGACTGCGCAAGCGCAGCCTTCGCTAGCCGAGACCTAAAAAGGTCTAAGAATGTCCCTCTCAATTTGTTTGCAATACAACAATTTGCACAGGTTTTGCCTTCAAAAATCAGTTTTCAGTGACCTCCCACATTTAAAACAAATTCTCACATATCGCAAAGTTTGTGAAATCGTCAAGGTAACATACCCAAGTGTGCAGAGTTACGTTCTGCTAATTCTCTAAGTTCTAATAGTCAACTTTTTTAGGATGCAGTTTTCAGAAAGTGGTGCGCATTAATCTACATTGAGGCTACAGAATACAATGGGCTCGTGTCAACAGTAGTTTAACACGATGGCAACGCTGCAGTGACCGATATTGAGCATGGAGCAGCCACAATCCCCTCAGTATTGGAAACGCATTTATGTCTTATAGAAGACACCAATGTGCTTGAGCCAACACAGTGCCTTGATTAGAACCTCAAGGAAAGACAGAGGTCGTGATATGGAAACATCGAGGTCATTCTCTCAAACAGGTGGGAGAACCGATTTGTCTTTCATGCCAGTTAGTCGTACGAGGTCAGCTATTCGGATCAGGTCAGGTTGCAATTTAGCACCGTAGTGTAACTTTAAATTCACCCCCTTCAGCAGCGGCCCCTGGAGGGAGTTCCGTGGGGCGGAAAGGCGGGGCGGGGGAGGGGCAGCGTGGGGGGTACTAAACACCGGAACATGGATAATTGGAGGTAAGTAAACAATTAAATAAATAAAACGAATTTCGTAGCTCGCGCAGCACCGCATTTTGTGATGCAGGGCGCGCTACGAAATTCGTTGTATTTATTTAATTGTTTACTTACCTCTAATTATCCATGTTCCGGTGTTTAGTACCACCCACCCTGCCCCTCCCCTCCCCCGCCCCGCCTTTCCGCCCCACGGAACTCCACGGACCGCTGCTGACCCCCTTGTAATAACGAAAAGGTCAAATATACATGAGACTTCAAGTATGGTTAACAGCTGCTCGGTAACAGATGCTCCCCGTTGTGTACAAAAGGACAAAAATACACTATGCTAATATGCGGATGAAGTTGTGATTTGTTGGCTGTGAAGTTCACACGCAAGGTAAATTCTGCTTTGTGTCGCTCTAACTTCTTACCTGTAAGATACCTCCCCTCCAGAGGGATTCCCCGGTCGATTCTTTCCAGCCTTAAATCTAAAAGTCAGACCACAGTTACAAGAACATGTCGACGCTTGCTTGCACTTTTCCACCGTGCACAGCCTGCTTGTTATCATGTGTAAATACAGCAAGGCGGCTGAACTGCCAGAGTGCCGTGGTGCGTCATAGCAACAGCTGCAGCCAGGGCCTAAAAAAAGAACAGTTCAAAGAGTAATGCAGATACTTGGCTGCTGCGTGCAGGGGCGAGGAGGGAAAAGCACAGGAAAACGTAAACAGAATCGCACCAATTAGGAACTTGTGTGCTGAATGGATTCTTGCAGAGCATTTCTCGTAGTTCCAATGTAAACATTCGAAGCTTTACATGTTATGTAGACCATGACTTTAAAATAAATATAATACATCCTCAATAGTCACCTCACCCAACCACACAGAACTTATGGTTGTAAAGAATCGCGGTTGCCTCCTGCTATTGCCAATGGATGTGGGTTAGTTACTTGGCTGCCTTTTTGATTCATATAAACGTTTCTTGAAATTATCCAGGGAGTGGAAATAGTCTTCAGCTTACAAGCTTCCATGTTTGTGTTTGAGAAGGTGAGATTAGGGATAGCCCGCCTATAAAATGATCCCAACATTTATTTTATTTATTTATTTTTATTTTAAAGGTTTTATATAGCGCTGGCTAGACCCGGAGGTATCAGAGCACTTTACATGAGTATCAGACCATAATTGCAGGTTACATCGTTACAAAGGTTAGACAGTTATTAGAGCCTGGCAACATAGTGACAAGTAAGGTCGAGACAAACAAAAAGGACATATATGTAAGGGAAAAAGCAGGCAAGGGGAGACATTTAGGGGGGTAAGAGCAGGGGAAGTAGACATAGAATGGAGGAGGGAAAGAGGAGGGGAGGGTGAGAGACACAGCATGGAAAGAGCAGGGTGAGGGTGACGGGGACACAAACCGGTAGACGAGTCAGAGCTGCGTCCAAAGTCCATGTCGTGTCCCACAAAGGCAAGGACACAGATATCGTTTATTACTCTTCTTTATTGTATTTGCATAACGCTGCTTGTGCCCACGTCCTCCTGCGTTCCCTCGTCCTCTCGACTGCCCCTTCCCCACACCCTTGACCGGATGTGGTGTCCGGTTGCCCCTCAGTTCACATTGTCTACTGCAGGGTCCTAGTGCCCTGTCCCAGGTCACTACATCTCCCCCCTGTGTCACAAAGAATGACGAGAAAGTGACAATAGACAGAGGTGTCGGTAGGTGATAGATGCAGGTCTGTCATGGCATAGTTCAGTGTGCTCCCCATCACTACATTTCTTCTATTAGTCTCTTTGGGCACCGGCATGTTCTTCGCTGGCCGGCCTCCGTCCGTAGCTCTTCCTCTAGCCCCTCTCCATTTCTTCTTTCCTCCTTGTTGTGCTCCTGCTTTCCTTGTTCTGCTGTCTCCTTGTCATCTTCCTTTAGTCCTTTGAAGTGGGAGCTATTTCTTGTTATCCTCTGACGCTCTGACTCTGCCGTTATCATTGGGCCATTCACTCTTGTTACTGTTAGGGGGTCTTTAGAGAACATGCTGTCAGATTTTCTTTGTTGCCGTTGACGCACGATTACAGTGTCTCCTTCCTTTATGTTCGACGGGATGGCGTGTCGCTTGGCGTCTGCATATCTTTTCATTTTTTCTTTCGCCTCTCGGTCCCTATCTGCAATGCTTCTATGATCAGGTGGCACTGTTGCTTCCATTTGTGGTAGCCTCGTCCTACTCGTTCTTCCCAGTACTAGTTCTGCTGGGCACCTTCCTGTGGAGTTGTGGGGTGTGTTTCTGTAATCACGCAGTACTTGGCACAGTGCTTGACTAAGTGATGTCTGTGCTAGCTTTGCCCTTTGAACTGCCTTTTTGATGTTCCCCATGAACCTCTCCACCATTCCATTCGCTTGAGGCCATAGCGGTGTTATTTTCCTGTGGCTTATCCGTAGATAGACCATGAATCGACGGAACTCTTCTCCTGAGAATGGAGGACCATTGTCTGTTTTTTAGTGTTTCTGGTGAGCCCCATGCTGCAAAGATGTCATCCAATATCGGTAGTGTGGCTGTGGCTGATGTTGATGAGACCTGGCGTACTATCGGGAACCGTGAGTATTCGTCGATGACCACAAGCAGGTAGTTGCCTGTCTCTAGGGGCCCAAAGAAATCACCTGCTAGTGTTGTCCATACCGCTCTTGGAAGATCCGACATTTATTTATTTATTCATTTATAGAGCGCCTGGTTACACCAGCCGGTGTGTCCCCGCGCTTAGAGAGAGTTCTCAGAGATATGTTAGGTGTCTGCACGTATGTCCGTTGAGATGGGCCCAAAGCGGAATTATCCAAGAGGTGGATGTACAAATAACCATGTTTTAAGTAGCCTACGAAACTTGATTTCGCATGTCTCTCTTCTTAGGTTAACAGGTAGGCTATTCCATAGTTTTGCAGCTCGGTACCTGAACGAACGTTCACCCATTCTGGCTCTAAATATTCTTGGTATGTCCACCAAGTCCTTATCCATTGATCTTAGACAGCGCCCTGGTATGTATTTCATGATTAAAGGTTGCAGATACCTAGGACCTTTCTTTAGAAGAATTTGATGGCAATGGCACATTGCCTTAAATACTACTCGTTTCTCCACTGGCAGCCAGTGGAGATCTGTCAGGGATTTTTTTGCATTGGCTCATCTTGGCAGCCCCAGTACCAACCGAGCTGCCGCATTCTGTACTCTCTGTAGTCTGGCCATGTCCCTCTTGGTGGTTCCAAGGTATAATACATTTCCGTAATCCAGTTGGGAAGTCACCACTGAATGAACAATGGTCTTCCTGGATTAGGCGGTAATAAGTCTAGTAATTTTTGCAAAGTTTTTATCGTGCCATAGCATTTTCCCGCTACCTTTCTGATTTGGCTCTCGAATGTCAAATCTGAGTCGAACCACATTCCGAGGTTTTTTACTTCAGCCTTTGGTGTCGGTAGTAGGCTTAGAGAGTCAGGCCACCATGCGCTTGACCAAATGGATGGCGTTTTCCCTACGATCAGTACCTCCGTCTTGCTACCATTTAGTTTGAGGCACTGATTTGTCATCTAGTGTGCTATTTCCTTTAAACATTCAGAAAAACGGATAGCTGCTTGGTCCTTGTTTTGAGAGAGCAGAACAATCAGCTGCGTATCGTCCGCGTAAGAAACTATTGATACCTCATATTTCTCCACTTTCTCTGCAAGTGGTCCCACGTAAACATTGAAAAGAGTAGGGCTCAATGCTGATCCCTGTGGTACTCCCTGAGACAGGGGAATGCTCTTCGAGCGATGTGATTGTTGTGAAACCTGAAAACTTCTTGACGAGAGGAACGATGATAGCCACTTCAGCGCACTGTGCCTGACACCGCACGTCTCTAGCCTATGTAGGAGCAATTTGTGGGAAACAGTGTCAAACGCCGCACTGAGATCCAGCAGGATCAATGCGGCTGTTTGTCCCTCGTCTGCATATTTTCTCAGAGTTTCAGAGGCCATGATTTACGCGGACTTGGTGGAATGAGCACTCCTCAAACCCGATTGTGAGGGGTGCAATAAGTCATTCCTATTTATGTGTTCTACCAGCTGTTTGTTTGCTATCTTTTCAGCAATTTTTGCCACGAATGTCAAAAGTGAGATAGGGCGGAGATTATCCAAAATGTTTATATCTAATGAAGGCTTCTTCTTTAATGGCTTGACAATGGCCTGCTTCCATTTTGCAGGGACCGTGCCGGTTTGGAAGGAGCGCTGGATAAGGTCCGCTATGTACGGCATAATAACACTGGCTCCCTCCATTATTATTTTAGGTTGGGCTGGATCAAGTGGGGAACCAGATTTTATCCCTTTGGCTAAGGCGGTAATTTCATCGATTTCCAAAACATCAAAGGTGTCCAGCGTCACCCCTGCAAAAATGTCCTGGCTTCCGTGTGTTAGGCCTATACCCTGACGTGCTTCTGCCGGGAAGGTATCGTACATTTTTGTCACCTTATTCGCGAAGAACTCGGCTATCTTGTTACAGTTCTCAATAGAGTCGCTCGAGTCGTCTCTGGCTATGTGTGTTCTGAGGGACTTAAGTATAGTAAACATTTCTTTGGAGGAGTTATTGGCTCCTTCAATTTTTTCAGTATAAAAAGTACTTCTGGATTTTTTTATAAGAGCATGATATTGCTTTAGTTCTTTTTTGTACTCCTCTTTCGCCTTACTACAATACTCCTTCCTCCATGCTCGTTCAAACGATTTGCATTTTCCTTTAGACATTTTCAGTTTATCATTAAACCAAGGTGCTGTTTTTTTTTGTCTCTTAGGGGTTCTTGTGCTCCAAGGTGCAGTTTTATCTAGTGCCTCTGTGATCCACGTTTCCAGATTAGAGTTGGTTAGATTAATGTCTGTATCTAACAAGGGTATTTCTTCCAACAGTGCCTGGGTGAAGGAAGTCGTGTTAAAATTATTCAATTTTCTCGTAATAATCTCCCTATTCTGCTGTTTTTGTCTCCTTCTATGGGATGGTAAAGTAAACTGGACATGATAGTGGTCGGAACATGGAATAGGCCAGGGTGTATCAACTTTTATTTCCATGATATTGGAGGAAATGGGGTCAAGAGTGTGGCCTCCTTGGTGCGTAGGTGTCTTCACTTTTTGTTCTAAGTTAAAAGTTAGAAGATCTTTACATATAGTATTAGCATCTTTGTTCCGTTTATCCTCAAAATGTATGTTCAGGTCACCTAGGACCAGAAAGTTTTTATATCGTAGAGCTGGGTGTACTATCATTTCTTCTAGGCTTGTGATAAAATTGGTTGGTGGTCCTTGAAGGGCGATACATTAAAAGGCCAGCTATGGTGTTATCTTCCGTAGCAGCTAGTGTGAATAGAAAGGCTTCGCAGTCTGTTAAATCCATTGCTATTATCTTACATTTAAGTGTAGATTTATAGATTATCGCGATACCGCCGCCTCTCTGACCGTCACGGTCCTGCCTTTCTATCCTATATTCATCGGGTACTGCATCCAGGACATCTGGGGTGGAACACTCATTGAGCCAGGTGTCGGTCAATAAGAGAGCATCCAGTGCCTGCTCCCTGAGGAGGTAGTGAATCTCGTATTTGTGTTTAACTAGGGACCTACAGTTTAGTACTGCTAGGTGTAGTTTCTCCTCCTCACTATGATTTGTTTTTTTATTTTTTAAATTTAGGCTCATGTTACAGTGATTGCATTTTATTTCATTTCTATCTACATGTATAGTATGTTTGCATAGTGAGTCAACTGGCTTTGATAGTTTTCGTATTTCCTCTGCTGAGTATCTAATGAACCCTAGAGGTTTCATAGAACTAGGGCTTCTGGCCCCAGGGCCCAGTTGGGCGCTGACGGGCTTGCCTTGGGTGCGCATTTGGCGCGCCTTTGGCGCGCCGGCCGCATGCCCATCTGTCTTATGAGGTGGACCGGACCGGGGCGGGTAAAAGTTGAAACTGTGCAAATAGCAGGTCAGTGCACAATTTACAGTACAGAGTTTACGTTTTTTAAAAACTTTTAAAAAGCAGCACTGCCAAAACACATTACACGTGAAACACACTGGCAATCTCCTATGAGTCCCTGTAGTGGCTCATGTTTAGCTGGTGGCCCTATCACTTGACAGAGGTGGCATGTCGCTATGGTCTCTTCTACCATGCGATCCAGGTCCGGGAACCATACTTTCTCTCTTAGTAATTTCTTAGTTGCTACCATGCCTCGGTGTGACTCATGAGCCAGATTGACCAGTTGTCTTCAGAGTGCGCTTGGTTTCACAATTCTCGTCCCTCTCATTATTATCCCTGTGTCTGTTTCTGACAGTTCCTCATGGATCTTCTTGAGAGCCAGCACTTCTTCTTTGCATACTCCTGTTCCCCAGGTGCAGTTGTTGTTGACATTCTTCCATCTCTGCTAACTTGTTATGTCCATTGCTGTTTGCAGCGTGGCATCGCCCTTGCTCTCCTTTGCTAGTTCTAGTAGTGTTATCGGCGATGGGGAGTTTTGCTTCAGTATGAAGTTGAGGTATTCTTCCGCCATTGATGTCGTCTCATGAACCTGCGGCAAAGGGTGTCTCGACATGTAGTCTGCCGGATTGTGTTCTTTCCCTGGCTTGTGCACAATCTTGAAATCATAGTCCATCAGTCTTATGCCCCAGCGTTCAATCCTGGGTGGCATTTTCGCTGATGGGCTGCCGTAGATCGTCACTAGCGCCTGATGATCAGTTATTATTGTAAATGATTTACCATAAATGAACATGTGGTATTGTTCACATGCCCATACCACTGCAAAGCTCTCCTTCTCTGGTTGTGAGTATGCCCTTTCAACGTCTGTTAAACTTTTGCTTGCATATGCAACAATTTTCCTCTGTGAGTCTCTCCCCGGCAGGTGCTGCGCTAGAAATGCTCCTAGTCCTACTGGGCTGGCATCGACCGTCAGTTCAGTGCACAGTAGCGGGTCGAAGTAGGCCTGGTGTTCCACCGTCATCACTGCTTTCCTTATTTCTTCGAATGCCTTGTGACATTCTTGGGACCAGATGAACTTCTGCCCTTGTTTAGTCATTTCTCTTAGTGGTGTGCTCACTGTGGCGAAATCCTGTATGTATCGCGCACAGTAGCTAGCGAGGCCCAGGAAGGATCTTACTTCCGCAACATCTGTCGGAGGAGTTGCGTTCTTCAGTGTTTCAACCTTGCTGGGATCTGGCCTCATCCCTTGTTTAGAGAAAATGTGTCCGAAGAACACTAGTTCACCTCTCCCCAGCTCACATTTCTCTCCATTTAATGTTAGGCCTGCTTGCTCCAGTTGTGTGCACACTTGACGCAACGCTGCGTCATGCTCTTTGTCTGTTTTTCCAAATACCAAAATGTCATCACTGTAGTTGAGGCTGTTCCGAACTGGAGTTATCACCTGCCGTATTGTTTCCTGGAATATCTCCGCTGCGGATGATATTCCGAAGCTTAGCCGCTTGTATCTGGACAGGCCCAGATGCGTGGAAAATGTTGTGATGTATCTGGATTGGTGGTCTAGTTCTAGCTGATGATATCCTTTGCACAAATCCAGCTTTGATAACCAGCACGCTCCAGTGAGGCAGCTTATCATGTCATTTAGGTGTGGCCCCGGGTGACGTTCCCTTGCGATTGCTGTATTTGGGATCCTCATGTCCACGCAGATGTGGATCTTTGAGGTGTTTTTCTTGGGAACTGCCACGATCGGAGACACCCACGGCGTTGGTCCTTCCGCTGGTTCAATTATGTCTTGCGCCAGTAAGCTAGTTATTTCATCTTCAACTTGTGGTTGGAGATGTATTGGTACTCGTCTATGATGCTGAGCTACTGGCTTGATCGCTTCATTGATGTGCAGTGTTATTTGTTTCCCTTTCAGCTTGCCAAGACCTTTTAGTATGGAAGGGTATTCTTGTAGAATGTTCTTCGTTTCCGACATGTGATACATCATAGCTAGTAGCCCCATCATCTGTGCCGTCACGTTGCTGAGCAGGCATGGTGCTGGGATGTCTCCTTTGAGCACATGTATTTCTTGGTGGTTAGTCTAAATATCGAGTTTTAAATGTCGACCTACAAGTATATCGAGTTGTTAATATCGTAGGTAAAGAATATCGAAGTCAAGAATATCGATGGACAGAATATCGACCCCAAGGTAAGTATTATCGAAGTTGATAATATCGAAGTCATTAATATAGATGTAAGTAATATCGTAATGAAAAATTTCGATGTCAATAATATCGATATTTTATTAGTGTAATGTATTTTAATATGTATTTTATTTGTATGTTAAAGATTATTGTAATGTATTTTAATACATTTAAAAATAAATGTTTAGAGATTAATAATTATTTAAAATATAATTTAGCGTTTTAGTATCAGAGCGGGTTGTGGGTTTATAGGGGAATAGGGTGGGAAGTAATTTAATTATAATTAATTAATTATTATGTATTGTTTAATTGGTATTTATGATTAATTAATTGTTAATTAATTACTAATTAAAAATTAAATATATTAATTGATTAATTAATTGTTAATTAATTATTAATTGTAAATTAATTTTATTAATTGGTTAATTATATAAGTTATAATTAGTTTAATATTAATATTTATTTATTGGTATTGTTAATTAATTAATTGTTAATTACTAATTAATTGGTGATTTAATTGATGATGAAATTAATTATGTGAATTTTTATGTGCAGTGGGTTGTGGGTTTATAGGGGAATAGGGTGGGATGTAATTAAATCCAAATAATTGCTGATAATTTTTATTTAATTGTAATTAATAATAATTAATTGTTAATTGATTATTAATTGGTAATTAATTGGTATTAGTACGTTAAATATAGTAAATATAAATAATTTATTATTTCATGTTATTTGTTGTTGTTGCTAATTAATGTATTGTTAATTAATAATTAATTTGTGAATAATTGTAATTTGGTAGTTAATATGTATAAATTAGTAAATAATAAGTATATTAATTATAAAGAATGTATTATTAATTGTAAATAATCGATAAACTGATATTTAAATGTATTGTGTATGTTGTATGTGTAGTGTGTTGTGTGTTAAAGGGGGAATAGTGTGGGATGTAATTTAAAGTTATTTATATAAATATTTATTTTAAATAATTGGTATTTAAGAATAAATATTTTGTAAATTAATTATTAATATGCTATTTTTTTATAACTAATTATTTAATTGGTTATTATGTTTATAGAATCCCTATGCTATCCAGTGCTTTCCCAACTGTTTTACTATCTGGAGTAGGAATAGTAATTTTTACCCCTACGCTATCCAGCGCTTATCCTACTGTTGCACTCTCTGGAGTTGGAATAGTAATTTTTACCCCTACGCTATCCAGCGCTTTCCCTACTGTTTCACTTACTGGAGTGGGAATAGTAATTTGTACCCCTACGCTATCCAGCGTTTTCACTACTGTTGCACTCTCTGGAGTGGGAATAGTAATTTTTACCCCTACGCTATCCAACGCTTTCCCTACTGTTGGACTCTCTGGAGTGGGAATAGTAATTTTTACCCCTACGCTATCCAGCGCTTTCCCTACTGTTTCACTTACTGGAGTGGAAATAGTAATTTGTAACCCTACGCTATCCAGCGTTTTCACTACTGTTGCACTCTCTGGAGTGGGAATAGTAATTTTTACCCCTACGCTATCCAACGCTTTCCCTACTGTTGCACTCTCTGGAGTGGGAATAGTAATTTTTACCCTTACGCTATCCAACGCTTTCCCTACTATTGCACTCTCGGGAGTTGGAATAGTAATTTTTACCCCTACGCTATCCAACGCTTTCCCTACTGTTGCACTCTTTGGAGTTGGAATAGTAATTTTCACCCCTACGCTATCCAGCGCTTTCCCTACTGTTTCACCTACTGGAGTGGGAATAGTAATTTGTACCCCTACGCTATCCAACGCTTTCCCTACTGTTGCACTCTCTGGAGTTGGAATAGTAATTTTTACCCCTACGCTATCCAGCGCTTTTCCTACTGTTGCACTCTCTGGAGTTGGAATAGTAATTTTTACCCCTACGCTATCCAGCGCTTTCCCTACTGTTTCACTTACTGGAGTGGGAATAGTAATTTTTACCCCTACGCTATCCAGCGCTTTCCCTACTGTTTCACTTACTGGAGTGGGAATAGTAATTTGTACCCCTATGCTATCCAGCGTTTTCACTACTGTTGCACTCTCTGGAGTGGGAATAGTAATTTTTACCCCTACGCTATCCAACGCTTTCCCTACTGTTGGACTCACTGGAGTGGGAATAGCAATTTTTACTCCTACGCTATCCAACGTTTTCCCTACTATTGCACTCTCTGGAGTTGGAATAGTAATTTGTACCCCTATGCTATCCAGCGTTTTCACTACTGTTGCACTCTCTGGAGTGGGAATAGTAATTTTTACCCCTACGCTATCCAACGCTTTCCCTACTGTTGGACTCACTGGAGTGGGAATAGCAATTTTTACTCCTACGCTATCCAACGTTTTCCCTACTATTGCACTCTCTGGAGTTGGAATAGTAATTTTTTTCCCTACGCTATCCAACACTTTCCCTACTGTTGCACTCTCTGGAGTGGGAATAGTAATTTTTACCCTTACGCTATCCAACGCTTTCCCCACTATTGCACTCTCTGGAGTTGGAATAGTAATTTTTACCCCTACGCTATCCAACGCTTTCCCTACTGTTGCACTCTTTGGAGTTGGAATAGTAATTTTTACCCCTACGCTATCCAGCGCTTTCCCTACTGTTTCACTTACTGGAGTGGGAATAGTAATTTGTACCGCTACGCTATCCAACGCTTTCCCTACTGTTGCACTCTCTGGAGTTGGAATAGTAATTTTTACCCCTACGCTATCCACCGCTTTTCCTACTGTTGCACTCTCTGGAGTTGGAATAGTAATTTTTACCCCTACACTATCCAGCGCTTTCCCTACTGTTTCACTTACTGGAGTGGGAATAGTAATTTGTACCCCTACGCTATCCAGCGTTTTCACTGCTGTTGCACTCTCTGGTGTGGGAATAGTAATTTTTACCCCTATGCTATGCAATGTTTTCCCTACTGTTGCACTCATTGGAGTGGGAATAGTAATTTTTACTCCTAAGCTATCCAGCGTTTTCACTACTGTTGCACTCTCTGGAGTGGGAATAGTAATTTTTACCCCTACGCTATCCAACGCTATCCCTACTGTTGGACTCACTGGAGTGGGAATAGTAATTTTTACCACTATGCTATCCAGTGGTTTCCCTACTGTTGCATTCTCTGTAGTTGAAATTGTATTTTTTTTCCCTACGCTATCCAACACTTTCCCTACTGTTGCACTCTCTGGAATGGGAATAGTAATTTTTACCCTTACGCTATCCAACGCTTTCCCTACTATTGCACTCTCTGGAGTTGGAATAGTAATTTTTACCCCTACGCTATCCAACGCTTTCCCTACTGTTGCAATCTTTGGAGTTGGAATAGTAATTTTTACCCCTACGCTATCCAACGTTTTCCCTACTGTTGCACTCTCTGGAGTGGGAATAGTAAATTTTACCTTTACGCTATCCAACGCTTTACCTACTATTGCACTCTCTGGAGTTGGAATAGTAATTTTAACCCTATGCTATCCAACGCTTTCCCTACTGTTGCACTCTTTGGAGTTGGAATAGTAATTTTTACCCCTACGGTATCCAACATTTTCCGTACTGTTGTTTTTGTTGGAGTTGGACTAGTAGTTTTATTGTGTCTGATATTTAATATGTTTTGTATTATTTTTGCTATTGTAATATATTATTATTAATAAAAATTATTCACATTAAAAATATTGATTATTATTTGCTATATATAATTATTAAATATTTATTAATGTTATTGTTTTATGTGTATAGATGTATTGGTAATTTTTAAAAACATGTAATAATTTATACGTTACAGAAATTATTATTAAAATTAATTATTAAGTAAGTATATATATTATATGTTATATGTATATGTTTAATTACAGTTTTATTAAAGTATATATATTAATTATACATTTTAAATATTATACAATATATTTAATTATGTTTATTTAATTTCTAAGTATAATTTGGTTTATTTTACATATATTTTTAAAGTAAAAGAAAAACGATATTTTTAATAACGATATTTTTGACATCGATATTTAATTTTCGATATTTTTGTACTTACCATGTTGTAGATAGGATGTCGATATTCTTGACATCGATATTTTTGTTGCAATATATTTGTAGGTCGATTTTCTGTCTGTCGAAATTATGTCATACAACCGTATTTCTTCTTGGTAGCATCTGTCTTTGTACGTCAAGATCTCCGTGAATTTTCCCATGTTTTCTACTGGCCTTTTGGAACCCCACGTGAACACATCTACTGTTGACGGTGATAGCTGCGGTTTCACTCTCATTTTCTGGTATTCTGACATGCACATGATGTTGCATGTTGCTCCACTGTCAAGTACAAACTTTGCTTGGTGGCTCCCTACGCCAATGTCCACCGTGGCTGTCTTCTTTATTTGTTGTTTTTCCACGAGATGAATGTGTTCTGTCTCTTTTCCTTCTCTTGGTGCATCTGACATGAGGTATAGTCTTGCTTCCAACGCAGGAGCTGCCGTTTCTTCTGCTTCGTCAGAGGAGCTTCGATTAGCTGTTTTCATATGTCATGCGTACCTGTTACTGGTCATCCTTGGTCTCATTGTTCTGCCTCTTTCACTTCTGAATTGTTTAGTCATGCACGTGCTTGAAAATGGTTGTCCCTGTTGCACTTCCTGCACTTTTGACCCATAGCAGGGCAGGCACCGACATGTGGGAATTCGAGGCCGATTCGGTAGCATGTTTGTTCGCCCTTCTTTGGTACAGTCTGCGCCTGGAATTCCTTCTTTTTGAAGTTCCCAGTGACGCGATGTGCTACTGCTAATTTCTTCTCTTTTCCTAGCTCCATCTGCTTGGCGTGCTCTGTGGCCCTTACTTCCGTGCGAGCCATCGTCAATATTTTTTCCAGCGTCGTTGGTTCCTTCAGAATGCCTTCTCTGAACTCCACCGATTGACAACTTTCGATGATGCGCAGTCTTATTGCTTGCTCATTGTCAAACTTGTGAAACTCGCAGTATGTGACCAATTTTCTTAGTCTCGTTGCAAAAGCATCTAGACTCTCTTCTCCTTGTTGGCATGCGGCGTTGAATGTGTACCTCTCGAAATCGACATTCCGTTGGGGGTCAAATTTTTGGGTGAGACACTTTATCACTCCTTTGTAATCCGCCATTTGATCGGCGGGGAATGTTAACAGTAAATCCTCTATTTCATCCCCTGCAAGATTCAGAAGCAGGTGTAGTTGCTTGCTGTCTGGGACATCAGTGGCGCTCATGTAGCGCTCAAACTTCCTGATCCATCTTTCCCACCGGATGCCCGCCTGTGGCTCCGATAGACTGAACGGTAGAGGCCTGTGGAATATGGCTTGCGTGCTCATCTTCTATTCATTGTCGCTCATTTTCTTTCTCTTGTCGTTCTTTTATTTATTTATCTGTGTTTATTTATTTCTTTCTTTATTTCCTTTCTTTGTCCTTTTGTTGCCACTGTATTTTGCTTGCTTTCGCTGTTTTTTTCCTTCTTTTATGCCCTTTTTCCTTTATTTTCTGTATTTCTATTTATTCCAATGGCTGCCTGACTTCAAAATGGCCGCCGTGCTGTTCTTCGTTCCTATTGGCCCGTTTTGATTGACTTCAAAATGGCCGCCGTAGTCTCGCGGTGTTTCTGTCTTCTCCCAATGTGCCTGACCTTTCAAAATGGCCACCGCGCTGTTCTTCGTTCCTATTGGCCCGTTTTGCCTGACTTCAAGATGGCCACCGTAGTCTCGCGAGAGTTTCTTTGAATCACGCGCGCTTTCCCATCCTCTTTAGTTCTGTTTCTGTACGCTCCGGTGCTGGTGCTTCGCGCTCTTCGCTTCACGGGCGGGGCGCTTAAATTATTTAATTAGTCTGCTGTTTGCGCTCTTACCGCTGCACTTTCCGCGGCCGGGGTGGGCTCCCGCGTCGCTTCAGCTTCACTCCTTCCCTCGGACCAGGGTGGGCTCTTGGCACTGCTTCCCTCAGACCAGGGTGGGCTCCTGGCTTTCACTCGGGGAATCGGCGCAATGATCACTGATCGTCGCAATTCCTCTCCAGTCGTCCAGCGGACCAGGGTGGGCTCCTGGTTCGTCACGCCTGCTTCAGGCAGGTCAGGGAGGACGACGATTCGGCGTCTTCCTGTTCTCCGTGCATCCGACCTTCGATCGCCAGTTGTCATGTCCCACAAAGGCAAGGTCACAGGTATCATTTATTACTCTTCTTCATTGTATTTGCATAGCGCTGCTTGTGCCCATGTCCTCCTGCGTTCCCTCGTCCTCTCGACTGCCCCTTCCCCACACCCTTGACCGGATGTGGTGTCCGGTTGCCCCTCAGTCCACATTGTCTACTGCAGGGTCCTAGTGCCCTGTCCCAGGTCACTACAGTCCAGTAAGCTGTGATCCCAGGGGAAGTGGTATCATTTTCCCATCTCTGTTGCGAGAGGCTCCCTATACGCAGTGGATTCTCTCAGAGGGGTCTCTGAGACTCCAAGGCCTACATACTGGATCCTTCCCCAAAAAGGGGAGAGGGAGTGCTTTGGCAAGGGGCACAAAAGGACAGGGAGTGGCTCACTCGGCGCTGTGGACTCTCTCAGCGGGTTCGCTGAGACTCCAGAGTATAAATATTGTATCTTTCCCCAACAAGGGGAGAAGAAGGGCTTAGTCAAAGGGCACAAAAGGACAGGGGGCTAGGCGGTGTAGCGGGCAAGGGGAAAGATTCTGGTGAAAGGGGATAGGAGCAAAGGAAGTAGATAAAGAAAGAAAGAGTGCTAAATGGGAACAGATAGATAGATAGGAGACAAGGGAAAAGCAGAGTTACAGAAATACGATGAGGGGGGTGGGCGAGACGGGGAGAAAAACTGTGCCCAAAGTCCGACTGGGCAGGTGACGGTCAGGGGATGAACCAAGGCCGATCTCCTCGATAGCTGAACAAAGCAGCTCCACCGGGCGACGGACATAATGCTCGGACTCGGCTGTCAGGATGGAGATCAGAAGTACTCAAATATTGTCAGATTTGTGGGAGGGGGAAAAACCATGGTGCGGATGAATGCCATCTTGAGGTCAGGCACAGTCCTGGTAGGATTATGTAAGGAAGAGTTCAGCTGGGGAAAAAAGTCACAACTGGCGGCCATGTTAGGGTCAGGCACCCATCATTCTCAGCTGCCATCCGTTAGGTTGTGAACTAGTAACACTTACTTAGGACTCTTGGAAGGTAAGTCTCTTGATAGGGATCGCACGTCAGGCTTCCTACCAAGAGCATCTCCACAGTGGAGCCACCATCTCAGGTATCAGTGAACAGGTCAGTTCAGACAGATCAGACTCGTGCACACCCACAGGAGATAGTTTTAAATGTTTAGATGTCGCAGGCATACAATGTGGATTCTGCACACAACCGCATTGATCCGCTTTATATTAGGGTTCTGGCCATGCACCTTACTGTAATGGAAGCCGCCATTTTCGGTCATGCCATCAGAGTCAGGCCAATGAGGCGGGAAGGATCGGTAGACTACTGTGAACAGAGCACAATGAAAGAGAGATGAAAGCTACCTATCCACTTTTTCTTTTCTTATTGATATCGCCTTGCAAGTCCGCTTTGCGAGTCCGTTGTCAGGCCTCATACAGGGAACATCTTCGTGGTGTGAGCTGCCATCTTAGGTACCAGGTCAGTCAAAACGGACTCGTATTCCTCCAAGGGAGACTTCCCAATCTGCTTTCTCTTAGCAAGCCATATTGAATTTTTAAATGTCACTTGCATATACTGGCATACAATGTAAGATCGTGTACAGTTGCATTCAATCTCTTTTTATATCACATCTCCGCGGTGGGAGCCGTCATTTTAGGTATCGGCATCTGGGTCAGGCAAGTCAGGCAGGACGGGTTGGTGGCCTTTAGCAATGCAGCACAACGTTCATTCATAGAGGAATGACAAGTGTTTATCTACCTTTTCTCTGTGAGACCGCTTTGCGAGTCTGTTCTGTCGCGATGTTGACTCGTAGGCTTATATTGCGGTACCTTGAAAACACTATGTAAATCAAGCTGCTCGCATCCGATTCTGAGAGAGATCTCAGCAGTACGCATGGGATCGAAGCCGTAGCAGGAATCATGGAGATACGATCCTTCTGGTGGCTCTTATGTTCCGATGCAGAGATCATATTTTTAAAGCTGCTCCTCCCTCGGCCCCGTCCGCGGTGCGTTTACAATCCGCCGGTGCCATGTTGTGAGACGGGGCACGGAGTTTATAGTCTCCGATTTGGTCCCAAAAGTCCATTTCAAACTGCAATTTATGCCCCAGCTATTACAGCCAATATTCCGATTTCGGAATAGTCACTTTGCGTGGGTGTAGGGCATTTTGATGTGCTGTTCAGTGCCGTGGTGAGTGGGGTCGGCACAGAGCTGCAGATCTAAGCAGCCATTATAGTCGAAGCTCCTCCTCCAAGAACATGAATATAATGTAGTTTCACGCCCCGCCATGTGCAAACTGATCAACAATTAGATCAATTCAGATGTTGCAGTGATGTTAATAAAGATGTCATAGAACATGTCATGAGTGATGTGATAAGTGGTGGCGTGATTTATAGAAACTTTAGGGAATTTCAGAGGTTTTGTATGTTTAAAATGGTATGTTTAACTGACAGTTTGTCCATATTATAATGTCCCTTTAAATGTGTTTTTTTCCAGTGGATTTCCATTGTATCTTTTAATGTTAAGTAAGTAGTTCATTGACGTGTGCAAGGTTGGAAGCAGGTCCAGACCAGCAGACAGGTCCAGCACCCAACTACCTGCAGGCGTCCAACTACCAGCGGGTGCCCAAGCCCCGCGGAATGTGGCTGCTGTCCGTGCGTAGCAGGGGGTTGAGTGTCCCCCCAACATTCCCACATAGGCCTAACCACCTTTATTATTGTTTGTTTTTGCAGTGCCGCAGATACATGAATACATTTCTATTCTCCAGGGGGCTACATTGAGCCCGGCGGTGGATCCAGAGACCCACAAAACAGTGAAAAGAAATACCAAAAATATATATTTTTGAACCCACATGGCTCAGGGTACCATACACCTTACCCTTATGTGTTTAAAAAAAATTCTAGGACTCTATTATAGAGTCCTTGTGTCCTAAGATGGTGGCTTCAACCTTATCTTCAGGTTGTGGCTAGCCAACAGAATCCTTTATTCGGCCTTGCCGATCCACCGTGGTTAGTCGTGGTCAGCCAGTCAGAGCACAGCAAGATCTGTGGATCCACCATGAAGGAGTCACCACATAAATACACAAATATTTTGAGGCTTATTTTCTCACAAACTCCTGAATGGATTTACACCAAACCACAAAAAGCACATTTTCAGGAACAAGATCTAGCTTTCTGCCAAATGTGGTGTCATTTTGTGCAGCTGCTTCTGCAGTATCACTGTTCAGTTATAGAAAACGAACGTCTATTTGAGAAGTTTTATTAAGATTGTTCAAACAGCGACAAAGTTATAAGTAAACCCCAAAAATCTATTTCCGTGGAAACGTGGTTCTAATTATAACTACCAAGTGGCAATCACCATTTGGAGATCTATCTATCTATAAAAATTTATATTTTTTACTGAAAAATCCAAAGGTTACAGAGACGTTATAGTTAGGCTCAGGTGTCACTCGTACAAAACCAGAGAAATTCAGCCGTTATAGTTAGTGAGCTAACTGTAACTCGCACACCCACAATGGACGGTGTTAGAAATGAGGGTCTCTAGTTGACAGAGGTACGTACCTTTGTCCAAGTGGGGACCCTTCTTCCTAGTCAGGGTAGGGGGGATACACTTCCAATATAACCCCTGCTCACCCACTTGGGAAGCTTGGCCCTAGCAGACAGGCTTATCCCAGAGGCAGTGTGTAAGGTATTTGTGAACACATACAGTAATACAGTGAAAATACTACAAACGGACACCACACCAGTTTAGAAAAATAAGTAACCTTTATCTAAACCAAACAGGACCAAAACGACAGAAATCCACATTACAGAACTAAAAATATATTTCTTAAAAGGTAGAAACAGTTTTGTTCCAAGAAAATGTTGGATGCACCACTTTTACACAAAGTACCTTTGATGTGTCCAAAAATGCAAGCAAAAAAGGTCACACGGAAGGAGATGCGTCGATTCCTTACACTCAGGGAAGGTGATGCGTCAGTTCCTTGCTTCAGGGGAGGTCATGCGTTGGTTCCTTACTTCTGTGCAGGGGAGGTGATATGTCTGTTCCTTACCAGAGAGGAGGTGATGCATCGCTTTCTTACTGCGTCCCCCAGTGATGTAACAGACTTGACGCTTCGATGCTATGCGTGACAATCCGGTACGATGCGATGTGTGAAGACCTGTGATGTGCTGCACTGACTTCAGCCGCGTCTCCTTGATGCTTCTCCAACAGGGCCTGCTTCACAATCGGTGCAGTGATCTCGGTTGTTGGAGAACGGTACACAGGATTCGTCCTACGGCAAACTCTTCAGCTGCGAGCAGGCGCTGCTTCGATTCTTCTGCGGCGGCGATGCATCGGAAAATTCTTCTCACACCACTGCGATTCGTCAGAAACAAGTGAAGTGTCGATTTTCACTGTTCTTGTAATTTCCAGTCACAAAACACCCTCCAGAGGTCCAGACCACGGGCAGGCACCTCTCAGGAGGTCAGAACTCCGAGCAAATGAGTTCATGGGGGACTGGTGGTGAAGTATTTGTGTCCCTTAGACTTCAGAACAGGAGGCAAGCTCAATTTGAAGCCATTAGAGATCTTCCTCAAGCAGGGGACACAGCAAACAGCAAAGTCCCTCTCCTTTCCTTGGCAGAAAGGAGCCACAGCAGGCCAACCCCAGACAGCAAACAGCACAGGAGCAGTATTTCTCCTCAATTTATCCAGCTCTTCTCCTTGGCGAAGGTTACTCTTGATTCCCAGAAGTGATCTAAAAGTCTGGGCCCCTCTTTTTATACTACAAAATCCTTTGTTCTCTGTGGCAGAGGAGCTCTTTGCATATCCAAAACCCTTTCTGTCCTCTCTGGTGCAGCTTCCTGGCAGGAGGTGGAGACCGTATTGTCTAAGGCAGACCAGGCCCATTTAGGTGTGAAATAAATCTCCTCCCCCTACTCGGAATGCAGCCCAGGTCTATTCAACCCAGCCCTGACACTCCCTGGAAAGGCAGAACACATCTCAACCCCCCAAATAGCTGTCTGAACAGAATACACATCCCAAGCCCCTATCACTCCATAGCCAGACAGTCAATACACAACCTAGCAGAGGCACACTGGATAGTTAGGCAAGAAAATACCTACTTCCTAAAAGTGGTATTTTCAAACCCAAAATGTAAAAATCCTCCTCACTAAAAGATGCATCTTAACATTCTGAGATCAGGCATATCAAACTTTATTTTCCTATCGTGTTCCCATGGGCAGTTATGCTTATAGGATGCTATAAGCAAACTCCTCATTCTATCCTATGGGCACAGATAGCCTTTCAATAGTGAAAAACATAATTGGCAGTATTTCACTATCAGGCATGCCACACACATCAGGGCATGTCCTAACTTTCACATACACTGCACCCTGCCCACAGGGGTGCCCTGGGCCTACCTTAGGGATGAGGTACGTGTAATAAAAGGGAAGGTTAGGACCTGGTAAGTGGGTGCACTGCCCAGGTCGACATGGCAGTTACCAGACTGCCCACAGGCTCTGCAATGGCAGGCCTGAATTACATTTACAGAGTGCTTATGTGGGTGGCACGATCAGTGCTGCAGGCCCACTAGCAGCATTTGATTTACAGGCACTGGACACACACAGTGCACTGTACTAGGAACTGACTAGTAAATTAAATATGCCAATCATGGACTCACCAAACCGTAACAACAATTGATAAATGGAGCACTTGCACTTTGGCACTGAACAGTAGTGGCAAAGTGCCCAAAACATCTAGACCAGCAAATTGAAACCCAACACACGGCAAAAACACAGGAGGTAAAGGCAAAAATACACGAGGAACCCACACCAATGATGCCAGCTGTAACACACTGCTTATGACCACACATATTACATCACTCTATACATGGTCAGTGACATCACAGATGACATCTCAAATGACATCACTGATGACATCATCCACAAAATCTCGGACGCACCCACTCACTCCCCCATATGATCCTTCATATACCCACTCCAACTACCACACTACCATTCTCAAACCCATTTTCACACACATACCAGTACTTACACAGCCACTCACTGATTCTTAGATCAACACACACATCCACTCACTCACCCATACAGCAAATCATACACCCACTCACTCACTAATCCACTTATCCATCCATGCAGCCACTCACACACTGATTCAGTCACCCATAGAGCTGCTTACACACCAACCCACTCAACCATAGAGTCAATCACACAGCCACTTTCTCACTCACATAGTTAAAAACACACTCACTCACTTACTCATACAGATACTAACGCATACTTGCTCACCTATACAGTCGCTGACACAAGCACATGCTCACCCATACAGCCACTCTTGCATTCACTCACTCATCCATACAGTCACTCATATACCCCATCATTCACCTAAACTGCCTTTCAAATACCCAGTTACTCAACTATATACCACTGACACATGCACTCACTCACCGACACAGCCATACACACACTCAATCACCCATACATCTCCTCACAAATGTACTCACTAACATATATGGCCACTGACTCCCCCACTCACTCATCACCCACCCACACAGATAATCAGACACGCATAGAGATACCTAGACAATCAATCAATCACCCATACAGAAACTCACATACCCACTCACAGATACATAGACACCAACTGACAGACAGATACACACATTCACACAACCAGCCACTCACCCATACATTTACTGAGACATCTAATAACTCATACAGTTAGTCTGGCACCCACTGAATCATCGAATCAGGTACTCATACACACACTGATGTGCCAACGCACCTTGGTATATAATTCAACACTCAAACTTTTTTTAAAAACTCTCACAGTCACTGTAGGATGTCATCAGTGATGTCATTTGAGATGTAATAAGCACTGTCATCAGTGATGTCACTGACCATGTCATGAGTGATGAAATATGTGAGGTCATATGCAGTGGTTTGTGGGGGTGCGAATTATAGTTAGCTCTGGTTTTGTAAGATTGACCCCTGAGCCTATCTATAACATCTCTGTTATCTTTGTGTTTTTCAGTGAATTTCTAATGTTTTTAAAATGCTAATTCCTATCTAAACCGTCCCTGTAACCTTCAATTTCTTCAGTGAATTTCAATGTTTTTTTAACTCATAGTCGCATTTACAGAGTGGTGGAGAAAGGAAGCTGGGCCTCCGGCCACCTCTCAGGAATCCTGCTGCAGAGGACTTACAGGAGGCACCAGGAGGGCTTCTTGGTCCTCGAATCCCTAAGGAGTAAAGAGGAATTCATTCCCCCAACCAGAAGCTCACCAGGAGGCACGTTTGCGGAGTGTTGGAAAAAGGGGGCGTGGTCTCCAAGTCCTCTCAGCAATCCCGCTGATGGGGATTGTTAGACCTGACACTTCTTGGCGTGGTTACCCCTGACTTTTTGCCTCTACCTCCTCTATTTTTGATGCTGTGATGGATTGCGTTTTACTGGCTTAGATGCTTTGGGCACTTTGCCACTGCTGATCAGTGTCAAAGTGCAAGTGCTCCCTGTATAAAGTGTGATGGTATATGGTTGTCCATAATTGATATGTTTGCCTTACTAGTAAAGTCCCTAGTAAAGTACACTATGTGTGCCAGGGCTGGTAATGCAAATGCTACTAGTGGGCCTGCAGCACTAATTGTGCCCCCCACACAAGTAGCCCTAAAGAGAGAACTCAGGCCTGCTGCTGCAGTGCCTGTGTGCAGTTTGCTAACTGCCATGTTGCCCTGACAAGTGCACCCACTTGTAAGGTCTTACCCTTCCCATGCACATCAGACACCCCTATAGTAGGTCCAAGGTACCCCCCTGGGCAGGGTGCAGTGTCTGTGAAAGGTAGGACATGTACTGAGGTGTGTACCATGTCCTAACAGTGAAATACTCTCCATTTCATTTTTCACTGTTGCAAGGTCATAGGACAGAATGGGGAAGACTGTGTAATATGTTTCCAGCCTATCTTCCCATAGGCTTAAGATGTAGAGGTGAAGTTTAGTGTGCCTGAACTCACAATTTAATAACGCATCTATTTGTGAAGGTGGTGTTTGAATTGTGTGTTTAGAAACCACGCTTTTAGAATTAGCTGTTTTTTTTGTTCTAACAATTCTGTGTGTCTCTGCCTGGTTGTGGATTGACTGTCTGGATTTGAAAGTGATAGGATCTGCGAAATGTCTTGACCGAGGGGAGAAGTAGGTGAGACAGCAACAGGCTGACCTGCATCTGGAGTGTAGGGGGGAGGAGTAGCCCCTTGGATGTGAAGAGGCCTGGGTTTGTGCCATAAAAAAATGGCTCCACCACCTGCAGAGTGATTGAGGAACCAGACCCCCACTATCAAGGGAAGAAGGTGTCACTGGCAGGGAGACACCCAGAACTGGTTTGGACGGGGGTCAGTGCCCCCTGAATACAAAGACTTCAAAGACATTTAGGGGTATAACTATGGGAGCTGAAACCCTTGAACTTTGGACAAAACTGAAAAGGATTGAAACTACGCCATGGTCAAGAGGAACCTTTGCCAAAGAAGAATAGCTGAAGAGACTGAAGAGAAGGACTGACCCTTGCTGTGTGTCCTGGGGCTGGCCTACAGTTTGCTGATTCATCTAAGGAGAGGCTAAGGGACTTTGCTGTGTGCTGTGTCCCGAAGTAACTTGTCTCAAGGGCCCGAGGAGAGCTGGCTCCCTGTTGTGGAAACACAGGAACATCAAAGTTTCCAAGTGTGTCTCAGCGACGCTATGTGCGTGTGCTTTTTGCAGCCAGAGACCTTCGTAAGCATTGCCCCGGGACTCTGTGGCCCGAGGCCCAACCGAGTCTCAGTGACGCTTTGTGCGTGTGCAGCCTGAGACTGCCGTAGGGTCCGTGGTGCTGGTTGGAAAGTTCCCCTTGACTGCAGTGCCCCCGCAGCGTGAATCATCGTCCACGCTGCTGTGTAGCTGTTTGTGGCCTGAGCCGTCATCGTAACTGAGGCTGCGGATCAAGATCCGGAACGTGCTGAAGGCTAAGGAAGTCCTGAGGTAATCGTAATCGTTGTTCACAAGAGGAATCTGCCCAAGATAGTCAGCAATGGAGAAGGCAGCACCGTAACCTGTCCGGCTACAGCATCGCCTTGCATCGGAGCTGCATCGTCATCGGGAGCGCTCAGCAGGGCATCCGATGAGTGGAGAGAGAGAGTGAGCAAGGCAGCGCATCCCTCCAGTCGAGAGCCGCAAGCATGTGTGGCCTGGGGAGGCGTGCAGGAGAAGTACAGGAGTGCTCACATCTCTCTCCTGCGGCATCGCGTTAGACGCTCTGAGTCCTTGAGCAGCCCGGACCTGCCTAGCAGTGCCAGGGACGCCCTCGGAAGTTCAGGACTATTGTGGTTGGGGCCTAGTGGTACCCGCACTAATCGTGTTGATTGGCCTGGTATAATTCCTGCATTATGAACTGCCTTATTACTTGCATAAGGGATGGTGATATACTTGCATTACGAACTGCCTGATTACGTGCATTGAGGATCGAATTATTCTCGCATTGCGAACTGCATTATTACTTTCATTAAGAAGTGCGTATACTTGCATTACGAACTGCCTGATTACGTGCTTTGAAGATTGCATTATTCTTGCATGATGAACTGCCTGATTACTTGCATTGAGGATTGCATTATTCCTGCATTACGAACTGCCTGATTACTTGCATTGAGGATTGCATTATTCTTGCATTACGAACTTGTTGGACTTAGCCCTTTTTGCAGGGTCATCCCTAAACTTTTTGCCTTCCTCCTGTATTTTTTCTGACCTGGTGTTGGCTGTTTTATGACTCTGGGCACCTTACCACTGCTGACCAGTGCTAAGGTGCATATGCTCTCCCTATGGTAAGATGTATTATGTGAATTGACTTCCATGTTTGGCTTATTTGGTTTACTATCAGTCCCTAGTAGAGTGCACCAGGGGTGCCAAGGGCTTGTATATCCAAATGCTGCTAGTGGGCTTGCAGCACTGGTTGTGCCACCCACAGAAGCAGCCTGGTAAAATGTGTCTAAGGTCTGCCACTGCAGAACCTACATGCAGTCTGGTACTGTCATGCTGACTGGGCAAGTGTCCCCACTTGCCAGTCCCTAAACCTTCCCTTACATTCATATCAGTCACCCCTATGGTAGGCCCTAGGGCAGGGTGCATTGTAAGGATAAGGTAGGACATGCCCTGAGGTGTGTGGCATGTCCTAGTAGTGAATTACAGCCATTGTCGTTTTTCACTATTGCAAGGCCTGCTCTCCATAGGCCAGAATGGGCTGCTAGATTATAACACTCTATAATCCTAGCAGGCTCAGGAAGCATGGTAGAAATTCATGTTTAGTATGCCTGAACTCAGAATAATAAAATACATCTTTTAGTAAAGGTTATTTTAATATCCTGGGTTTGCAAATGCTACTTTTAGAAAGTTAGCCTTTGCGTGCCTAACCATTTCAGTCCGCCTCTGGAGGGGAGGGCTATCTTCTTTGTGTGTAACTTGAGTGACAGGGCTGGGAAGTTCCAGGAGACAGGCTGGGGCTGCCAGGTGGTGAATAGAAAGATTACACCAGGATGGGTGGGAGGAGTGCACCTTGACTCTGAATAGGGCAGTGCTCTGCCACCACAATGCTGGCTCCACCCCCTGGGGAGCATCTGATGTCTCTGCCCTGCCTGCTGAAAGAAGAAGCCAGTGTCCCAACAACAAAGTGCTCCTCACTGAAAAAAAACTGGACTGGGATTATGCAAAGGCCCCCCTGGCATGTAAAGACAAAAGAAACTTGGTATAAATGTAGGAGCCCTGCTCCTAAGAAATCAGATCAAGATTGAACCACGAAGGAACTCTGCCTGACTAGAAGGACCTGGAAGAAGCTGAAGGAGGAGTAACTTTCCCTGACCTGGGGAATGGCCTGCAGTTGGTGCCTTGCTGAGAAAGGAGAGGAAAAGACTGAAAGAGACTTTGCACTTTGTTTTTCAACTATCTCCAAGGGCTTGGAAGAAGAGCTTGCCCCCTGAACTGAGTCCCAGGACCATTGGACTCATCTGCCTTCCAAAATTGTTTCCCGCTGGATTTGGCCCCAGTACGCCTCGTACCCCATCCGCCGCGAAGCCGTGTCTTTGCCGCCCGACACCGTGTGTCTACGCTGATCCAAAAGCGTTAGTACGCGCCGTATCCCTCCCGGCCGCATTGCACCTAACCTTCCCCGCTGATTTGAGATGTACAACACTGGCTCCCGAACCCTGTACGCCGGACCCAAGCTCCATCGTCCCGCAGGTACGGTCTGTACGCTGCTAATGTACTGCACCGTGCCGTACACAGAGCCGAGAAGCCGCAGTACGCTGATCCTCCCCGTACGCTGTACGGCGCCGAGAAGTGTCGCCGCCTATCCGCACTGAAGGTACGGCTCTAACGCCGACGCCACGGACTCTGCAAGCTGATCCGGGCCATCCGCACGTATCCCTGAAGTTCCCGTACCAACGCCGCGTCTCGACGCCGCGACCCGACCAGACCGAATACGCTGCCGAACTACGACCCGGACCCCTCAACTTGTCCCGCACTGTCCGTCGCGGACCCACGATCTTAAGGTACTTTGTTCTGTTCGCACCGCAGCGTGCACGTCCTGGACCCCAGAGTCCGCACCGATTGTTTGACTCGTACTTTACTTGTTTTTAATGCGGACGAGTCGTACACCCAGGTACGAACCGTACAAAGCCTGAAAAGAAGCAGAATTGACCAAAAGAAGCCTATTTTTGTGTTTTAAGACTTTTTACAAGAACATTGAACTTTAAAATGATACTGTGGTCATTTTAATCGTTATTCTGGTCTTGTGCTAAGCCTTATATAAAGAGAACTATTTTTGATACAACCTTGACTGGTGTCCATTTGTGGTGTGTCATTGTATTACTGTATGTGTACACAAATGCTTAACCTATGACGCCCTGAGAATAGTCTTGACTGCTTGCGCCACACTACCTAAAGGGTGAGCAGGGGTTATTTAAAAGGGTGATCCCCTTACCCTGACTTAGAATTGAGAGTCCCTGCTTGTCGCAAGTGCATACCTGTGCCAACTTGAGATTCCCAGTTCTAACAGAACTGTATTAGTCTGACGATACGAACTGCACTACGAATTGCATAGCATTGCATTAGGACTACATTTGAACATTGTGAACTGTTCATTAATACCGCAAGAACCTACAAGTGTTTGTTGGCCTAATAACCAGCAAAGTGAAATATTACGAATACGCATATGTTGGATTTCTATTGTTTGGTCTTACCGTATTTGTCTTCTTGTTACAGCTATTTTCATACATCGGTGTGGTGTCCATTTGTCGTGTTATCACCGTGCCACTGGGAGTGTGGTTGCAAATACTTTACACATTGCCTTGAAGATGAGCCTGGCTGCTTGTGCCAAGCTATCGGGGGTAAGCAGGGGTTATCAAAGAGGGTGTATCTCCTTTCCCTGACTAGAAGCAAGGGTCCCTATTTGGAATAAGGTAACTGCCACAGCCAACTAGAGACCCCCAGTTCTAACATTGGTGGTCATTGGAACATGTATTTGCAATTCACTCACAGTGATTGGTGCACATCACTGGTTTTAGCGCAGACCACGACGCAACCACATATCGTGTTTTTGATTTTTGTTTCTATTTGTGAGTGACCTTTAAGCCACACATCATGTCTCAGAGGAGTCAAGAAGCTAGTGAGGCTGCAGAATTGGAATTCGACATTGAGGCATTGCTTACCTACAAAGTTGATCAATTGAGGCAATTCTGCAGGGCTTTGGGATGTCCCATGAAAAGTAGCGCCAAGAAGGAGGAGCTGCAAACGCCCTTGAGGGCCTGGTGGGAAGCCAAAGAGGCTCAGGAGACAAGTGATTCTTAGGTGGATGAGGATGACCCAGGGAATGGATTTGGCCTACAGGATTTGCCAGTGGTAAGGCCAACCTTAGGGGCTGGTGGTGACCATTCTGGGTGGAGTTTTTCCCCAGAGGAGCTGGAGGAAAACCAAAGGGTCAGAGCGCATGAGTTGGATGTTTAAAACTTAAGCCTCAGGCAGAGAAGAAAAAGCTGCTCATTGAAAGTGAAAAGCGAGCAGAGGAGAGCCAGAACGCTCTCGCATTGGAAGAGAAAAAGATTCTCTTGGCTCATGAGTTAAGCATGAGGGAACTGGACATTAAGGCTAAACAGGTGGAGTCCAGATCGAATGGTGGCAGTACACAACCAGTGCCAGCGGGTAAGGTGTACATGCCCAAAGACTTAGTGCGAGATTTCCAAAGGGGTGATGATATTTATGGGTGGTTTACGGCATATGACATCGCACTGAGGATGAATGAGGTGCCTGAAAAGAATTGGGGGCAGGCCTATGGAAAAACTTTGAGGCTTCTGGGAGGGATGTTTTACCACCTTTAGAGAGGGCGGGAACCCTGACCTATGCCAACATGAAGGAGGCATTATGCCTCAGGTATGGGCTCACTCCTGAACAATACCGGCAGAAGTTCAGGAACTTCAAGAAACAGGAATCCAGTACTTGGGTTGAGTGTGTACAAAAATGCTCCACACCACGGTTGACCAATGGTTCAGTACATCAATCCTTAGTACATAATTGTAAGAATCCTATGCATATCACTTCCGGAAACCAAGGCAGTTTGGCTCCACTGGAATCTAGACAAGAAGGCTTTTAAGATAGTGGAAGGTGCACCAGGAAAGAAGTCACGCACTCTTAAGGAAGTCCTTTGTATTTTTTTATTCCTCTTTATAAAACAAACGATTGGACATCAGCCAGCGCGTTTCGTTCCTATCAAAGGAACTTCATCAGGGCTGAAAATGATTAACATAAGACAGCACATAAACACCCACAACATAAATATAAACATGATATTAAACATGTAAAAATTACAACACATCTATATATATATATTATACATAAGTTACAACATTTATATAAATCAAAAATTAATTTCCTTGTGACATACTGAAAATTAGGACAGTACACAACAACAAAACTAACCATATAAAAACAGTACACAATACGTAAAAAAAACCATAATACAGACACAATCACACATGTACACCTATACCCATTAAAATTGGATTATAGTGTGATCCACATTTATATTGATATAAAAAGGAGTATTGATATCAATAAATATAGACAATGAGAAGAGAGAGAAGAAAGACACAGGCACAATATATACCACATAAGAATAACAAATCTTGATAAGAGGTAAGTAAAAAAAAACAAAAAAAGACAGAGGGAGTGAGTGAAGGGAGAGAAAAAGAGCAAAGGAAAAAGCACATGTCAAAACTGAAACCCATACAGAACTAAGAGAAAAAAAAAATAATAAACACAATCAAGTTGAAGGGACCACATAGTAAACTAGGTGGAGTAATCCAAGTAATATTCTCAGTTTCTTATTCATTCAAGAAGAAGCCCCACAGTTAGGGTTCACATCTCTTCAATCCAGGCACGTCAGTCTGAAAATTAACATTGTATAGTCTTATCACATATCTAATAATATGTAAAGTCCCACAAACCCTGCGTAGGAGTGATGACCATAATTGCAGAAATAATGTAATAAAAAACCTCCATCCTCTAAAAATGAAGTGAGATAAAGCAGCAATATATTGGGTTTGCCAGCCCTCTAACATGGGCCTAAAGAGAACTCTTTCTTATTAATCACAGTTGCACCTGAACGCGGTATTGTCCCGGCGTCATCATGGGAAAACGGGAGGGATCACAACCATGTAAGAACCTAACAGTTGGTAGATAGTGGTCCGTGATAAAAAAATATATATATATGAGCTACAACTACGCCTCATACACATTATCGTTTATGAAATGTCTGTATAGATTAATATACAACCCAGCCCAGCTATAATCAAATACACCCAGCGTCAGAATGAAAACTAGACTCCTAGTGTGTTCTTAAAGAATCCCTTGGGATTATGGCAAGTATATCCAACAAAGATATGGTCTGGGCAAGATTCTGAGACCATACTTATAAGACAAAAACCAAAAAACACACACATGTAGAGACCATATAATTTATGGCTAGAATCCCTTTTAGAAATAGGGGCCAATACGCCTCAAAAGACAAAGACCATCTTACACATTTAAAAATAGTGAGTGCCAGTATAGAACGAAATGAAACCCCGGTCAGTTACAAAGTAACAAAACGGCATGCCTCCATTTACTTGCCTGGAAGTTCTTCTTCTAATCAGCAGCAGGTACGCCCGGCAAAAAGTGTATATTCTGGGTGCCATAGTGTGGACACGGTTTAAATGATCGCGGCGGTGTGGCATCTGCACGTGATGATGTCACAAATTAGTGAAAGCGTTCGCAGATTCGATTAAAGAACTGCAACACCATCTCAAAATAAACCAATTCCAATAAATATAACCAACAGTAAGCGCAAAGTTACAGAAAGAGGGGGACACATAAAACCACAGCGCCATCAAAAGTAAACCCAATCTAATAAATTAACCAACATTAATCACAAAAGAAAAAAGTATAAAGAAAATAAAGCACATAATGAAAGGACCCGCTGCTCTGTACTGCATGAGTAAATGCAAAACCCGTATATGTGACCGATCGGCGTCCCATATCCCAAATGAGAAAGGCAAAGCCATATAATAATAAGCACAGTATGTTAGCCTTTCAGGAATAAATACTGACCGCAATGTAAATAAACAATAGACACTGTAGAGAGCTATTAAGTCCTGTGTCTCAAATAAAGCCAGCGGCGCCATCTTATAATGTGTTTGTTCAGGTGGAGACGTATTAAAAAACGATTACCATAGGAGTTCTCACTAGACAACAAACTCTTACCCCTTAATTTTACTAAGGTGGCTATTGGCAATTCTAAACCAGAGATCAGTAATCATCAGAATTGTAAGGAGATATAAAAAATATATAGAATATAAATATAAAATATATTTTACAAGACTGTGTGTCTCATCACAAGGGGAAAAAACCTCAATCTCAGAGAGAAAGGAGAGAGAGAGAGAGAGAGACGGAAAATCTCAGAAGGATCAAGCCATGACATCCAGTGCTAACAAGCATATTTTCAATGTTATATACATAGGACCATAACTATCCATGTCATATACTGTGCACATCATGACTTAGTAGAGTGTTTGTCTCATCAAAAGGGGAATCACAAGGGGATAATCCCAATCACAGAGCGAAAGAAGAGAAAGAAGAGAGAGGGAAAATCTCAGAAAAAACAAGCAAAGACATCCAGTGCTGACAAGCATATTGCTGATGTCATATACATAGGACCATATCTATCCATGTCATATACTCCAAACAGTTTTCACATATGCACGTCATAACTTAGTAGAGTGTGTGGACCCAAGTAAATTACAGGAAAAAATGCATTTCCCCATCAGTATTATGGCCATATGTTGTAGCTCGCAAGCGACATATCGATTTGGATTCTGTTTGCATAAGTAATAGATCCCTATTACCACCTCTCTTTTTCACATGGACATGATCTATGCCGTGAAACCAAAATGTTACATCCCCAATGTGTTCCCTGTTATAGTGTTCAGTTATGGAGTATCTACTGTCTCTACCTAGCAGTGCCCTGCGATGTTCTTGGATGCGGTATTTCAGGCAATGTGATGTGCTACTTACATATATTATTCCGCATTCACACCCCAAAACATAAACCACATGTGTGGTATTGCAGTTTATAAAATGACTGATAACACGTACTTTAGGGCTGGAATAAGAAAAATTCTTAATTCTGTTTTTGCCCATGGGGCAGATATTGCAGGCTCCACAGGTAAAAAACCCCCTTGGGTTTGTTTGGCAGCCACGTTCCACTATTGGCCGGTGTTGTCACATAACTCAGGCATAATCAGTTCCGTAAGGAAACCCCTTCTCCTGTATGTGATAGCAGGTACGTCTGTGATACAATCCGTAAGTCCAGGAATATCTACAAGTAGATGCCAGTTCTTTCTAAACACATTGAAGAATATCTCACTATGCATGGTATATTGCGTGATAAATCTAGCTTTGTCTTTTTTGTTTGTGTTCCCCCTGGACTTTGCCTTATTTTGAAGTGTGAGTTCCCTATCAGTGGCTAGTATCCTGGTTTCATCCTTTTCCAAGATGCTGTTAATATAGCCTCTCTTTTGAAATCTTTTTCTTGTATCAGCAACATTCATCTGAAAGATTTCTTGATCACTACAGTTCCTCCTGATGCATGAAAATTCACCAAATGGAACATTCTTAATAACAGAACTGGAATGTGCACTAGAGGCATGTAGTATGTCATTACACACCATCTCCTTCCTACATAGAGCACTGTGAACAACACCATGGTCAATATAAAATCTTATTTCCAAAAGTTGATACTCTCTTTGTGGAAGAACATGGTCAATTTCACATTGAATACATTGTCATTGAGATGAACAAAATACTGTTGTAACTGTTCCACAGAGCCTGACCAGAGACAGATTATATTGTCAATGTACCTCCCACCAGAACACGATAAAATCAGTCCAGGGGGAGGCACATCTGGCCCAGGCATGCTCCCTCTCATACCACCCAATGAAAAGAGAGGTGTACGAAGGAGCAAACCTGGAACCCATTGCGGTCCCCTTGGTCTGATGGAACTAGCGATTGTCATGCAAAAAGAAATTATTTATCAATATTATGTCAATCATGTCAACAATCATCTTGTTGTATTCATATAGCTCTGCACCCTCCCTGTCCAGGAAGGAGCGCATAGCCATAATTCCATACTGTTTGTCAATACAAGTATAAAGACTCTAGACATCAACGGTAACAGACATAAGCTCCTTTGACCTTCGAATGTCTTTATATTTCACCAATATATCCTTGCTGTCCCTGATATATGATAGTAAATCCAGGACATGCTTTTGCAACCTAAGGTCCACAAATTCTGATAATTTTTCAGTGGGTGAGCCCGCCCCTGAAATTATAGGTCTACCTGGAGGGAAATGCCCCCCCTTGTGTATCTTTGGCAAGATATATATACATGGATAGGCAGGGCAATCCACCCTCAGGTACCTGTACTCATCCTCCGTAATCAAACATATGTCTCTCAACTCCATAAGTCTGGCATTGATCAAAGTTGTAAATCCAGGTATAGGATTAGATCTAATCTCATAATTGTAACACAAGTTGTTACTGAGCTGTCTATTTATCTCACTCAGATAGTCTGAATGATTCATAACTACAACGTTTCCACCTTTATCGGCCTCACGTATAACAATATTCGAATACTTACTCAAACGTTACAGAGCCTCTCTCTCTGAGTGGGACAAATTTTGACTTGCTCGAGGTTTGTAACTATTGGGAGTCTCCAATGCATATAGATCCTCAGATACGTTTTTTATAAAAGACATCAATATTTGGATGGTAAGCACCAATAGGTATAAATATGTATTTTGGGCGTAGTCCACTGTCCATGGATAGATCTTGTGTAATGTCAAAGTCCGTCAACAAAATTGACATATCAATTACTTCGTCCTCACTGATAGATAAAAAACATTGTACATTACGGACACCGGCAATCGTTTGTGTCCCGTATTCCCTTGGCACGGGCAATCCCCCAGGTTGCAAAGCCCTGTTTGAGAAGTAATCTCTAAGTTTTAGAGTCCTAATGAATTTATAAAGATCTACATGAATATTAGCAAAGTCCCCACCCTGAGTAGGGCATGAATTGAGATTAAGTGGGTTGAGTGTGTGAATGCGTACACGCAGGCACTGGATGGTTGGATGATGGGCAGCAAGGTAACTGATTTTAAGGGCTTATGCAATTTAAGTAGTTGGGAGCACTTGAGTAGTCTGTGTGTTCCAGAGCTGCACCAGCATCGTTTAGACAATAAGCTGACTGATCCTGGTAAGCTTGCTGAGGAGGCGGACCACTGGACCAGCACCAGGGTCCACAAGGGGATTGGAGGTACCACTGCCAAAGGTCCCCCGCAAAAGGTGGGGGAGGACAAGGGTAACAACAAGGAGTTCTCAAAGTAGTTCCCAGGTAAAAGGGTCCCAGTCCCCCAAGGCTAAGAGGCCCTGGTCCCCTAAGGGCAAGCGGGACCACAGAGGTCCTCCTACTTGTTATTTCTGTAAAGAAGTGGGTCACATTGCCCCTAAATGCCCCAAGAAACCACCTGCACCCACTGGTGCTCCAACACCGGGTTTAGTGAGTGTAGCGTTGGGGGAGGAATTGAGTCCTTGGAATGGGGAGGAGCAAGCAGTTATGACCCTGGTCTCATTAGAAGATCGAGAGATGGTCCAGGAAGCCTCTCTGCCTGAGAATACTAAGAAGTACATGCAGTGGGTGACCATCAATTGAAGGAGGGTGGAGTCTCTGGGGCAGCGGGGGAGCCGTGAGGCTTTCCCACATATAATTAACTTATTGTCCTGGAGAGGTGGCGATCCCTGGAGCTTTGAATAGACCTAGGAGGGGAGACCTGTGTGCCCCCTCCTCTTTTTACAATATGACCCAGGGACCTGACCCACCCGGGGGCTATCCTAAAGCAAGTGCGGGAGCCTGCGCTTGATTTTTTAAAACATTTTGATGCGGATTTGCGGATCATCATGTGAGTCTGTGATAAAATAAGTGACGAGTGACGCGGATCCTTTGCGATGTCAATCCGGAGCCGCAACCTGTGTAGAAAGTTGCGGCCACCATTTATGAAGCAGGACACGGTTGGGGGGATGGCAAAAATGGTTAAAATGTATAGAAGGGGTCAGGGTAGGGGTACCCTGACCTCATGGGTGTATAGTTGTGGTCTCTGAAGTACCCCTTATGAGTTTGGAAATGACCCAAACCAGTTTTTTTCTACACAGTCCCATCGCGATGCTTAGTGCGGCTCCCCTTGTAACATCGCTGCGGACTCGCGCACCTTGCTGAAAGTTTAAAAAATATATATATTCACACACTCACTCGCACACTAATGTATGCACTCACAGACCTACACAGAGTCAGGCACCCAGTCTCAGACCCACTAAAACACTCATGCACCCACTCACATAGAGACTCATGCACCCATTGACAGACCCACTCAGACACTCATGCACTCCCTCACAGATCCACTGATATTCACATACCCACTAACAAACAAACACAGAGACTCATGCACCCACTCACAGACCCACTCAGACACTCATACACCCAGTCACAGAGCTCCTCAGACCCTCACTAACAGACCCACTAAGCCATTCGTGCAGCCACTTACAGACCCAGTCAGACACTCATGCACCTACTTATAGACCAACTCAGTCACTGCTGCATCTGCTCATACACCCAATTAAACTTTAACTTTAAATCCAGCAAGACACTCATACACCTACTCACTCACCCACTCAGACACTGTTGTACCCACTCACAGACCTACTCAGACACTCATGCACCCACTCACAGACCCAGTCAGACAGTCTTGTATCCACTCTTGTACCCGCTCAGAGACTCACACACCCAGTTACAGACACAGTCATAGACTCATGCACTCACTCACTGACCACTGATTCACTTAGGCATCTACTCACACAACCACTCATACACCCATGTTCTCACCCACACAGACACTAATGCACCCACTCACAGACCCATTCTGACAGTCACACAGCCACTCATGGACTCACTCAGAAATTCACTCACCCACTCACACACCTACTCAAAGACTGATGCACCCAATCAGACCCAGTCAGACACTCATGCACTAAGAGACTAATTCAGAGACTCACAAGCCTACTTACAGACCGACTCAGACATTGACACAACCAGTCACAGACCCACTAAGAGCCTCATGCACACACTCACAGACCAATGAAGAAACTCTTTGCACCCAGTCACATATCCACTGCGACACTTATGCAGCCACTTCCAGACCCACTCAGACACTTACACACCTACTCCCAAACCTACTCAGAGACTCATACACCCAGTTACAGTTCAACTCAGAGACTCATGTGCCCAGTCACATCTCTCCTCAGACACTGACACATCCACTCTCAGAGCTTCTGAGCTACTCATGCATCCACTGACACACCCACTAAGAAAGTGACTTTTGCACTCACAGACCCCCTGAGAGAGTTATGCACCCACTTACACACACACTTAGACACTCATAAAACTACACACAGAGCTATTGCCACATGCATAGAGTCAAACTGAGAGTTATAAATCTTAAATGTGCTGTTGTGCATTGAATGTGCGCTTTTGCTTTGTGGATCCGCAACAAAGTCACAACTCTGAATTAAAAAAAAAGGTTTAAAAATGAAAATTATTTAATGTTTGATAATAGCTCTTACAAGAGCCTTTGGGTTCATTGTGTGTAGATGAAAACTACACATAAAACAGGATGTAGTCTTTCAAGTTGTTAAGGAATATCCTGTTGCCTTCCTCAAAGAAATGTGCTCCATACCTCCTATACATGTGCTTCATGTCAAAAAACACAAGTTGTTGTTGTAAATGGAGCCCATGTTGTTGTCTCTAAGGAATGCAGAAACAGTTTTATTAACATGTTTCCTGGCTTTCTCTATTTGTGGACAGAATTTGTCTGACCATTTCCATTTCTGCCTTTGACAAATGTTGGAGTACACCAAGGCAGTATGAGGGCAAGGTCATTAATTTTCCAAAGGGATCATTCATTGCGATTTTCAATTATACCCCAGTAAGAGCACATAGGTAATTGTCACCACAATGCACAATTAAAAGGTCTGGATATTGGCAATCTGCAATGCTCTCTACCAAGGGAAGCAATTGAAACCACTTTAACCCTCTCTGGCCAATCCATGAAATGTCCACATTAGGCAAACCCAAGTCCCTGTCAATGTCACTCTTTCTAGCACACTCTCTGGCTCAAAACACATAGCTGTGACCCACAATCCATACCATTTTGAAGTAAGGAGCAGTAGCACACAGGAGAAGGCTGTAGCTGAATGTGACAGTTGGTAGAATGAAGGGCAGTTAAAATGGAGTATTGGACCTGGTTGAAGAAAATGATGTATTTGATTAGGTAGTGTGAATAATTTGGTAGCTAAAAATAGGTAGTGATTTAATAGGTAAAGTAAGTAGATCTGTGATTGCCTCTGGATACATTTAAGGGACATTATTCTATTGTGGTTATGCTTACATTTTCAAGCAGTCAACCACACCTTCTACAGTTGAACTTGAAGCTGGTATGCTGTTGTTAGAAAGTGCTGTGAACATTTGACTTACTGGTACAGTACCCTGTCTCAAAGAAGGTTGCTGTGTCAACAGAGGCAAAGCAGTGTGGAGGAAGGGTTCTAAATACACTGTAGTTTGAAACCACAAAGCAGAGTACTTTAGAGATAGTCTATGTTGTGAGATACACATGTTCCAATTCAGTACTATAATAGGATGCCAAATGTAGTTGAAAAATGGTAGTACTATTATGGTAAATGCTTTTATGGACTCCCATATGGATTCATGACTCCATCGCAAAGCTACACAGGGAAATGTGCTGGGCAGCGTGAGGGAGTCACAAATCCACCCACAGACACACAGCCAGATTGGGCTTCTTATCAGGAAACTAATAAGGTTAAAAAAACTGACCAATGAAAATTGGAGAATGAACAGGAAAAAATGAAGGAAACTTTTTGATTTGCTAACAATATTAGTATTACTGGAAAAAGAGAGGGAAAAACCTGTTCTTTCTTACAGTAAGTGGTACTTATCATTTTATGTGAGAAGAAATTTGAAGTGAGATTGTGTTCAAATTTCAGGATCTCTATAACGAATTCCAGGTATGTTAATAATGGGGGAATTGATAGCATGTGTATATATATATATATATATATCGCGCTTAGTCTCCAAAAGCAGCCGTGATTTTCACTGCCTCAAATCAGAGTGCGGACCACAAAATCCATTACGCCATTAAAAGTTTTTATTCAGCCTCAGCTCACACGATCGACATGACGCGTTTCAGTCCCAGAAGGACCTTGATCACATGGGGGCATTGATAGTATGAGAGGAACTTCGTCTACTGCTTCCACATTCCCAGGAAAAGACGAACACGGACCCAAAACAATTCAGTGCAAGGTGATTTTTATTCTTCCATGAGTGCACCTCGAACCACCATGACGCGTTTCGGCCTCGACACGGAGGCCTTGATCACATGACGCTTAAGGTGGAAGCCGAGAAATTTAAAGTGCAAGTGCATACGACACGTAACATTCAGGCCAATAGATATAAAAGAAATACCAAATGTATATACACATGTGGCCAGAAGACATATCAAACTGAACTCAGTAATTACAAGTATTGTGCATTGTATGCAAAAAACTGATTGTGCAAAATGGCAACATTGACATTATGTCAAATTATAGCAGCATTTGAGAATCATTCATGGAAAATTATCCCTTAGAGTAGTAACACTTACATTGTAGTATGAAGTACCGATTGGTTATTGCTTAAGATGTGCAAAAAGCAACATGGCAACTACTCAGATCAAACAAATGTGCAAATTGAACAATGTGTAAATTCTTGCAAGTGCAAAATATCGGCATGTCAAAGGAGTGCTCCTCATAGTGAGGTAGTGCCATCATAGTCTACAACATGCTAAAGTGCAAATGCAATCAACTTTAGTGCAAGACAGTAATGCTACAGCATTTATACTTTTCATTCTTTTTGGCCACCTGAATTATAAAAATTATCTTTCAGGTCTCCAACTGTTAATTTCATGGCATTGTAGAGGAGTAAACAAAAACCACACAATAGATGTTAATACATCCCCTGCCCTGCTTCTCCCCATTTGTCAACTCTAGAAAATGTACTGGACAAATACCAATATCTGCCACCCTAGTTGTTAAATTTATCAAACTTGTTGATTAAGAGCACCAGTTTCTTAAAAAATAGGAAAAGCTATACAAAATAAAAATATTGCCCAGAGAATGTATGAAAAAACCTTACGATTGTATCGGGTCAGGAAACCTTATACAACTAATATATAATCTGCCTGTGTTCAAATTTCAGGATCTCTATAACGAATTCCAGGTATGTTAATAATGGGGGCATTGATAGCATGTATATATATATATATATATATATATATATATATATATTCACTGAAAAAACCATGGGCCCGATTCACAGAACTAACTTAAGACAAAATCCTAAACTTACTACCATTTTGGTATTCACAGAAGGCATTTAGGAGTCCTAAACTTAGGAGTCCTAACTTTACTACTACTAAACTGAGAAAAATCCTCATTTTAAGGCTTTCGGTATTCACAGAAGGCATTTAGGAGTCCTAAAGTTAGGACTCCTAACTTCTGTGAATACCGAAATGAGTAAGTGCCTTCTGTGAATACCAAAATGAGTAAGTGCCTTCTGTCAATACCAAAATGGTAGTAAGTTTAGGATTTCGTCTTAAGTTAGTTCTGTGAATCGGGCCCATTAGGTTTTAGGGAAAGTTATAGTTAGTTGGACATTTCACTTGTACAAAACCAGAGAAATTCAGCTAACTATAACTCGCGACCCGCAATGCACTGCTGATGATGTCACATATTATATCACTCAAGACATGGTCAGTGAAATCACTGATGACATCACTGATGACATCACTGATGACATCATCCAGTGACTGTGTGTTTCTGTAAAGTTTAAATAGGTTTAATATATATAGGGAAAGGCGTATTGAAGAATGAGTGGGTGTATAAATGTTCTGAATGGATGATATAGTAGGTGCGTGACTGACTCTATTAGTGAGTGATTAAACGTATCTTACTGAATGCATGGGTTAGTGACTAAACTGTGTGAATGTTTGTATTCGTCTGTTTGTTGGTTTGTTGGCTGCATGGGTTTGCGACTAGCTACATGAGTGTCTATATGGTTTATTGATTGGTTGTCTGAGTATCTGTAAGAGTGCCTGAGTATTTGTGTGGGTGGGGTTTGTGTGACTCTGTGCATAGATGTGTGAGTGGGTGATTCACTGGATGCATGGTTTCAAGAATGCATCTGTGATGGACTGTATGGGTGGGTGAGTGTGTATATGGGTGTGTTAGTGAGTGAATGTATATCAGTGGTACATGTGTGAGTAACTATATATGTGAAAGGCAGTATATATGTGGGTTGGAGTATATAAATGGCTATAAGTGAGAGTGCGTGATTGTGAGAGTGAATGTATGGATGAGTGTGTGCTTGTGTCAGTGATTGTATAAGAGCGTAAGAATGTGCTAGTATTTGTATGAGTAATTGAGCTGGTGTGTGTATAACTATATAGGTGAGTAAATGGCAGTGTGATTAATTATTTGCATGCCTGACTAGGTGTGTGAGTACCTCTATGGATGAGTGGCACTGTGTGAGTGTCTATATAGGTGTATGAGTGCATATGATAGTCCTGTACTGAGTGACCATAAGTATGAGTGAGTGTACAGGTGAGTGAGTGGATATGTGTGTAAACCTAAGAATCAGTGAGTGGGTATGTAGTTATTGGTGTTGGAGTGTCTATGGTTTTGAGAATGGCAGTCTGTAATTTAGAGTGGGTGTATCAAAGGTTATATTAGGGTGTGAGAAGATGCATCAAATTATCACATGGATGATGAATGTCATCAGTGATGTCATTTGAGATGTCATCAGTGATGTCACTGGCCATGTCATGAGTGATGTAATATGTGATGTCGATAAAAAACAGGGGAATGATTCTGTTCCGGAGTACAGAGGTAGTAATCCAAAAATGAGAGCAAAGAATATACCCTCTGACACCATAGATCCAAATTTGCTTTAACTCCAAGAGGATTTTTTAATTATCCCTGGATTTTAACTTAATTCATACATGCGTTTTCTGAAAACAATTTTCTCCAAGACATGTTAGCCCTAAAGCAGGCCTAATTAGACAATTGCCTTCTTGCCTAAGTTCTTACGTACAAGTGTATACATAAAACATAATCAATACATGGATTACATATTTACAAAATAAACAGACATGTATACAATTACCGGACATAAAACGTGTTAGTACTGTCAAGATGCTGGGATTGTAAATTTCAACAGACATATATACAGTTCTCAGACATAAAACATATCAGTGCTATCGAGAAACTAAGATTATACATTTCAACAAAAAAAAGTAGTCGTCATACTCCTTTCTAAGTAGAAAATGCAGGGACTTCTCTCATTGATGTCCTTACAATGTGTTATTATTGTATGCCACTAGGAGGATGCACCAATATCTGAAACCTAGTTCAGGGCCATACGTCATAGGCACTATGATGTCCGAATCCAAGACCAAAACTATTTTGAACTAGGTTCTTTTTGCAATCCTCTCTGAAAAATAATACCAACGCGTTTCGACCTTCTAACTGGCACTTCTTGTAACAAAGGTCTTCATCAGGGCAGAATTTTGTCGATGTAAATCTTTATCAAGGAGGACGTGTAGTACCTGTATAATTGGAAAGGAGGGGAGGCTAGTAAAAACTATTTATTTCTATGTACTATTTAAAAACACGTGTAGCTCACAGGGTAAGCACTACATACCACATCCAATTGTTGTAGGTGACTTGGAACTCCTTTATGGCGCACTCGGAATGGCACATAGCCTAGAGGAAATTATATATGTGTCTTATTTGCTAAGGTTTATATCGCAATATTGAAGAGTATTACAAACACCCAAGTGTAAAGGTGATGACATAATAAGTAAAATCCCTTTTTCTGAGAAGCATGTTTCGTGGATTGGTGCTGGGTTGGTAGTCTCTTATACCGCTGGTGAGAATGCCTAGGTGACGTGGTGAATAAAAACTCTTAGACTAAGAGGAGTGGTTCATGGCAAAACGCGAGGGAGGTTTATCTTCTCTAAGCTGGTTAGGGTGCCTGACGGCATGGTGTTTGCTAGATTCAACTGAGTGCATACAAAGCAGCATGCATATAACAAGTGCTACCTCGGTAGTGAAATGTGAGGTAAAAATGACAGTGAATTGCTAAAGTACCTGTGTCCACTCACATCTTCTGAGTGCTAGTGCAGACTGGGTCGGTTTGGACAAGTGGCACCGCTGCTTCGGGAAGTGATTGTATTCGACCGGCGGTGCTTCTAGTATCAGCCAGCGCGTTCTCGTGCTTCCGCGCTGTATGGTGGCTTCAAACGAAGGAATTAATCCTATGCACTTGTACTCCGTATGCTCGTGTTCTCTGACGGTGGTGTAACTGATCGCAGCAGCCGTAAGAATTATTCAAGAGCATTACTCGCGCTAGACAGTGATATTATTTATGCACACGAAAACTAATACGTCGTGCGTAGAGCTTCTTCCGCTGGTTAGGGCGGGACTTGTTGTGCCTGACTGTGTCCCTAGTTCCGGTTAGTTGCTCTAAGCCTGGGTTCTCTTTAAAGGAGAAACACTTATGAAATTAATTTTAATTAAGATCGAAGTATCGGTAGATTTAAAAAAAGTTAAAGGCGCAATGTTGCCTTTCTTTCCAATATGCGGACAATCTAGTATACAAGATTTCACCACAGTGCCACCTTATGTTTATTTTAGAGTTCAAAGTACCCATATTGGTAAAAAGCATCTCTCTGAGACTCGAGGTGTGGAAAGGGAAGAGGCCGTGAGCCTGGGTTCTCTTAAAGGGGAAACACTTACGATTTTGATTTTAACTAAGTTTGAAGCATCAGAAAGTGTAAAGTAAAATAAGTTAAAGGCGCATTGTGCCCTCATTTCCTATATGGCGACAGTATAATATACAAGGTTTCACCAAGGTGCCACCTTATGTTTATATTTCAAAGTTCCCATATTATTAAAAAAGGGAGGCAACTCTCTGCGACTCAAAGTGGGGGAGGAAAGAAAAGCCATTGTAGTAATTTGGTCAAACCAATGGTCTACTTCGATCATTTCTTTCAATCAGTTTTCGATGGTATTGAGGTACATGATAGTTTTGGCTCCAAATTTGGACAGTATACTATCAATGTTAGTTCCAGACACTTGCTTTAATATTGTCCATTTCATGTCGTTTGGGCCATGCTGATGTTCTATGTAGTGGGTTACCATAGGTGCGTTTATGATTTTGCAACGTATTCTTGAGCGATGTTGGGTGATTCGCTTTTTAATGGCTTGGGTCATTTTTCCGACATATGCTTTCTGGCATGGGCATATGACGCAATATATTATGTTGTGCGTATTACAGTTTGTAAATGCTTCGTGTTTTACAAACTTGTTTCCATAGTTGAACATTGAGCCTTCCAGTGCACTGTCGCATGAGGAGCAGGTACCACATTTTCTATGTCCTTTGATTGTTGGTAGGGAGAACATGTCACGGAGTGGCTGTGTTTTTTTCTTTTTGATGTGTCTGCGCATACCAATTTATCTTTGATACTTCTGTTTTTCTTCAGTGCAAAGATAGGTAACTCCTTCAGTGGTTCCAATGCTTTAATCATGGCCCAGTTTTTCCGCACTATCTTCTTCACATCGTTAGTACATCCTGAAAATGTAGTTACACACACTAAGGGTGTGTCTTTGTTTCTTTCTTTGGGTGTGAGAAGTGTTTCCCTGGGGGTATACCAGGCTCTTTTCATAGCCCTCTTTAGGAGTTTTCTTGGGTAGTCTCGTTCCATAAGTTTCTCCATGAGTGCCTGCGCATTCTCAAAGTAATCCTCCTTTTTCATGCAATTACGTTGTGTTCTTAAAAACTGACTGAATGGCAAATTTTCACGTAAATTCCGCTGGTGAAAACTTGAGAAATGCAGAATGGTATTTCTGTCTGTTTCTTTTTTATACAGAGTTGTGTACAGTGTCCCTTCATCATGTTTTACCATCAAGTCCAAGAAATTCATCTCAATTTTATCATACTTGATTGTAAACTGAATGTCTCTGTTTCTATTGTTGACCCAGCTGTGGAATTCCATCAACGCTTCCCTTGAACCTCTCCATAAAAACATCGTCGATATAACAATACCACATTTTTATGTGCCCGTCATATGGGTTGTTGGTATAGATCCATCTGTCCTCAAATAAAGCCATAAACATTAATGCCATCTCGGGTGCAAATGGACAGCCCATCGCCGCGCCTTTTATTTGAACGTATTGGGGTCCGTTGAATTTGAAAAAATTGTATTTTAAACATATTTCAGCCATTTGTCATAGAAATGAGGTCGGCACGTTGTGGGGACGTGCACGTTTGTCCGGAAAAAATTAGATGGCTTCCAGCCCTGCTTCTTGAGGGATGTTAGTGTACAAGCTGACTATATCTAGCATAACTAGATATTCTTCTTTTTCTTCAAATGGATATCCTTCCAGTAAAGTGATGGCCTGCATTGTGTCTTTTATATAGCTTGTAGTTTCTCCTACTAACGGTTTAAGAAAGGTGTCCACGTATTTCGCTGGTCTTTCCAGGATAGAGTTCACTAATATGTGATGTCATCGGCATTGCATTGCGGGGGGCGCGAGTTATAGTTAGCTGAACTAACTATAACAGGGAATTTCTCTGGTTTTGTACGAGTGAAATGTCCAACTAACTATAACTTTCCCTTTAACTTTAAATGCTAATTTCTAACTATAACGTGCCTGAAACCTATGGGTTTTTCCAGGGAATTTCAAAGGTATTTTAAATGCTAATTTCTAACTATATCGTGCCTGAAACCTACGTTTTTTTAAAGTAAATTTTAAAGGTTTTTTAAATGCTAGTTTCTAACTATGCCTACAGAGGTAGGACATGTGAAGAAAGAAGAAAAAACGCACAGAAAGAAGCAAATAGAATGCAGAAAGAAGCAACAGAAGTCCACAAAGACGAAGAAAAGTGCAGGAAGAAGCAAGACATGTGCAGAAAGAACCAACAGAGGAGCAGAAAGAGGCCTTGTTGCAAAATAATCCTGTGCCCACAACTTTTACAGACAGGTGCTGGTGGTAACTGACTCTGACAAACCAGGCCTGGAGCCACTGCTATGCTAAACGACACTTAGAATACAGTGAAAAGACCTACATACCCTAGGGAACACTATGCGTTGGGGTACCCCTGTGATTAGCATGACCTCCTCTGTAAGGCCCTAGTACATAATAGGTCAAGGGGATTAAAACTACCTCTAAGTCAGAGGTGCAGAAATATGCTACTTTAACTAGTAGTCGCGTTTGCAGAGTGGTGGAGAAAGGGTGCTGGGCGTCCAACCAATGCTCAGGAATTCTGCTGTGTAGGACTTACAGGAGGTACCAGGAGGGATTCTTGCCCCATACTCCCTCTGGACTAAATTGGACTTCATCTCCCATCCCGTAGTCTGCCACGAGGCACGTTTGCAGAGTGGTAGAGAAAGGGGGCCATGGCCTCTGAAGACGTTTTAGCAATCCCACTGCGTGGGATTTACTGGCGGTAACAAGAGGGGTAGTTGGCCCCCAAGGACATCCTAGGGGGCCAACTTCCCAAACTATTACCTCCAGTCAGTACCACACAACAGCACTGGTAAGTACTCATACCAGGCCATGCCCACCTTGCCCACCACTCTACAAATGCGCTCCCTGGCACGCTCTTGGGAGTCCTTTAGGGGCCAACTAGCCTACCTTTTACCTCCAGTAAGCCCCACGCAGTGGGATTGGTGAGAGGTAGACAAAGGCCATGCCCACTTTCTCCACCACTCTGCAAACGTGCCCCCTAGTGCGTTGTAAGTTGGGAGATTAAGTCCCCTTGAATCCTGAGGGTCCCTGGGCTCCAACTAGCCCACCAGGTACCTCCAGTAAGCGCCACAGAGCTGCGTTGCAGAGAGGTGTAAAAAGGAGCGAGGCCTGGACCACCTCTCTGCAACGCAGGCCTGTGGCGCTTACTGGAGATACCTGGTAGGGTAGTTGGCCCCCAGGGTCACTCAGGATTGATGGGGACTTAATTCTTCAACTTAAAATGCACCACAGGGCGTGGTTGCACACATTTCACCTCAGGCCCCGCCCCCTCCCTTCGCCACTGTGCAAATGCACCCCGTGGTGTGTTTTGAGTTGGGGTATAAAGTCCCCTTGAATCCTGAGGGTCCCTGGCGTCCAACTAACCCACCAGGTACCTCCAGTAAGCGCCACAGAGCTGTGTTGCATAGAGGTGTAAAAAGGGGCGTGGCCTGGACCACCTCTCTGTAACGCTGCCCTGTGGCACTTACTGCAGGTACCTGGCGGGCTAGTTGGCCCCCAGGGACCCCCAGTATTGAAGGAGAATTAATTCCAGAACTTAAAATGCGCCACAGGGCGCGTTTGCACAGTGTTGCTGGGCGGGCCCTCCGGCATGTTCGTGTTTTTTTTTTTAAGAAGGGGGCTGTGTGGCCCCCTTCCTATCCTATTTTATGGGCCCTGGGGAATCCCCCAAGGCCTGACCTCTATTTTTTTTAAGATGGAAGGGGGCCGCATGGCTCCCCTCCCGAGGCCTTATTCGGCCCCAGAGATCCCATCCCCCGGGGCATGTCCAGTGTTTTTTTATATATATTTGGAGGGGGCTGCGAGGCCCCCCTCCTCAGGCCATTTTTGGCCCCGGGGTCCCATCCCCCGGGGCTGGCCTTTGTATGTTTCTTAAAAAAAAACATGTTATCATGGTGGAGGGAAGCCACGTGGCCCCCCTCTCTGGCCACTTCTGGCCCCGGGGACCCCTCCCCCGGGGCAGCCCTCTCCTTTGGGGACCATGGGGGGAGCCCCAATGCCCCCCATGGTCCCTGCCGGCTCCCCGCGTCCTGCGGGAGCCGGCATTGCTTTTCCACATGGGGAGCTGCTAACATGCAGCTCCCCTTCTGGAAAAGCAATCTGCTTTGCTTCATTGAAGCGGGAGCAGGTTTCCCTGCTCTCGCTTCAATGAATCAAAGCAGTTTGCAATGACAGAGCAGGAGTCGCGCGGCTCCCGCCCTGTCATTGCAAACAGCAGTGTCCTGGGGGTGGGCACCCCGGGACACTGCAGGAGCCAGCCCTGGGGGGTGGTGGTCCCCAGGGCCATGAAGGGCTCCAGGAGGGGGGCCGTGCGGCCTACCTCCCAACCTGTGCGTAGCCACGGGGAGGTGGTGGTCCCCGGGGCTCAGGGGTCTATTAAGGACCCCCGAATTTAAATATTAGTGCCCCGGGAGAGGTGTTGGTCCCCAGGGCGTATGGGGGGGCTCGAGCCCCCCACACAGGTGTATGTTGAAAAAATAAAAGCCCCAGGGGGTGGCGGTCCCCAGGGCTTGGGGGCCCTTGGAGGCCCCCCCACACAATAAAAAAATGGAAAGCCCTGGAAGCTGGCGGTCCCCGGGGCTGCGGAGGCCTCCCTGGGCCCCCGCAATTACAGTTTTGAATGCCTCCGGCCAAAATTCGTGCTGGGTGCGCGAATCTCGATGATTTGTTTTTTTAAATAAATGTTTTTTTTGGCCCTGGGGGTCCTTGTGGGACCCCCTGAGCAGGCCTAGGGTTTCAGGGTGTTTCTACCCTGCCACCTTTTTTTTTTTTTCACCTTTCTTTCCCTGTTTTCTTGTGCCTCGGTTACCGAGGCACAAGATGGCTTCCAACACTTCCTGGTTTGGAGTGTTGACAGCCAATTAGAATAAAGCTCATGGTCGGCAGGGTGCGTGGATCCCCCGCGCCTCTAAATATCGAAACTTTTATATTTTTTCTCTGCAACTACTGAAGGGATTTACACCTTTTTGCCAAATTTGATGTAATTCCGTTCAGCAGTTTCGGCTGTAACCGTGTCTAAAGTTTCCTATGGGAAGTTGATTTTCCGACCTCTATTTTTTGAATTTGTCAGGAACTACTGAATGGATTTACACCATTTAAAAAAAAGGTCTCTTTCTGAACCAAGGGCTACCTCTTTGCCAAATGTGGTGTAATTCCGTTCAGCAGTTTGGGTTGTAGCCATGTCTAAAATTTCCTATGGGAATTAACATGGAGAAAATACGTTTTGGGACCGCCCCTTTTTTCTAGGCCCCCGCTTACCAAATCACTCCCAAACTTTCATGATAGGAGCTGACCGGAGCGCCCCACGAGTTTTGAAAATTTCGCGAACATTTGTCATCCGGCGCCAAACAAAAAACGCTTTTCCTATGGAAACTGGGTCCTAACTATAACTATTTTATATATATATTATCTACTGGCGGTCGCCAGTATATAGTTATAGTTAGGACCGTGTTTCAATCGGAAATCTGAAAATTCTATTTTGAATAACTTTGGCGCAGGTTGATGAATCTTCGCGAAATTTTCTAAAATAATGGGGCGCTCCGCTCAGCTCCTACCCTGAAAGTCTCGGGGTGATTCGTCAAGCGGGGGCTGAGAAAAAACGGGGGCTCCCAAAACGCGTTTTCCCCATGCATTTTCCCATAGGACCTTTAGTCGAAGGTACAGCCCGAACGGCTGAACAGAATTACTTGAAATTTGGCAAAGAGGTAGTCCTCAGGTCAGGCATGTTCCTTTTGCATATATGGTGTCAATCTGTTCAGTAGTTCCTGAGAAAATTGCATTTAAAAGTACATAAATATCTTTAAGCGCGCACCGTGCGCGCACAGTGCGCGCACCCCAACGTGCGCGAGCGTAATTCTGATTGGTTGTTAGATGTCAGTCAACATTCGAATTGGTCGAAATCAGGAAGTGTCGGCCGCCATTTTGTCTGTCGCACTGATAAGGAAAGGTGGAAAAAAGGTGGAAAACGTGAAAAGGGGGCAGGGAAGAGAGTTTCTGACCCCTAGCCTTAGTCAGGGGGTCACAGAAGGACCCCCAAGGGTGAAAAAAACATTTACGTTTTTTTTTTTAAAAATCGCGGGGTGCGCGCACCGTGCGCGCACGGTGAAAAACCTTAAATGCTCAGACGTGAGTCCCTTGCTCACTTTGCCACTGGATTCAAGCAAGCCTGGCTGAAGACGGCTGAAATGGCAGAAACCGGTCCTAGGACGCTTGTTTCCAGTCCAGGGAAGGCGTGGCTTGGCAGTTCGGGCTGGACTGTTCCCATGAGGCACAGGGTCAGACTGATTTGCATATGGCCATGTCTGAACTGGGGTGGCAGAGTGGGCTAAAGAACGGTGATGGATCAAACCCAGATCTGTTGACTGGGTGTGAGTGTTTGATTGGTTCTGATGCTCCGTCCATCACCACCCCCTTTTGTACCGCTTTGTTCGCCATAAGTTGGCAGGGTATGCTCAGATGTGAGTCCCTTGCTCACTTTGCCACTGGATTCAAGCAAGCCTGGTTGAAGACGGCTGAAATGCCAGAAACCGGTCCTAGGACGCTTGTTTCCGGTCCAGGGAAGGCATGGCTTGGCAGTTCGGGCTGGACTGAACTGTTCCCATGAGGCACAGGGTCAGACTGATTTGCAGATGGCCATGTCTGAACTGGGGTGGCAGAGTGGGCTAAAGAACGGTGATGGATCAAACCCAGATCTGTTGACTGGGTGTGAGTAATTGATTGGTTCTGATGTTCCGTCCATCACCATCCCCTTTTGTACCGCTTTGTTCGCCATAAGTTGGCAGGGTATGCTCAGACGTGAGTCCCTTGCTCACTTTGCCACTGGATTCAAGCAAGCCAGGCTGAAGACGGCTGAAATGCCAGAAACCGGTCCTAGGACGCTTGTTTCCGGTCCAGGGAAGGCATGGCTTGGCAGTTCGGGCTGGACTGTTCCCATGAGGCACAGGGTCAGACTGATTTGCATATGGCCATGTCTGAACTGGGGTGGCAGAGTGGGCTAAAGAACGGTGATCGATCAAACCCAGATCTGTTGACTGGGTGTGGGTGTTTGATTGGTTCTGATCCTCCGTCCATCACCACCCCCTTTTGTACCGCTTTGTTCGCCATAAGTTGGCAGGGTATGCTCAGATTTGAGTCCCTTGCTCACTTTGCCACTGGATTCAAGCAAGCCTGGCTGAAGACGGCAGAAATGCCAGAAACCGGTCCTAGGACGCTTGTTTCCGGTCCAGGGAAGGCATGGCTTGGCAGTTCGGGCTAGACTGTTCCCATGAGGCACAGGGTCAGACTGATTTGCATATGGCCATGTCTGAACTGGGGTGGCAGAGTGGGCTAAAGAACGGTGATGGATCAAACCCAGAACTGTTGACTGGGTGTGAGTGTTTGATTGGTTCTGATGCTCCGTCCATCACCACCCCCTTTTGTACCGCTTTGTTCGCCATAAGTTGGCAGGGTATGCTCAGACGTGGGTCCCTTGCTCACTTTGCCACTGGATTCAATCAAGCCTGGCTGAAGACGGCTGAAATGCCAGAAACCGGTCCTAGGACGCTTGTTTCCGGTCCAGGGAAGGCATGGCTTGGCAGTTCGGGCTGGACTGTTCCCATGAGGCACAGGGTCAGACTGATTTGCATATGGCCATGTCTGAACTGGGGTGGCAGAGTGGGCTAAAGAACCATGATGGATCAAACCCAGATCTGTTGACTGGGTGTGAGTGTTTGATTGGTTCTGATGCTCCGTCCATCACCACCCCCTTTTGTACCGCTTTGTTCGCCATAAGTTGGCAGGGTATGCTCAGGCGTGAGTCCCTTGCTCACTTTGCCACTGGATTCAAGCAAGCCTGGCTGAAGACAGCTGAAATGCCAGAAACCGGTCCTAGGACGCTTGTTTCCGGTCCAGGGAAGGCATGGTTTGGCAGTTCGGGCTGGACTGTTCCCATGAGGCACAGGGTCAGACTGATTTGCATATGGCCATGTCTGAACTGGGGTGGCAGAGTGGGCTAAAGAACGGTGATGGATCAAACCCAGATCTGTTGACTGGGTGTGAGTGTTTGATTGGTTCTGATGCTCCGTCCATCACCACCCCCTTTTGTACCGCTTTGTTCGCCATAAGTTGGCAGGGTATGCTCAGATGTGAGTCCCTTGCTCACTTTGCCACTGGATTCAAGCAAGCCTGGCTGAAGACGGCAGAAATGCCAGGAACCGGTCCTAGGACGCTTGTTTCCGGTCCAGGGAAGGCATGGCTTGGCAGTTCGGGCTAGACTGTTCCCATGAGGCACAGGGTCAGACTGATTTGCATATGGCCATGTCTGAACTGGGGTGGCAGAGTGGGCTAAAGAACGGTGATGGATCAAACCCAGAACTGTTGACTGGGTGTGAGTGTTTGATTGGTTCTGATGCTCCGTCCATCACCACCCCCTTTTGTACCGCTTTGTTCGCCATAAGTTGGCAGGGTATGCTCAGACGTGAGTCCCTTGCTCACTTTGCCACTGGATTCAATCAAGCCTGGCTGAAGACAGCTGAAATGCCAGAAACCGGTCCTAGGACGCTTGTTTCCGGTCCAGGGAAGGCATGGCTTGGCAGTTCGGGCTGGACTGTTCCCATGAGGCACAGGGTCAGACTGATTTGCATATGGCCATGTCTGAACTGGGGTGGCAGAGTGGGCTAAAGAACAGTGATGGATCAAACCCAGATCTGTTGACTGGGTGTGAGTGTTTGATTGGTTCTGATGCTCCGTCCATCACCACCCCCTTTTGTACCGCTTTGTTCGCCATAAGTTGGCAGGGTATGCTCAGGCATGAGTCCCTTGCTCACTTTGCCACTGGATTCAAGCAAGCCTGGCTGAATACGGCTGAAATGCCAGAAACCGGTCCTAGGACGCTTGTTTCCGGTCCAGGGAAGGCATGGCTTGGCAGTTCGGGCTGGACTGTTCCCATGAGGCACAGGGTCAGACTGATTTGCATATGGCCATGTCTGACCTGGGGTGGCAGAGTGGGCTAAAGAACGGTGATGGATCAAACCCAGATCTGTTGACTGGGTGTGAGTGTTTGATTGTTTCTGATGCTCCGTCCATCACCACCCCCTTTTGTACCGCTTTGTTCGCCATAAGTTGGCAGGGTATGCTCAGACGTGAGTCCCTTGCTCACTTTGCCACTGGATTCAAGCAAGCCTGGCTGAAGACAGCTGAAATGCCAGAAACCGGTCCTAGGACGCTTGTTTCCGGTCCAGGGAAGGCATGGCTTGGCAGTTCGGGCTGGACTGTTCCCATGAGGCACAGGGTCAGACTGATTTGCATATGGCCATGTCTGAACTGGGGTGGCAGAGTGGGCTAAAGAACGGTGATGGATCAAACCCAGATCTGTTGACTGGGTGTGAGTGGTTGATTGGTTCTGATGCTCCGTCCATCACCACCCCCTTTTGTACCGCTTTGTTTGCCATAAGTTGGCAGGGTATGCTCAGACGTGAGTCCCTTGCTCACTTTGCCACTGGATTCAAGCAAGCCTGGCTGAAGACGGCTGAAATGCCAGAAAACAGTCCTAGGACGCTTGTTTCCGGTCCAGGGAAGGCATGGCTTGGCAGTTCGGGCTGGACTGTTCCCATGAGGCACAGGGTCAGACTGATTTGCATATGGCCATGTCTGAACTGGGGTGGCAGAGTGGGCTAAAGAACGGTGATGGATCAAACCCAGATCTGTTGACGGGGTGTGAGTGTTTGATTGGTTCTGATGCTCCGTCCATCACCACCCCCTTTTGTACCGCTTTGTTCGCCATAAGTTGGCAGGGTATGCTCAGATGTGAGTCCCTTGCTCACTTTGCCACTGGATTCAAGCAAGCCTGGCTGAAGACGGCTGAAATGTCAGAAACCGGTCCTAGGACGCTTGTTTCCGGTCCAGGGAAGGCATGGCTTGGCAGTTCGGGCTGGACTGTTCCCATGAGGCACAGGGTCAGACTGATTTGCATATGGCCATGTCTGAACTGGGGTGGCAGAGTGGGCTAAAGAACGGTGATGGATCAAACCCAGATCTGTTGACTGGGTGTGACTGTTTGATTGGTTCTGATGCTCCGTCCATCACCAACCCCTTTTGTACCGCTTTGTTCGCCATAAGTTGGCAGGGTATGCTCAGACGTGAGTCCCTTGCTCACTTTGCCACTGGATTCAAGCAAGCCTGGCTGAAGACGGCTGAAATGCCAGAAACCGGTCCTAGGAAGCTTGATTCCAGTCCAGGGAAGGCATGGCTTGGCAGTTCGGGCTGGACTGTTCCCATGAGGCACAGGGTCAGACTGATTTGCATATGGCCATGTCTGAACTGGGGTGGAAGAGTGGGCTAAAGAACGGTGATGGATCAAACCCAGAACTGTTGACTGGGTGTGAGTGTTTGATTGGTTCTGATGCTCCGTCCATCACCACCCCCTTTTGTACCGCTTTGTTCGCCATAAGTTGGCAGGGAATGCTCAGACGTGAGTCCCTTGCTCACTTTGCCACTGGATTCAATCAAGCCTGGCTGAAGACGGCTGAAATGCCAGAAACCGGTCCTAGGACGCTTGTTTCCGGTCCAGGGAAGGCATGGCTTGGCAGTTCGGGCTGGACTATTCCCATGAGGCACAGGGTCAGACTGATTTGCATATGGCCATGTCTGACCTGGGGTGGCAGAGTGGGCTAAAGAACGGTGATGGATCAAACCCAGATCTGTTGACTGGGTGTGAGTGTTTGATTGTTTCTGATGCTCCGTCCATCACCACCCCCTTTTGTACCGCTTTGTTCGCCATAAGTTGGCAGGGTATGCTCAGACGTGAGTCCCTTGCTCACTTTGCCACTGGATTCAAGCAAGCCTGGCTGAAGACAGCTGAAATGCCAGAAACCGGTCCTAGGACGCTTGTTTCCGGTCCAGGGAAGGCATGGCTTGGCAGTTCGGGCTGGACTGTTCCCATGAGGCACAGGGTCAGACTGATTTGCATATGGCCATGTCTGAACTGGGGTGGCAGAGTGGGCTAAAGAACGGTGATGGATCAAACCCAGATCTGTTGACTGGGTGTGAGTGTTTGATTGGTTCTGATGCTCCGTCCATCACCACCCCCTTTTGTACCGCTTTGTTCGCCATAAGTTGGCAGGGTATGCTCAGATGTGAGTCCCTTGCTCACTTTGCCACTGGATTCAAGCAAGCCTGGCTGAAGACGGCAGAAATGCCAGAAACCGGTCCTAGGACGCTTGTTTCCGGTCCAGGGAAGGCATGGCTTGGCAGTTCGGGCTAGACTGTTCCCATGAGGCACAGGGTCAGACTGATTTGCCTATGGCCATGTCTGAACTGGGGTGGCAGAGTGGGCTAAAGAACGGTGATGGATCAAACCCAGAACTGTTGACTGGATGTGAGTGTTTGATTGGTTCTGATGCTCCGTCCATCACCACCCCCTTTTGTACCGCTTTGTTCGCCATAAGTTGGCAGGGTATGCTCAGACGTGAGTCCCTTGCTCACTTTGCCACTGGATTCAATCAAGCCTGGCTGAAGACGGCTGAAATGCCAGAAACCGGTCCTAGGACGCTTGTTTCCGGTCCAGGGAAGGCATGGCTTGGCAGTTCGGGCTGGACTGTTCCCATGAGGCACAGGGTCAGACTGATTTGCATATGGCCATGTCTGAACTGGGGTGGCAGAGTGGGCTAAAGAACGGTGATGGATCAAACCCAGATCTGTTGACTGGGTGTGAGTGGTTGATTGGTTCTGATGCTCCGTCCATCACCACCCCCTTTTGTACCGCTTTGTTTGCCATAAGTTGGCAGGGTATGCTCAGACGTGAGTCCCTTGCTCACTTTGCCACTGGATTCAAGCAAGCCTGGCTTAAGACGGCTGAAATGCCAGAAAACAGTCCTAGGACGCTTGTTTCCGGTCCAGGGAAGGCATGGCTTGGCAGTTCGGGCTGGACTGTTCCCATGAGGCACAGGGTCAGACTGATTTGCATATGGCCATGTCTGAACTGGGGTGGCAGAGTGGGCTAAAGAACGGTGATGGATCAAACCCAGATCTGTTGACGGGGTGTGAGTGTTTGATTGGTTCTGATGCTCCGTCCATCACCACCCCCTTTTGTACCGCTTTGTTCGCCATAAGTTGGCAGGGTATGCTCAGACGTGAGTCCCTTGCTCACTTTGCCACTGGATTCAAGCAAGCCTGGCTGAAGACGGCTGAAATGTCAGAAACCGGTCCTAGGACGCTTGTTTCCGGTCCAGGGAAGGCATGGCTTGGCAGTTCGGGCTGGACTGTTCCCATGAGGCACAGGGTCAGACTGATTTGCATATGGCCATGTCTGAACTGGGGTGGCAGAGTGGGCTAAAGAACGGTGATGGATCAAACCCAGATCTGTTGACTGGGAGTGACTGTTTGATTGGTTCTGATGCTCCGTCCATCACCAACCCCTTTTGTACCGCTTTGTTCGCCATAAGTTGGCAGGGTATGCTCAGACGTGAGTCCCTTGCTCACTTTGCCACTGGATTCAAGCAAGCCTGGCTGAAGACGGCTGAAATGCCAGAAACCGGTCCTAGGAAGCTTGATTCCGGTCCAGGGAAGGCATGGCTTGGCAGTTCGGGCTGGACTGTTCCCATGAGGCACAGGGTCAGACTGATTTGCATATAGCCATGTCTGAACTGGGGTGGAAGAGTGGGCTAAAGAACGGTGATGGATCAAACCCAGAACTGTTGACTGGGTGTGAGTGTTTGATTGGTTCTGATGCTCCGTCCATCACCACCCCCTTTTGTACCGCTTTGTTCGCCATAAGTTGGCAGGGTATGCTCAGACGTGAGTCCCTTGCTCACTTTGCCACTGGATTCAATCAAGCCTGGCTGAAGACGGCTGAAATGCCAGAAACCGGTCCTAGGACGCTTGCTTACGGTCCAGGGAAGGCATGGCTTGGCAGTTCGGGCTGGACTATTCCCATGAGGCACAGGGTCAGACTGATTTGCATATGGCCATGTCTGACCTGGGGTGGCAGAGTGGGCTAAAGAACGGTGATGGATCAAACCCAGATCTGTTGACTGGGTGTGAGTGTTTGATTGTTTCTGATGCTCCGTCCATCACCACCCCCTTTTGTACCGCTTTGTTCGCCATAAGTTGGCAGGGTATGCTCAGACGTGAGTCCCTTGCTCACTTTGCCACTGGATTCAAGCAAGCCTGGCTGAAGACAGCTGAAATGCCAGAAACCGGTCCTAGGACGCTTGTTTCCGGTCCAGGGAAGGCATGGCTTGGCAGTTCGGGCTGGACTGTTCCCATGAGGCACAGGGTCAGACTGATTTGCATATGGCCATGTCTGAACTGGGGTGGCAGAGTGGGCTAAAGAACGGTGATGGATCAAACCCAGATCTGTTGACTGGGTGTGAGTGTTTGATTGGTTCTGATGCTCCGTCCATCACCACCCCCTTTTGTACCGCTTTGTTCGCCATAAGTTGGCAGGGTATGCTCCGATGTGAGTCCCTTGCTCACTTTGCCACTGGATTCAAGCAAGCCTGGCTGAAGACGGCAGAAATGCCAGAAACCGGTCCTAGGACGCTTGTTTCCGGTCCAGGGAAGGCATGGCTTGGCAGTTCGGGCTAGACTGTTCCCATGAGGCACAGGGTCAGACTGATTTGCATATGGCCATGTCTGAACTGGGGTGGCAGAGTGGGCTAAAGAACGGTGATGGATCAAACCCAGAACTGTTGACTGGATGTGAGTGTTTGATTGGTTCTGATGCTCCGTCCATCACCACCCCCTTTTGTACCGCTTTGTTCGCCATAAGTTGGCAGGGTATGCTCAGACGTGAGTCCCTTGCTCACTTTGCCACTGGATTCAATCAAGCCTGGCTGAAGACGGCTGAAATGCCAGAAACCGGTCCTAGGACGCTTGTTTCCGGTCCAGGGAAGGCATGGCTTGGCAGTTCGGGCTGGACTGTTCCCATGAGGCACAGGGTCAGACTGATTTGCATATGGCCATGTATGACCTGGGGTGGCAGAGTGGGCTAAAGAACGGTGATGGATCAAACCCAGATCTGTTGACTGGGTGTGAGTGTTTGATTGTTTCTGATGCTTCGTCCATCACCACCCCCTTTTGTACCGCTTTGTTCGCCATAAGTTGGCAGGGTATGCTCAGACGTGAGTCCCTTGTTCACTTTGCCACTGGATTCAAGCAAGCCTGGCTGAAGACAGCTGAAATGCCAGAAACCGGTCCTAGGACACTTGTTTCCGGTCCAGGGAAGGCATGGCTTGGCAGTTCGGGCTGGACTGTTCCCATGAGGCACAGGGTCAGACTGATTTGCATATGGCCATGTCTGAACTGGGGTGGCAGAGTGGGCTAAAGAACGGTGATGGATCAAACCCAGATCTGTTGACTGGGTGTGAGTGTTTGATTGGTTCTGATGCTCCGCCCATCACCACCCCCTTTTGTACCGCTTTGTTTGCCATAAGTTGGCAGGGTATGCTCAGACGTGAGTCCCTTGCTCACTTTGCCACTGGATTCAAGCAAGCCTGGCTGAAGACGGCTGAAATGCCAGAAAACAGTCCTAGGACGCTTGTTTCCGGTCCAGGGAAGGCATGGCTTGGCAGTTCGGGCTGGACTGTTCCCATGAGGCACAGGGTCAGACTGATTTGCATATGGCCATGTCTGAACTGGGGTGGCAGAGTGGGCTAAAGAACGGTGATGGATCAAACCCAGATCTGTTGACTGCGTGTGACTGTTTGATTGGTTCTGATGCTCCGTCCATCACCAACCCCTTTTGTACCGCTTTGTTCGCCATAAGTTGGCAGGGTATGCTCAGACGTGAGTCCCTTGCTCACTTTGCCACTGGATTCAAGCAAGCCTGGCTGAAGACGGCTGAAATGCCAGAAACCGGTCCTAGGAAGCTTGATTCCGGTCCAGGGAAGGCATGGCTTGGCAGTTCGGGCTGGACTGTTCCCATGAGGCACAGGGTCAGACTGATTTGCATATGGCCATGTCTGAACTGGGGTGGAATAGTGGGCTAAAGAACGGTGATGGATCAAACCCAGATCTGTTGACTGGGTGTGAGTGTTTGATTGGTTCTGATGCTCCGTCCATCACCACCACCTTTTGTACCGCTTTGTTCACCATAAGTTGGCAGGGTATGCTCAGACGTGAGTCCCTTGCTCACTTTGCCACTGGATTCAAGCAAGCCTGGCTGAAGACGGCTGAAATGCCAGAAACCGGTCCTAGGAAGCTTGTTTCCGGTCCAGGGAAGGCATGGCTTGGCATTTCGGGCTGGACTGTTCCCATGAGGCACAGGGTCAGACTGATTTGCATATGGCCATGTCTGAACTGGGGTGGCAGAGTGGGCTAAAGAACGGTGATGGATCAAACCCAGATCTGTTGACTGGGTGTGAGTGTTTGATTGGTTCTGATGCTCTGTCCATCACCACCCCCTTTTGTACCGCTTTGTTTGCCATAAGTTGGCAGGGTGTGCTCAGACGTGAGTCCCTTGCTCACTTTGCCACTGGATTCAAGCAAGCCTGGCTGAAGACGGCTGAAATGCCAGAAACTGGTCCTAGGAAGCTTGTTTCCGGTCCAGGGAAGGCATGGCTTGGCATTTCGGGCTGGACTGTTCCCATGAGGCACAGAGTCAGACTGATTTGCATATGGCCATGTCTGAACTGGGGTGGCAGAGTGGGCTAAAGAACGGTGATGGATCAAACCCAGATCTGTTGACTGGGTGTGAGTGTTTGATTGTTTCTGATGCTCCGTCCATCACCACCCCCTTTTGTACCGCTTTGTTCGCCATAAGTTGGTAGGGTATGCTCAGACGTGAGTCCCTTGCTCACTTTGCCACTGGATTCAAGCAAGCCTGGCTGACGATGGCTGAAATGCCAGAAACCGGTCCTAGGAAGCTTGTTTCCGGTCCAGGGAAGGCATGGCTTGGCAGTTCGGGCTGGACTGTTCCCATGAGGCACAGGGTCAAACTGATTTGCATATGGCCATGTCTGAACTGGGGTGGAAGAGTGGGCTAAAGAACGGTGATGGATCAAACCCAGATCTGTTGACTGGGTGTGAGTGTTTGATTGGTTCTGATGCTCCGTCCATCACCACCCCCTTTTGTACCGCTTTGTTCGCCATAAGTTGGCAGGGTATGCTCAGACGTGAGTCCCTTGCTCACTTTGCCACTGGATTCAAGCAAGCCTGGCTGAAGACGGCTGAAATGCCAGAAACCGGTCCTAGGTTGCTTGTTTCCGGTCCAGGGAAGGCATGGCTTGGAAGTTTGGGCTGGACTGTTCCCATGAGGCACAGGGTCAGACTGATTTACATATGGCCATGTCTGACCTGGGGTGGCAGAGTGGGCTAAAGAACGGTGATGGATCAAACCCAGATCTGTTGACTGGGTGTGAGTGTTTGATTGTTTCTGATGCTCCGTCCATCACCACCCCCTTTTGTACCGCTTTGTTCGCCATAAGTTGGCAGGGTATGCTCAGACGTGAGTCCCTTGCTCACTTTGCCACTCGATTCAAGCAAGCCTGGCTGAAGACAGCTGAAATGCCAGAAACCGGTCCTAGGACGCTTGTTTCCGGTCCAGGGAAGGCATGGCTTGGCAGTTCGGGCTGGACTGTTCCCATGAGGCACAGGGTCAGACTGATTTGCATATGGCCATGTCTGAACTGGGGTGGCAGAGTGGGCTAAAGAACGGTGATGGATCAAACCCAGATGTGTTGACTGGGTGTGAGTGTTTGATTGGTTCTGATGCTCCGTCCATCACCACCCCCTTTTGTACCGCTTTGTTCGCCATAAGTTGGCAGGGTATGCTCAGATGTGAGTCCCTTGCTCACTTTGCCACTGGATTCAAGCAAGCCTGGCTGAAGACGGCAGAAATGCCAGAAACCGGTCCTAGGACGCTTGTTTCCGGTCCAGGGAAGGCATGGCTTGGCAGTTCGGGCTAGACTGTTCCCATGAGGCACAGGGTCAGACTGATTTGCATATGGCTATGTCTGAACTGGGGTGGCAGAGTGGGCTAAAGAACGGTGATGGATCAAACCCAGAACTGTTGACTGGATGTGAGTGTTTGATTGGTTCTGATGCTCCGTCCATCACCACCCCCTTTTGTACCGCTTTGTTCGCCATAAGTTGGCAGGGTATGCTCAGACGTGAGTCCCTTGCTCACTTTGCCACTGGATTCAATCAAGCCTGACTGAAGACGGCTGAAATGCCAGAAACCGGTCCTAGGACGCTTGTTTCCGGTCCAGGGAAGGCATGGCTTGGCAGTTCGGGCTGGACTGTTCCCATGAGGCACAGGGTCAGACTGATTTGCATATGGCCATGTCTGAACTAGGGTGGCAGAGTGGGCTAAAGAACCGTGATGGATCAAACCCAGATCTGTTGACTGGGTGTGAGTGTTTGATTGGTTCTGATGCTCCGTCCATCACCACCCCCTTTTGTACCGCTTTGTTCGCCATAAGTTGGCAGGGTATGCTCAGGCGTGAGTCCCTTGCTCACTTTGCCACTGGATTCAAGCAAGCCTGGCTGAAGACGGCTGAAATGCCAGAAACTGGTCCTAGGACGCTTGTTTCCGGTCCAGGGAAGGCATGGCTTGGCAGTTGGGGCTGGACTGTTCCCATGAGGCACAGGGTCAGACTGATTTGCATATGGCCATGTCTGACCTGGGGTGGCAGAGTGGGCTAAAGAACGGTGATGGATCAAACCCAGATCTGTTGACTGGGTGTGAGTGTTTTATTGTTTCTGATGCTCCGTCCATCACCACCCCCTTTTGTACCGCTTTGTTCGCCATAAGTTGGCAGGGTATGCTCAGACGTGAGTCCCTTGCTCACTTTGCCACTGGATTTAAGCAAGCCTGGCTGAAGACAGCTGAAATGCCAGAAACCGGTCCTAGGACGTTTGTTTCCGGTCCAGGGAAGGCATGGCTTGGCAGTTCGGGCTGGACTGTTCCCATGAGGCACAGGGTCAGACTGATTTGCATATGGCCATGTCTGAACTGGGGTGGCAGAGTGGGCTAAAGAACGGTGATGGATCAAACCCAGATCTGTTGACTGGGTGTGAGAGTTTGATTGGTTCTGATGCTCCGTCCATCACCACCCCCTTTTGTACCGCTTTGTTTGCCATAAGTTGGCAGGGTATGCTCAGACGTGAGTCCCTTGCTCACTTTGCCACTGGATTCAAGCAAGCCTGGCTGAAGACGGCTGAAATGCCAGAAAACAGTCCTAGGACGCTTGTTTCCGGTCCAGGGAAGGCATGGCTTGGCAGTTCGGGCTGGACTGTTCCCATGAGGCACAGGGTCAGACTGATTTGCATATGGCCATGTCTGAACTGGGGTGGCAGAGTGGGCTAAAGAACGGTGATGGATCAAACCCAGATCTGTTGACGGGGTGTGAGTGTTTGATTGGTTCTGATGCTCCGTCCATCACCACCCCCTTTTGTACCGCTTTGTTCGCCATAAGTTGGCAGGGTATGCTCAGACGTGAGTCCCTTGCTCACTTTGCCACTGGATTCAAGCAAGCCTGGCTGAAGACGGCTGAAATGCCAGAAACCGGTCCTAGGAAGCTTGATTCCGGTCCAGGGAAGGCATGGCTTGGCAGTTCGGGCTGGACTGTTCCCATGAGGCACAGGGTCAGACTGATTTGCATATGGCCATGTCTGAACTGGGGTGGAAGAGTGGGCTAAAGAACGGTGATGGATCAAACCCAGAACTGTTGACTGGGTGTGAGTGTTTGATTGGTTCTGATGCTCCGTCCATCACCACCCCCTTTTGTACCGCTTTGTTCGCCATAAGTTGGCAGGGTATGCTCAGACGTGAGTCCCTTGCTCACTTTGCCACTGGATTCAATCAAGCCTGGCTGAAGACGGCTGAAATGCCAGAAACCGGTCCTAGGACGCTTGCTTCCGGTCCAGGGAAGGCATGGCTTGGCAGTTCGGGCTGGACTATTCCCATGAGGCACAGGGTCAGACTGATTTGCATATGGCCATGTCTGACCTGGTGTGGCAGAGTGGGCTAAAGAACGGTGATGGATCAAACCCGGATCTGTTGACTGGGTGTGAGTGTTTGATTGTTTCTGATGCTCCGTCCATCACCACCCCCTTTTGTACCGCTTTGTTCGCCATAAGTTGGCAGGGTATGCTCAGACGTGAGTCCCTTGCTCACTTTGCCACTGGATTCAAGCAAGCCTGGCTGAAGACAGCTGAAATGCCAGAAACCGGTCCTAGGACGCTTGTTTCCGGTCCAGGGAAGGCATGGCTTGGCAGTTCTGGCTGAACTGTTCCCATGAGGCACAGGGTCAGACTGATTTGCATATGGCCATGTCTGAACTGGGGTGGCAGAGTGGGCTAAAGAACGGTGATGGATCAAACCCAGATCTGTTGACTGGGTGTGAGTGTTTGATTGGTTCTGATGCTCCGTCCATCACCACCCCCTTTTGTACCGCTTTGTTCGCCATAAGTTGGCAGGGTATGCTCAGATGTGAGTCCCTTGCTCACTTTGCCACTGGATTCAAGCAAGCCTGGCTGAAGACGGCAGAAATGCCAGAAACCGGTCCTAGGACGCTTGTTTCCGGTCCAGGGAAGGCATGGCTTGGCAGTTCGGGCTAGACTGTTCCCATGAGGCACAGGGTCAGACTGATTTGCATATGGCCATGTCTGAACTGGGGTGGCAGAGTGGGCTAAAGAACGGTGATGGATCAAACCCAGAACTGTTGACTGGATGTGAGTGTTTGATTGGTTCTGATGCTCCGTCCATCACCACCCCCTTTTGTACCGCTTTGTTCGCCATAAGTTGGCAGGGTATGCTCAGACGTGAGTCCCTTGCTCACTTTGCCACTGGATTCAATCAAGCCTGGCTGAAGATGGCTGAAATGCCAGAAACCGGTCCTAGGACGCTTGTTTCCGGTCCAGGGAAGGCATGGCTTGGCAGTTCGGGCTGGACTGTTCCCATGAGGCACAGGGTCAGACTGATTTGCATATGGCCATGTATGACCTGGGGTGGCAGAGTGGGCTAAAGAACGGTGATGGATCAAACCCAGATCTGTTGACTGGGTGTGAGTGTTTGATTGTTTCTGATGCTTCGTCCATCACCACCCCCTTTTGTACCGCTTTGTTCGCCATAAGTTGGCAGGGTATGCTCAGACGTGAGTCCCTTGTTCACTTTGCCACTGGATTCAAGCAAGCCTGGCTGAAAACAGCTGAAATGCCAGAAACCGGTCCTAGGACACTTGTTTCCGGTCCAGGGAAGGCATGGCTTGGCAGTTCGGGCTGGACTGTTCCCATGAGGCACAGGGTCAGACTGATTTGCATATGGCCATGTCTGAACTGGGGTGGCAGAGTGGGCTAAAGAACGGTGATGGATCAAACCCAGATCTGTTGACTGGGTGTGAGTGTTTGATTGGTTCTGATGCTCCGTCCATCACCACCCCCTTTTGTACCGCTTTGTTTGCCATACGTTGGCAGGGTATGCTCAGACGTGAGTCCCTTGCTCACTTTGCCACTGGATTCAAGCAAGCCTGGCTGAAGACGGCTGAAATGCCAGAAAACAGTCCTAGGACGCTTGTTTCCGGTCCAGGGAAGGCATGGCTTGGCAGTTCGGGCTGGACTGTTCCCATGAGGCACAGGGTCAGACTGATTTGCATATGGGCATGTCTGAACTGGGGTGGCAGAGTGGGCTAAAGAACGGTGATGGATCAAACCCAGATCTGTTGACGGGGTGTGAGTGTTTGATTGGTTCTGATGCTCCGTCCATCACCACCCCCTTTTGTACCGCTTTGTTCGCCATAAGTTGGCAGGGTATGCTCAGACGTGAGTCCCTTGCTCACTTTGCCACTGGATTCAAGCAAGCCTGGCTGAAGACGGCTGAAATGCCAGAAACCGGTCCTAGGACGCTTGTTTCCGGTCCAGGGAAGGCATGGCTAGGCAGTTCGGGCTGGACTGTTCCCATGAGGCACAGGGTCAGACTGATTTGCATATGGCCATGTCTGAACTGGGGTGGCAGAGTGGGCTAAAGAACGGTGATGGATCAAACCCAGATCTGTTGACTGGGTGTGACTGTTTGATTGTTTCTGATGCTCCGTCCATCACCAACCCCTTTTGTACCGCTTTGTTCGCCATAAGTTGGCAGGGTATGCTCAGACGTGAGTCCCTTGCTCACTTTGCCACTGGATTCAAGCAAGCCTGGCTGAAGACGGCTGAAATGCCAGAAACCGGTCCTAGGAAGCTTGATTCCGGTCCAGGGAAGGCATGGCTTGGCAGTTCGGGCTGGACTGTTCCCATGAGGCAAAGGGTCAGACTGATTTGCATATGGCCATGTCTGAACTGGGGTGGAATAGTGGGCTAAAGAACGGTGATGGATCAAACCCAGATCTGTTGACTGGGTGTGAGTGTTTGATTGGTTCTGATGCTCCGTCCATCACCACCACCTTTTGTACCGCTTTGTTCACCATAAGTTGGCAGGGTATGCTCAGACGTGAGTCCCTTGCTCACTTTGCCACTGGATTCAAGCAAGCATGGCTGAAGACGGCTGAAATGCCAGAAACCGGTCCTAGGAAGCTTGTTTCCGGTCCAGGGAAGGCATGGCTTGGCATTTCGGGCTGGACAGTTCCCATGAGGCACAGGGTCAGACTGATTTGCATATGGCCATGTCTGAACTGGGGTGGCAGAGTGGGCTAAAGAACGGTGATGGATCAAACCCAGATCTGTTGACTGGGTGTGAGTGTTTGATTGGTTCTGATGCTCTGTCCATCACCACCCCCTTTTGTACCGCTTTGTTTGCCATAAGTTGGCAGGGTGTGCTCAGACGTGAGTCCCTTGCTCACTTTGCCACTGGATTCAAGCAAGCCTGGCTGAAGACGGCTGAAATGCCAGAAACTGGTCCTAGGAAGCTTGTTTCCGGTCCAGGGAAGGCATGGCTTGGCAGTTCGGGCTGGACTGTTCCCATGAGGCACAGAGTCAGACTGATTTGCATATGGCCATGTCTGAACTGGGGTGGCAGAGTGCGCTAAAGAACGGTGATGGATCAAACCCAGATCTGTTGACTGGGTGTGAGTGTTTGATTGGTTCTGATGCTCTGTCCATCACCACCCCCTTTTGTACCGCTTTGTTCGCCATAAGTTGGCAGGGTATGCTCAGACGTGAGTCCCTTGCTCACTTTGCCACTGGATTCAAGCAAGCCTGGCTGAAGACGGCTGAAATGCCAGAAACCGGTCCTAGGACGCTTGTTTCCGGTCCAGGGAAGGCATGGCTTGGCAGTTCGGGCTGGACTGTTCCCATGAGGCACAGGGTCAGACTGATTTGCATATGGCCATGTCTGAACTGGGGTGGCAGAGTGGGCTAAAGAACGGTGATGGATCAAACCCAGATCTGTTGACTGGGTGTGAGTGTTTGATTGGTTCTGATGCTCCGTCCATCACCACCCCCTTTTGTACCGCTTTGTTCGCCATAAGTTGGCAGGGTATGCTCAGACGTGAGTCCCTTGCTCACTTTGCCACTGGATTCAAGCAAGCCTGGCTGACGATGGCTGAAATGCCAGAAACCGGTCCTAGGAAGCTTGTTTCCGGTCCAGGGAAGGCATGGCTTGGCAGTTCGGGCTGGACTGTTCCCATGAGGCACAGGGTCAAACTGATTTGCATATGGCCATGTCTGAACTGGGGTGGAAGAGTGGGCTAAAGAACGGTGATGGATCAAACCCAGATCTGTTGACTGGGTGTGAGTGTTTGATTGGTTCTGATGCTCCGTCCCTCACCACCCCCTTTTGTACCGCTTTGTTCGCCATAAGTTGGCAGGGTATGCTCAGACGTGAGTCCCTTGCTCACTTTGCCACTGGATTCAAGCAAGCCTGGCTGAAGACGGCTGAAATGCCAGAAACCGGTCCTAGGTTGCTTGTTTCCGGTCCAGGGAAGGCATGGCTTGGAAGTTTGGGCTGGACTGTTCCCATGAGGCACAGGGTCAGACTGATTTACATATGGCCATGTCTGACCTGGGGTGGCAGAGTGGGCTAAAGAACGGTGATGGATCAAACCCAGATCTGTTGACTGGGTGTGAGTGTTTGATTGTTTCTGATGCTCCGTCCATCACCACCCCCTTTTGTACCGCTTTGTTCGCCATAAGTTGGCAGGGTATGCTCAGACGTGAGTCCCTTGCTCACTTTGCCACTGGATTCAAGCAAGCCTGGCTGAAGACAGCTGAAATGCCAGAAACCGGTCCTAGGACGCTTGTTTCCGGTCCAGGGAAGGCATGGCTTGGCAGTTCGGGCTGGACTGTTCCCATGAGGCACAGGGTCAGACTGATTTGCATATGGCCATGTCTGAACTGGGGTGGCAGAGTGGGCTAAAGAACGGTGATGGATCAAACCCAGATCTGTTGACTGGGTGTGAGTGTTTGATTGGTTCTGATGCTCCGTCCATCACCACCCCCTTTTGTACCGCTTTGTTCGCCATAAGTTGGCAGGGTATGCTCAGATGTGAGTCCCTTGCTCACTTTGCCACTGGATTCAAGCAAGCCTGGCTGAAGACGGCAGAAATGCCAGAAACCGGTCCTAGGACGCTTGTTTCCGGTCCAGGGAAGGCATGGCTTGGCAGTTCGGACTAGACTGTTCCCATGAGGCACAGGGTCAGACTGATTTGCATATGGCCATGTCTGAACTGGGGTGGCAGAGTGGGCTAAAGAACGGTGATGGATCAAACCCAGAACTGTTGACTGGATGTGAGTGTTTGATTGGTTCTGATGCTCCGTCCATCACCACCCCCTTTTGTACCGCTTTGTTCGCCATAAGTTGGCAGGGTATGCTCAGGCATGAGTCCCTTGCTCACTTTGCCACTGGATTCAAGCAAGCCTGGCTGAAGACGGCTGAAATGCCAGAAACTGGTCCTAGGACGCTTGTTTCCGGTCCAGGGAAGGCATGGCTTGGCAGTTGGGGCTGGACTGTTCCCATGAGGCACAGGGTCAGACTGATTTGCATATGGCCATGTCTGACCTGGGGTGGCAGAGTGGGCTAAAGAACGGTGATGGATCAAACCCAGATCTGTTGACTGGGTGTGAGTGTTTTATTGTTTCTGATGCTCCGTCCATCACTACCCCCTTTTGTACCGCTTTGTTCGCCATAAGTTGGCAGGGTATGCTCAGACGTGAGTCCCTTGCTCACTTTGCCACTGGATTCAAGCAAGCCTGGCTGACGATGGCTGAAATGCCAGAAACCGGTGCTAGGAAGCTTGTTTCCGGTCCAGGGAAGGCATGGCTTGGCAGTTCGGGCTGGACTGTTCCCATGAGGCACAGGGTCAAACTGATTTGCATATGGCCATGTCTGAACTGGGGTGGAAGAGTGGGCTAAAGAACGGTGATGGATCAAACCCAGATCTGTTGACTGGGTGTGAGTGTTTGATTGGTTCTGATGCTCCGTCCATCACCACCCCCTTTTGTACCGCTTTGTTCGCCATAAGTTGGCAGGGTATGCTCAGACGTGAGTCCCTTGCTCACTTTGCCACTGGATTCAAGCAAGCCTGGCTGAAGACGGCTGAAATGCCAGAAACCGGTCCTAGGTTGCTTGTTTCCGGTCCAGGGAAGGCATGGCTTGGAAGTTTGGGCTGGACTGTTCCCATGAGGCACAGGGTCAGACTGATTTACATATGGCCATGTCTGACCTGGGGTGGCAGAGTGGGCTAAAGAACGGTGATGGATCAAACCCAGATCTGTTGACTGGGTGTGAGTGTTTGATTGTTTCTGATGCTCCGTCCATCACCACCCCCTTTTGTACCGCTTTGTTCGCCATAAGTTGGCAGGGTATGCTCAGACGTGAGTCCCTTGCTCACTTTGCCACTGGATTCAAGCAAGCCTGGCTGAAGACAGCTGAAATGCCAGAAACCGGTCCTAGGACGCTTGTTTCCGGTCCAGGGAAGGCATGGCTTGGCAGTTCGGGCTGGACTGTTCCCATGAGGCACAGGGTCAGACTGATTTGCATATGGCCATGTCTGAACTGGGGTGGCAGAGTGGGCTAAAGAACGGTGATGGATCAAACCCAGATCTGTTGACTGGGTGTGAGTGTTTGATTGGTTCTGATGCTCCGTCCATCACCACCCCCTTTTGTACCGCTTTGTTCGCCATAAGTTGGCAGGGTATGCTCAGATGTGAGTCCCTTGCTCACTTTGCCACTGGATTCAAGCAAGCCTGGCTGAAGACGGCAGAAATGCCAGAAACCGGTCCTAGGACGCTTGTTTCCGGTCCAGGGAAGGCATGGCTTGGCAGTTCGGACTAGACTGTTCCCATGAGGCACAGGGTCAGACTGATTTGCATATGGCCATGTCTGAACTGGGGTGGCAGAGTGGGCTAAAGAACGGTGATGGATCAAACCCAGAACTGTTGACTGGATGTGAGTGTTTGATTGGTTCTGATGCTCCGTCCATCACCACCCCCTTTTGTACCGCTTTGTTCGCCATAAGTTGGCAGGGTATGCTCAGGCATGAGTCCCTTGCTCACTTTGCCACTGGATTCAAGCAAGCCTGGCTGAAGACGGCTGAAATGCCAGAAACTGGTCCTAGGACGCTTGTTTCCGGTCCAGGGAAGGCATGGCTTGGCAGTTGGGGCTGGACTGTTCCCATGAGGCACAGGGTCAGACTGATTTGCATATGGCCATGTCTGACCTGGGGTGGCAGAGTGGGCTAAAGAACGGTGATGGATCAAACCCAGATCTGTTGACTGGGTGTGAGTGTTTTATTGTTTCTGATGCTCCGTCCATCACCACCCCCTTTTGTACCGCTTTGTTCGCCATAAGTTGGCAGGGTATGCTCAGACGTGAGTCCCTTGCTCACTTTGCCACTGGATTCAAGCAAGCCTGGCTGAAGACAGCTGAAATGCCAGAAACCGGTCCTAGGACGCTTGTTTCCGGTCCAGGGAAGGCATGGCTTGGCAGTTCGGGCTGGACTGTTCCCATGAGGCACAGGGTCAGACTGATTTGCATATGGCCATGTCTGAACTGGGGTGGCAGAGTGGGCTAAAGAACGGTGATGGATCAAACCCAGATCTGTTGACTGGGTGTGAGTGTTTGATTGGTTCTGATGCTCCGTCCATCACCACCCCCTTTTGTACCGCTTTGTTTGCCATAAGTTGGCAGGGTATGCTCAGACGTGAGTCCCTTGCTCACTTTGCCACTGGATTCAAGCAAGCCTGGCTGAAGACGGCTGAAATGCCAGAAAACAGTCCTAGGACGCTTGTTTCCGGTCCAGGGAAGGCATGGCTTGGCAGTTCGGGCTGGACTGTTCCCATGAGGCACAGGGTCAGACTGATTTGCATATGGCCATGTCTGAACTGGGGTGGCAGAGTGGGCTAAAGAACGGTGATGGATCAAACCCAGATCTGTTGACGGGGTGTGAGTGTTTGATTGGTTCTGATGCTCCGTCCATCACCACCCCCTTTTGTACCGCTTTGTTCGCCATAAGTTGGCAGGGTATGCTCAGACGTGAGTCCCTTGCTCACTTTGCCACTGGATTCAAGCAAGCCTGGCTGAAGACGGCTGAAATGCCAGAAACCGGTCCTAGGACGCTTGTTTCCGGTCCAGGGAAGGCATGGCTTGGCAGTTCGGGCTGGACTGTTCCCATGAGGCACAGGGTCAGACTGATTTGCATATGGCCATGTCTGAACTGGGGTGGCAGAGTGGGCTAAAGAACGGTGATGGATCAAACCCAGATCTGTTGACTGGGTGTGACTGTTTGATTGGTTCTGATGCTCCGTCCATCACCAACCCCTTTTGTACCGCTTTGTTCGCCATAAGTTGGCAGGGTATGCTCAGACGTGAGTCCTTTGCTCACTTTGCCACTGGATTCAAGCAAGCCTGGCTGAAGACGGCTGAAATGCCAGAAACCGGTCCTAGGAAGCTTGATTCCGGTCCAGGGAAGGCATGGCTTGGCAGTTCGGGCTGGACTGTTCCCATGAGGCACAGGGTCAGACTGATTTGCATATGGCCATGTCTGAACTGGGGTGGAAGAGTGGGCTAAAGAACGGTGATGGATCAAACCCAGAACTGTTCACTGGGTGTGAGTGTTTGATTGGTTCTGATGCTCCGTCCATCACCACCCCCTTTTGTACCGCTTTGTTCGCCATAAGTTGGCAGGGTATGCTCAGACGTGAGTCCCTTGCTCACTTTGCCACTGGATTCAATCAAGCCTGGCTGAAGACGGCTGAAATGCCAGAAACCGGTCCTAGGACGCTTGTTTCCGGTCCAGGGAAGGCATGGCTTGGCAGTTCGGGCTGGACTGTTCCCATGAGGCACAGGGTCAGACTGATTTGCATATGGCCATGTCTGACCTGGGGTGGCAGAGTGGGCTAAAGAACGGTGATGGATCAAACCCAGATCTGTTGACTGGGTGTGAGTATTTGATTGGTTCTGATGCTCTGTCCATCACCACCCCCTTTTGTACCGCTTTGTTCGCCATAAGTTGGCAGGGTATGCTCAGACGTGAGTCCCTTGCTCACTTTGCCACTGGATTCAAGCAAGCCTGGCTGAAGACGGCTGAAATGCCAGAAACCGGTCCTAGGACGCTTGTTTCCGGTCCAGGGAAGGCATGGCTTGGCAGTTCGGGCTGGACTGTTCCCATGAGGCACAGGGTCAAACTGATTTGCATATGGCCATGTCTGAACTGGGGTGGAAGAGTGGGCTAAAGAACGGTGATGGATCAAACCCAGATCTGTTGACTGGGTGTGAGTGTTTGATTGTTTCTGATGCTCCGTCCATCACCACCCCCTTTTGTACCGCTTTGTTCGCCATAAGTTGGCAGGGTATGCTCAGACGTGAGTCCCTTGCTCACTTTGCCACTGGATTCAAGCAAGCCTGGCTGACGATGGCTGAAATGCCAGAAATCGGTCCTAGGAAGCTTGTTTCCGGTCCAGGGAAGGCATGGCTTGGCAGTTCGGGCTGGACTGTTCCCATGAGGCACAGGGTCAAACTGATTTGCATATGGCCATGTCTGAACTGGGGTGGAAGAGTGGGCTAAAGAACGGTGATGGATCAAACCCAGATCTGTTGACTGGGTGTGAGTGTTTGATTGGTTCTGATGCTCCGTCCATCACCACCCCCTTTTGTACCGCTTTGTTCGCCATAAGTTGGCAGGGTATGCTCAGACGTGAGTCCCTTGCTCACTTTGCCACTGGATTCAAGCAAGCCTGGCTGAAGACGGCTGAAATGCCAGAAACCGGTCCTAGGTTGCTTGTTTCCGGTCCAGGGAAGGCATGGCTTGGAAGTTTGGGCTGGACTGTTCCCATGAGGCACAGGGTCAGACTGATTTACATATGGCCATGTCTGACCTGGGGTGGCAGAGTGGGCTAAAGAACGGTGATGGATCAAACCCAGATCTGTTGACTGGGTGTGAGTGTTTGATTGTTTCTGATGCTCCGTCCATCACCACCCCCTTTTGTACCGCTTTGTTCGCCATAAGTTGGCAGGGTATGCTCAGACGTGAGTCCCTTGCTCACTTTGCCACTGGATTCAAGCAAGCCTGGCTGAAGACAGCTGAAATGCCAGAAACCGGTCCTAGGACGCTTGTTTCCGGTCCAGGGAAGGCATGGCTTGGCAGTTCGGGCTGGACTGTTCCCATGAGGCACAGGGTCAGACTGATTTGCATATGGCCATGTCTGAACTGGGGTGGCAGAGTGGGCTAAAGAACGGTGATGGATCAAACCCAGATCTGTTGACTGGGTGTGAGTGTTTGATTGGTTCTGATGCTCCGTCCATCACCACCCCCTTTTGTACCGCTTTGTTCGCCATAAGTTGGCAGGGTATGCTCAGATGTGAGTCCCTTGCTCACTTTGCCACTGGATTCAAGCAAGCCTGGCTGAAGACGGCAGAAATGCCAGAAACCGGTCCTAGGACGCTTGTTTCCGGTCCAGGGAAGGCATGGCTTGGCAGTTCGGACTAGACTGTTCCCATGAGGCACAGGGTCAGACTGATTTGCATATGGCCATGTCTGAACTGGGGTGGCAGAGTGGGCTAAAGAACGGTGATGGATCAAACCCAGAACTGTTGACTGGATGTGAGTGTTTGATTGGTTCTGATGCTCCGTCCATCACCACCCCCTTTTGTACCGCTTTGTTCGCCATAAGTTGGCAGGGTATGCTCAGGCGTGAGTCCCTTGCTCACTTTGCCACTGGATTCAAGCAAGCCTGGCTGAAGACGGCTGAAATGCCAGAAACTGGTCCTAGGACGCTTGTTTCCGGTCCAGGGAAGGCATGGCTTGGCAGTTGGGGCTGGACTGTTCCCATGAGGCACAGGGTCAGACTGATTTGCATATGGCCATGTCTGACCTGGGGTGGCAGAGTGGGCTAAAGAACGGTGATGGATCAAACCCAGATCTGTTGACTGGGTGTGAGTGTTTTATTGTTTCTGATGCTCCGTCCATCACCACCCCCTTTTGTACCGCTTTGTTCGCCATAAGTTGGCAGGGTATGCTCAGACGTGAGTCCCTTGCTCACTTTGCCACTGGATTCAAGCAAGCCTGGCTGAAGACAGCTGAAATGCCAGAAACCGGTCCTAGGACGCTTGTTTCCGGTCCAGGGAAGGCATGGCTTGGCAGTTCGGGCTGGACTGTTCCCATGAGGCACAGGGTCAGACTGATTTGCATATGGCCATGTCTGAACTGGGGTGGCAGAGTGGGCTAAAGAACGGTGATGGATCAAACCCAGATCTGTTGACTGGGTGTGAGTGTTTGATTGGTTCTGATGCTCCGTCCATCACCACCCCCTTTTGTACCGCTTTGTTTGCCATAAGTTGGCAGGGTATGCTCAGACGTGAGTCCCTTGCTCACTTTGCCACTGGATTCAAGCAAGCCTGGCTGAAGACGGCTGAAATGCCAGAAAACAGTCCTAGGATGCTTGTTTCCGGTCCAGGGAAGGCATGGCTTGGCAGTTCGGGCTGGACTGTTCCCATGAGGCACAGGGTCAGACTGATTTGCATATGGCCATGTCTGAACTGGGGTGGCAGAGTGGGCTAAAGAACGGTGATGGATCAAACCCAGATCTGTTGACGGGGTGTGAGTGTTTGATTGGTTCTGATGCTCCGTCCATCACCACCCCCTTTTGTACCGCTTTGTTCGCCATAAGTTGGCAGGGTATGCTCAGACGTGAGTCCCTTGCTCACTTTGCCACTGGATTCAAGCAAGCCTGGCTGAAGACGGCTGAAATGCCAGAAACCGGTCCTAGGACGCTTGTTTCCGGTCCAGGGAAGGCATGGCTTGGCAGTTCGGGCTGGACTGTTCCCATGAGGAACAGGGTCAGACTGATTTGCATATGGCCATGTCTGAACTGGGGTGGCAGAGTGGGCTAAAGAACGGTGATGGATCAAACCCAGATCTGTTGACTGGGTGTGACTGTTTGATTGGTTCTGATGCTCCGTCCATCACCAACCCCTTTTGTACCGCTTTGTTCGCCATAAGTTGGCAGGGTATGCTCAGACGTGAGTCCTTTGCTCACTTTGCCACTGGATTCAAGCAAGCCTGGCTGAAGACGGCTGAAATGCCAGAAACCGGTCCTAGGAAGCTTGATTCCGGTCCAGGGAAGGCATGGCTTGGCAGTTCGGGCTGGACTGTTCCCATGAGGCACAGGGTCAGACTGATTTGCATATGGCCATGTCTGAACTGGGGTGGAAGAGTGGGCTAAAGAACGGTGATGGATCAAACCCAGAACTGTTCACTGGGTGTGAGTGTTTGATTGGTTCTGATGCTCCGTCCATCACCACCCCCTTTTGTACCGCTTTGTTCGCCATAAGTTGGCAGGGTATGCTCAGACGTGAGTCCCTTGCTCACTTTGCCACTGGATTCAATCAAGCCTGGCTGAAGACGGCTGAAATGCCAGAAACCGGTCCTAGGACGCTTGTTTCCGGTCCAGGGAAGGCATGGCTTGGCAGTTCGGGCTGGACTGTTCCCATGAGGCACAGGGTCAGACTGATTTGCATATGGCCATGTCTGACCTGGGGTGGCAGAGTGGGCTAAAGAACGGTGATGGATCAAACCCAGATCTGTTGACTGGGTGTGAGTGTTTGATTGTTTCTGATGCTCCGTCCATCACCACCCCCTTTTGTACCGCTTTGTTCGCCATAAGTTGGCAGGGTATGCTCAGACGTGAGTCCCTTGCTCACTTTGCCACTGGATTCAAGCAAGCCTGGCTGAAGACAGCTGAAATGCCAGAAACCGGTCCTAGGACGCTTGTTTCCGGTCCAGGGAAGGCATGGCTTGGCAGTTCGGGCTGGACTGTTCCCATGAGGCACAGGGTCAGACTGATTTGCATATGGCCATGTCTGAACTGGGGTGGCAGAGTGGGCTAAAGAACGATGATGGATCAAACCCAGATCTGTTGACTGGGTGTGAGTGTTTGATTGGTTCTGATGCTCCGTCCATCACCACCCCCTTTTGTACTGCTTTGTTCGCCATAAGTTGGCAGGGTATGCTCAGATGTGAGTCCCTTGCTCACTTTGCCACTGGATTCAAGCAAGCCTGGCTGAAGACGGCAGAAATGCCAGAAACCGGTCCTAGGACGCTTGTTTCCGGTCCAGGGAAGGCATGGCTTGGCAGTTCGGGCTAGACTGTTCCCATGAGGCACAGGGTCAGACTGATTTGCATATGGCCATGTCTGAACTGGGGTGGCAGAGTGGGCTAAAGAACGGTGATGGATCAAACCCAGATCTGTTGACTGGGTGTGAGTGTTTGATTGGTTCTGATGCTCCGTCCATCACCACCCCCTTTTGTACCGCTTTGTTCGCCATAAGTTGGCAAGGTATGCTCAGACGTGAGTCCCTTGCTCACTTTGCCACTGGATTCAATCAAGCCTGGCTGAAGACGGCTGAAATGCCAGAAACCGGTCCTAGGACGCTTGTTTCCGGTCCAGGGAAGGCATGGCTTGGCAGTTCGGGCTAGACTGTTCCCATGAGGCACAGGGTCAGACTGATTTGCATATGGCCATGTCTGAACTGGGGTGGCAGAGTGGGCTAAAGAACGGTGATGGATCAAACCCAGAACTGTTGACTGGATGTGAGTGTTTGATTGGTTCTGATGCTCCGTCCATCACCACCCCCTTTTGTACCGCTTTGTTCGCCATAAGTTGGCAGGGTATGCTCAGACGTGAGTCCCTTGCTCACTTTGCCACTGGATTCAATCAAGCCTGGCTGAAGACGGCTGAAATGCCAGAAACCGGTCCTAGGACGCTTGTTTCCGGTCCAGGGAAGGCATGGCTTGGCAGTTCGGGCTGGACTGTTCCTATGAGGCACAGGGTCAGACTGATTTGCATATGGCCATGTCTGAACTGGGGTGGCAGAGTGGGCTAAAGAACCGTGATGGATCAAACCCAGATCTGTTGACTGGGTGTGAGTGTTTGATTGGTTCTGATGCTCCGTCCATCACCACCCCCTTTTGTACCGCTTTGTTCGCCATAAGTTGGCAGGGTATGCTCAGGCGTGAGTCCCTTGCTCACTTTGCCACTGGATTCAAGCAAGCCTGGCTGAAGACGGCTGAAATGCCAGAAACCGGTCCTAGGACACTTGTTTCCGGTCCAGGGAAGGCATGGCTAGGCAGTTCGGGCTGGACTGTTCCCATGAGGCATAGGGTCAGACTGATTTGCATATGGCCATGTATGACCTGGGGTGGCAGAGTGGGCTAAAGAACGGTGATGGATCAAACCCAGATCTGTTGACTGGGTGTGAGTGTTTGATTGTTTCTGATGCTTCGTCCATCACCACCCCCTTTTGTACCGCTTTGTTCGCCATAAGTTGGCAGGGTATGCTCAGACGTGAGTCCCTTGTTCACTTTGCCACTGGATTCAAGCAAGCCTGGCTGAAGACAGCTGAAATGCCAGAAACCGGTCCTAGGACGCTTGTTTCCGGTCCAGGGAAGGCATGGCTTGGCAGTTCGGGCTAGACTGTTCCCATGAGGCACAGGGTCAGACTGATTTGCATATGGCCATGTCTGAACTGGGGTGGCAGAGTGGGCTAAAGAACGGTGATGGATCAAACCCAGAACTGTTGACTGGATGTGAGTGTTTGATTGGTTCTGATGCTCCGTCCATCACCACCCCCTTTTGTACCGCTTTGTTCGCCATAAGTTGGCAGGGTATGCTCAGACGTGAGTCCCTTGCTCACCTAGCCACTGGATTCAATCAAGCCTGGCTGAAGACGGCTGAAATGCCAGAAACCGGTCCTAGGACGCTTGTTTCCGGTCCAGGGAAGGCATGGCTTGGCAGTTCGGGCTGGACTGTTCCCATGAGGCACAGGGTCAGACTGATTTGCATATGGCCATGTCTGAACTGGGGTGGCAGAGTGGGCTAAAGAACCGTGATGGATCAAACCCAGATCTGTTGACTGGGTGTGAGTGTTTGATTGGTTCTGATGCTCCGTCCATCACCACCCCCTTTTGTACCGCTTTGTTCGCCATAAGTTGGCAGGGTATGCTCAGGCGTGAGTCCCTTGCTCACTTTGCCACTGGATTCAAGCAAGCCTGGCTGAAGACGGCTGAAATGCCAGAAACCGGTCCTAGGACACTTGTTTCCGGTCCAGGGAAGGCATGGCTTGGCAGTTCGGGCTGGACTGTTCCCATGAGGCACAGGGTCAGACTGATTTGCATATGGCCATGTATGACCTGGGGTGGCAGAGTGGGCTAAAGAACGGTGATGGATCAAACCCAGATCTGTTGACTGGGTGTGAGTGTTTGATTGTTTCTGATGCTTCGTCCATCACCACCCCCTTTTGTACCGCTTTGTTCGCCATAAGTTGGCAGGGTATGCTCAGACGTGAGTCCCTTGTTCACTTTGCCACTGGATTCAAGCAAGCCTGGCTGAAGACAGCTGAAATGCCAGAAACCGGTCCTAGGACACTTGTTTCCGGTCCAGGGAAGGCATGGCTTGGCAGTTCGGGCTGGACTGTTCCCATGAGGCACAGGGTCAGACTGATTTGCATATGGCCATGTCTGAACTGGGGTGGCAGAGTGGGCTAAAGAACGGTGATGGATCAAACCCAGATCTGTTGACTGGGTGTGAGTGTTTGATTGGTTCTGATGCTCCGTCCATCACCACCCCCTTTTGTACCGCTTTGTTTGCCATAAGTTGGCAGGGAATGCTCAGACGTGAGTCCCTTGCTCACTTTGCCACTGGATTCAAGCAAGCCTGGCTGAAGACGGCTGAAATGCCAGAAAACAGTCCTAGGACGCTTGTTTCCGGTCCAGGGAAGGCATGGCTTGGCAGTTCGGGCTAGACTGTTCCCATGAGGCACAGGGTCAGACTGATTTGCATATGGCCATGTCTGAACTGGGGTGGCAGAGTGGGCTAAAGAACGGTGATGGATCAAACCCAGAACTGTTGACTGGATGTGAGTGTTTGATTGGTTCTGATGCTCCGTCCATCACCACCCCCTTTTGTACCGCTTTGTTCGCCATAAGTTGGCAGGGTATGCTCAGACGTGAGTCCCTTCCTCACCTAGCCACTGGATTCAATCAAGCCTGGCTGAAGACGGCTGAAATGCCAGAAACCGGTCCTAGGACGCTTGTTTCCGGTCCAGGGAAGGCATGGCTTGGCAGTTCGGGCTGGACTGTTCCCATGAGGCACAGAGTCAGACTGATTTGCATATGGCCATGTCTGAACTGGGGTGGCAGAGTGCGCTAAAGAACGGTGATGGATCAAACCCAGATCTGTTGACTGGGTGTGAGTGTTTGATTGGTTCTGATGCTCTGTCCATCACCACCCCCTTTTGTACCGCTTTGTTCGCCATAAGTTGGCAGGGTATGCTCAGACGTGAGTCCCTTGCTCACTTTGCCACTGGATTCAAGCAAGCCTGGCTGAAGACGGCTGAAATGCCAGAAACCGGTCCTAGGACGCTTGTTTCCGGTCCAGGGAAGGCATGGCTTGGCAGTTCGGGCTGGACTGTTCCCATGAGGCACAGGGTCAGACTGATTTGCATATGGCCATGTCTGAACTGGGGTGGCAGAGTGGGCTAAAGAACGGTGATGGATCAAACCCAGATCTGTTGACTGGGTGTGAGTGTTTGATTGGTTCTGATGCTCCGTCCATCACCACCCCCTTTTGTACCGCTTTGTTCGCCATAAGTTGGCAGGGTATGCTCAGACGTGAGTCCCTTGCTCACTTTGCCACTGGATTCAAGCAAGCCTGGCTGACGATGGCTGAAATGCCAGAAACCGGTCCTAGGAAGCTTGTTTCCGGTCCAGGGAAGGCATGGCTTGGCAGTTCGGGCTGGACTGTTCCCATGAGGCACAGGGTCAAACTGATTTGCATATGGCCATGTCTGAACTGGGGTGGAAGAGTGGGCTAAAGAACGGTGATGGATCAAACCCAGATCTGTTGACTGGGTGTGAGTGTTTGATTGGTTCTGATGCTCCGTCCATCACCACCCCCTTTTGTACCGCTTTGTTCGCCATAAGTTGGCAGGGTATGCTCAGACGTGAGTCCCTTGCTCACTTTGCCACTGGATTCAAGCAAGCCTGGCTGAAGACGGCTGAAATGCCAGAAACCGGTCCTAGGTTGCTTGTTTCCGGTCCAGGGAAGGCATGGCTTGGAAGTTTGGGCTGGACTGTTCCCATGAGGCACAGGGTCAGACTGATTTACATATGGCCATGTCTGACCTGGGGTGGCAGAGTGGGCTAAAGAACGGTGATGGATCAAACCCAGATCTGTTGACTGGGTGTGAGTGTTTGATTGTTTCTGATGCTCCGTCCATCACCACCCCCTTTTGTACTGCTTTGTTCGCCATAAGTTGGCAGGGTATGCTCAGACGTGAGTCCCTTGCTCACTTTGCCACTGGATTCAAGCAAGCCTGGCTGAAGACAGCTGAAATGCCAGAAACCGGTCCTAGGACGCTTGTTTCCGGTCCAGGGAAGGCATGGCTTGGCAGTTCGGGCTGGACTGTTCCCATGAGGCACAGGGTCAGACTGATTTGCATATGGCCATGTCTGAACTGGGGTGGCAGAGTGGGCTAAAGAACGGTGATGGATCAAACCCAGATCTGTTGACTGGGTGTGAGTGTTTGATTGGTTCTGATGCTCCGTCCATCACCTCCCCCTTTTGTACCGCTTTGTTCGCCATAAGTTGGCAGGGTATGCTCAGATGTGAGTCCCTTGCTCACTTTGCCACTGGATTCAAGCAAGCCTGGCTGAAGACGGCAGAAATGCCAGAAACCGGTCCTAGGACGCTTGTTTCCGGTCCAGGGAAGGCATGGCTTGGCAGTTCGGACTAGACTGTTCCCATGAGGCACAGGGTCAGACTGATTTGCATATGGCCATGTCTGAACTGGGGTGGCAGAGTGGGCTAAAGAACGGTGATGGATCAAACCCAGAACTGTTGACTGGATGTGAGTGTTTGATTGGTTCTGATGCTCCGTCCATCACCACCCCCTTTTGTACCGCTTTGTTCGCCATAAGTTGGCAGGGTATGCTCAGGCGTGAGTCCCTTGCTCACTTTGCCACTGGATTCAAGCAAGCCTGGCTGAAGACGGCTGAAATGCCAGAAACTGGTCCTAGGACGCTTGTTTCCGGTCCAGGGAAGGCATGGCTTGGCAGTTGGGGCTGGACTGTTCCCATGAGGCACAGGGTCAGACTGATTTGCATATGGCCATGTCTGACCTGGGGTGGCAGAGTGGGCTAAAGAACGGTGATGGATCAAACCCAGATCTGTTGACTGGGTGTGAGTGTTTTATTGTTTCTGATGCTCCGTCCATCACCACCCCCTTTTGTACCGCTTTGTTCGCCATAAGTTGGCAGGGTATGCTCAGACGTGAGTCCCTTGCTCACTTTGCCACTGGATTCAAGCAAGCCTGGCTGAAGACAGCTGAAATGCCAGAAACCGGTCCTAGGACGCTTGTTTCCGGTCCAGGGAAGGCATGGCTTGGCAGTTCGGGCTGGACTGTTCCCATGAGGCACAGGGTCAGACTGATTTGCATATGGCCATGTCTGAACTGGGGTGGCAGAGTGGGCTAAAGAACGGTGATGGATCAAACCCAGATCTGTTGACTGGGTGTGAGTGTTTGATTGGTTCTGATGCTCCGTCCATCACCACCCCCTTTTGTACCGCTTTGTTTGCCATAAGTTGGCAGGGTATGCTCAGACGTGAGTCCCTTGCTCACTTTGCCACTGGATTCAAGCAAGCCTGGCTGAAGACGGCTGAAATGCCAGAAAACAGTCCTAGGACGCTTGTTTCCGGTCCAGGGAAGGCATGGCTTGGCAGTTCGGGCTGGACTGTTCCCATGAGGCACAGGGTCAGACTGATTTGCATATGGCCATGTCTGAACTGGGGTGGCAGAGTGGGCTAAAGAACGGTGATGGATCAAACCCAGATCTGTTGACGGGGTGTGAGTGTTTGATTGGTTCTGATGCTCCGTCCATCACCACCCCCTTTTGTACCGCTTTGTTCGCCATAAGTTGGCAGGGTATGCTCAGACGTGAGTCCCTTGCTCACTTTGCCACTGGATTCAAGCAAGCCTGGCTGAAGACGGCTGAAATGCCAGAAACCGGTCCTAGGACGCTTGTTTCCGGTCCAGGGAAGGCATGGCTTGGCAGTTCGGGCTGGACTGTTCCCATGAGGCACAGGGTCAGACTGATTTGCATATGGCCATGTCTGAACTGGGGTGGCAGAGTGGGCTAAAGAACGGTGATGGATCAAACCCAGATCTGTTGACTGGGTGTGACTGTTTGATTGGTTCTGATGCTCCGTCCATCACCAACCCCTTTTGTACCGCTTTGTTCGCCATAAGTTGGCAGGGTATGCTCAGACGTGAGTCCTTTGCTCACTTTGCCACTGGATTCAAGCAAGCCTGGCTGAAGACGGCTGAAATGCCAGAAACCGGTCCTAGGAAGCTTGATTCCGGTCCAGGGAAGGCATGGCTTGGCAGTTCGGGCTGGACTGTTCCCATGAGGCACAGGGTCAGACTGATTTGCATATGGCCATGTCTGAACTGGGGTGGAAGAGTGGGCTAAAGAACGGTGATGGATCAAACCCAGAACTGTTCACTGGGTGTGAGTGTTTGATTGGTTCTGATGCTCCGTCCATCACCACCCCCTTTTGTACCGCTTTGTTCGCCATAAGTTGGCAGGGTATGCTCAGACGTGAGTCCCTTGCTCACTTTGCCACTGGATTCAATCAAGCCTGGCTGAAGACGGCTGAAATGCCAGAAACCGGTCCTAGGACGCTTGTTTCCGGTCCAGGGAAGGCATGGCTTGGCAGTTCGGGCTGGACTGTTCCCATGAGGCACAGGGTCAGACTGATTTGCATATGGCCATGTCTGACCTGGGGTGGCAGAGTGGGCTAAAGAACGGTGATGGATCAAACCCAGATCTGTTGACTGGGTGTGAGTGTTTGATTGGTTCTGATGCTCTGTCCATCACCACCCCCTTTTGTACCGCTTTGTTCGCCATAAGTTGGCAGGGTATGCTCAGACGTGAGTCCCTTGCTCACTTTGCCACTGGATTCAAGCAAGCCTGGCTGAAGACGGCTGAAATGCCAGAAACCGGTCCTAGGACGCTTGTTTCCGGTCCAGGGAAGGCATGGCTTGGCAGTTCGGGCTGGACTGTTCCCATGAGGCACAGGGTCAGACTGATTTGCATATGGCCATGTCTGAACTGGGGTGGCAGAGTGGGCTAAAGAACGGTGATGGATCAAACCCAGATCTGTTGACTGGGTGTGAGTGTTTGATTGGTTCTGATGCTCCGTCCATCACCACCCCCTTTTGTACCGCTTTGTTCGCCATAAGTTGGCAGGGTATGCTCAGACGTGAGTCCCTTGCTCACTTTGCCACTGGATTCAAGCAAGCCTGGCTGACGATGGCTGAAATGCCAGAAATCGGTCCTAGGAAGCTTGTTTCCGGTCCAGGGAAGGCATGGCTTGGCAGTTCGGGCTGGACTGTTCCCATGAGGCACAGGGTCAAACTGATTTGCATATGGCCATGTCTGAACTGGGGTGGAAGAGTGGGCTAAAGAACGGTGATGGATCAAACCCAGATCTGTTGACTGGGTGTGAGTGTTTGATTGGTTCTGATGCTCCGTCCATCACCACCCCCTTTTGTACCGCTTTGTTCGCCATAAGTTGGCAGGGTATGCTCAGACGTGAGTCCCTTGCTCACTTTGCCACTGGATTCAAGCAAGCCTGGCTGAAGACGGCTGAAATGCCAGAAACCGGTCCTAGGTTGCTTGTTTCCGGTCCAGGGAAGGCATGGCTTGGAAGTTTGGGCTGGACTGTTCCCATGAGGCACAGGGTCAGACTGATTTACATATGGCCATGTCTGACCTGGGGTGGCAGAGTGGGCTAAAGAACGGTGATGGATCAAACCCAGATCTGTTGACTGGGTGTGAGTGTTTGATTGTTTCTGATGCTCCGTCCATCACCACCCCCTTTTGTACCGCTTTGTTCGCCATAAGTTGGCAGGGTATGCTCAGACGTGAGTCCCTTGCTCACTTTGCCACTGGATTCAAGCAAGCCTGGCTGAAGACAGCTGAAATGCCAGAAACCGGTCCTAGGACGCTTGTTTCCGGTCCAGGGAAGGCATGGCTTGGCAGTTCGGGCTGGACTGTTCCCATGAGGCACAGGGTCAGACTGATTTGCATATGGCCATGTCTGAACTGGGGTGGCAGAGTGGGCTAAAGAACGGTGATGGATCAAACCCAGATCTGTTGACTGGGTGTGAGTGTTTGATTGGTTCTGATGCTCCGTCCATCACCACCCCCTTTTGTACCGCTTTGTTCGCCATAAGTTGGCAGGGTATGCTCAGATGTGAGTCCCTTGCTCACTTTGCCACTGGATTCAAGCAAGCCTGGCTGAAGACGGCAGAAATGCCAGAAACCGGTCCTAGGACACTTGTTTCCGGTCCAGGGAAGGCATGGCTTGGCAGTTCGGACTAGACTGTTCCCATGAGGCACAGGGTCAGACTGATTTGCATATGGCCATGTGTGAACTGGGGTGGCAGAGTGGGCTAAAGAACGGTGATGGATCAAACCCAGAACTGTTGACTGGATGTGAGTGTTTGATTGGTTCTGATGCTCCGTCCATCACCACCCCCTTTTGTACCGCTTTGTTCGCCATAAGTTGGCAGGGTATGCTCAGACGTGAGTCCCTTGCTCACTTTGCCACTGGATTCAAGCAAGCCTGGCTGACGATGGCTGAAATGCCAGAAATCGGTCCTAGGAAGCTTGTTTCCGGTCCAGGGAAGGCATGGCTTGGCAGTTCGGGCTGGACTGTTCCCATGAGGCACAGGGTCAAACTGATTTGCATATGGCCATGTCTGAACTGGGGTGGAAGAGTGGGCTAAAGAACGGTGATGGATCAAACCCAGATCTGTTGACTGGGTGTGAGTGTTTGATTGGTTCTGATGCTCCGTCCATCACCACCCCCTTTTGTACCGCTTTGTTCGCCATAAGTTGGCAGGGTATGCTCAGACGTGAGTCCCTTGCTCACTTTGCCACTGGATTCAAGCAAGCCTGGCTGAAGACGGCTGAAATGCCAGAAACCGGTCCTAGGTTGCTTGTTTCCGGTCCAGGGAAGGCATGGCTTGGAAGTTTGGGCTGGACTGTTCCCATGAGGCACAGGGTCAGACTGATTTACATATGGCCATGTCTGACCTGGGGTGGCAGAGTGGGCTAAAGAACGGTGATGGATCAAACCCAGATCTGTTGACTGGGTGTGAGTGTTTGATTGTTTCTGATGCTCCGTCCATCACCACCCCCTTTTGTACCGCTTTGTTCGCCATAAGTTGGCAGGGTATGCTCAGACGTGAGTCCCTTGCTCACTTTGCCACTGGATTCAAGCAAGCCTGGCTGAAGACAGCTGAAATGCCAGAAACCGGTCCTAGGACGCTTGTTTCCGGTCCAGGGAAGGCATGGCTTGGCAGTTCGGGCTGGACTGTTCCCATGAGGCACAGGGTCAGACTGATTTGCATATGGCCATGTCTGAACTGGGGTGGCAGAGTGGGCTAAAGAACGGTGATGGATCAAACCCAGATCTGTTGACTGGGTGTGAGTGTTTGATTGGTTCTGATGCTCCGTCCATCACCACCCCCTTTTGTACCGCTTTGTTTGCCATAAGTTGGCAGGGTATGCTCAGACGTGAGTCCCTTGCTCACTTTGCCACTGGATTCAAGCAAGCCTGGCTGAAGACGGCTGAAATGCCAGAAAACAGTCCTAGGACGCTTGTTTCCGGTCCAGGGAAGGCATGGCTTGGCAGTTCGGGCTGGACTGTTCCCATGAGGCACAGGGTCAGACTGATTTGCATATGGCCATGTCTGAACTGGGGTGGCAGAGTGGGCTAAAGAACGGTGATGGATCAAACCCAGATCTGTTGACGGGGTGTGAGTGTTTGATTGGTTCTGATGCTCCGTCCATCACCACCCCCTTTTGTACCGCTTTGTTCGCCATAAGTTGGCAGGGTATGCTCAGACGTGAGTCCCTTGCTCAATTTGCCACTGGATTCAAGCAAGCCTGGCTGAAGACGGCTGAAATGCCAGAAACCGGTCCTAGGACGCTTGTTTCCGGTCCAGGGAAGGCATGGCTTGGCAGTTCGGGCTGGACTGTTCCCATGAGGCACAGGGTCAGACTGATTTGCATATGGCCATGTCTGAACTGGGGTGGCAGAGTGGGCTAAAGAACGGTGATGGATCAAACCCAGATCTGTTGACTGGGTGTGACTGTTTGATTGGTTCTGATGCTCCGTCCATCACCAACCCCTTTTGTACCGCTTTGTTCGCCATAAGTTGGCAGGGTATGCTCAGACGTGAGTCCTTTGCTCACTTTGCCACTGGATTCAAGCAAGCCTGGCTGAAGACGGCTGAAATGCCAGAAACCGGTCCTAGGAAGCTTGATTCCGGTCCAGGGAAGGCATGGCTTGGCAGTTCGGGCTGGACTGTTCCCATGAGGCACAGGGTCAGACTGATTTGCATATGGCCATGTCTGAACTGGGGTGGAAGAGTGGGCTAAAGAACGGTGATGGATCAAACCCAGAACTGTTCACTGGGTGTGAGTGTTTGATTGGTTCTGATGCTCCGTCCATCACCACCCCCTTTTGTACCGCTTTGTTCGCCATAAGTTGGCAGGGTATGCTCAGACGTGAGTCCCTTGCTCACTTTGCCACTGGATTCAATCAAGCCTGGCTGAAGACGGCTGAAATGCCAGAAACCGGTCCTAGGACGCTTGTTTCCGGTCCAGGGAAGGCATGGCTTGGCAGTTCGGGCTGGACTGTTCCCATGAGGCACAGGGTCAGACTGATTTGCATATGGCCATGTCTGACCTGGGGTGGCAGAGTGGGCTAAAGAACGGTGATGGATCAAACCCAGATCTGTTGACTGGGTGTGAGTGTTTGATTGTTTCTGATGCTCCGTCCATCACCACCCCCTTTTGTACCGCTTTGTTCGCCATAAGTTGGCAGGGTATGCTCAGACGTGAGTCCCTTGCTCACTTTGCCACTGGATTCAAGCAAGCCTGGCTGAAGACAGCTGAAATGCCAGAAACCGGTCCTAGGACACTTGTTTCCGGTCCAGGGAAGGCATGGCTTGGCAGTTCGGGCTAGACTGTTCCCATGAGGCACAGGGTCAGACTGATTTGCATATGGCCATGTCTGAACTGGGGTGGCAGAGTGGGCTAAAGAACGGTGATGGATCAAACCCAGAACTGTTGACTGGATGTGAGTGTTTGATTGGTTCTGATGCTCCGTCCATCACCACCCCCTTTTGTACCGCTTTGTTCGCCATAAGTTGGCAGGGTATGCTCAGACGTGAGTCCCTTGCTCACCTAGCCACTGGATTCAATCAAGCCTGGCTGAAGACGGCTGAAATGCCAGAAACCGGTCCTAGGACGCTTGTTTCCGGTCCAGGGAAGGCATGGCTTGGCAGTTCGGGCTAGACTGTTCCCATGAGGCACAGGGTCAGACTGATTTGCATATGGCCATGTCTGAACTGGGGTGGCAGAGTGGGCTAAAGAACGGTGATGGATCAAACCCAGAACTGTTGACTGGATGTGAGTGTTTGATTGGTTCTGATGCTCCGTCCATCACCACCCCCTTTTGTACCGCTTTGTTCGCCATAAGTTGGCAGGGTATGCTCAGACGTGAGTCCCTTGCTCACTTTGCCACTGGATTCAATCAAGCCTGGCTGAAGACGGCTGAAATGCCAGAAACCGGTCCTAGGACGCTTGTTTCCGGTCCAGGGAAGGCATGGCTTGGCAGTTCGGGCTGGACTGTTCCTATGAGGCACAGGGTCAGACTGATTTGCATATGGCCATGTCTGAACTGGGGTGGCAGAGTGGGCTAAAGAACCGTGATGGATCAAACCCAGATCTGTTGACTGGGTGTGAGTGTTTGGTTCTGATGCTCCGTCCATCACCACCCCCTTTTGTACCGCTTTGTTCGCCATAAGTTGGCAGGGTATGCTCAGGCGTGAGTCCCTTGCTCACTTTGCCACTGGATTCAAGCAAGCCTGGCTGAAGACGGCTGAAATGCCAGAAACCGGTCCTAGGACACTTGTTTCCGGTCCAGGGAAGGCATGGCTTGGCAGTTCGGGCTGGACTGTTCCCATGAGGCATAGGGTCAGACTGATTTGCATATGGCCATGTATGACCTGGGGTGGCAGAGTGGGCTAAAGAACGGTGATGGATCAAACCCAGATCTGTTGACTGGGTGTGAGTGTTTGATTGTTTCTGATGCTTCGTCCATCACCACCCCCTTTTGTACCGCTTTGTTCGCCATAAGTTGGCAGGGTATGCTCAGACGTGAGTCCCTTGTTCACTTTGCCACTGGATTCAAGCAAGCCTGGCTGAAGACAGCTGAAATGCCAGAAACCGGTCCTAGGACGCTTGTTTCCGGTCCAGGGAAGGCATGGCTTGGCAGTTCGGGCTAGACTGTTCCCATGAGGCACAGGGTCAGACTGATTTGCATATGGCCATGTCTGAACTGGGGTGGCAGAGTGGGCTAAAGAACGGTGATGGATCAAACCCAGAACTGTTGACTGGATGTGAGTGTTTGATTGGTTCTGATGCTCCGTCCATCACCACCCCCTTTTGTACCGCTTTGTTCGCCATAAGTTGGCAGGGTATGCTCAGACGTGAGTCCCTTGCTCACCTAGCCACTGGATTCAATCAAGCCTGGCTGAAGACGGCTGAAATGCCAGAAACCGGTCCTAGGACGCTTGTTTCCGGTCCAGGGAAGGCATGGCTTGGCAGTTCGGGCTGGACTGTTCCCATGAGGCACAGGGTCAGACTGATTTGCATATGGCCATGTCTGAACTGGGGTGGCAGAGTGGGCTAAAGAACCGTGATGGATCAAACCCAGATCTGTTGACTGGGTGTGAGTGTTTGATTGGTTCTGATGCTCCGTCCATCACCACCCCCTTTTGTACCGCTTTGTTCGCCATAAGTTGGCAGGGTATGCTCAGGCGTGAGTCCCTTGCTCACTTTGCCACTGGATTCAAGCAAGCCTGGCTGAAGACGGCTGAAATGCCAGAAACCGGTCCTAGGACACTTGTTTCCGGTCCAGGGAAGGCATGGCTTGGCAGTTCGGGCTGGACTGTTCCCATGAGGCACAGGGTCAGACTGATTTGCATATGGCCATGTATGACCTGGGGTGGCAGAGTGGGCTAAAGAACGGTGATGGATCAAACCCAGATCTGTTGACTGGGTGTGAGTGTTTGATTGTTTCTGATGCTTCGTCCATCACCACCCCCTTTTGTACCGCTTTGTTCGCCATAAGTTGGCAGGGTATGCTCAGACGTGAGTCCCTTGTTCACTTTGCCACTGGATTCAAGCAAGCCTGGCTGAAGACAGCTGAAATGCCAGAAACCGGTCCTAGGACACTTGTTTCCGGTCCAGGGAAGGCATGGCTTGGCAGTTCGGGCTGGACTGTTCCCATGAGGCACAGGGTCAGACTGATTTGCATATGGCCATGTCTGAACTGGGGTGGCAGAGTGGGCTAAAGAACGGTGATGGATCAAACCCAGATCTGTTGACTGGGTGTGAGTGTTTGATTGGTTCTGATGCTCCGTCCATCACCACCCCCTTTTGTACCGCTTTGTTTGCCATAAGTTGGCAGGGTATGCTCAGACGTGAGTCCCTTGCTCACTTTGCCACTGGATTCAAGCAAGCCTGGCTGAAGACGGCTGAAATGCCAGAAAACAGTCCTAGGACGCTTGTTTCCGGTCCAGGGAAGGCATGGCTTGGCAGTTCGGGCTAGACTGTTCCCATGAGGCACAGGGTCAGACTGATTTGCATATGGCCATGTCTGAACTGGGGTGGCAGAGTGGGCTAAAGAACGGTGATGGATCAAACCCAGAACTGTTGACTGGATGTGAGTGTTTGATTGGTTCTGATGCTCCGTCCATCACCACCCCCTTTTGTACCGCTTTGTTCGCCATAAGTTGGCAGGGTATGCTCAGACGTGAGTCCCTTGCTCACCTAGCCACTGGATTCAATCAAGCCTGGCTGAAGACGGCTGAAAGGCCAGAAACCGGTCCTAGGACGCTTGTTTCCGGTCCAGGGAAGGCATGGCTTGGCAGTTCGGGCTGGACTGTTCCCATGAGGCACAGGGTCAGACTGATTTGCATATGGCCATGTCTGAACTGGGGTGGCAGAGTGGGCTAAAGAACCGTGATGGATCAAACCCAGATCTGTTGACTGGGTGTGAGTGTTTGATTGGTTCTGATGCTCCGTCCATCACCACCCCCTTTTGTACCGCTTTGTTCGCCATAAGTTGGCAGGGTATGCTCAGGCGTGAGTCCCTTGCTCACTTTGCCACTGGATTCAAGCAAGCCTGGCTGAAGACGGCTGAAATGCCAGAAACCGGTCCTAGGACACTTGTTTCCGGTCCAGGGAAGGCATGGCTTGGCAGTTCGGGCTGGACTGTTCCCATGAGGCACAGGGTCAGACTGATTTGCATATGGCCATGTATGACCTGGGGTGGCAGAGTGGGCTAAAGAACGGTGATGGATCAAACCCAGATCTGTTGACTGGGTGTGAGTGTTTGATTGTTTCTGATGCTTCGTCCATCACCACCCCCTTTTGTACCGCTTTGTTCGCCATAAGTTGGCAGGGTATGCTCAGACGTGAGTCCCTTGTTCACTTTGCCACTGGATTCAAGCAAGCCTGGCTGAAGACAGCTGAAATGCCAGAAACCGGTCCTAGGACACTTGTTTCCGGTCCAGGGAAGGCATGGCTTGGCAGTTCGGGCTGGACTGTTCCCATGAGGCACAGGGTCAGACTGATTTGCATATGGCCATGTCTGAACTGGGGTGGCAGAGTGGGCTAAAGAACGGTGATGGATCAAACCCAGATCTGTTGACTGGGTGTGAGTGTTTGATTGGTTCTGATGCTCCGTCCATCACCACCCCCTTTTGTACCGCTTTGTTTGCCATAAGTTGGCAGGGTATGCTCAGACGTGAGTCCCTTGCTCACTTTGCCACTGGATTCAAGCAAGCCTGGCTGAAGACGGCTGAAATGCCAGAAAACAGTCCTAGGACGCTTGTTTCCGGTCCAGGGAAGGCATGGCTTGGCAGTTCGGGCTGGACTGTTCCCATGAGGCACAGGGTCAGACTGATTTGCATATGGCCATGTCTGAACTGGGGTGGCAGAGTGGGCTAAAGAACGGTGATGGATCAAACCCAGATCTGTTGACGGGGTGTGAGTGTTTGATTGGTTCTGATGCTCCGTCCATCACCACCCCCTTTTGTACCGCTTTGTTCGCCATAAGTTGGCAGGGTATGCTCAGACGTGAGTCCCTTGCTCACTTTGCCACTGGATTCAAGCAAGCCTGGCTGAAGACGGCTGAAATGCCAGAAACCGGTCCTAGGACGCTTGTTTCCGGTCCAGGGAAGGCATGGCTAGGCAGTTCGGGCTGGACTGTTCCCATGAGGCACAGGGTCAGACTGATTTGCATATGGCCATGTCTGAACTGGGGTGGCAGAGTGGGCTAAAGAACGGTGATGGATCAAACCCAGATCTGTTGACTGGGTGTGAGTGTTTGATTGGTTCTGATGCTCCCTCCATCACCACCCCCTTTTGTACCGCTTTGTTCGCCATAAGTTGGCAGGGTATGCTCAGATGTGAGTCCCTTGCTCACTTTGCCACTGGATTCAAGCAAGCCTGGCTGAAGACGGCAGAAATGCCAGAAACCGGTCCTAGGACGCTTGTTTCCGGTCCAGGGAAGGCATGGCTTGGCAGTTCGGGCTGGACTGTTCCCATGAGGCACAGGGTCAGACTGATTTGCATATGGCCATGTCTGAACTGGGGTGGCAGAGTGGGCTAAAGAACGGTGATGGATCAAACCCAGATCTGTTGACTGGGTGTGACTGTTTGATTGGTTCTGATGCTCCGTCCATCACCAACCCCTTTTGTACCGCTTTGTTCGCCATAAGTTGGCAGGGTATGCTCAGACGTGAGTCCTTTGCTCACTTTGCCACTGGATTCAAGCAAGCCTGGCTGAAGACGGCTGAAATGCCAGAAACCGGTCCTAGGAAGCTTGATTCCGGTCCAGGGAAGGCATGGCTTGGCAGTTCGGGCTGGACTGTTCCCATGAGGCACAGGGTCAGACTGATTTGCATATGGCCATGTCTGAACTGGGGTGGAAGAGTGGGCTAAAGAACGGTGATGGATCAAACCCAGAACTGTTCACTGGGTGTGAGTGTTTGATTGGTTCTGATGCTCCGTCCATCACCACCCCCTTTTGTACCGCTTTGTTCGCCATAAGTTGGCAGGGTATGCTCAGACGTGAGTCCCTTGCTCACTTTGCCACTGGATTCAATCAAGCCTGGCTGAAGACGGCTGAAATGCCAGAAACCGGTCCTAGGACGCTTGTTTCCGGTCCAGGGAAGGCATGGCTTGGCAGTTCGGGCTGGACTGTTCCCATGAGGCACAGGGTCAGACTGATTTGCATATGGCCATGTCTGACCTGGGGTGGCAGAGTGGGCTAAAGAACGGTGATGGATCAAACCCAGATCTGTTGACTGGGTGTGAGTGTTTGATTGTTTCTGATGCTCCGTCCATCACCACCCCCTTTTGTACCGCTTTGTTCGCCATAAGTTGGCAGGGTATGCTCAGACGTGAGTCCCTTGCTCACTTTGCCACTGGATTCAAGCAAGCCTGGCTGAAGACAGCTGAAATGCCAGAAACCGGTCCTAGGACGCTTGTTTCCGGTCCAGGGAAGGCATGGCTTGGCAGTTCGGGCTGGACTGTTCCCATGAGGCACAGGGTCAGACTGATTTGCATATGGCCATGTCTGAACTGGGGTGGCAGAGTGGGCTAAAGAACGATGATGGATCAAACCCAGATCTGTTGACTGGGTGTGAGTGTTTGATTGGTTCTGATGCTCCGTCCATCACCACCCCCTTTTGTACCGCTTTGTTCGCCATAAGTTGGCAGGGTATGCTCAGATGTGAGTCCCTTGCTCACTTTGCCACTGGATTCAAGCAAGCCTGGCTGAAGACGGCAGAAATGCCAGAAACCGGTCCTAGGACGCTTGTTTCCGGTCCAGGGAAGGCATGGCTTGGCAGTTCGGGCTAGACTGTTCCCATGAGGCACAGGGTCAGACTGATTTGCATATGGCCATGTCTGAACTGGGGTGGCAGAGTGGGCTAAAGAACGGTGATGGATCAAACCCAGATCTGTTGACTGGGTGTGAGTGTTTGATTGGTTCTGATGCTCCGTCCATCACCACCCCCTTTTGTACCGCTTTGTTCGCCATAAGTTGGCAAGGTATACTCAGACGTGAGTCCCTTGCTCACTTTGCCACTGGATTCAATCAAGCCTGGCTGAAGACGGCTGAAATGCCAGAAACCGGTCCTAGGAAGCTTGATTCCGGTCCAGGGAAGGCATGGCTTGGCAGTTCGGGCTAGACTGTTCCCATGAGGCACAGGGTCAGACTGATTTGCATATGGCCATGTCTGAACTGGGGTGGAAGAGTGGGCTAAAGAACGGTGATGGATCAAACCCAGAACTGTTCACTGGGTGTGAGTGTTTGATTGGTTCTGATGCTCCGTCCATCACCACCCCCTTTTGTACCGCTTTGTTCGCCATAAGTTGGCAGGGTATGCTCAGACGTGAGTCCCTTGCTCACTTTGCCACTGGATTCAATCAAGCCTGGCTGAAGACGGCTGAAATGCCAGAAACCGGTCCTAGGACGCTTGTTTCCGGTCCAGGGAAGGCATGGCTTGGCAGTTCGGGCTGGACTGTTCCCATGAGGCACAGGGTCAGACTGATTTGCATATGGCCATGTCTGACCTGGGGTGGCAGAGTGGGCTAAAGAACGGTGATGGATCAAACCCAGATCTGTTGACTGGGTGTGAGTGTTTGATTGTTTCTGATGCTCCGTCCATCACCACCCCCTTTTGTACCGCTTTGTTCGCCATAAGTTGGCAGGGTATGCTCAGACGTGAGTCCCTTGCTCACTTTGCCACTGGATTCAAGCAAGCCTGGCTGAAGACAGCTGAAATGCCAGAAACCGGTCCTAGGACGCTTGTTTCCGGTCCAGGGAAGGCATGGCTTGGCAGTTCGGGCTGGACTGTTCCCATGAGGCACAGGGTCAGACTGATTTGCATATGGCCATGTCTGAACTGGGGTGGCAGAGTGGGCTAAAGAACGATGATGGATCAAACCCAGATCTGTTGACTGGGTGTGAGTGTTTGATTGGTTCTGATGCTCCGTCCATCACCACCCCCTTTTGTACCGCTTTGTTCGCCATAAGTTGGCAGGGTATGCTCAGATGTGAGTCCCTTGCTCACTTTGCCACTGGATTCAAGCAAGCCTGGCTGAAGACGGCAGAAATGCCAGAAACCGGTCCTAGGACGCTTGTTTCCGGTCCAGGGAAGGCATGGCTTGGCAGTTCGGGCTAGACTGTTCCCATGAGGCACAGGGTCAGACTGATTTGCATATGGCCATGTCTGAACTGGGGTGGCAGAGTGGGCTAAAGAACGGTGATGGATCAAACCCAGATCTGTTGACTGGGTGTGAGTGTTTGATTGGTTCTGATGCTCCGTCCATCACCACCCCCTTTTGTACCGCTTTGTTCGCCATAAGTTGGCAAGGTATACTCAGACGTGAGTCCCTTGCTCACTTTGCCACTGGATTCAATCAAGCCTGGCTGAAGACGGCTGAAATGCCAGAAACCGGTCCTAGGACGCTTGTTTCCGGTCCAGGGAAGGCATGGCTTGGCAGTTCGGGCTAGACTGTTCCCATGAGGCACAGGGTCAGACTGATTTGCATATGGCCATGTCTGAACTGGGGTGGCAGAGTGGGCTAAAGAACGGTGATGGATCAAACCCAGAACTGTTGACTGGATGTGAGTGTTTGATTGGTTCTGATGCTCCGTCCATCACCACCCCCTTTTGTACCGCTTTGTTCGCCATAAGTTGGCAGGGTATGCTCAGACGTGAGTCCCTTGCTCACTTTGCCACTGGATTCAATCAAGCCTGGCTGAAGACGGCTGAAATGCCAGGAACCGGTCCTAGGACGCTTGTTTCCGGTCCAGGGAAGGCATGGCTTGGCAGTTCGGGCTGGACTGTTCCTATGAGGCACAGGGTCAGACTGATTTGCATATGGCCATGTCTGAACTGGGGTGGCAGAGTGGGCTAAAGAACCGTGATGGATCAAACCCAGATCTGTTGACTGGGTGTGAGTGTTTGATTGGTTCTGATGCTCCGTCCATCACCACCCCCTTTTGTACCGCTTTGTTCGCCATAAGTTGGCAGGGTATGCTCAGGCGTGAGTCCCTTGCTCACTTTGCCACTGGATTCAAGCAAGCCTGGCTGAAGACGGCTGAAATGCCAGAAACCGGTCCTAGGACACTTGTTTCCGGTCCAGGGAAGGCATGGCTTGGCAGTTCGGGCTGGACTGTTCCCATGAGGCATAGGGTCAGACTGATTTGCATATGGCCATGTATGACCTGGGGTGGCAGAGTGGGCTAAAGAACGGTGATGGATCAAACCCAGATCTGTTGACTGGGTGTGAGTGTTTGATTGTTTCTGATGCTTCGTCCATCACCACCCCCTTTTGTACCGCTTTGTTCGCCATAAGTTGGCAGGGTATGCTCAGACGTGAGTCCCTTGTTCACTTTGCCACTGGATTCAAGCAAGCCTGGCTGAAGACAGCTGAAATGCCAGAAACCGGTCCTAGGACGCTTATTTCCGGTCCAGGGAAGGCATGGCTTGGCAGTTCGGGCTGGACTGTTCCCATGAGGCACAGGGTCAGACTGATTTGCATATGGCCATGTCTGAACTGGGGTGGCAGAGTGGGCTAAAGAACGGTGATGGATCAAACCCAGAACTGTTGACTGGATGTGAGTGTTTGATTGGTTCTGATGCTCCGTCCATCACCACCCCCTTTTGTACCGCTTTGTTCGCCATAAGTTGGCAGGGTATGCTCAGACGTGAGTCCCTTGCTCACTTTGCCACTGGATTCAATCAAGCCTGGCTGAAGACGGCTGAAATGCCAGAAACCGGTCCTAGGACGCTTGTTTCCGGTCCAGGGAAGGCATGGCTTGGCAGTTCGGGCTGGACTGTTCCCATGAGGCACAGGGTCAGACTGATTTGCATATGGCCATGTCTGAACTGGGGTGGCAGAGTGGGCTAAAGAACCGTGATGGATCAAACCCAGATCTGTTGACTGGGTGTGAGTGTTTGATTGGTTCTGATGCTCCGTCCATCACCACCCCCTTTTGTACCGCTTTGTTCGCCATAAGTTGGCAGGGTATGCTCAGGCGTGAGTCCCTTGCTCACTTTGCCACTGGATTCAAGCAAGCCTGGCTGAAGACGGCTGAAATGCCAGAAACCGGTCCTAGGACACTTGTTTCCGGTCCAGGGAAGGCATGGCTTGGCAGTTCGGGCTAGACTGTTCCCATGAGGCACAGGGTCAGACTGATTTGCATATGGCCATGTATGACCTGGGGTGGCAGAGTGGGCTAAAGAACGGTGATGGATCAAACCCAGATCTGTTGACTGGGTGTGAGTGTTTGATTGTTTCTGATGCTTCGTCCATCACCACCCCCTTTTGTACCGCTTTGTTCGCCATAAGTTGGCAGGGTATGCTCAGACGTGAGTCCCTTGTTCACTTTGCCACTGGATTCAAGCAAGCCTGGCTGAAGACAGCTGAAATGCCAGAAACCGGTCCTAGGACACTTGTTTCCGGTCCAGGGAAGGCATGGCTTGGCAGTTCGGGCTGGACTGTTCCCATGAGGCACAGGGTCAGACTGATTTGCATATGGCCATGTCTGAACTGGGGTGGCAGAGTGGGCTAAAGAACGGTGATGGATCAAACCCAGATCTGTTGACTGGGTGTGAGTGTTTGATTGGTTCTGATGCTCCGTCCATCACCACCCCCTTTTGTACCGCTTTGTTTGCCATAAGTTGGCAGGGTATGCTCAGACGTGAGTCCCTTGCTCACTTTGCCACTGGATTCAAGCAAGCCTGGCTGAAGACGGCTGAAATGCCAGAAAACAGTCCTAGGACGCTTGTTTCCGGTCCAGGGAAGGCATGGCTTGGCAGTTCGGGCTGGACTGTTCCCATGAGGCACAGGGTCAGACTGATTTGCATATGGCCATGTCTGAACTGGGGTGGCAGAGTGGGCTAAAGAACGGTGATGGATCAAACCCAGATCTGTTGACGGGGTGTGAGTGTTTGATTGGTTCTGATGCTCCGTCCATCACCACCCCCTTTTGTACCGCTTTGTTCGCCATAAGTTGGCAGGGTATGCTCAGACGTGAGTCCCTTGCTCACTTTGCCACTGGATTCAAGCAAGCCTGGCTGAAGACGGCTGAAATGCCAGAAACCGGTCCTAGGACGCTTGTTTCCGGTCCAGGGAAGGCATGGCTAGGCAGTTCGGGCTGGACTGTTCCCATGAGGCACAGGGTCAGACTGATTTGCATATGGCCATGTCTGAACTGGGGTGGCAGAGTGGGCTAAAGAACGGTGATGGATCAAACCCAGATCTGTTGACTGGGTGTGAGTGTTTGATTGGTTCTGATGCTCTGTCCATCACCACCCCCTTTTGTACCGCTTTGTTCGCCATAAGTTGGCAGGGTATGCTCAGATGTGAGTCCCTTGCTCACTTTGCCACTGGATTCAAGCAAGCCTGGCTGAAGACGGCAGAAATGCCAGAAACCGGTCCTAGGACGCTTGTTTCCGGTCCAGGGAAGGCATGGCTTGGCAGTTCGGGCTAGACTGTTCCCATGAGGCACAGGGTCAGACTGATTTGCATATGGCCATGTCTGAACTGGGGTGGCAGAGTGGGCTAAAGAACGGTGATGGATCAAACCCAGAACTGTTGACTGGATGTGAGTGTTTGATTGGTTCTGATGCTCCGTCCATCACCACCCCCTTTTGTACCGCTTTGTTCGCCATAAGTTGGCAGGGTATGCTCAGACGTGAGTCCCTTGCTCACTTTGCCACTGGATTCAATCAAGCCTGGCTGAAGACGGCTGAAATGCCAGAAACCGGTCCTAGGACGCTTGTTTCCGGTCCAGGGAAGGCATGGCTTGGCAGTTCGGGCTGGACTGTTCCCATGAGGCACAGGGTCAGACTGATTTGCATATGGCCATGTCTGAACTGGGGTGGCAGAGTGGGCTAAAGAACCGTGATGGATCAAACCCAGATCTGTTGACTGGGTGTGAGTGTTTGATTGGTTATGATGCTCCGTCCATCACCACCCCCTTTTGTACCGCTTTGTTCGCCATAAGTTGGCAGGGTATGCTCAGGCGTGAGTCCCTTGCTCACTTTGCCACTGGATTCAAGCAAGCCTGGCTGAAGACGGCTGAAATGCCAGAAACCGGTCCTAGGATGCTTGTTTCCGGTCCAGGGAAGGCATGGCTTGGCAGTTGGGGCTGGACTGTTCCCATGAGGCACAGGGTCAGACTGATTTGCATATGGCCATGTCTGACCTGGGGTGGCAGAGTGGGCTAAAGAACGGTGATGGATCAAACCCAGATCTGTTGACTGGGTGTGAGTGTTTTATTGTTTCTGATGCTCCGTCCATCACCACCCCCTTTTGTACCGCTTTGTTCGCCATAAGTTGGCAGGGTATGCTCAGACGTGAGTCCCTTGCTCACTTTGCCACTGGATTCAAGCAAGCCTGGCTGAAGACAGCTGAAATGCCAGAAACCGGTCCTAGGACGCTTGTTTCCGGTCCAGGGAAGGCATGGCTTGGCAGTTCGGGCTGGACTGTTCCCATGAGGCACAGGGTCAGACTGATTTGCATATGGCCATGTCTGAACTGGGGTGGCAGAGTGGGCTAAAGAACGGTGATGGATCAAACCCAGATCTGTTGACTGGGTGTGAGTGTTTGATTGGTTCTGATGCTCCGTCCATCACCACCCCCTTTTGTACCGCTTTGTTTGCCATAAGTTGGCAGGGTATGCTCAGACGTGAGTCCCTTGCTCACTTTGCCACTGGATTCAAGCAAGCCTGGCTGAAGACGGCTGAAATGCCAGAAAACAGTCCTAGGACGCTTGTTTCCGGTCCAGGGAAGGCATGGCTTGGCAGTTCGGGCTGGACTGTTCCCATGAGGCACAGGGTCAGACTGATTTGCATATGGCCATGTCTGAACTGGGGTGGCAGAGTGGGCTAAAGAACGGTGATGGATCAAACCCAGATCTGTTGACGGGGTGTGAGTGTTTGATTGGTTCTGATGCTCCGTCCATCACCACCCCCTTTTGTACCGCTTTGTTCGCCATAAGTTGGCAGGGTATGCTCAGGCGTGAGTCCCTTGCTCACTTTGCCACTGGATTCAAGCAAGCCTGGCTGAAGACGGCTGAAATGCCAGAAACCGGTCCTAGGATGCTTGTTTCCGGTCCAGGGAAGGCATGGCTTGGCAGTTGGGGCTGGACTGTTCCCATGAGGCACAGGGTCAGACTGATTTGCATATGGCCATGTCTGACCTGGGGTGGCAGAGTGGGCTAAAGAACGGTGATGGATCAAACCCAGATCTGTTGACTGGGTGTGAGTGTTTTATTGTTTCTGATGCTCCGTCCATCACCACCCCCTTTTGTACCGCTTTGTTCGCCATAAGTTGGCAGGGTATGCTCAGACGTGAGTCCCTTGCTCACTTTGCCACTGGATTCAAGCAAGCCTGGCTGAAGACAGCTGAAATGCCAGAAACCGGTCCTAGGACGCTTGTTTCCGGTCCAGGGAAGGCATGGCTTGGCAGTTCGGGCTGGACTGGACTGTTCCCATGAGGCACAGGGTCAGACTGATTTGCATATGGCCATGTCTGAACTGGGGTGGCAGAGTGGGCTAAAGAACGGTGATGGATCAAACCCAGATCTGTTGACTGGGTGTGAGTGTTTGATTGGTTCTGATGCTCCGTCCATCACCACCCCCTTTTGTACCGCTTTGTTTGCCATAAGTTGGCAGGGTATGCTCAGACGTGAGTCCCTTGCTCACTTTGCCACTGGATTCAAGCAAGCCTGGCTGAAGACGGCTGAAATGCCAGAAAACAGTCCTAGGACGCTTGTTTCCGGTCCAGGGAAGGCATGGCTTGGCAGTTCGGGCTGGACTGTTCCCATGAGGCACAGGGTCATACTGATTTGCATATGGCCATGTCTGAACTGGGGTGGCAGAGTGGGCTAAAGAACGGTGATGGATCAAACCCAGATCTGTTGACGGGGTGTGAGTGTTTGATTGGTTCTGATGCTCCGTCCATCACCACCCCCTTTTGTACCGCTTTGTTCGCCATAAGTTGGCAGGGTATGCTCAGACGTGAGTCCCTTGCTCACTTTGCCACTGGATTCAAGCAAGCCTGGCTGAAGACGGCTGAAATGCCAGAAACCGGTCCTAGGACGCTTGTTTCCGGTCCAGGGAAGGCATGGCTTGGCAGTTCGGGCTGGACTGTTCCCATGAGGCACAGGGTCAGACTGATTTGCATATGGCCATGTCTGAACTGGGGTGGCAGAGTGGGCTAAAGAACGGTGATGGATCAAACCCAGATCTGTTGACTGGGTGTGACTGTTTGATTGGTTCTGATGCTCCGTCCATCACCACCCCCTTTTGTACCGCTTTGTTCGCCATAAGTTGGCAGGGTATGCTCAGACGTGAGTCCCTTGCTCACTTTGCCACTGGATTCAATCAAGCCTGGCTGAAGACGGCTGAAATGCCAGAAACCGGTCCTAGGACGCTTGTTTCCGGTCCAGGGAAGGCATGGCTTGGCAGTTCGGGCTGGACTGTTCCCATGAGGCACAGGGTCAGACTGATTTGCATATGGCCATGTCTGACCTGGGGTGGCAGAGTGGGCTAAAGAACGGTGATGGATCAAACCCAGATCTGTTGACTGGGTGTGAGTGTTTGATTGTTTCTGATGCTCCGTCCATCACCACCCCCTTTTGTACCGCTTTGTTCGCCATAAGTTGGCAGGGTATGCTCAGACGTGAGTCCCTTGCTCACTTTGCCACTGGATTCAAGCAAGCCTGGCTGAAGACAGCTGAAATGCCAGAAACCGGTCCTAGGACGCTTGTTTCCGGTCCAGGGAAGGCATGGCTTGGCAGTTCGGGCTGGACTGTTCCCATGAGGCACAGGGTCAGACTGATTTGCATATGGCCATTTCTGAACTGGGGTGGCAGAGTGGGCTAAAGAACGATAATGGATCAAACCCAGATCTGTTGACTGGGTGTGAGTGTTTGATTGGTTCTGATGCTCCGTCCATCACCACCCCCTTTTGTACCGCTTTGTTCGCCATAAGTTGGCAGGGTATGCTCAGATGTGAGTCCCTTGCTCACTTTGCCACTGGATTCAAGCAAGCCTGGCTGAAGACGGCAGAAATGCCAGAAACCGGTCCTAGGACGCTTGTTTCCGGTCCAGGGAAGGCATGGCTTGGCAGTTCGGGCTAGACTGTTCCCATGAGGCACAGGGTCAGACTGATTTGCATATGGCCATGTCTGAACTGGGGTGGCAGAGTGGGCTAAAGAACGGTGATGGATCAAACCCAGAACTGTTGACTGGATGTGAGTGTTTGATTGGTTCTGATGCTCCGTCCATCACCACCCCCTTTTGTACCGCTTTGTTCGCCATAAGTTGGCAGGGTATGCTCAGACGTGAGTCCCTTGCTCACTTTGCCACTGGATTCAATCAAGCCTGGCTGAAGACGGCTGAAATGCCAGAAACCGGTCCTAGGATGCTTGTTTCCGGTCCAGGGAAGGCATGGCTTGGCAGTTGGGGCTGGACTGTTCCCATGAGGCACAGGGTCAGACTGATTTGCATATGGCCATGTCTGACCTGGGGTGGCAGAGTGGGCTAAAGAACGGTGATGGATCAAACCCAGATCTGTTGACTGGGTGTGAGTGTTTTATTGTTTCTGATGCTCCGTCCATCACCACCCCCTTTTGTACCGCTTTGTTCGCCATAAGTTGGCAGGGTATGCTCAGACGTGAGTCCCTTGCTCACTTTGCCACTGGATTCAAGCAAGCCTGGCTGAAGACAGCTGAAATGCCAGAAACCGGTCCTATGACGCTTGTTTCCGGTCCAGGGAAGGCATGGCTTGGCAGTTCGGGCTGGACTGTTCCCATGAGGCACAGGGTCAGACTGATTTGCATATGGCCATATCTGAACTGGGGTGGCAGAGTGGGCTAAAGAACGGTGATGGATCAAACCCAGATCTGTTGACTGGGTGTGAGTGTTTGATTGGTTCTGATGCTCCGTCCATCACCACCCCCTTTTGTACCGCTTTGTTTGCCATAAGTTGGCAGGGTATGCTCAGACGTGAGTCCCTTGCTCACTTTGCCACTGGATTCAAGCAAGCCTGGCTGAAGACGGCTGAAATGCCAGAAAACAGTCCTAGGACGCTTGTTTCCGGTCCAGGGAAGGCATGGCTTGGCAGTTCGGGCTGGACTGTTCCCATGAGGCACAGGGTCAGACTGATTTGCATATGGCCATGTCTGAACTGGGGTGGCAGAGTGGGCTAAAGAACGGTGATGGATCAAACCCAGATCTGTTGACGGGGTGTGAGTGTTTGATTGGTTCTGATGCTCCGTCCATCACCACCCCCTTTTGTACCGCTTTGTTCGCCATAAGTTGGCAGGGTATGCTCAGACGTGAGTCCCTTGCTCACTTTGCCACTGGATTCAAGCAAGCCTGGCTGAAGACGGCTGAAATGCCAGAAACCGGTCCTAGGATGCTTGTTTCCGGTCCAGGGAAGGCATGGCTTGGCAGTTTGGGCTGGACTGTTCCCATGAGGCACAGGGTCAGACTGATTTGCATATGGCCATGTCTGAACTGGGGTGGCAGAGTGGGCTAAAGAACGGTGATGGATCAAACCCAGATCTGTTGACTGGGTGTGACTGTTTGATTGGTTCTGATGCTCCGTCCATCACCACCCCCTTTTGTACCGCTTTGTTCGCCATAAGTTGGCAGGGTATGCTCAGACGTGAGTCCCTTGCTCACTTTGCCACTGGATTCAATCAAGCCTGGCTGAAGACGGCTGAAATGCCAGAAACCGGTCCTAGGACGCTTGTTTCCGGTCCAGGGAAGGCATGGCTTGGCAGTTCGGGCTGGACTGTTCCCATGAGGCACAGGGTCAGACTGATTTGCATATGGCCATGTCTGACCTGGGGTGGCAGAGTGGGCTAAAGAACGGTGATGGATCAAACCCAGATCTGTTGACTGGGTGTGAGTGTTTGATTGTTTCTGATGCTCCGTCCATCACCACCCCCTTTTGTACCGCTTTGTTCGCCATAAGTTGGCAGGGTATGCTCAGACGTGAGTCCCGTGCTCACTTTGCCACTGGATTCAAGCAAGCCTGGCTGAAGACAGCTGAAATGCCAGAAACCGGTCCTAGGACGCTTGTTTCCGGTCCAGGGAAGGCATGGCTTGGCAGTTCGGGCTGGACTGTTCCCATGAGGCACAGGGTCAGACTGATTTGCATATGGCCATTTCTGAACTGGGGTGGCAGAGTGGGCTAAAGAACGATGATGGATCAAACCCAGATCTGTTGACTGGGTGTGAGTGTTTGATTGGTTCTGATGCTCCGTCCATCACCACCCCCTTTTGTACCGCTTTGTTCGCCATAAGTTGGCAGGGTATGCTCAGATGTGAGTCCCTTGCTCACTTTGCCACTGGATTCAAGCAAGCCTGGCTGAAGACGGCAGAAATGCCAGAAACCGGTCCTAGGACGCTTGTTTCCGGTCCAGGGAAGGCATGGCTTGGCAGTTCGGGCTAGACTGTTCCCATGAGGCACAGGGTCAGACTGATTTGCATATGGCCATGTCTGAACTGGGGTGGCAGAGTGGTCTAAAGAACGGTGATGGATCTGTGGTAAATATTTCATTACCGGTACTATTTTTTATGCGGTAAAGTCTAGTAAGAATAACTCAGTAAATATAAGAGGCAGAATCCGTGGTATTAGAGGTTCTAAAAGGCTTTATTCCTCTATAAAGGAATTACAGTTCGAACTGTAGGCTTCAAATTCCATCACCACGAAGGTTCAGGAAGGGAAGGCAATACATTATTGACAAGTAATGATATTTATATGAAAAGTATTACATTAAGACAGATGCAAGAGGCGTAACAGCTGATAATACAGATAATGATACACATACGTAATGAAAAAAGGCGTAAACATAGGCGTAACTAAATACGTCATTAAACATGATGTCACAAGTGGGTGGATCCATAAGAGAATCCTGCAATGTCAGCAGAAATACTTGGCAGAGATGCACGCGCAGCCGCATGACGTGTGATTGACGTGCAACTAGAGGGTGAAGGAGACTTGACATTTAGCTCTACATGTGGAGACAGAAGTCTGAGGGGTCATGTCAACCTAATCCCAAATCATATCTAATATCTTATGTTTAAAGAACTGTATTATCCAAAAGGAAAGGTCTCTCGGACGGAATCTATTCTATACTGACTGTTAGTGTGTGTACAAGCGTCTAAATGTCTACATGAGATGCGAGGGGGCAGGAATCTTCCATGGTAACAGGGCTATGAATTACTTGCATGAGGACAGTGAGGCCTGGCCCTTTGCACGGTAGCTGGAAGAATGTTTACCTAAACTACTAGACAGGAATGCATCGGATGAGGAGCGGAGCAGATAATCTTGAAGGTGAAATACAGTTTTTGGCAGGCAACAGGCTGGATCAGGCACCGTTAGCCGCGCAGGGAGTAGGACAAAGTTCATGGATACAGATGCAGGTTCGGACTGGAGCTTTCAGAGGCAGAAGGCAGGAAAAGGCTTGATGGCAGAATTCAGGGCCTACTCACCTGAATCTGTAAAATGTGGAAAGTGAACCACATAAAGTCGGTGGCCTTTCATACTTAGGAATGGAATATCTGACCCATTCATGGCGGATCTGAAAGAGGACATGTTGACGGTGGACGCACATGTATTTGCGTCTTCATAACTGGAACTGGAGGGAACATACATGTACTTGTAACATGCACATGGAGCCGTTGGGGTCTACGATAGGGGACATAACTGATCACAAAATTCATATTTCCTCAGATCAAACCCAGAACTGTTGACTGGGTGTGAGTGTTTGATTGGTTCTGATGCTCCGTCCATCACCACCCCCTTTTGTACCGCTTTGTTCGCCATAAGTTGGCAAGGTATGCTCAGACGTGAGTCCCTTGCTCACTTTGCCACTGGATTCAATCAAGCCTGGCTGAAGACGGCTGAAATGCCAAAAACCGGTCCTAGGACGCTTGTTTCCGGTCCAGGGAAGGCATGGCTTGGCAGTTCGGGCTGGACTGTTCCCATGAGGCACAGGGTCAGACTGATTTGCATATGGCCATGTCTGAACTGGGGTGGCAGAGTGGGCTAAAGAACCGTGATGGATCAAACCCAGATCTGTTGACTGGGTGTGAGTGTTTGATTGGTTCTGATGCTCCGTCCATCACCACCCCCTTTTGTACCGCTTTGTTCGCCATAAGTTGGCAGGGTATGCTCAGGCGTGAGTCCCTTGCTCACTTTGCCACTGGATTCAAGCAAGCCTGGCTGAAGACGGCTGAAATGCCAGAAACCGGTCCTAGGACGCTTGTTTCCGGTCCAGGGAAGGCATGGCTTGGCAGTTCGGGCTGGACTGTTCCCATGAGGCACAGGGTCAGACTGATTTGCATATGGCCATGTCTGACCTGGGGTGGCAGAGTGGGCTAAAGAACGGTGATGGATCAAACCCAGATCTGTTGACTGGGTGTGAGTGTTTGATTGTTTCTGATGCTCCGTCCATCACCACCCCCTTTTGTACCGCTTTGTTCGCCATAAGTTGGCAGGGTATGCTCAGACGTGAGTCCCTTGCTCACTTTGCCACTGGATTCAAGCAAGCCTGGCTGAAGACAGCTGAAATGCCAGAAACCGGTCCTAGGACCCTTGTTTCCGGTCCAGGGAAGGCATGGCTTGGCAGTTCGGGCTGGACTGTTCCCATGAGGCACAGGGTCAGACTGATTTGCATATGGCCATGTCTGAACTGGGGTGGCAGAGTGGGCTAAAGAACGGTGATGGATCAAACCCAGATCTGTTGACTGGGTGTGAGTGTTTGATTGGTTCTGATGCTCCGTCCATCACCACCCCCTTTTGTACCGCTTTGTTTGCCATAAGTTGGCAGGGTATGCTCAGACGTGAGTCCCTTGCTCACTTTGCCACTGGATTCAAGCAAGCCTGGCTGAAGACGGCTGAAATGCCAGAAAACAGTCCTAGGACGCTTGTTTCCGGTCCAGGGAAGGCATGGCTTGGCAGTTCGGGCTGGACTGTTCCCATGAGGCACAGGGTCAGACTGATTTGCATATGGCCATGTCTGAACTGGGGTGGCAGAGTGGGCTAAAGAACGGTGATGGATCAAACCCAGATCTGTTGACGGGGTGTGAGTGTTTGATTGGTTCTGATGCTCCGTCCATCACCACCCCCTTTTGTACCGCTTTGTTCGCCATAAGTTGGCAGGGTATGCTCAGACGTGAGTCCCTTGCTCACTTTGCCACTGGATTCAAGCAAGCCTGGCTGAAGACGGCTGAAATGCCAGAAACCGGTCCTAGGACGCTTGTTTCCGGTCCAGGGAAGGCATGGCTAGGCAGTTCGGGCTGGACTGTTCCCATGAGGCACAGGGTCAGACTGATTTGCATATGGCCATGTCTGAACTGGGGTGGCAGAGTGGGCTAAAGAACGGTGATGGATCAAACCCAGATCTGTTGACTGGGTGTGAGTGTTTGATTGGTTCTGATGCTCCGTCCATCACCACCCCCTTTTGTACCGCTTTGTTTGCCATAAGTTGGCAGGGTATGCTCAGACGTGAGTCCCTTGCTCACTTTGCCACTGGATTCAAGCAAGCCTGGCTGAAGACGGCTGAAATGCCAGAAAACAGTCCTAGGACGCTTGTTTCCGGTCCAGGGAAGGCATGGCTTGGCAGTTCGGGCTGGACTGTTCCCATGAGGCACAGGGTCAGACTGATTTGCATATGGCCATGTCTGAACTGGGGTGGCAGAGTGGGCTAAAGAACGGTGATGGATCAAACCCAGATCTGTTGACGGGGTGTGAGTGTTTGATTGGTTCTGATGCTCCGTCCATCACCACCCCCTTTTGTACCGCTTTGTTCGCCATAAGTTGGCAGGGTATGCTCAGACGTGAGTCCCTTGCTCACTTTGCCACTGGATTCAAGCAAGCCTGGCTGAAGACGGCTGAAATGCCAGAAACCGGTCCTAGGACGCTTGTTTCCGGTCCAGGGAAGGCATGGCTAGGCAGTTCGGGCTGGACTGTTCCCATGAGGCACAGGGTCAGACTGATTTGCATATGGCCATGTCTGAACTGGGGTGGCAGAGTGGGCTAAAGAACGGTGATGGATCAAACCCAGATCTGTTGACTGGGTGTGACTGTTTGATTGGTTCTGATGCTCCGTCCATCACCAACCCCTTTTGTACCGCTTTGTTCGCCATAAGTTGGCAGGGTATGCTCAGACGTGAGTCCCTTGCTCACTTTGCCACTGGATTCAAGCAAGCCTGGCTGAAGACGGCTGAAATGCCAGAAACCGGTCCTAGGAAGCTTGATTCCGGTCCAGGGAAGGCATGGCTTGGCAGTTCGGGCTGGACTGTTCCCATGAGGCACAGGGTCAGACTGATTTGCATATGGCCATGTCTGAACTGGGGTGGAAGAGTGGGCTAAAGAACGGTGATGGATCAAACCCAGATCTGTTGACTGGGTGTGAGTGTTTGATTGGTTCTGATGCTCCGTCCATCACCACCCCCTTTTGTACCGCTTTGTTCGCCATAAGTTGGCAGGGTATGCTCAGACGTGAGTCCCTTGCTCACTTTGTGACGGGATTCAAGCAAGCCTGGCTGAAGACGGCTGAAATGCCAGAAAACAGTCCTAGGACGCTTGTTTGCGGTCCAGGGAAGGCATGGCTTGGCAGTTCGGGCTGGACTGTTCCCATGAGGCACAGGGTCAGACTGAGTTGCATATGGCCATGTCTGAACTGGGGTGGCAGAGTGGGCTAAAGAACGGTGATGGATCAAACCCAGATCTGTTGACGGGTGTTAGAAATGGGATTTCTGGTTGGCTGAGGCTTACGCCAGAGCCAGGCAGAAACCACCACTCTAGTCAGGGCTGGGGAGTTACACGCCAAAGATAACCCCTGCTCACCCCCTTGGTAGCTTGGCACGAGCAGTCAGGCTTATCCCTGAGGCGATGTGTAAAGCGTTTGCGCGCGCACCCAGCAACAACACCCAAGGCCCACCACAAAGGAAACTCCACACAAGGTATTCTATAAAAATAGCCTTTGTATTATACACAACACATTAGATAAAAACACACACTTTACAATGTGCCAACAGGCACGGGCAGAATTTACAAGGGATTATATATACAGGGGACAGGGCCACATGGACCACTGTCAGGAATTAGCACTTTGTAGAAATAGCACTTAGAACGCAGGAATCATATTTTAGAACATAGCACATACAATCACTGTAGCACTAAAAATAGAACATATAGCCCACAACCAGTAACTACTGGTAACCAGAAAGTACCACCGACGCAACCCTAACCACCTTTAGGAATATCACGCAGGGAACTAGGACCTTACTAGTACCACCTGTACTAAGGAGAAAACAACCACCTAAGTATCACTCTACCTGTAGGGGTCTAAGCACATAAACACAGGATGCATAAAATACATTTAGAGGTGTAAACACAATTCAGGACAGAAAATATCATGAAGGCATTGCGCAGGCGCAAAAAGTACATGTATGAAAATCACCAAGTGCCCTAGGGGAGGGCACAACACAAGATAACTGTCCGCAGGCCAACTGGCCTCTCAGGATGCAGAAATACCCAATATACAAGAATGTCAGGGCGCGACTGCGCAGGCTGCGCAAACCCGGCGCACAAGGCACAACCTTAACGTTGCAGCTGCCCACGAAGTGCTGGGCAGCTGGAGAAAACGAGCGTGGACACCACTGTGCCTTCTTAAGACAAGTAGGGCAGTGGTTGGAGCCTCCCTGGGCTCTAAACAAACGAATATGGCTTAGGTGGAATCCTCTCTGGGCTCTTAAACAATGTGGGCCGCGTGGGAGCCTCGTAGGCTCTTGAGAATATTGCCCCCGACGTTGGAGCTGCCCGCATCTGCGGCGCAGCTGGGAAGATGTCGCCGGCAACGGAGAGGTGCTCCGGGTAACACCCACACTGCGGGGTATTCAGCCCCCTCTCCCTACCTGGGAGCGCACCGCCAGCTTTCCCTGGGGCCCCGTGCACCCTCAGCACCTGCGCAGAGTCCCCCAGCCCTTTGTACTTACCGGGCTGCTCTCCGGGGACTCCAGCGCCGTCTCTGCCCTCCGCCGCCTGCTCCACGGAACCGGCAGCACTCCGTCCGGTGGCCGCGGCGCGGCTGCTCGCAGGCTTGGCCCCTCTTCTCTTTTCCTGGAAGCGCGGGGTAGGCTCCTGTTTGCTTCCTTTACTCCGAGCGCGACATCAATGCCCCGCCCACCACCAGGCGTGACTGCTCTTTGCTTCCGGGTCGCCGCCGGCAGCGCGGCGGCCCGGAGTTCTCGGTGACGGCGGCAACACGGGGTGGGCACCCGTAAAGGCAATAATTATAAGCGGGGTGGGCACCCGTAAAGGCAATAATTATAAGCGGGGTGGGCACCCGTAAAGGCAATAATTATAAGCGGGGTGGGCACCCGCAAGCAGCTATGGCAATGTCCCTGGCAGGGTGGGCACCTGCCAGGAGACTCTAGAATCAGCAAATACGGGGCAAACGCCGGGTGGGCACCGGCTTTCAGAAATACAGCGCTCCTAGCGCTAAGGAAAATAAAAGCGCTTCCAGGTGCTTAGGGACCCACATAAAGCGCTCCCAGCACTATGAGGGAAAGGAAAGCCCTTCCTGGTGCTTAAGGATAAAAAGAGCCACAAAGTCCAGCAAAAGTTCTTCCCTGCATGCAGCAGGGCAGGGGTGGGGGCAAGGCTGGACCCAGAGCCAGCTCACTGGGCCTCCAGGCAGGGAGGTAATCCAAGTGGCGGTCCTCTGGTCCAGCAGCAGCAGCAGCCCCCCCTCAGGTAAGATCCTGGCAGAGAACAGTTTCTGTGGGGACACAGCCCCATTTTTATACAGGCAAACCCTTTGTTCTGGGTTCAGGGTGAGGGGGAAAACCAGTCGCAGCTGGTTGGGGAGCACCCTTGATGTGCTCAGCCCCTCACTCTATTCACTGGAAGGGCTAGGGTCGTCAGTCGCACCACAGGGGGCGGGGCCAGCATTGTGTTTGGAAAACCCTGTCCTATTCAGGACCCAGGTGTACTCCTCCCACCCATCTAGCTGCTGATCTCCCCATTCACCACTGGGTGACTCATCCTGACTCTGGGGAGTTCCTTGCCCGTCACATGACATGACCAGCCAATCACGCGACAGACACACTGCACACCGAAGTGCCCACTTCTAGAAGTGGCACTTCCACACTAGGTACATGCACGCCGCACACATCATCGCGCAGCATTCACTCCAACGAGTCCGCACATACCAAACTCGGGCCTGCACACCCCACGCATCAGGAACTACTAGGGACACATACATTCCCCATGCATTCCTATGGGAGGGCAGGCCTATCTCACCACATGCACTCAGAATGCGCACGCACTTTCCTCTGGGACACAGGGAAAGTGCGCAGAAACCAAATAAATCACCACACCAAGTCACCAATAAAGAGCAAAAAGTTCAGGGGTGAACCTGCCAGAAGGGCCAAGTCCAACACAACCCCCTTCCAGCCAAAACGCAGGGCAGACCAATCACCACCGTGATGGTCTTCCCTGCTTGGGGCGATAGAACACGGACGCAGGCCCGCACTGCAGGGACACTCTCCTGTTCTACGCCATTCTCAATCAACATGGTTCCATCTGAAAAAAAACACAACCGAAAAGAACTCAGGCCCAACTAGGCTACCCCACTGGTACTACCTAGTTGTCCACGGCCAGGACCAGGCCCTAGGCCACCCAGATACCACTGGTCCTTGCCAAACCCAGAGTGGGGGGTAGTAACCCCTGGCATACAAGCCATTCTCCACTCTCGCTCTCAGTGTAGTTCCCAACTACCACTGATCCTTCAATCTAGGGTCCGCACCCTCAGGCTGACCAGAGGTCACGGGCAAGAATGCCCCACCCTACCTCTACTTCTGGGGTTCCGCACCCTCCCAGGGAAGCACCCACCAGAACACAACTCTCCCACCAGTTCAGGACCTCTCTCCACCAACTGGTCTACCACCTGGGATCCAAGTTCACCGGCTGCACCGGGGTCAGAGGCGAGGCCGCCCTCCCTCTGCACCCCCTTCCAGAGTTCCGCACCATCCCAACTGGAGTGGTACCCCTAGAAGGCAAACCGGCCAGGACACTGACTACAGTCGTCCTTACATCCAGATCCGGAAACACCGGCTACTGGCTCCCCAACCGAGGGACGTACCCTTTGGTCAGATGCCTGGCGGACCAGGACTTCCTAAGGGTGACACATACCTAGAATGTCATGTGACAGTCTGCCTGGCGCAGAGCTCACGACCTCCTGTCCCTCTGACAGCGCGTGAAGATGCCCCAGCAACCTGGCGCAGAGCTCACGACCTCCTGTCCCTCTGACAGTGCGTGAAGATGCCCCAGCAACCTGGAGCAGAGCTCACGACCTCCTGTCCCTCCGACAGTGCGTGAAGATGCCCCAGGACAGAAGTGGCGTCACCATGGTCACTCATTGGTGGCTCAGCCCATCTGGCCGGCCCCCTGACCCACTGGTTCCCACTGGGGACCTCTCCCCCTCTCACCCCTCACAACTGTACCCCACCTGCTATCAGGGGGGTATCACCTCACAATTGCCCGGAGAACCAGGACTTCCTGGGAGTACATATACCCTCCCGAGGGTGACACATACCTAGCGTGTCGTGTGACAGTCTGCCTGGCGCAGATCTCACGACCTCCTGTCCCTCTGACAGTGCGTGAAGATGCCCCAGGACAGAAGTGGCAACACCACGGTCACTCAGTGGCGACTCAGCCCTCCTGGCTGGTCCCTGGCCTACTGGTTCCCACTGGGGAATCCCTCCCCCTCTCACCCCTCACTCTGGACTTCTGCACCCTCCCAACTGGAGCGGTACCGCCAGACACCAGGACTACTGGAGCTCTGATTACAGACACTCCACGTCCTCTAAACACTGGGAGATCCTCCTCAAATGACCTATTGGTACAGCCTAGGCCCCCGACCTGATGTTCCCTAAAGAAACCATCCAGGCCCTGACACTGGGTTTCGGGCACCTGGAGACACGCAGTCCCACCCACTCCTTCTCCGCAGAGACAGGACGTGAGCCCCTACACCGAGACCTAGCTGGGCTACTCTGAACCTCTTCCACCACGCTGGGCTGGAAGACACCTCAGCCACTACTTTTGGAATCACTCCCCAATGCAAGCTCCCTATCCCAGAGAACTCACACCCAATCAACCAGCAAGCTCCTTATTTCAGAGAACTCACATCATTCATCCACATACACACACCCCCCAGACTAGTAAGACAGTTTCTACCGCCCCTGATTTCTCAACCTGACCACCACGTGACACAGGTACTATTACTCTGGGAACTGGGAATGGGAATACATGCACTGGACACACATCTGCTGCCACCACTGGATCCCACCCTTACTGGTGAATCCAGAAAACACAATGCACTAATGGGGATGATCTACCCTCCCGAGCTAGGGACACCTAACTCACAGTGCACAAGAAACACATTTCCAAAGAAATGACATTTAAAAACAAACTTAGAACAATAATCCCTATACCATGTGATTTATATAAATGCAGAGTTTTGTAGTGCGGCCAGTTGCTGCTGCGGTACAGCGCAAACGCAAGTCCAAATCCCACCGCTGATCACCAATGTTAGAAATGGGATTTCTGGTTGGCTGAGGCTTGCGCCAGAGCCAGGCAGAAACCACCACTCTAGTCAGGGCTGGGGAGTTACACGCCAAAGATAACCCCTGCTCACCCCCTTGGTAGCTTGGCACGAGCAGTCAGGCTTATCCTTGAGGCGATGTGTAAAGCGTTTGCGCGCGCACCCAGCAACAACACCCAAGGCCCACCACAAAGGAAACTCCACACAAGGTATTCTATAAAAATAGCCTTTGTATTATACACAACACATTAGATAAAAACACACACTTTACAATGTGCCAACAGGCACGGGCAGAATTTACAAGGGATTATATATACAGGGGACAGGGCCACATGGACCACTGTCAGGAATTAGCACTTTGTAGAAATAGCACTTAGAACGTAGGAATCATATTTTAGAACATAGCACATACAATCACTGTAGCACTAAAAATAGAACATATAGCCCACAACCAGTAACTACTGGTAACCAGAAAGTACCACCGACGCAACCCTAACCACCTTTAGGAATATCACGCAGTGAACTAGGACCTTACTAGTACCACCTGTACTAAGGAGAAAACAACCACCTAAGTATCACTCTACCTGTAGGGGTCTAAGCACATAAACACAGGATGCATAAAATACATTTAGAGGTGTAAACACAATTCAGGACAGAAAATATCATGAAGGCATTGCGCAGGCGCAAAAAGTACATGTATGAAAATCACCAAGTGCCCTAGGGGAGGGCACAACACAAGATAACTGTCCGCAGGCCAACTGGCCTCTCAGGATGCAGAAATACCCAATATACAAGAATGTCAGGGCGCGACTGCGCAGGCTGCGCAAACCCGGCGCACAAGGCACAACCTAAACGTTGCAGCTGCCCACGAAGTGCTGGGCAGCTGGAGAAAACGAGCGTGGACACCACTGTGCCTTCTTAAGACAAGTAGGGCAGTGGTTGGAGCCTCCCTGGGCTCTAAACAAACGAATATGGCTTAGGTGGAATCCTCTCTGGGCTCTTAAACAATGTGGGCCGCGTGGGAGCCTCGTAGGCTCTTGAGAATATTGCCCCCGACGTTGGAGCTGCCCGCATCTGCGGCGCAGCTGGGAAGATGTCGCCGGCAACGGAGAGGTGCTCCGGGTAACACCCACACTGCGGGGTATTCAGCCCCCTCTCCCTACCTGGGAGCGCACCGGCAGCTTTCCCTGGGGCCCCGTGCACCCTCAGCACCTGCGCAGAGTCCCCCAGCCCTTTGTACTTACCGGGCTGCTCTCCGGGGACTCCAGCGCCGTCTCTGCCCTCCGCCGCCTGCTCCACGGAACCGGCAGCACTCCGTCCGGTGGCCGCGGCGCGGCTGCTCGCAGGCTTGGCCCCTCTTCTCTTTTCCTGGAAGCGCGGGGTAGGCTCCTGTTTGCTTCCTTTACTCCGAGCGCGACATCAATGCCCCGCCCACCACCAGGCGTGACTGCTCTTTGCTTCCGGGTCGCCGCCGGCAGCGCGGCGGCCCGGAGTTCTCGGTGACGGCGGCAACACGGGGTGGGCACCCGTAAAGGCAATAATTATAAGCGGGGTGGGCACCCGTAAAGGCAATAATTATAAGCGGGGTGGGCACCCGTAAAGGCAATAATTATAAGCGGGGTGGGCACCCGCAAGCAGCTACGGCAATGTCCCTGGCAGGGTGGGCACCTGCCAGGAGACTCTAGAATCAGCAAATACGGGGCAAACGCCGGGTGGGCACCGGCTTTCAGAAATACAGCGCTCCTAGCGCTAAGGAAAATAAAAGCGCTTCCAGGCGCTTAGGGACCCACATAAAGCGCTCCCAGCACTATGAGGGAAAGGAAAGCCCTTCCTGGTGCTTAAGGATAAAAAGAGCCACAAAGTCCAGCAAAAGTTCTTCCCTGCATGCAGCAGGGCAGGGGTGGGGGCAAGGCTGGACCCAGAGCCAGCTCACTGGGCCTCCAGGCAGGGAGGTAATCCAAGTGGCGGTCCTCTGGTCCAGCAGCAGCAGCAGCCCCCCCTCAGGTAAGATCCTGGCAGAGAACAGTTTCTGTGGGGACACAGCCCCATTTTTATACAGGCAAACCCTTTGTTCTGGGTTCAGGGTGAGGGGGAAAACCAGTCGCAGCTGGTTGGGGAGCACCCTTGATGTGCTCAGCCCCTCACTCTATTCACTGGAAGGGCTAGGGTCGTCAGTCGCACCACAGGGGGCGGGGCCAGCATTGTGTTTGGAAAACCCTGTCCTATTCAGGACCCAGGTGTACTCCTCCCACCCATCTAGCTGCTGATCTCCCCATTCACCACTGGGTGACTCATCCTGACTCTGGGGAGTTCCTTGCCCGTCACATGACATGACCAGCCAATCACGCGACAGACACACTGCACACCGAAGTGCCCACTTCTAGAAGTGGCACTTCCACACTAGGTACATGCACGCCGCACACATCATCGCGCAGCATTCACTCCAACGAGTCCGCACATACCAAACTCGGGCCTGCACACCCCACGCATCAGGAACTACTAGGGACACATACATTCCCCATGCATTCCTATGGGAGGGCAGGCCTATCTCACCACATGCACTCAGAATGCGCACGCATTTTCCTCTGGGACACAGGGAAAGTGCGCAGAAACCAAATAAATCACCACACCAAGTCACCAATAAAGAGCAAAAAGTTCAGGGGTGAACCTGCCAGAAGGGCCAAGTCCAACAACGGGGTGTGAGTGTTTGATTGGTTCTGATACTCCGTCCATCACCACCCCCTTTTGTACCGCTTTGTTCGCCATAATTTGGCAGGGTATGCTCAGACGTGAGTCCCTTGCTCACTTTGCCACTGGATTCAAGCAAGCCTGGCTGAAGACGGCTGAAATGCCAGAAACCGGTCCTAGGACGCTTGTTTCCGGTCCAGGGAAGGCATGGCTTGGCAGTTCGGGCTGGACTGTTCCCATGAGGCACAGGGTCAGACTGATTTGCATATGGCCATGTCTGAACTGGGGTGGCAGAGTGGGCTAAAGAACGGTGATGGATCAAACCTAGATCTATTGACTGGGTGTGAGTGTTTGGTTGGTTCTGATGCTCTGTCCATCACCACCCCCTTTTGTACCGCTTTGTTTGCCATAAGTTGGCAGGGTATGCTCAGACGTGAGTCCCTTGCTCACTTTGCCACTGGATTCAAGCAAGCCTGGCTGAAGATGGCTGAAATGCCAGAAACCGGTCCTAGGAAGCTTGTTTCCGGTCCAGGGAAGGCATGGCTTGGCAGTTCGGGCTGGACTGTTCCCATGAGGCACAGAGTCAGACTGATTTGCATATGGCCATGTCTGAACTGGGGTGGCAGAGTGGGCTAAAGAACGGTGATGGATCAAACCCAGATCTGTTGACGGGGTGTGAGTGTTTGATTGGTTCTGATGCTCCGTCCATCACCACCACCTTTTGTACCGCTTTGTTCGCCATAAGTTGGCAGGGTATGCTCAGACGTGAGTCCCTTGCTCACTTTGCCACTGGATTCAAGCAAGCCTGGCTGAAGACGGCTGAAATGCCAGAAACCGGTCCTAGGACGCTTGTTTCCGGTCCAGGGAAGGCATGGCTTGGCAGTTCGGGCTGGACTGTTCCCATGAGGCACAGGGTCAGACTGATTTGCATATGGCCATGTCTGAACTCGGGTGGCAGAGTGGGCTAAAGAACGGTGATGGATCAAACCTAGATCTATTGACTGGGTGTGAGTGTTTGATTGGTTCTGATGCTCTGTCCATCACCACCCCCTTTTGTACCGCTTTGTTTGCCATAATTTGGCAGGGTATGCTCAGACGTGAGTCCCTTGCTCACTTTGCCACTGGATTCAAGCAAGCCTGGCTGAAGACGGCTGAAATGCCAGAAACCGGTCCTAGGAAGCTTGTTTCCGGTCCAGGGAAGGCATGGCTTGGCAGTTCGGGCTGGACTGTTCCCATGAGGCACAGAGTCAGACTGATTTGCATATGGCCATGTCTGAACTGGGGTGGCAGAGTGGGCTAAAGAACGGTGATGGATCAAACCCAGATCTGTTGACGGGGTGTGAGTGTTTGATTGGTTCTGATGCTCCGTCCATCACCACCACCTTTTGTACCGCTTTGTTCGCCATAAGTTGGCAGGGTATGCTCAGACGTGAGTCCCTTGCTCACTTTGCCACTGGATTCAAGCAAGCCTGGCTGAAGACGGCTGAAATGCCAGAAACCGGTCCTAGGACGCTTGTTTCCGGTCCAGGGAAGGCATGGCTCGGCAGTTCGGGCTGGACTGTTCCCATGAGGCACAGGGTCAGACTGATTTGCATATGGCCATGTCTGAACTGGGGTGGCAGAGTGGGCTAAAGAACGGTGATGGATCAAACCCAGATCTGTTGACTGGGTGTGAGTGTTTGATTGGTTCTGATGCTCCGTCCATCACCACCCCCTTTTCTACCGCTTTGTTCGCCATAAGTTGGCAGGGTATGCTCAGACGTGAGTCCCTTGCTCACTTTGCCACTGGATTCAAGCAAGCCTGGCTGAAGACGGCTGAAATGCCAGAAACCGGTCCTAGGAAGCTTGTTTCCGGTCCAGGGAAGGCATGGCTTGGCAGTTCAGGCTGGATTGTTCCCATGAGGCACAGGGTCAGACTGATTTGCATATGGCCATGTCTGAACTGGGGTGGCAGAGTGGGCTAAAGAACGGTGATGGATCAAACCCAGATCTGTTGACGGGGTGTGAGTGTTTGATTGGTTCTGATGCTCCGTCCATCACCTCCCCCTTTTGTACCGCTTTATTCACCATAAGTTGGCAGGGTATGCTCAGATGTGAGTCCCTTGCTCACTTTGCCACTGGATTCAAGCAAGCCTGGCTGAAGACGGCTGAAATGCCAGAAACCGGTCCTAGGACGCTTGTTTCCGGTCCAGGGAAGGCATGGCTTGGCAGTTCGGGCTGGACTGTTCCCATGAGGCACAGGGTCAGACTGATTTGCATATGGCCATGTCTGAACTGGGGTGGCAGAGTGGGCTAAAGAACGGTGATGGATCAAACCCAGATCTGTTGACTGGGTGTGAGTGTTTGATTGGTTCTGATGCTCTGTCCATCACCACCCCCTTTTGTACCGCTTTGTTCGCCATAAGTTGGCAGGGTATGCTCAGACGTGAGTCCCTTGCTCACTTTGCCACTGGATTCAAGCAAGCCTGGCTGAAGGCGGCTGAAATGCCAGAAACCGGTCCTAGGAAGCTTGTTTCCGGTCCAGGGAAGGCATGGCTTGGCAGTTCGGGCTGGACTGTTCCCATGAGGCACAGAGTCAGACTGATTTGCATATGGCCATGTCTGAACTGGGGTGGCAGAGTGGGCTAAAGAACGGTGATGGATCAAACCCAGATCTGTTGACTGGGTGTGAGTGTTTGATTGGTTCTGATGCTCCGTCCATCACCACCCCCTTTTCTACCGCTTTGTTCGCCATAAGTTGGCAGGGTATGCTCAGACGTGAGTCCCTTGCTCACTTTGCCACTGGATTCAAGCAAGCCTGGCTGAAGACGGCTGAAATGCCAGAAACCGGTCCTAGGAAGCTTGTTTCCGGTCCAGGGAAGGCATGGCTTGGCAGTTCAGGCTGGATTGTTCCCATGAGGCACAGGGTCAGACTGATTTGCATATGGCCATGTCTGAACTGGGGTGGCAGAGTGGGCTAAAGAACGGTGATGGATCAAACCCAGATCTGTTGACGGGGTGTGAGTGTTTGATTGGTTCTGATGCTCCGTCCATCACCACCCCCTTTTGTACCGCTTTATTCACCATAAGTTGGCAGGGTATGCTCAGATGTGAGTCCCTTGCTCACTTTGCCACTGGATTCAAGCAAGCCTGGCTGAAGACGGCTGAAATGCCAGAAACCGGTCCTAGGACGCTTGTTTCCGGTCCAGGGAAGGCATGGCTTGGCAGTTCGGGCTGGACTGTTCCCATGAGGCACAGGGTCAGACTGATTTGCATATGGCCATGTCTGAACTGGGGTGGCAGAGTGGGCTAAAGAACGGTGATGGATCAAACCCAGATCTGTTGACTGGGTGTGAGTGTTTGATTGGTTCTGATGCTCTGTCCATCACCACCCCCTTTTGTACCGCTTTGTTCGCCATAAGTTGGCAGGGTATGCTCAGACGTGAGTCCCTTGCTCACTTTGCCACTGGATTCAAGCAAGCCTGGCTGAAGACGGCTGAAATGCCAGAAACCGGTCCTAGGAAGCTTGTTTCCGGTCCAGGGAAGGCATGGCTTGGCAGTTCGGGCTGGACTGTTCCCATGAGGCACAGAGTCAGACTGATTTGCATATGGCCATGTCTGAACTGGGGTGGCAGAGTGGGCTAAAGAACGGTGATGGATCAAACCCAGATCTGTTGACGGGGTGTGAGTGTTTGATTGGTTCTGATGCTCCGTCCATCACCACCACCTTTTGTACCGCTTTGTTCGCCATAAGTTGGCAGGGTATGCTCAGACGTGAGTCCCTTGCTCACTTTGCCACTGGATTCAAGCAAGCCTGGCTGAAGACGGCTGAAATGCCAGAAACCGGTCCTAGGACGCTTGTTTCCGGTCCAGGGAAGGCATGGCTTGGCAGTTCGGGCTGGACTGTTCCCATGAGGCACAGGGTCAGACTGATTTGCATATGGCCATGTCTGAACTGGGGTGGCAGAGTGGGCTAAAGAACGGTGATGGATCAAACCCAGATCTGTTGACTGGGTGTGAGTGTTTGATTGGTTCTGATGCTCCGTCCATCACCACCCCCTTTTCTACCGCTTTGTTCGCCATAAGTTGGCAGGGTATGCTCAGACGTGAGTCCCTTGCTCACTTTGCCACTGGATTCAAGCAAGCCTAGCTGAAGACGGCTGAAATGCCAGAAACCGGTCCTAGGAAGCTTGTTTCCGGTCCAGGGAAGGCATGGCTTGGCAGTTCAGGCTGGATTGTTCCCATGAGGCACAGGGTCAGACTGATTTGCATATGGCCATGTCTGAACTGGGGTGGCAGAGTGGGCTAAAGAACGGTGATGGATCAAACCCAGATCGGTTGACGGGGTGTGAGTGTTTGATTGGTTCTGATGCTCCGTCCATCACCACCCCCTTTTGTACCGCTTTGTTCACCATAAGTTGGCAGGGTATGCTCAGATGTGAGTCCCTTGCTCACTTTGCCACTGGATTCAAGCAAGCCTGGCTGAAGACGGCTGAAATGCCAGAAACCGGTCCTAGGACGCTTGTTTCCGGTCCAGGGAAGGCATGGCTTGGCAGTTCGGGCTGGACTGTTCCCATGAGGCACAGGGTCAGACTGATTTGCATATGGCCATGTCTGAACTGGGGTGGCAGAGTGGGCTAAAGAACGGTGATGGATCAAACCCAGATCTGTTGACTGGGTGTGAGTGTTTGATTGGTTCTGATGCTCTGTCCATCACCACCCCCTTTTGTACCGCTTTGTTCGCCATAAGTTGGCAGGGTATGCTCAGACGTGAGTCCCTTGCTCACTTTGCCACTGGATTCAAGCAAGCCTGGCTAAAGACAGCTGAAATGCCAGAAACCGGTCCTAGGACGCTTGTTTCCGGTCCAGGGAAGGCATGGCTTGGCAGTTCGGGCTGGACTGTTCCCATGAGGCACAGGGTCAGACTGATTTGCATATGGCCATGTCTGAACTGGGGTGGCAGAGTGGGCTAAAGAACGATGATGGATCAAACCCAGATATGTTGACTGGGTGTGAGTGTTTGATTGGTTCTGATGCTCCGTCCATCACCACCCCCTTTTGTACCGCTTTGTTCGCCATAAGTTGGCAGGGTATGCTCAGATGTGAGTCCCTTGCTCACTTTGCCACTGGATTCAAGCAAGCCTGGCTGAAGACGGCAGAAATGCCAGAAACCGGTCCTAGGACGCTTGTTTCCGGTCCAGGGAAGGCATGGCTTGGCAGTTCGGGCTAGACTGTTCCCATGAGGCACAGGGTCAGACTGATTTGCATATGGCCATGTCTGAACTGGGGTGGCAGAGTGGGCTAAAGAACGGTTATGGATCAAACCCAGAACTGTTGACTGGGTGTGAGTGTTTGATTGGTTCTGATGCTCCGTCCATCACCACCCCCTTTTGTACCGCTTTGTTCGCCATAAGTTGGCAAGGTATGCTCAGACGTGAGTCCCTTGCTCACTTTGCCACTGGATTCAATCAAGCCTGGCTGAAGACGGCTGAAATGCCAGAAACCGGTCCTAGGACGCTTGTTTCCGGTCCAGGGAAGGCATGGCTTGGCAGTTCGGGCTGGACTGTTCCCATGAGGCACAGGGTCAGACTGATTTGCATATGGCCATGTCTGAACTGGGGTGGCAGAGTGGGCTAAAGAACCGTGATGGATCAAACCCAGATATGTTGACTGGGTGTGAGTGTTTGATTGGTTCTGATGCTCCGTCCATCACCACCCCCTTTTGTACCGCTTTGTTCGCCATAAGTTGGCAGGGTATGCTCAGGCGTGAGTCCCTTGCTCACTTTGCCACTGGATTCAAGCAAGCCTGGCTGAAGACGGCTGAAATGCCAGAAACCGGTCCTAGGACGCTTGTTTCCGATCCAGGGAAGGCATGGCTTGGCAGTTCGGGCTGGACTGTTCCCATGAGGCACAGGGTCAGACTGATTTGCATATGGCCATGTCTGACCTGGGGTGGCAGAGTGGGCTAAAGAACGGTGATGGATCAAACCCAGATCTGTTGACTGGGTGTGAGTGTTTGATTGTTTCTGATGCTCCGTCCATCACCACCCCCTTTTGTACCGCTTTGTTCGCCATAAGTTGGCAGGGTATGCTCAGACGTGAGTCCCTTGCTCACTTTGCCACTGGATTCAAGCAAGCCTGGCTGAAGACAGCTGAAATGCCAGAAACCGGTCCTAGGACACTTGTTTCCGGTCCAGGGAAGGCATGGCTTGGCAGTTCGGGCTGGACTGTTCCCATGAGGCACAGGGTCAGACTGATTTGCATATGGCCATGTCTGAACTGGGGTGGCAGAGTGGGCTAAAGAACGGTGATGGATCAAACCCAGATCTGTTGACTGGGTGTGAGTGTTTGATTGGTTCTGATGCTCCGTCCATCACCACCCCCTTTTGTACCGCTTTGTTTGCCATAAGTTGGCAGGGTATGCTCAGACGTGAGTCCCTTGCTCACTTTGCCACTGGATTCAAGCAAGCCTGGCTGAAGACGGCTGAAATGCCAGAAACCGGTCCTAGGACGCTTGTTTCCGGTCCAGGGAAGGCATGGCTAGGCAGTTCGGGCTGGACTGTTCCCATGAGGCACAGGGTCAGACTGATTTGCATATGGCCATGTCTGAACTGGGGTGGCAGAGTGGGCTAAAGAACGGTGATGGATCAAACCCAGATCTGTTGACTGGGTGTGACTGTTTGATTGGTTCTGATGCTCCGTCCATCACCACCCCTTTTGTACCGCTTTGTTCGCCATAAGTTGGCAGGGTATGCTCAGACGTGAGTCCCTTGCTCACTTTGCCACTGGATTCAAGCAAGCCTGGCTGAAGACGGCTGAAATGCCAGAAACCGGTCCTAGGAAGCTTGATTCCGGTCCAGGGAAGGCATGGCTTGGCAGTTCGGGCTGGACTGTTCCCATGAGGCACAGGGTCAGACTGATTTGCATATGGCCATGTCTGAACTGGGGTGGAAGAGTGGGCTAAAGAACGGTGATGGATCAAACCCAGATCTGTTGACTGGGTGTGAGTGTTTGATTGGTTCTGATGCTCCGTCCATCACCACCCCCTTTTGTACCGCTTTGTTCGCCATAAGTTGGCAGGGTATGCTCAGACGTGAGTCCCTTGCTCACTTTGACACTGGATTCAAGCAAGCCTGGCTGAAGACGGCTGAAATGGCAGAAACCGGTCCTAGGAAGCTTGTTTCCGGTCCAGGGAAGGCATGGCTTGGCAGTTCGGGCTGGACTGTTCCCATGAGGCACAGAGTCAGACTGATTTGCATATGGCCATGTCTGAACTGGGGTGGCAGAGTGGGCTAAAGAACGGTGATGGATCAAACCCAGATCTGTTCACGGGGTGTGAGTGTTTGATTGGTTCTGATGCTCCGTCCATCACCACCACCTTTTGTACCGCTTTGTTCGCCATAAGTTGGCAGGGTATGCTCAGACGTGAGTCCCTTGCTCACTTTGCCACTGGATTCAAGCAAGCCTGGCTGAAGACGGCTGAAATGCCAGAAACCGGTCCTAGGACGCTTGTTTCCGGTCCAGGGAAGGCATGGCTTGGCAGTTCGGGCTGGACTGTTCCCATGAGGCACAGGGTCAGACTGATTTGCATATGGCCATGTCTGAACTCGGGTGGCAGAGTGGGCTAAAGAACGGTGATGGATCAAACCTAGATCTATTGACTGGGTGTGAGTGTTTGATTGGTTCTGATGCTCTGTCCATCACCACCCCCTTTTGTACCGCTTTGTTTGGCATAATTTGGCAGGGTATGCTCAGACGTGAGTCCCTTGCTCACTTTGCCACTGGATTCAAGCAAGCCTGGCTGAAGACGGCTGAAATGCCAGAAACCGGTCCTAGGAAGCTTGTTTCCGGTCCAGGGAAGGCATGGCTTGGCAGTTCGGGCTGGACTGTTCCCATGAGGCACAGAGTCAGACTGATTTGCATATGGCCATGTCTGAACTGGGGTGGCAGAGTGGGCTAAAGAACGGTGATGGATCAAACCCAGATCTGTTGACGGGGTGTGAGTGTTTGATTGGTTCTGATGCTCCGTCCATCACCACCACCTTTTGTACTGCTTTGTTCGCCATAAGTTGGCAGCGTATGCTCAGACGTGAGTCCCTTGCTCACTTTGCCACTGGATTCAAGCAAGCCTGGCTGAAGACGGCTGAAATGCCAGAAACCGGTCCTAGGACGCTTGTTTCCGGTCCAGGGAAGGCATGGCTTGGCAGTTCGGGCTGGACTGTTCCCATGAGGCACAGGGTCAGACTGATTTGCATATGGCCATGTCTGAACTGGGGTGGCAGAGTGGGCTAAAGAACGGTGATGGATCAAACCCAGATCTGTTGACTGGGTGTGAGTGTTTGATTGGTTCTGATGCTCCGTCCATCACCACCCCCTTTTGTACCGCTTTGTTCGCCATAAGTTGGCAGGGTATGCTCAGACGTGAGTCCCTTGCTCACTTTGCCACTGGATTCAAGCAAGCCTGGCTGAAGACGGCTGAAATGCCAGAAACCGGTCCTAGGAAGCTTGTTTCCGGTCCAGGGAAGGCATGGCTTGGCAGTTCAGGCTGGATTGTTCCCATGAGGCACAGGGTCAGACTGATTTGCATATGGCCATGTCTGAACTGGGGTGGCAGAGTGGGCTAAAGAACGGTGATGGATCAAACCCAGATCTGTTGACGGGGTGTGAGTGTTTGATTGGTTCTGATGCTCCGTCCATCACCACCCCCTTTTGTACCGCTTTGTTCGCCATAAGTTGGCAGGGTATGCTCAGATGTGAGTCCCTTGCTCACTTTGCCACTGGATTCAAGCAAGCCTGGCTGAAGACGGCTGAAATGCCAGAAACCGGTCCTAGGACGCTTGTTTCTGGTCCAGGGAAGGCATGGCTTGGCAGTTTGGGCTGGACTGTTCCCATGAGGCACGGGGTTAGACTGATTTGCATATGGCCATGTCTGAACAGGGGTGGCAGAGTGGGCTAAAGAACGGTGAAGGATCAAACCCAAATCTGTTGACTGGGTGTGAAGGTTTGATTGGTTCTGATGCTCCGTCCATCACCACCCCCTTTTGTACCGCTTTGTTTGCCATAAGTTGGCAGGGTATGCTCAGACGTGAGTCCCATGCTCACTTTGCCACTGGATTCAAGCAAGCCTGGCTGACGACGGCTGAAATGCCAGAAACCGGTCCTAGGAAGCTTGTTTCCGGTCCAGGGAAGGCATGGCTTGGCAGTTCGGGCTGGACTGTTCCCATGAGGCACAAGGTCAAACTGATTTGCATATGGCCATGTCTGAACTGGGGTGGAAGAGTGGGCTAAAGAACGGTGATGGATCAAACCCAGATCTGTTGACTGGGTGTGAGTGTTTGATTGGTTCTGATGCTCCGTCCATCACCACCCCCTTTTGTACCGCTTTGTTCGCCATAAGTTGGCAGGGTATGCTCAGACGTGAGTCCCTTGCTCACTTTGCCACTGGATTCAAGCAAGCCTGGCTGAAGACGGCTGAAATGCCAGAAACCGGTCCTAGGAGGCTTGTTTCCGGTCCAGGGAAGGCATGGCTTGGCAGTTCGGGCTGGACTGTTCCCATGAGGCACAGGGTCAGACTGATTTGCATATGGCCATGTCTGAACTGGGGTGGCAGAGTGGGCTAAAGAACGGTGATGGATCAAACCCAGATCTGTTGACTGGGTGTGAGTGTTTGATTGGTTCTGATGCTCTGTCCATCACCACCCCCTTTTGTACCGCTTTGTTCGCCATAAGTTGGCAGGGTATGCTCAGACGTGAGTCCCTTGCTCACTTTGCCACTGGATTCAAGCAAGCCTGGCTGAAGACGGCTGAAATGCCAGAAACTGCTCCTAGGAAGCTTGTTTCCGGTCCAGGGAAGGAATGGCTTGGCAGTTCGGGCTGGACTGTTCCCATGAGGCACAGGGTCAGACTGATTTGCTTATTGCCATGTCTGAACTGGGGTGGCAGAGTGGGCTAAAGAACGGTGATGGATCAAACCCAGATCTGTTGACGGGGTGTGAGTGTTTGATTGGTTCTGATGCTCCATCCACCACCACCCCCTTTTGTACCGCTTTGTTCGCCATAAGTTGGCAGGGTATGCTCAGACGTGAGTCCCTTGCTCACTTTGCCACTGGATTCAAGCAAGCCTGGCTGAAGACGGCTGAAATGCCAGAAACCGGTCCTAGGACGCTTGTTTCTGGTCCAGGGAAGGCATGGCTTGGCAGTTCGGGCTGGACTGTTCCCATGAGGCACAGGGTCAGACTGATTTGCATATGGCAATGTCTGAACTGGGGTGGCAGAGTGGGCTAAAGAACGGTGATGGATCAAACCCAGATCTGTTGACTGGGTGTGAGTGTTTGATTGGTTCTGATGCTCTGTCCATCACCACCCCCTTGTGTACCGCTTTGTTCACCATAAGTTGGCAGGGTATGCTCAGACGTGAGTCCCTTGCTCACTTTGCCACTGGATTCAAGCAAGCCTGGCTGAAGACGGCTGAAATGCCAGAAACCGGTCCTAGGAAGCTTGTTTCCGGTCCAAGGAAGGCATGGCTTGGCAGTTCGGGCTGGACTGTTCCCATGAGGCACAGGGTCAGACTGATTTGCATATGGCCATGTCTGAACTGGGGTGGCAGAGTGGGCTAAAGAACGGTGATGGATCAAACCCAGATCTGTTGACTGGGTGTGAGTGTTTCATTGGTTCTGATGCTCCGTCCATCACCACCCCCTTTTGTACTGCTTCGTTCACCATAAGGTGGCAGGGTATGCTCAGACGTGAGTCCCTTGCTCACTTTTCCACTGGATTCAAGCAAGTCTGGCTGAAGACGGTTGAAATGCCAGAAACCGGTCCTAGGAAGCTTGTTTCCGGTCCAGGGAAGGCATGGCTTGGCAGTTCGGGCTGGACTGTTCCCATGAGGCACAGGGTCAGACTGATTTGCATATGGCCATGTCTGAACTGGGGTGGCAGAGTGGGCTAAAGAACGGTGATGGATCAAACCCAGATCTGTTGACTGGGTGTGAGTGTTTGATTGGTTCTGATGCTCCGTCCATCACCACCACCTTTTGTACCGCTTTGTTTGCCATAAGTTGGCAGGGTATGCTCAGACGTGAGTCCCTTGCTCACTTTGCCACTGGATTCAAGCAAGCCTGGCTGAAGACGGCTGAAATGCCAGAAACCGGTCCTAGGAAGTTTGTTTCCGGTCCAGGGAAGGCATGGTTTGGCAGTTCGGGCTGGACTGTTCCCATGAGGCACAGGGTCAGACTGATTTGCATATGGCCATGTCTAAACTGGGGTGGCAGATTGGGCTAAAGAACGGTGATGGATCAAACCCAGATCTGTTGACTGGGTGTGAGTGTTTCATTGGTTCTGATGCTCCGTCCATCACCACCCCCTTTTGTACTGCTTCGTTCACCATAAGGTGGCAGGGTATGCTCAGACGTGAGTCCCTTGCTCACTTTTCCACTGGATTCAAGCAAGTCTGGCTGAAGGCGGCTGAAATGCCAGAAACCGGTCCTAGGAAGCTTGTTTCCGGTCCAGGGAAGGCATGGCTTGGCAGTTCGGGCTGGACTGTTCCCATGAGGCACAGGGTCAGACTGATTTGCATATGGCCATGTCCGAACTGGGGTGGCAGAGTGGGCTAAAGAACGGTGATGGATCAAACCCAGATCTGTTGACTGGGTGTGAGTGTTTTATTGGTTCTGATGCTCCGTCCATCACCACCCCCTTTTGTACCGCTTTGTTCGCCATAAGTTGGCAGGGTATGCTCAGACGTGAGTCCCTTGCTCACTTTCCCACTGGATTCAAGCAAGCCTGGCTGAAGACGGCTAAATTGCCAGAAACCGGTCCCAAGAAGCTTGTTTCCGGTCCAGGGAAGGCATGGCTTGGCAGTTCGGGCTGGACTGTTCCCATGAGGCACAGGGTCAGACTGATTTGCATATGGCCATGTCTGAACTGGGGTGGCAGAGTGGGCTAAAGAACGGTGATGGATCAAACCCAGATCTGTTGACTGGGTGTGAGTGTTTGATTGGTTCTGATGCTCTGTCCATCACCACCCCCTTTTGTACAGCTTTGTTCGCCATAAGTTGGCAGGGTATGCTCCGACGTGAGTCCCTTGCTCACTTTGCCACTGGATTCAAGCAAGCCTGGCTGAAGACGGCTGAAATGCCAGAAACCGGTCCTAGAAAGCTTGTTTCCGGTCCAGGGAAGGCATGGCTTGGCAGTTCGGGCTGGACTGTTCCCATGAGGCACAGGGTCAGACTGATTTGCATATGGCAATGTCTGAACTGGGGTGGCAGAGTGGGCTAAAGAACGGTGATGGATCAAACCCAGATCTGTTGACTGGGTGTGAGTGTTTGATTGGTTCTGATGCTCCGTCCATCACCACTCCCTTTTGTACCGCTTTGTTCGCCATAAGTTGGCAGGGTATGCTCAGACGTGAGTCCCTTGCTCACTTTGCCACTGGATTCAAGCAAGCCTGGCTGAAGACGGCTGAAATGCCAGAAACCGGTCCTAGGAAGCTTGTTTCCGGTCCAGGGATGGCATGGCTTGGCAGTTCGGGCTGGACTGTTCCCATGAGGCACGGGGTCAGACTGATTTGCATATGGCCATGTCCGAACTGGGGTGGCAGAGTGGGCTAAAGAACGGTGATGGATCAAACCCAGATCTGTTGACTGGCTGTGAGTGTTTGATTGGTTCTGATGCTCCGTCCATCACCACCCCATTTTGAACCGCTTTGTTTGCCATAAGTTGGCAGGGTATGCTCAGACGTGAGTCCCTTGCTCACTTTGCCACTGGATTCAAGCAAGCCTGGCTGAAGACGGCTGAAATGCCAGAAACCGGTCCTAGGAAGCTTGTTTCCGGTCCAGGGAAGGCATGGCTTGGCAGTTCGGGCTGGACTGTTCCCATGAGACACAGGGTCAGACTGATTTGCATATGGCCATGTCTGAACTGGGGTGGCAGAGTGGGCTAAAGAATGGTGATGGATCAAACCCAGATCTGTTGACTGGGTGTGAGTGTTTGATTGGTTCTGATGCTACGTCCATCACCACCCCCTTTTGTACCCCACTGGAAAGCGTGGCTGATGAATTCCATGTCCTTTGCCCCACATTCAGAGCCCCTCATATACGAGCTCTGTGGCCCCATCCTTTGAAAAAGAGGACTTCTCGAAACGCGTCAGGACTGCAGTCTCATGCTCATAATTGGCTGGCAAGTGTTGCTGTTTGACCGATATTAAAGGCTGTTTGGGGAAGCTATCCTTTGTCCGAGTGCGACGTACCTGTGGGTCAGTCCCCACTGAGCGCGATGTAATTAGCGGCCATCCTGTCGCTGAGTCTGCACCACCCCGGAAGTTGGGGGCCACAGAACTCGTATATGAGGGGCTCTGAATGTGGGGCAAAGGACATGGAATTCATCAGCCACGCTTTCCAGGGGCTCATGTGAGAGCCTTACTTCTGCATTTAATTTTAAAAGCGAATCCATTTTGGGGAAAAGAAAGGACTACACCTCCCATAAAGCAATGCATTGACTCATTCAGAGCAGCCAATCAGGGGCATACAATATCGCTTCAAAAAGGGAAGGTGAGCCAACATGCGCTTTTTGACTGCATCATCCTTTGAAAAAGAGGACTTCTCGAAACGCGTCAGGACTGCAGTCTCATGCTCATAATTCGCTGGCAAGTGTTGCTGTTTGACCGATATTAAAGGCTGTTTGGGGAAGCTATCCTTTGTCCGAGTGCGACTTACCTGTTGGTCACTCCCCACTGAGCGTGATGTAATTAGCGGCCGTCCTGCCGCTGAGTCTGCACCACCCCGGAAGTTGGGGGCCACAGAGCTCGTATATCGTATATGAGGGGCTCTGAATGTGGGGCAAAGGACATGGAATTCATCAGCCACGCTTTCCAGGGGCTCATGTGAGAGCCTTACTTCTGCATTTAATTTTAAAAGCGCATCCATTTTGGGGAAAAGAAAGGACTACACCTCCCATAAAGCAATGCATTGACTTATTCTGAGCAGCCAATCAGGGGCATGCAATATCGCTTCAAAAAGGGAAGGTGAGCCAACATGCGCTTTTTGACTGCATCATCCTTTGAAAAAGAGGACTTCTCGAAACGCGTCAGGGCTGCAGTCTCATGCTCATAATTCGCTGGCAAGTGTTGCTGTTTGACCGATATTAAAGGCTGTTTGGGGAAGCTATCCTTTGTCCGAGTGCGACTTACCTGTTGGTCACTCCCCACTGAGCGCGATGTAATTAGCGGCCGTCCTGCCGCTGAGTCTGCACCACCCCGGAAGTTGGGGGCCACAGAGCTCGTATATGAGGGGCTCTGAATGTGGGGCAAAGGACATGGAATTCATCAGCCACGCTTTCCAGGGGCTCATGTGAGAGCCTTACTTCTGCATTTAATTTTAAAAGCGCATCCATTTTGGGGAAAAGAAAGGACTACACCTCCCATAAAGCAATGCATTGACTCATTCAGAGCAGCCAATCAGGGGCATGCAATATCGCTTCAAAAAGGGAAGGTGAGCCAACGTTCGCTTTTTGACTGCATCATCCTTTGAAAAAGAGGACTTCTCGAAACGCGTCAGGACTGCAGTCTCATGCTCATAATTCGCTGGCAAGTGTTGCTGTTTGACCGATATTAAAGGCTGTTTGGGGAAGCTATCCTTTGTCCGAGTGCGACTTACCTGTTGGTCACTCCTCACTGAGCGCGATGTAATTAGCGGCCATCCTGCCGCTGAGTCTGTACCACCCCGGAAGTTGGGGGCAACAGAGCTCGTATATGAGGGGCTCTGAATGTGGGGCAAAGGACATGGAATTCATCAGCCACGCTTTCCAGGGGCTCATGGGAGAGCCTTACTTCAACATTTAATTTTAAAAGCGCATCCATTTTGGGGAAAAGAAAGGACTACACCTCCCTTAAAGCAATGCATTGACTCATTCAGAGCAGCCAATCAGGGGCATGCAATATCGCTTCAAAAAGAGAAGGTGAGCCAACATGCGCTTTTTGACTGCATCATCCTTTGAAAAAGAGGACTTCTCGAAACGCGTCAGGACTGCAGCCTCATGCTCATAATTCGCTGGCAAGTGTTGCTGTTTGACCGATATTAAAGTGTGGTTGGGGAAGCTATCCTTTGCCCGAGTGCGACTTACCTGTTGGTCACTCCCCACTGAGCGCGATATATATATATATATATATATTCACTGAAAAAACCATAGGTTTCACACACGTTATAGTTAGGAATTAGCATTTAAAAAACCATAGAAATTCAGTGAAAAAACCATAGGTTTCACACATGTTATAGTTAGCTGGACATTTTACTCGTAAAAAACCAATGAAATTGCCCCGTTATAGTTAGTTCAGCTAACTATAACTCGCGCGCCCGCAATGCACTGCTGATGACGTCACATATTACATCACTCATGACATGGTCAGTGACATCACTCATGACATCACTGATGACATCTCAAATGACATCACTGATGACATCATCCAGTGAATGTGTGTTTTTCTGAAAATTAAATATGCTTTATATATGTATTTCTCAAGGTCAATGGAAGAATAAATGGGTATATAAGTGTCTAAATGGATGCTTTGTTTTTGAAAAATTTATTGTGTAATGACTGATTAAGTGTATCATAGTGAATACATGGCTTAGTGTGTAATGTTTAAATATGAAAATATCTGTATCAGTCTCTCACTTTGTGTATAAGTGGTTGCATGGGTTGGTTAGTAGCTACATGGGTGTCTATATAGGTTATTAGTTGTTTTTTTGAGTATCAGTCTGAGTGTCTGTATGGTTCGGTGGGGGGTATTATGTAGTGCATAGGTGCATGAATGAATAATTCACTCTTTGTGTGTGTTGAACACAGCATGTGTGCAGGATTGTATGGGTGGATGAGTGTGTGTATGGGTGTGTTAGTGAGTGAATGACTGTCTCAATAGTGTCTTTATGAGTAACTACATATGTTTAAAACTAGTATATGTGACTATTGGTGTATATATGTGAGTATATGTGAGAGCTTGAAAGAGTTCCTGTATGAATAAGTATGTGTTTCTATAAGTGATTGTTTAAAAGACTAAGTATGTGTAAGTTTCCGTAGAAGTAAGTGTGGTGGTGTGTGTATAACTGTATATGCAGGTGAATGTATGTTTGATTCTTTATTAGCATGAGTGACTATGTGTGTGAGTAACTCTATGGATGAGTGGCATTATGTAACAGGATGTATAGGTGTATGAGTACATATGATGAGTGAGTACATGTATGAGTGACTGTATAGGACTGTTGGTGAATGAGTGGATGTGTATGTGGATCTTAGAATTACTGAAGAGGTTGTTGTAACTGGTATTGGTATGTCCATTGTTTTGAAAATTTTAGTCTCTATTTTTGAATGTGTGTATCAAAGCTTATATTAAGGTGAGAGGAGGTCTGCCACTCTATCACAAGGATGATGTCATCAGTGATGTCATCAGTGATGTCATTTGAGATGTCATCAGTGATGTCATGAGTGATGTCACTGACCATGTCATGAGTGATGTAATATGTGACGTCATCAGCAGTGCATTGCGGGCGCGCGAGTTATAGTTAGCTGAACTAACTATAACGGGGCAATTTCATTGGTTTTTTACGAGTAAAATGTCCAGCTAACTATAACATGTGTGAAACCTATGGTTTTTTCACTGAATTTCTATGGTTTTTTAAATGCTAATTCCTAACTATAACGTGTGTGAAACCTATGGTTTTTTCAGTGAATTTCTAAGGTTTTTTAAATGCTAATTCCTAACTATAACGTGTGTGAAACCCATGGTTTTTTCAGTGAATTTGCAAGGTTTTTTAAATGCTAATTCCTAACTATAACGTGTGTGAAACCCATGGTTTTTTCAGTGAATTTGCAAGGTTTTTTAAATGCTAATTTTTTTTTTTTTTTTCATTTTTTTCAAACATATTTTTAATTTAATTTTCTTTCCTTTTATAAAGACTATGCTTAAATTTTTAAAATCCTTAAATATTTTTTTTTAATATATTTTTTAAAATAAACATGTAAACTTTATTTCCAGATTTTTTTTTTTTTTTTTTTTTTTTTTTAGTACGCGTACCGTAAGCTCACGGTAAGCGTACGGTTTACGCAACGTCCGTAATCTATCTACGCTGCTTGCGTATAGTTACGCACTTTGCGTAGCCGCGCGTACTGCGCGTGGGACGCGTGCGCGCTTACGCCACACGCGCACGTTACGCGGAAGTGCCGGGGAGTGACTGTTATGCGCATGCGCGCAAGCGCGTGTCTTTTTTACGCGCACGCGTACTTTTTGCCGTAAGCGTACCGTAAGCGTACCGTAAGCGTACGGTAGGTCATGTGATCATGAAACACAACTTTTGATTGGTTGAAACTACTTTCAGTTCTAGAACTCTCCTACACCACACCCATTCCCCTCATTTCTGCTTGTGATCCCTTGGGAGAAGGAGCTGGTTTGTCTTTGGGATACGATGGCAGAACAGCAGAGCTCTTCTGAGAGTGAGGCTAGCACCAGCAGCACTGTCTTGAGGCAGAGATCGAGGAAACAAAAGCCTTCTTATGTTTGGGATTATTTTACTTTTCCAGAAGGCCAGCAAAAGGTGAATGCACCCTTAGTTACTTGCTGTCTGTGTAAGCGTGTACTTTCTAGAGGTAATCCTGACAGGAAGTATTCCTTTGGGAATCACACCATGAAGAGGCACCTCCAGGATGTACACGGAAGGACACATGGTCATCTTTTTGGAGGTAACTCTTTAGAAAGACGAGCCAGTACATCCACAGCAGCTCAGCCTGGACCATCATCTGCAGGGCTGACTCCTTCCTCTGCAGGTCAGGTGAGCCCTTCATCTGTGGGGGGAGCATCTCCTTCTGCTGGCCCTCTGGAAATTAACCCTCGGTTTGCGAGGGTTGAAGTACGGTGCGCCACTTGTCACGATCTAATTACTTATAGGGAGACCAGTGTTTCCCTAGTGAACAGTAAAATAGATCAGCACACTTGTCGTACCGTCTAATATTCCCAATCTTTCTTTCCTCTGTCCCTGCATGAACACAACGGCTCTTTTAAGAGCCAACCTTACCTTTCATCTATTTTTTACATATGTTTTTTAAAACCTTTTTTTTTTTTTTTTTTACCGTACGCGTACGGTGCGCGTACCTTTTTTTTATTTTTTAAAAAAAACACTAAAAATCAATTATCACATTACAAGGTCCTTGAGAGACTACAATTATTATTATTGACTTACCATACTCACTCAAAAAAATATTTATTCATTTGTTTTTTTAAAAAATAGTTTTAAAAATGGTTGTAGTTTTCGAAAATTTTCTATATCGATCTGAAAAAAATGAAAAAAGTATTAATATTTTTTTAACAATTTATAATACAGTATACATATTTACATTTTTTTCCCAAAAATATTTTTGCCTTATTTTTGCTGTTTTCAGAATATATTGCATTTCACTATAAATTGTGAAAGCAATTGCATTCATCATTTTACAGCGGGCAAAAAAAAATAACAATCTCAAAGATTGTATTAAAAAAGCCCAGAATCTCTTCTCACTTAAACTTATCATTACAGAAATGCATATTATTCTAAAAAAATATCATCTAAAAACAATACTTATTTCTTTAAAATACCGTCTGATATGTTTGTTTCAGAAGTATAATCACAATATTATATCTCAAATAACTCCAAAATACATCTGATTTCATTTCCTTTAGGCCAAATAGTATTTTTTTTTTTTTTTTTGGAATAAATTTCCAAGGGAAATCCATTAAAATTCTAAAGTTTAATCTGTCCAGATCTCACCGATTCTCTGTAACATTTTGGTTCACGAAAATTTTTTGAATAATTTATTTAGTCCACAATAGAATTGCTTACTTTTCCACATGGCCAAATAGTAATTTTTTAAATCATTTTTGAAAAAATTTCCAATGGCAGTCCAATAGCATTCCAAAATTTAAAATGTGCAGAAGTTACCGATTATCTCTAAATTATTGGTTTTTCAAAATTGCATTAAAAATTAAAAAAGTCCACATTACAATTGGTTATCTTTCCTTTAGGCCAAATGATAATTTTAAAAATATTTTTTCTACAAAATTGCAATGGTAATCCAGTAAAATGGTAAAATTATTTTGTCCAGATCTTGCCAAGTCTCTCTAAAATTTAGGTTTCAGGAAGATTAGATAGGAATTTGCTAAATCAAAAGGCAAACGTTGTTTGAAAATCAATTGGGAATCATTACACAGTGTCCAGCCTTTTTCACATTTTAGATAAACTGTGTAATGTCCAGAAGTAACAGTAGGTCCATCATGGAAAATTATTGCAACAGTTACAAAAGTTTTTCCTGAAATTGATAATTGCTGTCCTGTAAACTTCTTTATTAAAGTATCCAATTTTGAACCATCAGCTCTACATCGTTGCATCATTAAAATTACATACTGTCCGTATTCCCTTAAAATTAATGTTGAAAACATGTCAGAATTACACTCACCACATTTCATGCTATGATTAGCATCTTTAACTAATTTTGCAAAAGTGACTGTTTTACTCTCTGGCAATGTCAAATAAATAAACCTTTCATTATCAACAATAGAGCCACATATATTATAACAATTATCACAACTATGTTCCCATTTATAAGAGAGACCAAAAAAAATGTCAATGGGAACTCCTTCTTCTTCCACTACCTGAAGAAAATACATCAAAAATTCGTGTGCATCTTGCTGTTCATTTTGAGAAAACTGTGTTCGTCCTGAACATACATCTAAAAGTTTTCTAATATCAGTAGCACTTTCTATTTGAGTTTTATCTTTACTCAGCTTTTGAAAAAGGAGACTCAGCTCTGAACAGAATCTTTTTCCCTGATTTACTATTATCTGCTCTTGCAAACTTTCCAGATAAAATGCAACATTCAGCACTACATTAGCGTAGCAGTTGACACCAGAGCTATTTTCAAAATGACATCCTACAACCTGTTCTTCATTGTCCTTTTTCTTTTTGCTTGCAATTACATCACTCCTCTTTTTTTTCCTCTTCTCTATATCTTCATTACAGATATTCTCATTTCTCCTTTTACGAGAAACTACACGTTTCTCCAACACAGGATACTGACCTAAATGAGGAGCATAGCTTCTTCTTAATCTATTATACTCCTTTACACAGTTTGTATCAGCACTAACTTTTGAGTCATCAAAGTCTATCATGAATAAACCTGATAATGTTTTCACTCGTGACAAAGCTACATATGCCATACCTTCTTTGAACACAGTTGAACCAATGTTCACAAATGCACAATCTACAGTCAATCCTTGAGACTTGTGGATAGTTACAGCATATGCTAGAGAAAACGGAAACTGCTTCCTACGTACATATAAGTCTTTCACAAGCATAAAACGAACTGTACAACGACAAATATCTTTAACTTCATCTATCTGATCAAATTTTATCTGTAAACATTCAATTCCTTCTTTTTTCTGATAATTAATAAAACCCACAACTCTTCCCATCGCTCCATTCACTAAGCCTTTCTCAACATCCAAATTTCTCCTTAAAAATACTCTACAGTTCATGCAAACATATAGATTTTTTTCTAATCCTGCTGTTTTGGAGATGTTCTTCTCTAGTGAGTCCAATTTATTTTTCAGTTTGCCTGTTACTGTGACAGTAATTCTTCCATCCTCAATTTTGTCCACTGCTTCCAATTTCCTGATCTCTTCCTTTTCCAATTTCAAAAGCTCGTCATTAAATATTGAGCATTCACGTAGAGTTGGCATTAAGCAGATGACACTTTTGTTTTCTGCAATATTCTTGTATATTTTCTCTGCAACTATTTCTTCCTTTGGAAATAAATTATGTAGCAGCCGACTCTGTAATGCTTTTTTCCCAACTTCTGTGAGTAGTCCAATTCTGATATCTTTCAGAATACTTCCATATTCTTCATCGTTTGCTTGCCTCATATTAGTTGTAAGTTCCTTGTACTCAAAGAAGGACCAAATATTTGTATTTCCAATGCTTCCCAATGACTTCTTCGTGTCTTCATGTGTCACAGTATTAAACACTGGTTGTCCTTTAACTGGAGTAAGTTGCAAAAGATCCCCAAAAACTATGACGTGTTTTCCACCAAATAACACGTCATAGTCTGTCTTCAAAATTTGCTGCATTCTTAAATGCACAAAGGCAAGCATTAAGTTTGATACCATGCTCACCTCATCAATAATGAGAACTTGCATCTTCTTCAATACTCTTGAAACTTCCAAGGATGCTTCTCCAGTTAGCTTGTTGAATTGTATTTTGTTCTCATGCTCCACTGGTAACATTAGCAAACGATGTAAGGTGATTCCTTTTATGTTATATGCTGCTAACCCAGTTGGAGCAGTAACCACACAAGACAAAGTAGAATCCGTTTTTTGCTTTAGGTAGCTTCTGATGACTTTAATTAGGAAACTTTTTCCAGTGCCAGCTTGTCCGCTTACATACATCCTGATTGGATGAAATGATGTGCATGAGCACTCTTTTTTTTCATGTAGAAATCCGTGATCAATTTTGTTTTTGATCTCTTCATAAATGTGTTGCTGCTCTTGATTCAGTTGTCTTTCCAAATTTTGTAAGTCTATAAATTCTTCTTGAGCTTGATTCATAGCCGTTTCCACTTCATTCATGGCTATTGATGCTTCATTTTCAACGATTGGTTGTCCTAGGGGATCTTGACTGAGTGTTCCAGAACTTTGGCTGTCCTGAGAACTGTCTCTAGCTATTTCTGCTGCAATTGTAGTTTCCTGTTCAATTTCTTCATTTAACATTTGCAGATAAGTTGAGAATGTACTGCATTGTATGCTGTCTTTGCAAGCATTAAAAGAATCTTCATAGCTCTGGAATTCTCCCAGTAGTTCATCCTCTGTACGCCATGGTTTAAACAACTGTAAAAGAGCCAAGTAGTAAAATTCTTTCTTGTCGGTAGTGTCGCAACTCAGCTTCCGGTGATTTATCAAACTTCCTTTGGTTTGCTTCACCAAACATCCTTCTTCACCAACAACTTTATATTTTCCACTGTTGATGTCTTCTGCAGCTTTCCGTGAATAAATGTAGTTCTGCAACACTTCATAGAGACACATGTTCTCCAGATGATGACTTCTCTTGGGATAATATGTGTCCAACATGTTTGTTTTCAATATATCTGTACTTTCTGGGTCATTCTCAGCCAAATATTCAATTTCTCCAACAGATTTCAGTACCCGATTTCTCATTGCTGCAAGGCCTAAACTTGCCCAAATTATTCTTCTTGACTTCGAGTAGAGACTTGCAGAAGATAACCTATCTGAACATTCGTAGGATCCAATTTCTCGATGCGATAACATCTTCAAACTGAAACTGTACAGCTTCTTACTGACAGTCTTCTCGTGAGAAATCTCTTCCCACATTTCCTTCAATTCTGTTTTTTCTGATTTCGTAATGTAAGACGTTACATATCGTGCAACAGCAATGGAATTGTCAGCTACATACTGTATATCCATGTTAGCGTTCCACATGGATAAAATGACTGGGTTGTAGTCATTTATATTTTTTGATTCTTCTTTTCTTTTAAGGTTGTAGGTATTCTTAGGTGATTTTCTTGTGATAGTATGTCTCACAGCTGACATAAAACTGTTGACTCTTCCATTTGAAAGAACAGGTCTAGGAAATCCAAATCGACATTTAGTGTAGTATTTTTCTTTGCTCTTGTATTTCCGTCGACAGTATTTTCCACACCGATGACTTTGGAAACGTAGAACTTGCTCCTTTAACTTGTTCTCTTCTGTGCTTTTTGGTATACCACATGTTGCATATTCTTCAATGTAAGATAACACTGCTTCATCAGTATCTGTTCCAAACTTTGGGGCATCCTTGATCCACAGCAGCATATGAATATGAGGAGCACCTCTTGCCTGGTACTCTTTTCTCCAAAAGAAATCCACTACTTCTCCAAGGGGTGGATTTTTTTTATTGCAGATGAAGGACATCATAGCCTCAAATCTATGATTGAAATATCTGCAAACATTAACCGGATCCAATGAGCACAGTTCTCCTGCTGTCTTGTATTCGATGTTTTTAATGTTTGAATTGGCCTCTCGTAGAAAATCCAGTAAATCATCCCAAGCGTACTCGGCACAGCTTAGGGTAAGGAACCATGTTGGTGTTCCTAAATTGCGTAACATGCATTTTAGTTCACCATGGCGTCGGTACCAATATTCATTTGTCCCACGCTGACAAGCCATCAGATTGATCAGTTGTGTTTCCAAATGATCATCTCGGTGCTGCACTTTCTCCATAAAATCCTTAGCAGACACATTTTGTAAATGTACTCCACTTTTTAAAATGTGATTTACTGCATAAGACAGTGCAGACAAGTCGCTTTCAAATAAAAGATGGAACAAATAAGGAATACTTTGTCGAAATCTGGGATCTTCAGCATATAGTCTTGTAGTCCGATACTCTGAAGCTGGAATCTGTTCTGGACGTTCATCGTATCGTCCTCCTTTTCCTTTAGGAAACAGCTGGGGAAAACATCGAGCTTCCAAGCTCTCCTCCCATACACTCACGGGATTTCCTTTTGCTTTCTTCATCTGAAAGAGATCAATATTGTCTCCCATAACTTCTTTCGAATGGAGAGGATGTATGCTAAAATGTTCATAAATTTCTTCTTCCTTTGACTTGTCCACTTTTTCAATTTGTCCAGTTGGTGTTTCTGTGTGTTCTTGAAAATCTTCTTCTTCTTCTTCTTCTTCTATATAAATTGATTCATACCATTTGTTATTTTTTTTCAAATACAAATTTGCTCTTTGTACTTTCCGCACATCTACCAGCTCCTGCCAAATCTTCTTATTCTTTGTAAGTACACCATTAACCAGAATAATTAATGGTTCAGTTTCCAAAGTATCCGCATCAATAGTTTCCATATTTTTTTTCAAATCCAAGGGCAAATACACCACTCTACCTTTTAAACCTCTCAGTAAATCTGAAGGAGGTAATTTACCAGTTTTGGGCTCCATACGTACTATGGTCTGGAACGGATGAACACATTGAATGAGTATAGACTCATATGTATTTAATTCAGAAAGTTCAGCAGGAATAGCATCCAATTCTAAATTATTATGTACAGCTCTGGTCGGCATTCTATTTTCCTCTAACTTGTTGTAACAGTATTTACAAATACGCTGATCTTCACCCAATTCAAAACAATTTTCAAGAAATATATATGTGGCAAAATCCATCCACTTATAATTATCTTCATTTTCACTCTTTCTGTAGAGATCAACATTCCTAGTTTGTTTTCTATAATGAGTTCTGCGGCAACAAATACAAGTAACATTTGGTCTTTCATTAGAGACTATTGCAAATTTTGTTATGTGATCATTAAATGTGTTACTTACAGAGGGTTCTACATTCTCTTCCACTTCTGCCTCATTTACTGTGTCCTTCTCTGCACTGTTTTGTTCAGGACCAAAGTAACAAAACTGAATTTCATCAACAACCTTCTCTACATCTGATACCGTTCCTCGGAACAGAGCCCTATTCAATTCATTTAACTTTATTGCTGGACTTTTGGCAAAATACAACCGTCTCACAAACTTTCTCATTTCAGTATGATGAACAGCCAGCATCCTAAAATGATGGAAAACACTATTGCACACTTTTCTAGATAGACAAGCAAGAGAATGACCCTGCAAACCAGTATTCTCTCTCACTCTGCATGGATCCAGACTTTGAAGCACCTTAATCTTTTGTTTTACACTTTTTTTACTATATTCTCTTAGAAACTCTCGAAATCTGTCAATAGATTCCTGACGCACAGTGCAAATACTACTACAATTCCAAGTGTACACTGGGGCTTTAGGACGTCTCCCCATTGCCTCATCTGCCATCACTTGTACCTCATCTCTTGGAACCATTATCTCCTTCTCCATTATGCAACCATTTTTTACTTCGTATGAACGACCTCTGGTGTCAACTGCATGCAGCAAACTATTACTTTGAAAATAGCTCTCTTCATTAAAAAAAGGTTCACTACTTGAACTATGCATCCACTTTCCTAAAAACACTTTACAAAAGTTTGTTCTGTTCACTACTCTTTTGCTTTTGCTTTGTGATTTCAGTACATTAACCATTTTATCTAATGTACGCATCCTATTCAAAATTAATATGAATAGTTTCCTTTTTAATTCTAATGCTTTTGCTGCAATGGCTTCAATTTCTTTTTTTCTCTTGTAATATTTTGCCTTTTGCTTATATTTCTTTACATCCTTTATCAAATTGGACATAACTCTTCTCTGAAACATTTTTCTACGTATCTCTTTAAACGCTGTTTTTCTGTTTATGTTAAACTTTTCAATTGCAGAAGGTATATTTGCATTAACTAAATTCTCAATTTTTTGCTGTTCTCTATGTTTTGTTACATTTTTCCGAGGACAGACATTTTGTACATTTTTCTTTGTTTTGAATATTTTGTTAAGAAATTGTTTTTTCTGCTTACCAGAAGATTTTTTCTTTTTCCCAACATGAGCATCTTCTACTAACTTTGGTCCTCCAGTTGTCTTCAAATATAGTTTTTTTTTTAGCGTTTTTTGAACTCGAGATTTTGTAGGCATCTTAAATTTTGTTCACTGTTCTTCAGCAATACCTGAAAAAAACTAAAAAAAAAATCCTTTATTGTATTTAAATATATTACTACATTTGTTTTCACAATAGTCACAAAACAAAATTTCTTTGCCAATTTGAATGCACACAAACTGCTCTTTTTTTTGGGCAAGTGAAAATCTCTTTTACAAACTGTCACATTATGAAACCACTTTTCAGATTTTTTAAAAAGCTCATGTCCACAGTGCTACACTCCAGCAAGGGCAACCAGCCTTAGTGAAGCTCAATGTATTTGCATTACAGACTGAAACCTGAAAACCCCACTCGCTTGTAAATACTTTGCATGACTATACACGGCAAGCACATGGGTGTGTGCTAAGACTCTGCTTCTTCCCCCAAAAATTCGCTCCCCCTTTCCATCTAATGCAACTGTGAAATCACCAGAGCAAGACGCAATAAATCTCTGCCTATAATTCCTCTATGCACACAGAGTCATGTTTTCACATTAGTCCCAAAACGAAATTTCTTTGCCATTTTGAAAGCACACTTACTGCTCTTTTTTTTGGGGGCCGAGTGAAAATCACTTTTACAGACTGACACATTATGAAACCTTTTTTAAAAATTTATTTAATTGCACATGTCCAAGCTGTTTTTTTTTCAGACCACCACCATGTGTATTCTCTGTGTCTGCCTACACTCCAGCAAGGGCAACCAGCCTTAGTGATGCTGAATGTATTTGCATTACAGACTTAAACCTGAAAACCTCACTGGCTTCTAAATACTGTGCATGACTATACATGGCAAGCACATGGGTGTGTGCTAAGCCTCTGCTTCTTCCCCAAAAAATTTGCTCCCCCTTTCCATCTAATGCAACTGTGAAATCACCAGAGCAAGATGCAATAAATCTCTGCCTATAATTCCTCTATGCACACAGAGTCATGTTTTCACATTAGTCCCAAAACGAAATTTCTTTGCCATTTTGAAAGCACACTTACTGCTCTTTTTTTTTCGGGCCGAGTGAAAATCACTTTTACAGACTGACACATTATGAAACCACTTTTTTTTCTTTTATTTAAATGCACATGTCCAAGCTGTTTTTTCAGACCACCACCATGTGTATTCTCTGTGTCTGCCTACACTCCAGCAAGGGCAACCAGCCTTAGTGATGCTGAATGTATTTGCATTACAGACTTAAACCTGAAAACCCCACTGGCTTCTAAATACTGTGCATGACTATACACGGCAAGCACATGGGTGTGTGCTAAGCCTCTGCTTCTTCCCCCAAAAATTCGCTCCCCCTTTCCATCTAATGCAACTGTGAAATCACCAGAGCAAGACGCAATAAATCTCTGCCTATAATTCCTCTATGCACACAGAGTCATGTTTTCACATTAGTCCCAAAACGAAATTTCTTTGCCAATTTGAAAGCCCACTTACTGCTCTTTTTTTTTCGGGCCAAGTGAAAATCTCTTTTTACAATTTGAAATCACTTTTACAGACTGACACATTATGAAACCACTTTTTTTTCTTTTATTTAAATGCACATGTCCAAGCTGTTTTTTCAGACCACCACCATGTGCATTCTCTGTGACTGCCTACACTCCACCAAGGGCAACCAGCCTTAGTGATGCTGAATGTATTTGCATTACAGACTTAAACCTGAAAACCCCACTGGCTTCTAAATACTGTGCATGACTATACATGGCAAGCACATGGGTGTGTGCTAAGCCTCTGCTTCTTCCCCCAAAAATTCGCTCCCCCTTTCCATCTAATGCAACTGTGAAATCACCACAGCAAGACGCAATAAATCTCTGCCTATAATTCCTCTATGCACACAGAGTCATGTTTTCACATTAGTCCCAAAACGAAATTTCTTTGCCATTTTGAAAGCACACTTACTGCTCTTTTTTTTTCGGGCCGAGTGAAAATCACTTTTACAGACTGACACATTATGAAACCACTTTTTTTTCTTTTATTTAAATGCACATGTCCAAGCTGTTTTTTCAGACCACCACCATGTGTATTCTCTGTGTCTGCCTACACTCCAGCAAGGGCAACCAGCCTTAGTGATGCTGAATGTATTTGCATTACAGACTTAAACCTGAAAACCCCACTGGCTTCTAAATACTGTGCATGACTATACACGACAAGCACATGGGTGTGTGCTAAGCCTCTGCTTCTTCCCCCAAAAATTCGCTCCCCCTTTCCATCTAATGCAACTGTGAAATCACCAGAGCAAGACGCAATAAATCTCTGCCTATAATTCCTCTATGCACACAGAGTCATGTTTTCACATTAGTCCCAAAACGAAATTTCTTTGCCAATTTGAAAGCACACTTACTGCTCTTTTTTTTTCGGGCCAAGTGAAAATCTCTTTTTACAATTTGAAATCACTTTTACAGACTGACACATTATGAAACCACTTTTTTTTCTTTTATTTAAATGCACATGTCCAAGCTGTTTTTTCAGACCACCACCATGTGCATTCTCTGTGACTGCCTACACTCCACCAAGGGCAACCAGCCTTAGTGATGCTGAATGTATTTGCATTACAGACTTAAACCTGAAAACCCCACTGACTTCTAAATACTGTGCATGACTATACATGGCAAGCACATGGGTGTGTGCTAAGCCTCTGCTTCTTCCCCCAAAAATTCGCTCCCCCTTTCCATCTAATGCAACTGTGAAATCACCACAGCAAGACGCAATAAATCTCTGCCTATAATTCCTCTATGCACACAGAGTCATGTTTTCACATTAGTCCCAAAACGAAATTTCTTTGCCAATTTGAAAGCACACTTACTGCTCTTTTTTTTTAGGGCCAAGTGAAAATCTCTTTTTACAATTTGAAATCACTTTTACAGACTGACACATTATGAAACCACTATTTTTGATTTATTTAATTGCACATGTACAAACTGTTTTTTTTTCAGACCACCACCATGTGCATTCTCTGTGACTGCCTACACTCCACCAAGGGCAACCAGCCTTAGTGATGCTGAATGTATTTGCATTACAGACTTAAACCTGAAAACCCCACTAGCTTCTAAATACTGTGCATGTCTATACATGGCAAGCACATGGGTGTGTGCTAAGCCTCTGCTTCTTCCCCCAAAAATTCGCTCCCCCTTTCCATCTAATGCAACTGTGAAATCACCAGAGCAAGACGCAATAAATCTCTGCCTATAATTCCTCTATGCACACAGAGTCATGTTTTCACATTAGTCCTAAAACGAAATTTCTTTGCCAATTTGAAAGCACACTTACTGCTCTTTTTTTTTAGGGCCAAGTGAAAATCTCTTTTTACAATTTGAAATCACTTTTACAGACTGACACATTATGAAACCACTATTTTTGATTTATTTAATTGCACATGTACAAACTGTTTTTTTTTCAGACCACCACCATGTGCATTCTCTGTGACTGCCTACACTCCACCAAGGGCAACCAGCCTTAGTGATGCTGAATGTATTTGCATTACAGACTTAAACCTGAAAACCCCACTGGCTTCTAAATACTGTGCATGACTATACATGGCAAGCACATGGGTGTGTGCTAAGCCTCTGCTTCTTCCCCAAAAAATTCGCTCCCCCTTTCCATCTAATGCAACTGTGAAATCACCAGAGCAAGACGCAATAAATCTCTGCCTATAATTCCTCTATGCACACAGAGTCATGTTTTCACATTAGTCCTAAAACGAAATTTCTTTGCCAATTTGAAAGCACACTTACTGCTCTTTTTTTTTCGGGCCAAGTGAAAATCTCTTTTTACAATTTGAAATCACTTTTACAGACTGACACATTATGAAACCACTTTTTTTTCTTTTATTTAAATGCACATGTCCAAGCTGTTTTTTCAGACCACCACCATGTGCATTCTCTGTGACTGCCTACACTCCACCAAGGGCAACCAGCCTTAGTGATGCTGAATGTATTTGCATTACAGACTTAAACCTGAAAACCCCATTGGCTTCTAAATACTGTGCATGACTATACATGGCAAGCACATGGGTGTGTGCTAAGCCTCTGCTTCTTCCCCCAAAAATTCGCTCCCCCTTTCCATCTAATGCAACTGTGAAATCACCAGAGCAAGACGCAATAAATCTCTGCCTATAATTCCTCTATGCACACAGAGTCATGTTTTCACATTAGTCCCAAAACGAAATTTCTTTGCCAATTTGAAAGCACACTTACTGCTCTTTTTTTTTAGGGCCAAGTGAAAATCTCTTTTTACAATTTGAAATCACTTTTACAGACTGACACATTATGAAACCACTATTTTTGATTTATTTTATTGCACATGTACAAACTGTTTTTTTTTCAGACCACCACCATGTGCATTCTCTGTGACTGCCTACACTCCACCAAGGGCAACCAGCCTTAGTGATGCTGAATGTATTTGCATTACAGACTTAAACCTGAAAACCCCACTGGCTTCTAAATACTGTGCATGACTATACATGGCAAGCACATGGGTGTGTGCTAAGCCTCTGCTTCTTCCCCCAAAAATTTGCTCCCCCTTTCCATCTAATGCAACTGTGAAATCACCAGAGCAAGACGCAATAAATCTCTGCCTATAATTCCTCTATGCACACAGAGTCATGTTTTCACATTAGTCCTAAAACGAAATTTCTTTGCCAATTTGAAAGCACACTTACTGCTCTTTTTTTTTAGGGCCAAGTGAAAATCTCTTTTTACAATTTGAAATCACTTTTACAGACTGACACATTATGAAACCACTATTTTTGATTTATTTAATTGCACGTGTCCAAGCTGTTTTTTTTTCAGACCACCACCATGTGCATTCTCTGTGACTGCCTACACTCCACCAAGGGCAACCAGCCTTAGTGATGCTGAATGTATTTGCATTACAGACTTAAACCTGAAAACCCCACTGGCTTCTAAATACTGTGCATGACTATACATGGCAAGCACATGGGTGTGTGCTAAGCCTCTGCTTCTTCCCCCAAAAATTCGCTCCCCCTTTCCATCTAATGCAACTGTGAAATCACCAGAGCAAGACGCAATAAATCTCTGCCTATAATTCTTCTATGCACACAGAGTCATGTTTTCACATTAGTCCCAAAACGAAATTTCTTTGCCAATTTGAAAGCACACTTACTGCTCTTTTTTTTTCGTGCCAAATGAAAATCTCTTTTTACAATTTGAAATCACTTTTACAGACTGACACATTATGAAACCACTATTTTTGATTTATTTAATTGCACGTGTCCAAGCTGTTTTTTTTTCAGACCACCACCATGTGTATTCTCTGTGTCTGCCTACACTCCAGCAAGGGCAACCAGCCTTAGTGATGCTGAATGTATTTGCATTACAGACTTAAACCTGAAAACCCCACTGGCTTCTTAATACTGTGCATGACTATACACGGCAAGCACATGGGTGTGTGCTAAGCCTCTGCTTCTTCCCCAAAAAATTCGCTCCCCCTTTCCATCTAATGCAACTGTGAAATCACCAGAGCAAGACGCAATAAATCTCTGCCTATAATTCTTCTATGCACACAGAGTCATGTTTTCACATTAGTCCCAAAACGAAATTTCTTTGCCAATTTGAAAGCACACTTACTGCTCTTTTTTTTTTCGGGGCAAGTGTAAATCACTTTTACACACTGACACATTATGAAACCACCATGTGTAACTACAACAAAAACAATTCCCATTTCTATTATTCATTTCTTAAGTTACCACATACATACCCTCTCAAACTGTAAACTCACCTTTAAAATTAGTTAGTTGTGAAAGAAATGTGACACTCAAACAGCAGATTATCAGAGCCAGGATCTCTGTTGTGTTCACCTCTCTCCTCTCAGCAGAACCAGATAATGGCAAACTTTCCCTCTATTTTTCCACACATATACATGTAAGTTTCAAATCTCAGTGCTTCCCCCTTTTTTTCACATGTAATCACACATTTCTATTGGTTGAAAACGAACCCTTTTCCAAAAGTACCCTGCCCCCAACTTGACTTCTGCCTAGTACCCTTCCCCCAACTTGACTTCTGCCTGCTACCATAGCAACAGCTCATGGAACACTGCTGTGTGCAGTTAGGTCAGAAGTTCGACACACAATGTTTCAATTCCACAGAGCAAGAGTGCTTGACTTTTCAAACCTAACAGCAAATCCATAGTACTGTTCTTTGGTTACACATTTTTTTGTACCAATACAAAACATGCTTCTATTAATTTTCACATACAGCCTAGTTTTTATTCTAGAATGGTATGAAACAGCCAATCAGTTCTTTTTGTTTTTAAAAAAATATGTATGCCTCCATTTCCAAACTGTCTTTCTTTTCATATTGCCATTCTACTGAAAGACACCTCCTGAGTGCATCCAGATCTCCTTTGAAGATGTTCACAGTGTGGATTGTAGGGCACAGCTATGTCTTCTGGAGTGAAAAGTTTGCAGAGAAAACAGATATGGTGAGAGACCTTGCTTTGCCAAATGTAGACATTAAATGGATTGGTCAGAGAGGGTTAAAGTGGCACCAATTGATGCCATTGGTGAAATCCTTCATGCAAATCCAACACCCTGACCTCATAATAGTGCACTGTGGTGGCAATGACCTAGGCACTTTGACTGGGGTAGGTCTGGAAATGCTTATGAAGGACACCTTTGCACAACTGTTTTCACTTTTCCCTAAAACTGCCTTTGTGTTTTCCAACATATGCCAAAGGCAAAAATGGAACTGGTCCAATCATTTCTGTCCACAGATTGACAAAGCAAGAAAGCACGTCAACAAATCTGTTTCTGCTTTCCTCCGTGACTATGGTATGGGTGCCATTTACCACAACAACTTGCGTTATGACATGCAAGACATTTATAGAGGAGATGGTGTGCACTTCAATGATGAAGGGAACAGAGTCTTCCTCTTGAACCTTAGACTCTGCATCGGTACTTACTTGTAGGTACCACTAAAAAAATGACTTCATAAACACAACAGCTCTTTTTAGAGCTCCCTAATTTCTAAACTCTTAAATCTGCTTTTCATTTATCTTTTTTTATTTTTTTACCGTACGCTTACCGTAAGCTTACCGTACGCGTACCCCGTGATTTTTTTGAAAATCAATAAATGTTTTTTTTGTACTTTTCTGTCCTTCTTTGACCCCCTTACAAATGTTAGGGGGTCTGTAACTCTCCTCATTGCCCCCTTTCCTTGTTTTCACTCTTTTTTTTCAGAGTGAAATACACAAAATGGCGGCCGCCGCTTCCTGGTTTCGGCCGATTCGAATGTTTACTAAGATCTAACAGCCAATCAGAATCGCGCTCGCGCACGCCGCCGTACGCTTACCGTAAGCGTACGGTAAGCGTACCGTAAGCGGGCTCAGATATATATATTGATTTAAAGGCTATTTTCTCAGAATCTACTGAACAGATTTACACCAAACCTACAAAAGGCACTTCCTTGACCTAGGGACTACCTCTCTGCCAAATTTTGAGTAATTCTGTTCAGCCGTTCGGGCTGTAGCTCGTTCTAAAGGTCCTATGGAAAAATGCATGGGAAAAACGCGTTTTGGGACCCCCCTTTTATCTCAGCCCCCGCTTGACGGATCCCCCCGAGACTTTCAGGGTAGGAGCGGAGCGGAGCGCCCAACCTATTTTGAGAAATTCACGAGGATTCGTCGACCGGCGCCAAAGTTATTCAAAATAGAATGTTGAGGTTTTCCTATGGAAACGTGGTCCTAACTATAACTACCTACTGGCGACCGCCAGTAGGTAATATGTATACATCTATACATATATACATATATACATATATATATTCACTTAAAAAACCATAGGTTTCACACATGTTATAGTTAGCTGGACATTTCACTCATAAAAAACCAATGAAATTCCCCCGTTATAGTTACTGCAGGCAACTATAACTCACGCGACCGCAATCCTCTGCTGATGCTAATACTGTATTTAGACACTTATTTGCCCATGTCTTCTTCCATTAATCTTTAGCTATACATATATTACAAATATTTATTTTTCAGAAAGACACATATGTCATCAGTGATGTAATATCTGACGTCATCAGCAGAGGATTGCGGTCGCGTGAGTTATAGTTGCCTGCAGTAACTATAACGGGGGAATTTCATTGGTTTTTTATGAGTGAAATGTCCAGCTAACTATAACATGTGTGAAACCTATGGTTTTTTAAGTGAATTTGCAAGGTTTTTTAAATGCTAATTCCTAACTATAACGTGTGTGAAACCTATGGTTTTTTCAGTGAATTTGTACGGTTTTTTAAATGCTAATTTATTTATGTATTTTTTTATATATTTATTTTACAATAAACTACGTATTAAAAATGTTTTTTTTTTTGTGTTTTTCAGGGTGCGCGCACTGTGCGCGCACCCCCGCGATTTTTAAAAAAAAATAAAAAATTTTTTGCCTTCGGGGTCCTTCAGGGACCCCCTGACAAAGGCTAGGGGGTCAGGAACTCTCTACCCTGCCCCCTTTTCACGTTCGCCACCTTCCTTTTTCACTCTCGCACTGAAAACAAACAAAATGGCGGCCGACACTTCCTGATTTCGACCGATTCGAACGTTGACTAACATGTAACCACCAATCAGAATTACGCTCGCACACGTTAGGGTGCTCGCACGGTGCTCGCACGGTGCGCGCACCCTGCGCGCATATAGATATATATATGCTTTTAAATGCTATTTTCTCCGGAAATACTGAACAGATTTACACCAGACCTGCAAAAGGCACTTCCTTGACCTTATGGCTACCTCTCTGCCAAATTTCAAGTAATTCTGTTCAGCCGTTCGGGCTGTAGCTGTGTCTAAAGGTCCTATGGAAAAATGCATGGGAAAAACGCGTTTTGGGACCCCCCTTTTATCTCAGCCCCCGCTTGACGAATCCCCCTGAGACTTTCAGGGTAGGAGCGGAGCATAGCGCCCCACCTATTTTGAAAAATTCGCGAGGATTCGTCGACCGGCGCCAAAGTTATTCAAAATAGAATGTTGCGGATTTCCTATGGAAACGTGGTCCTAACAATAACTACCTACTGGCGACCGCCAGTAGGTAATATACATATATATATATATATATATATATATATATATATATATTCACTGAAAAAACCATAGGTTTCACACATGTTATAGTTAGCTGGACATTTCTCTCATACAAAACCAATGAAATTCCCCCGTTATAGTTAGTTCAGCTAACTATAACTCGCGCCCCCGCAATGCACTGCTGATGACGTCACATATTACATCACTCATGACATGGTCAGTGACATCACTCATGACATCACTGATGACATCTCAAATGACATCAATGATGACATCACTGATGACATCATCCAGTGAATGTCTGTTTTTCTGAAAATTAAATATGTTTTATATATGTGTATCTCAAGGTCGATGGAAGAATAAATGGGTATATAAGTGTCTAAATGGATGATTTGTTTTTGAAAAATTGATTGTATAACATGACTGATTAAGTGTATCTTAGTGAATACATGGCTTAATGAGTAATGTTTAAATATGTAAATATCTTTATCAGTCTCTCACTTTGTGTATAAGTGGCTGCATGGGTTGGTGAGTAGCTACATGGGTGTTTATATAGGTTATTAGTTGGTTTTTTTAGTATCAGTGTGAGTGTGTGTATGGTTCGGTGGGGGGTATTACATAGTGCATAGGTGCATAAATGAGTGACTCACTGTTTGTATGTGTTGAAGACAGCATGTCTGCAGGACTGTATGGGTGGATGAGTGTGTGTATGGGTGTGTTAGTGAGTGAATGACTGTCTCAATAGTGTCTCTATGAGTAACTACATATGTTTTAAACTAGTATATGTGACTGTTGGTGTATATAACTGAGTATATGTGAGAGTGAGAGATTGAAAGAGTTCCTGTATGAATAAGTATGTGTTTCTATAAGTGATTGTTTAAAAGACTAAGTATGTGTAAGTTCCTGTAGAAGTAAGTGTGGTGGTGTGTGCATAACTGTATATGCAAGTAAATGTATGTTTATGATGAGTGAGTACATGTATGAGTGACTGTACAGGACTGTTGGTGAATGAGTGGATGTGTATGTGGATCTTAGAATTACTGAAGAGGTTGTTGTAACTGGTATTGGTATGTCCATTGTTTTGAAAATTTTATTCTCTATTTTTGAATGTGTGTATCAAAGGTTATATTAGGGTGAGAGGAGGTCTGCCACTCTATCACAAGGATGATGTCATCAGTGAGGTCATCAGTGATGTCATTTGAGATGTCATCAGTGATGTCATGAGTGATGTCACTGACCATGTCATGAGTGATGTAATATGTGACGTCATCAGCAGTGCATTGCGGGGGCGCGAGTTATAGTTAGCTGAACTAACTATAACGGGGGAATTTCATTGGTTTTGTATGAGAGAAATGTCCAGCTAACTATAACATGTGTGAAACCTATGGTTTTTTCAGTGAATTTGCAAGGTTTTTTAATTGCTAATTCCTAACTATAACGTGTGTGAAACCTTTGGTTTTTTCAGTGAATTTGTACGGTTTTTTTAATGCTAATTTTTGAATTATTTAATTACATTTTTTTTTTATTTTAAAAATAAAATTCCTATGTATCCATTTATATATTATCTGTATCCTTTTATTTGTTTTTGCTTTTTTTTAAAAAATTTCAAATAGGATAAAGTTGAACAGTTTTTTTAATTTTTGCAATTAATTTTTCTCCACTTTTTTTTTAATATAAATTCTTGGGGTGCGCGCTCTGAGCGCGCTCCTAGTACAATTTCGTAAGTTTTTTATGAATACCGTCGTACGTTATTTACGTACGCATATATACGTCATAGTGCGCGCTGGGAGCGCGCACCCAGTACGTATGCGTACGTACGTACGCATGCGTGCGTGCGTCCTACGCGCTCCACGCGGTTTACTTCCGCATACGCTTAAATTACGCGCAATAACGTTCGCGTATACGCGTGTTCAAGGTATGCGCGCTACGTACGCGCATATGACGTATGCACATGCGCATGCGTAATCACGAGGTGCGCGCTCGGAGCTTGCGCAGTGCGCGCACCTCGGGTTATATGCATAATAAAACAACACTTCTTATTGGTTATCATTACTTTCAGTTTCTGATTGTTTCAACACCACACCCAATCCCCTCATGGCAAGTCATGTGATCAAGAATCATCACTTTTGATTGGTTTGAAGTACTTTCAGTTCCAGATTCTTCCCAAACCACACCTACTCCCCTCATTATTAGTTCTGATTCCTTTGGAGAAGGAGCTATTCTGTTGTTGAGAGACAATGGCTGAACAGCAACCATCTTCAGACAGTGACCAGGACACTCTTGAGAGGCAGAGGAGCAGGAAGCAGAAAGACAGCTTTATATGGCAGTTTTTCACTTTTCCAGAGGGACAAAAAAAGGTAAATGCACCTAAAGTTACATGTGTACTTTGTCAAAAAGTCTTGTCACGTGGGAATCCTAACAAGAAGTATTCTTTTAGCATTCACACTATGTTGAGGCATGTTGACAAAATGCATCCAGTGACTTTTCGTCGAGCTTCTGGAGCAAACCCTCCACCTGCTCAACCGACGACGTCTGCAGCAGCTCAGCAGCTCAGCCGAGCACATCTTCGGCAGCTCAGCCGAGCACTTCTTCTGCAGTGGTGCCTTTGCCTTCTTCCACACCTCGTTTTGGACCACCTTGTTTTGCGAGGTTGTCCACACGCTGCACTGATTGCGGTAAACTTATTTCTGTGTGTGAGACCAGTCTTGATCTCATTCAGAGAAAATTTGATGCGCATGAGTGCAGTAGGCCATAGATGTTTTTTCTTTTTTTTCGTTTTTCTCTTCCTGTTTCCCTCCATTAACTCAAGGGCTCTTTTAAGAGTCACTTAAAAACTAAACCCCAAAAATTTTTTGGAGGGATTAATTATTTTTTTTTTTTTGGGGTGCGCGCACCCAAGGTTTTTTGAATTTTTTTTTTAAAATGTAATGTACAAAAAGAGGTGAAGAAATGGAAGCATGAAAAGGGAGGATTGAGAAATACTAATATTTTTCACTTATTTTTTTAAAAAAATAAAAAAAATTGAAACATTTTTTTAAAAAGTATTTTGCAAGGGAACAGAATTTTTTTTTTTTTTCTTTCCAGTTCTGCAAAAAAGAAAAAAAAGTATTAATATTCAATCATACATTACAAAAAGCATTACATGTTTTTACATATTTTACAAAGCAATTTTTTGCCCTTTTTTTGCTGTTTTCAGAATTTTTTATTTTTCACTTAAAATAGTGAAAACAATTGTATTCATCATTTAACAGCGGGCAAAAAAAAAACAATCTGAAAGATTGTTTAAAAAAAGCCCTAAAACTTTCCTCACTAAAATATACCTTGTTAGAAATATTACATATATATATTACAAGTACTTTTCTAGATGAATAAAAATTTTCTAGACAAACGGAGATGGTGTACACTTCACTGATGAAGGCAACAGAGTCTTCCTCTTGAACTTTAGACTCTGCATCGGTACTTACTTGTAGGTACCGAAAAACATACAATAAACACAAGGGCTCTTTTTAGAGCCACCTTATATCTTTTCACTTAATTGCAAATTTTTATTATTTTTTTTTTTTTAAATTTTTCGGGTGCGCGCTGGGTGCGCGCACTCGGCGATATTTTTTTTCAAAATATATATCTTTTTTTTTGCCCTACAAGGTCCTACTGTGACCCCCTTACAATGCCTAGTGGGTCAATATCTCCCCACTCTGCCCCCTTTTCAAGTTCTCCCCCTTTGTTTCTCACCCCCTCTTTATGCGAGAGACAAAATGGCGGCCGCCGCTTCCTGATTTCCACCGATTCGAATGTTTACTGACATCTAACAACCAATCAGAAGTGCGCTCGCGCACGGCAAGGTGCGCGCACAGGACTTGCTCAGTGCGCGCACGCTGCGTGCTTACAGATATATATATTGATTTAAATGCTAATTTCTCAGGAAATACTGAACAGATTTACACCAAACCTGCAAAAGGCACTTCATGGACCTTATGGCTACCTCTCTGCCAAATTTCACATAATTCTGTTCAGCCGTTCGGGCTGTAGCTGCGACTAAAGTCCCTATGGAAAAATGCATGGGGAAAACGCGTTTTGGGACCCCCCTTTTTTCTCGGCCCCCACTTGACGAATCACCCCGAAACTTTCAGGGTAGGAGCGGAGAAGAGCGCCCCATTAGTTTTGAGAATTTTGCGAAGATTCGTCAACCGGCGCCAAAGTTATTCAAAATAGAATTTTGAGATTTCCTATGGAAACTCGGCCCTAACTATAACTACCTACTGGCGACCGCCAGTAGGTAATATATATATATATATATATATATATATATATATATATATATATATATATTCACTGAAAAAACCATAGGTTTCACACATGTTATAGTTAGCTGGAAATTTTACTGATAAAAAACCAATGAAATTCCCCCGTTATAGTTACTGTAGGCAACTATAACTCACGCGACCGCAATCCTCTGCTGATGCTAATACTGTATTTAGACACTTATTTGCCCATGTCTTCTTCCATTAAATTTTAGCTATACATATATTACAAATATTTTTTTTTCATAAAGACACATATGTCATCAGCACAGGATTACGGTCGCGTGAGTTATAGTTGCCTACAGTAACTATAACGGGGGAATTTCATTGGTTTTTTATCAGTAAAATTTCCAGCTAACTATAACATGTGTGAAACCTATGGTTTTTTCAGTGAATTTGCAAGGTTTTTTAAATGCTAATTCCTAACTATAACGTGTGTGAAACCCATGGTTTTTTCAGTGAATTTGTACGGTTTTTTAAATGCAAATTTTTTTTTGACATTTTTTTGTAAACCTATGTATAAAATAATGCATTATGGAAAGGTTTTTTTTTTTTAATGCTTTTTTTTCCGTGCACGTACGGTAAGCTGACGGTACGCGCTCCGTGCGTCATAAGTACGGTGCGCGGACGTAATAGGATACGCGTACCGTAAGCTGACGCTACGTGCTCAGCACGTCATAAGTACACCGCGCCTACGTGATACGTGCGTGACGTACGCGTACACGCGGAAGCAACGTTGCGGTTACGCAGGGGCGTGTAATGCGCATGCGCGAGTGCATCTTACGTACGCGCTCCGTAAGCGCTCCGTAAGCGTCACGTTTGCGCATGCGTACTTTTTTGCGAGCGCGTACCGTGAGCTTACGGAGCGCGCACGGTAGGTCATGTGATCCACAAAGAACACTTTTCATTGGTTGAAATTACTTTCAGTTCCAGAAACTTCCCACACCACACCCATTCCCCTCATTACTGCTTGAAAGAACACTTTTCATTGGTTGAAAGTACTTTCAGTTCCAGAAACTTCCCACACCACACCCATTCCCCTCATTACTGCTTGAAAGAACACTTTTCATTGGTTGAAAGTACTTTCAGTTCCAGAAACTTCCCACACCCCACCCATTCCCCTCATTACTGCTTGAGATCCCTTAGGAGAAGGAGCTGGATTGACATTGGGATACAATGGCAGAACAGCAGAGCTCTTCTGAGAGTGAGGCCAGCAGCACCACCATGATCCAGAGAAGGAGGAAACAAAAGACTTCTTTTGTATGGGAGTATTTTTCTTTACCAGAGGGGGAGAAAAAGGTGAATGCTCAATTGGTCACTTGCACACTTTGTGGCCGTGTTTTATCTAGAGGAAATCCAAGGAAGAAATATTCCTTTGGAAATCACTCTATGAAAAGACACCTACAGGATAGACATCCCAGGACCTTTGCTCGACATACTGGAGAAAACTCTTCAGTAAGTCACCAGAGCCCAACCTCAGATGCTCAGCCGAGTACATCATCGGCAGCTCAGCTGAGCCCTTCCTCTGAGGTGGGAGCATCACCTTCTTCTTTTCCTGTGGACATTAACCCTCGATTTGGGAGGGTTGAAATGAGGTGTACAAGATGTGGTGGTCTTATTGTTTATGGGGAGATCAGTCTTCCCCTTATTAACAATAAGATAGACCAGCATGTTTGTAGACGATTATAATATTCCCATTCTTTCTTTCCTCTATCCCTGTATTAACCCAACGGCTCTTATAAGAGCCAACCTTACCTCACAATTTTTTTATTTTTTTTTAAGCTTTCCTTTTTGCAAAGTTTTTTTTCGCCGTGCGCGCACGGTACGCGTAATTCCGCGAATTTCGCGGAATTTCACAGGTTACACCGTGCGCGTACGCTACGCGCATACGGCGATTTTTCGGAAAAAAAAAAAAATAATTTTTGCCCTTGAGGGTCCTTCTGGGACCCCCTGACCAAGGCTAGGGGGTCAGGAACTGTCGAGCCTGCCCCCTTTTCACATTATCCACCTTTTTTATTCACCCCCCCTGACAGTGCGAGTGAGAAAATGGCGGCCGCCGCTTCCTGGTTTCGACCGATTCGAATGTTTACTAAGATCTAACAGCCAATCAGAATCGCGCTCGCACACGGCACCGTACGCGTACGGTAAGCTTACCGTAAGCGCACCGTAAGCGCACCGTAAGCTGCCATAGATATATATATTGATTTAAATGCTATTTTCTCAGAATCTACTGAACAGATTTACACCAAACCTACAAAAGGCACTTCCTTGACCTGGGGACTACCTCTCTGCCAAATTTCATTACATTCTGTTCAGCCGTTCGGGCTGTAGCTCTGTCTAAAGGTCCTATGGAAAAATGCAGGGAAAAACGCGTTTTGGGACCCCCCTTTTTTCTCAGCCCCCGCTTGACGAATCCCCCCGAGACTTTCAGGGTAGGAGCGGAGCGGAGCGCCCCACCTATTTTGAAAAATTCGCGAGGATTCGTCGACCGGCGCCAAAGTTATTCAAAATAGAATGTTGCGGATTTCCTATGGAAACGTGGTCCTAACTATAACTACCTACTGGCGACCGCCAGTAGGTAATATATATATATATATATATATATATATATATATATATATATATATATATATATATATATATATATATATATATATATATATATATATATAATACCCTTTCAGGCATAGAGTGACAAATAAATTATGCAAAAAAGAAGCAGGTATCTCTTGGTAGTTATCGGGTTTAGGTGGAAAGAAGCTCTCAACACCAGCGACACTCTAAATCTGCTCACCTCAAATGTCTGCTTTTCTATCAAAGTTTTTAAGCATAGGATTAGCACAGTGCCATCCATGCAGAGATTGAAGGGACAAAGGGCCTCATTTATGAAAAGTAACGCATCACTGCGTGAAAACAGTGATGCGTCACTTTTCACTGCGCCCTCCCTGCGAATCCAATGATGCGTCATATTTACAGTATGACGCATCATGTCGCAAGGAGTCACAGATACGTCAGTATTTCTGATGTATCTGTAGGCGCAAAAGTGACGCATTGCTGGAGTGTGTCACGAAAGTGACGCAAATCCAGCAATGTGTCCTTTCACATGGGGCAAGCCCCATGTGAAAGGGCCTGCGTTAGTCTTACGCCTGCTGTGAGGCAGGCGCAAGATATTGACGCATTTGCACCTTAGAAGTGGCGCAGTGAAATCTCGTAGATTTCACTGCGTCACTTCTACGATGCTTACTTACGTGGGAACGCCCACCCTGCATACATTATACCTGACGCAGGTATAATGTGGCGCAGGGGTTTACAAAGTGACGCATCTACGTAGATGCGTCACTTTGTAAATATGGCGCATCATGGCGCATTTTTTACGCCACTGGTGCGTCACAAAAAGTGACGCACCGGTGGCGCAAAAGTGACGCAGGGGCTCATAAATGAGCCCCAAAGTCTTTTGCCATTTCCACAGCAAAGTCTTTAAGCACAGTACTAGCACAATGCTGTCCTTGCCGAGCTGTAAAATGACAAAAGCCATTTACCACTCCAGGGACAATATTACAGCTTTGAATTGGTAAAATACCAACCAAGCCAACCTGAAATAAGTTAAAGCAATCCCTGACACAGTGTTTCGCTCTAATTAGAGCTCTTCAGAGAGGTATAGCTTTGTCCAGACACAAGGGTGCACCCAGTATAAGTTAAAAAAATACCCTTTCGGGCATAGAGTGACGAATAAATTATGTAAAAAAGAAGCAGAGAACTCTGGGTAGTTCTCAAGTTTAGGTGGATAGCAGCTCCTTTTTAGAGCACTCTCAACACCAGTGACACTCTAGATCTGCTCACCTCAAATGTCTGCTTTTCTATCAAAGTTTTTAAGCATAGGATTAGCACAGTACCATCCACGCCGAGATATAAAGGGACACCCTGATCCCCTAGGCCTGCTCAGGGGGTCCCACAAGGACCCCCAGGGCCAAAAACAGCATTTCTTTTTTAATCTGCCGAATTAGTGCTGGGTGCGTGAATATGGCCCAAAAAAAAGGAAGAGCAGGCTCCCACATTTGTTTTCTATAGGCCCCTGGGTGGGGCAGGTCCCGGGGCAATGTGTAATTATGTAGTGGGGGCCCGTGGGGGCCCCTGCAGCCCCAGAGACTGCCACATCCCTGGGGCTATGCTAATTATATGCAGGGGGCACACAGCCCCCGGGCCCGCCATCTCCCCAGGGCTTTATTGTAATTAAATGGCAGGGGGGACTTATGCCTCCCCCATGTAGCACCAGGAGCTGCCACCTCCCTAGGGCTTTAATATTTAAATGCGGGGGCACGTGCCCCCCTACAGCCCTGGGCACTGCCACCTCCCCGGGGCTCTGATCTTTTAAAAAGAATATGTGGGGGGGCTCGAGCCCCTCCACACTGACCCGGGACCACCACCTCCCGGGGCACACTTCATTTACAAATTGGGGTCTGTCGCAGACCCCCGGCCCCGGGGAACACCAATTCCCAAAGGCTGTGAAAATGTTGGTGGGGGCCACACAACCCCCTTCCTGGAGCCCTTGATGGCCCTGGTGGCCGCCACCCCCAGGGCCAGCTCCTGCAATGTCCCGGGGTGCCCACCCCAGGGACATTTCCGTTTGCTATGGCAGGGCAGGAGCACAGCTCCCGTCCTGCCATAGCAAACACTGCATTGCTTCTTGGAAGCGAGAGCAGGAAACCAGCTCTCGCTTCCAAGAAGCAAAGCAGAATTGCTTTTGGGCAAGGGGAGCTGCATCTTGGCAGCTCCCTTTGCCCAAAAGCAATACCGGCTCCTGCAGGAGACAGGGAGCCAGCAGAGACCGTGGGGGCATTGGAGCTCCCCCCACATTCACCAATGCTGAGGCCACGCCTCGGGGCTGGGGTTCCCAGAGCCAGAAGTGGCCCAGGGAAGAGGGGCCACGTAGCCCCCCTCCCTAATTAAAAAAAAAGATTGAGGCACAACCCCGGGGGATGGGGTCCCCAGGACCAATAATGGCCTCAGGAGGGGGCCACACAGCCCCCCTCCTTAAAAATAATAAATAAAAAAAAGCTTAAATATTTGGCCATGCCCCGGGGGATGGGGCCCCTGGGGCTGTAATCAGCCATGGGAGGGGGCACTTGGCCTCTCTCCAGTTTAAAAAAAAAATACAATTCTAAGGCCCTGAGGGATAGGGTCCCCAGGGCCCAAAAATAATAAAAGGGAAGGGGTGCCACACAGCTCTCCTTCCAAAAACCAAATTTAGAAAAAGCCGGCATATCGCCGGAGGCCCCGCCCCCTCCCTGCACTACTCTGCAAACGCACCCCCTGGCCCACCAGGTACCTCCAGTAAGCCCCACAGAGAGGGATTGCTGAGAGGTGGTCCAAGGCAACGCTCCTTTTTACACCACTCTGCAAACGCACCTCTTGGAGCACTGCTGGAGGGGCGATGAGGTCCTCTTGTGTCCTGAGGAACTCAGGACACAAGTGGACTTCTTCCCCTGAAAAGTAGTGCGCCAGGTGGGCCTTTGCAGAGTGGTGTAAAAAGGGGGCGTGGCCTCACACCACTCACAGCAATCCAGCTGAGTGGGGCTTACTGGAGGTACCTGGTGGTCTAGTTGGCCCCCAGGGACCCTCAGGAGGCAACAGGACTTTATCTCTCAACCAAGAGCGTGCCAGGAGGCACATTTTTACAGTGGTGGACAAAGGAGGCATGGCCTGTGCCCACCTAGCAGCAATCCCATTATCTGGAGCATACTGGAGGTATCAGGTAGGCTAGTTAGCCCCTAAAGACCCCCAGCAGCAAAAGTGACTTTAATCCCCATCCAAGAGCACGCTAGGGAGTGTGTTTGCACCACTCTGCAAACACGCCACCTGGCACAGTACTGGACACTTCTGGACCTAGTCGGAGGTATGAGCAGGGCCACTGGAATTATGTGACTGTTCTGCTGCACCAATTTTCACATACTTAAACACTTTCTGCATTTGCCAATTAGTCCATCATCTGCTGCCTAATCTACAGATTTGAACAGAAAAAGCCTTGTTTCTAGCTCAAACGGCTCAAATGTTCCCAAAATTGCAGTATCAAGTATCAAGTATTACAGCGTGGTGAAAGGCCCTTTGCAAAGCTGTAATGGTCAAATGTTACTTATTGCAAAATGTGGGTGTTAATTTGGTACTAATGGTGCACAAACATCTCTTCTGTCTGTGCCTCTCTTGGCTCTTTCTGCATTTCTCTTGCTTCTTTCTGCAACTTTCTTCCTCTTTCTGCACCTCACTGTCTTCTTTCTGCACTTCACTTGCCTCTTTCTGCACCTCTGTTGCTTTTTTTCTACAGATGTCTTGCCTCTTTCTCCACCTCTCTTGCCTCTTTCTGCACCTCTCCTGCCTCTTTCTGCACCTCACTTGTCTCTTTCTCTACTTCTCTTGCTTCTTTCGACACCTGTCTTGCCTCTTTCTGCTCCTCTCTTGCCTCTTTGTGCATTTCTCTTGCCTGTTTCTGTGCTTCCCTTGCCTCCTACTGTACCTCTATTGTCTCTTTCTGTACCTCACTTGCCTCTTTCTGTACCTCACTCTCTTCGTAATGCACCTCTCTTACCTACACTTACCTTGCCTCTTTCTATACCCCACTTGCTACTTTCTGCGCTTCTCTTGCCTCTTTCTGTACCACTATTGCCTCTTTCTGCACCTCTGTTGGTTCATTCTGCACTGCTCTTGCTTCTTTCTGCAACTCTGTTGCAAATTTATGCATCCCTTTTGCCTATTTCAGCACCCCTCTTCCGTCTTTCTGTACCTCTCATCCCTCTGTCTGCACACCTGTTCCCTCTTTCTGCACCCCTTTTGCCTGTTTTTGCAACTCTCTTGCCTCTTTCTGCTGTTCTTTTGCCTCCTTCTGCACATTTGTTGCTTCTTTCTGCACTTGGCTTGCCTCTTTGTGCACCCCTCTAGCCTATTTCTGCACCTCTGTTGGTTATTTCTACACTGCTCTTGCTTCTTTCTGTACCTCTTTTGCAAATTTCTGTATCCCTCTTGCCTCTTTCTACACCCCTGTTTCCTCTTTCTGCACCTTTCCTGCCTGTTTCTGCACCTCTATTGCCTTTCTGCACTTCTGTTGCTTCTTTTTGCACTTTTCTTGTCTCTTTCTGCACCCCTCTTGCCTCTTTTAGCACCTCTGTTGCTTCTTTCCGCACTTCTGTTGCTTCTTTGTGCACCCCTCTTACCTCTTTCTGTACCCCTCTTGCATCTTTGTGCACCTCTCCTTCCTCTTTTGGCAGTTCACTTGCCTTTTTCTGCAGTTCTCTTGCCTCTTTCTGCACCTCTTTTGCTTCTTTCTGTACCTCTCTTGCCTCTTTCTGTACCTCACTTGCCTCTTTCTGTACTTCTCTTGCTTCTTTCTACACCTCTCTTGCCTCTTTCAGCTCCTTTTGTCCTCTTTGTGCATTTCTCTTGCCTGTTTCTGCACTTTCCTGACTTTTTTAGTACCGCTCTTACCTCTTTCTGCACCTCACTTGCCTTTTTCTACACCTCAATCTCTTCATTCTGTACCTCTCTTGCTTCTTTCTGCACTTCTCTTGCCTCTTTCTGCACTTATGATCCTCTTTCTCTACCTCTCTTGCCTCTTTCAGCACCTCTGTTTCTTCTTTCTGCACTTCTCTTGACTCTTTCTGTACCCCTCTTGACTCTTTGTGCACCTCTACTTACTCTTTTTGCACCTCTCTTGCCTTTTTCTGCTGTTTTCTTGCCTCTATGGCTTCTTTCTGCACTTCTTTTGCCTCTTACAGTACCACTCTTGCCTCTTTCTGGACCTCTGTTAGTTTATTCTGCACTGCTCTTGCTTCTTTCTGCACCTCTGTTGTAAATGTATGTATTTCTATTGCCTCTTTCAGCTCGCCTCTTCTGTCTTACTGCGCCTCTCTTGCCTCTGTCTGCACACCTGTTCCCTCTTTCTGCACCCCTTTTGCCCATTTCTACAACTCTCTAGCCTCTTGTTGCAGTTCTTTTGCCTCCTTCTGTACCTCTGTTGCTTCTTTCTGCACTTCTGTTGCTTCTATCTGTACTTCCTTTGCCTTTTTCTGTCCCCCTCTTGCCTCTTTCTGCACCCCTCTTTTCTGTTTCTACAGCTCTCTTGCCTCTTTCTGCACCCATGTCCCCTCTTTCTGCACCTTGCCTGCCTGTTTCTGCACCTCTCTTGCCTCTTTCTGTACCTCTGTTGCTTCTTTCTGCACTTTTTCTGCTCTGTTAGACCTGGCGCCTTGGCGTGGGCCTCCCTTCCATTTTTGCTGTTGCCTCATGTGTTTTTGCTGGTGTTAGATGCTTTGGGCACTGTGCCTCTGCTGTCCAGTGCCACAGTGCAAGTGCTCCCTATTGTAACTTGATGTATGAATTAGTGGTTCCATGATTGGTTGGTTTGGTTTACCTGTCAGACCCTAGTACAGTGCACCAGGAGTGGTGCCCAGGGCTGGTAATCCAAATACTGCTGGTGGGCTTGCAGCACTGGTTGTGCCACCCACAGAAGCAGCCTGTAAGAGTGTGTCTAAGGCCTGCCATTGCAGAGCCTGCGTGCAGTCTGGTACTGTCATGCTGACTGGGCAAGTGCACCCACTTGCCAGTCCCTAAAACTTCCCTTTTCTTCTTATCAGACACCCATATGGTAGGCCCAAGGGCAGGGTGCATTGTAAGGATAAGGTAGGACATGCCCTGGTGTGTGTGGCATGTTCTAATAGTGAATTACAGACATTTTCGTTTTTCACAATTGCAAGGCTACCTGTTCTCCATAGGCCAGAATGGGTAGTTTGATTATTACATCCTATAATCCTAAGTGATTTAGGGAACATGGTAGAAATTCAAATTTAGTATGCCTGAACTCAGAATGATAAAATACATCTTTTAGTGAAGTTGGTTTTAACATCCTGCATTTGAAAATACCACTTTTAGAAAGTAGGTATTTTCATGTCTAACCATCCAATCCTGCCTCTGCTAGGCTGTGTATTCCTTGTCTGGAGTTTGAGTGACAGGGCCTGGGGGATTCCAGGAGACAGGGTGAGTCAGCACAGGGCTGAATAGAGAAATCTGATTCTAGCTGGGTGAGAGGGGTTGCACCTGGGACCTGAATAGGGCTGTGCCTTTCCTCCACAATGCTGGCTCCAACTCCTGTGGTGCGTCTGATGTCTCTGCCCTGCACTGTAAACGGAAAGAAGGAGTCATGTAAACAGAGTGCTCAAGGTCTGACCAGAACTGGTTTGGACTAGGCAACAGCCTCTCTGCTTTCAGAGAACAAAGAGAAACTGGGTATAAATATTGGGACCCAAACCCAAGAACTTTAGATCACTTTGGGAAACAAGAAGAAACCTTTGCTTAGGAGTGGAACCAGAAGAAACTGAGGAGAGACTATCCCTAAGCTGAAGTGCTGCTTGGGGGATTGGCCTGCAATGGTTGCCTGACTGCCAAAGAAAGGAGAAAGCGCTTTGTGTGCATTTTTATTCAACTTGTGAAGGATCTCCAAGGGCTTGGAAAAGAACTTGCCTCCTGCTGAAGTCTCAGGGACAACAGGCTTCACCCACCAGCTCCCCAAGAGTTCTTTTAAAGTGCCTGCAGTTGTGCTGGACATTTTGAGGACTTGCGTGTCGCAAGGAGCTGGAAGCACGACTCATGAACTAGAAGATTGTCACCAAACTGCCGCTGCCACTTCACAACATGCAGCGCCTTGCATCGCCGGAGAAGAGGATCGATGTCGCAGCAGATGCCACCGCATCACCGGGAAGCGCATTGCAGAAGAATCGTTGCAGGTCCACCGAAGTGCCTCGCATCGCCAGGAGAAGAGGATCGACGTCGCAGCAGACGCTGCCTCATCCCTGGGAAGCGTGTTGCAGGGCCTGTCACGGCTCATCGCAGGAGACGAGGATCAACATCGCATCAGACGCTGCTGCATCTCCGAGAAGTGTGTCGCAGGGCCGGTCGCGGCCTCATCACTGGAAAAGAGGATCCAAGTTGCAGCAGACACCGCCGCATCACCGGGAAGAGTGTTACAAGGCCTGTTGCAGCTCGCATCGTTGTGGAAGTAACTCGCATCGCCAGGGGAGAGGATCGACGTCACAGCAGACGCCGCCGCATCACTGGGAAGCATGTCGTATTGTCGGAGAAGAGGATCGACGTCACGGCAGACGCATCACCGGGAAGCATGTCGCACCAAGAAGAAAGCGCCATCTTTGTTTATTTGCACCGGATCTTCAACGCATCACCGTTCCTGCAACACTTTCGTTACCCTGCGTGTCGCATCTTAAGGTACATTGAACCTTTAGTGTCGCATTTACTATCTTAAGAGAACTAAGCCAAATTCTACCATTTTAAAGTAAAAGTCTTGTGTTAAATCTATATAAAGAATACTTATTTTTTATATAAAACTTGTGTGGTGTCCATCTGTAGTGTTATCACTTGAAGCTACCAAGGGGGTAAGCAGGGGTTATTTTAGGAGCGTACCCCTTTACCCTGACTAGACGCAAGGGTCCCTATTTGTCACAGGAACCTACCTATGCCAAATAGAGACCTCCAAATTTAACATGCTCTTTCTTCACCCTTTGCGCCTTTCAACACCTCTGGTGCTTCTTTCTGCACTTCTCAGGCTTATTTCTGCATCCCTCTTGACTCTTTCTGTACCCCTCTCGCCTCTTTGTGTACCTCTCCTTCCTCTTTTTGCACCTCTCTTGCCTTTTTCTGCTGTTTTCTTTCCTCTTTCTATACCTCTGTTGGTTCATTCTGCACTGCTCTTGCTTCTTTCTGCACCTCTGTTGCAAATATATGCACCCCTCTTGCCTCTTTCAGCACCCCTCTTCCGTTTCTCTGTACCTCTCTTGCCTCTGTCTGCACACCTGTTCCCTCTTTCTGCACACCTTTTGCCTGTTTTTACATAAAACAAGAGGTGCACCACAGATAATTGGTAGACAAGAAAGTCCTTTGTCGTTAATTAATTTTCTTCAACAGTCATACCTTATAAACATTTTATTTTTCAATTTAAATAATAATTTCAAAAAACATGAGCAGACAGTTCGAATGACTTTACAAAACAGACCAGCCGACGCGTTTTGTCCTGAAACAGGACTTCTTCAGGGCTGTCGAACAATAAACAGAGAAGAAAAAAAAAAAATATATACATGTAAATAACATACACATAAAGAACATATACATATTATAAAAAAAAACTTATACACAAATATAAACACCATAAATATAAGCTCCATAAAAGCAATGACAAGACAGAACGACATTATTTCCTAATAGTTAGAAACACTAATTTCAATTACAAGGTACATTTAAACCTAATAATCATTTTGTTTACACCTACAGACTTAACTTAAGGCATTTCAAATAATGTATCACATTACAGTCTAATAAAAGTACTACCACATTTGCAGGACCAGATCAAAGAGATATGCCTTTATTTTTGAACTAACAAGCTTAAGACAAATAAAGACAAACACAAATAGGTAACAAAGATACCAATAGACAAAAACCAAACAGAAGGAACAAGATGAGGGAAAGCTAACCTACCACTAGAATCGTATCGTCAGATATAGAGGGACGAGTCCTCATGAATTTCTTCTAGTTCTTAAGTTGAGTAATAATATAACCGCCAGACTTCAATAACTTGTGGACTACAAGTTATTGAAGTCTGGCGGTTATATTATTGACGCTGCCCTTGCGCCCAATTGTAAGTCATCTTGTACTGTGCTTGAGAATACACTTACCACTGTATTAGCCTTCTCCATGAATGTTATAAAAGTTCATGTTTTACCTTAGGTGCCCTATTTCTCTGTTTCTCTTTCACTTAGCGCCAACTGAATGCTACATTGCCTTTTAATATTTTCCACTTAAGGATTGAAAAATCAACGAGGATTTGACCTACTTTTTTGGCGTTTTCTTGTGAGTTACATTTGGTTTTTCCGGTATATACCATTTACTGAGCTAATTGCTGTTTTGTTTCTTTCTACTTTTCTAAGCATCATGATTGACCCTAGGTGTTCTACTTTCTTTCTTTGCTCCTCTCCCCCTCCCCTCTTTTTGTTCTATCTTAGATTTTGTTAAATGTCATTTTGTTCCCAAACGTCTCCCAACGTTACTCAACTTAAGAACTAGAAGAAATTCATGAGGACTCGTCCCTCTATATCTGACGATACGATTCTAGTGGTAGGTTAGCTTTCCCTCATCTTGTTCCTTCTGTTTGGTTTTTGTCTATTGGTATCTTTGTTACCTATTTGTGTTTGTCTTTATTTGTCTTAAGCTTGTTAGTTCAAAAATAAAGGCATATCTCTTTGATCTGGTCCTGCAAATGTGGTAGTACTTTGATTAGACTGTAATGTGATACATTATTTGAAATGCCTTAAGTTAAGTCTGTAGGTGTAAACAAAATGATTATTAGGTTTAAATGTACCTTGTAATTGAAATTAGTGTTTCTAACTATTAGGAAATAATGTCGTTCTGTCTTGTCATTGCTTTTATGGAGCTTATATTTATGGTGTTTATATTTGTGTATAAGTTTTTTTTTTTATAATATGTATATGTTCTTTATGTGTATGTTATTTACATGTATATATATATATTTTTTTCTTCTCTGTTTATTGTTCGACAGCCCTGAAGAAGTCCTGTTTCAGGACGAAACGCGTCGGCTGGTCTGTTTTGTAAAGTCATACGAACTGTCTGCTCATGTTTTTTGAAATTATTATTTAAATTGAAAAATAAAATGTTTATAAGGTATGACTGTTGAAGAAAATTAATTAACGACAAAGGACTTTCTTGTCTACCAATTATCTGTGGTGCACCTCTTGTTTTATGTAAATACATTTGGATTCCTAAGGGAATAGGCATTTCAACAGTGGGTGCCACTGAGTGTGCACACGTTTCTCCCTCACACACAGGGTCATTACAGACAGAGTGATAGTAGGTTAGGTGCTGGTTAAGTGAAGGTTCCACTGTTAGTCCTTTTTTCTTAAACCTTTTGCCTGTTTCTACAACTCTCTAGCCTCTTTTTGCAGTTCTTTTGCCTCCTTCTGCACCTCTGTTGCTTCTTTCTGCACTTCTGTTGCTTCTTTCTGTATCCGTCTTGCCTCTTTGTGCACCCCTATTACCTTTTTCTGCACTCCTCTTGCCTCATTTTGCACATCTGGTGGTTCTTTTTGCACTGCTGTTGCTTCTTTCTGCACTTCACTTGCTTCTTTCTGCACCTCTGTTGCTTCTTTCTGCACCCCTATTGCCTCTTTTTGCAACTCTCTTGCCTTTTTCTGCTGTTTTCTTGCCTCTTTCTACACCTCTGAATCTGCACTGCTCTTGCTTCTTTCTGCACCTCTGTTGCAAATATATGCACCCCTCTTGCCTCTTTAAGCACCCCTCTTCTGTTTCTCTGCACCTCTCTTGCCTCTGTCTGCACACCTGTTCCCTCTTTCTGCACACATTTTGCCTGTTTCTACAACTCTCTAGCCTCTTTTTGCAGTTCTTTTGCTTCCTTCTGCACCTCTGTTGCTTCTTTCTGCACCCATGTTATCTCTTTCTGCAAAACTCTAGTCTCTTTCTACACTTCTGTTGCTTCTTTCTGAACTTGTCTTGCTTGTTTCTGCACCTCACTTTCATCTTTCTGTACCCCTTTCCTCTTTTTGCACCCATCCTCCCTCTTTCTGCACCTCTCTTGCCTCTTTCTGCACCCCTGTTGTCTCTTTCTGCTCCCGTCTTCCCTCTTTCTGTACCTCTCTTGATTCTTTCTACACCTCTGTTGCTTCTTTCAGCAATTCTCTTGCCTCTTTCTGCACTTGTCTTGCTTGTTTCTGCACCTCACTTTCATCTTTCTGTACCCCTCTTTCCTCTTTTTGCATCCCTCCTCCCTCTTTCTGCACCTCTCTTGCCTCTTTCTGTACCTCTGTTGCTTCTTTCTGCACTTCTGGTGCTTCTTTCGGGACTTCTTTAGCCTCTTTCTGCACCTCTCTTGCTTCTTCCTGCACTTCTCCTAATTGTTTCTGCACCGCTCTTGCGTCTTTCTGCACCCCTCTTGCCTCTTTCTGCATCCCTCTTTTCTGTTTCTGCACCTCTCTTGCCTCTTTCTGTACCCCTGTTCCCTCTTTCTGCACTGTTCCTGCCTCTTTTTGTACCTCTGTTGCTTCTTTCTGCCCTTCTCTTGATCTTTCTGCACTCTTCGTGCCTCTTTCAGCACCTCTGTTGCTTCTTTCTGCACTTCTGTTTCCTCTTTCTGTATCACTCTTGCCTCTTTGTGCACCCCTATTACCTTTTTCCGCACTCCTCTTGCCTCATTTTGCACATCTGTTGGTTCTTTTTGCACTGCTGTTGCTTCTTTCTGTACCTCACTTGCTTCTTTCTGCACCTCTGTTGCTTCTTTCTGCACCCCTATTGCCTCTTTTTGCAACTCTCTTGCCTTTTTCTGCTGTTTTACTTGCCTCTTTCTACACCTCTGAATCTGCACTGCTCTTGCTTCTTTCTGCACCTCTGTTGCAAATATATGCACCCCTCTTGCCTCTTTAAGCACCCCTCTTCTGTTTCTCTGCACCTCTCTTGCCTCTGTCTGCACACCTGTTCCCTCTTTCTGCACACCTTTTGCCTGTTTCTACAACTCTCTAGCCTCTTTTTGCAGTTCTTTTGCTTCCTTCTGCACCTCTGTTGCTTCTTTCTGCACCCATGTTATCTCTTTCTGCAAAACTCTAGTCTCTTTCTACACTTCTGTTGCTTCTTTCTGAACTTGTCTTGCTTGTTTCTGCACCTCACTTTCATCTTTCTGTACCTCTTTCCTCTTTTTGCACCCATCCTCCCTCTTTCTGCACCTCTCTTGCCTCTTTCTGCACCCCTGTTGTCTCTTTCTGCTCTCGTCTTCCCTCTTTCTGTACCTCTCTTGATTCTTTCTACACCTCTGTTGCTTCTTTCAGCAATTCTCTTGCCTCTTTCTGCACTTGTCTTGCTTGTTTCTGCACCTCACTTTCATCTTTCTGTACCCCTCTTTCCTCTTTTTGCACCCCTCCTCCCTCTTTCTGCACCTCTCTTGCCTCTTTCTGTAGCTCTGTTGCTTCTTTCTGCACTTCTGGTGCTTCTTTCGGGACTTCTTTAGCCTCTTTCTGCACCTCTCTTGCTTCTTCCTGCACTTCTCCTAATTGTTTCTGCACCGCTCTTGCGTCTTTCTGCACCCCTCTTGCCTCTTTCTGCATCCCTCTTTTCTGTTTCTGCACCTCTCTTGCCTCTTTCTGCACCCCTGTTCCCTCTTTCTGCACTGTTCCTGCCTCTTTTTGTACCTCTGTTGCTTCTTTCTGCCCTTCTCTTGATCTTTCTGCACTCTTCGTGCCTCTTTCACACCTCTGTTGCTTCTTTCTGCACTTCTGTTGCCTCTTTCTGTATCACTCTTGCCTCTTTGTGCACCCCTATTACCTTTTTCTGCACTCCTCTTGCCTCATTTTGCACATCTGTTGGTTCTTTTTGCACTGCTGTTGCTTCTTTCTGCACCTCACTTGCCTCTTTCTGCACTTCACTTGCTTCTTTCTGCACCTCTCTTGCTTCTTTCTCCACCCCTCTTGCCTCTTTGTGCACCTCTCCTATCTCTTTCTGCACCCCTATTGCCTCTTTTTGCATCTCTATTGGTTCTTTCTGCATTGCTCTTGCTTCTTTCTTGTACTTACTTGCCTCTTTCTGGACTTCTCTTGCTTCTTTCTACACCTCTGTTGCCTCTTTCAGCACCTCTGTTGCTTCTTTCTACGCTTCTCTTGCCTCTTTCTGCACCTCTTACTTAGAGGTAGTTTTAATCCCCCTGCCCTGATATGTACTAGGGCCGTACAGGCGAGGCCATGCCAATCACAGGGATATCTCAACCGATAGTGTACCCTAGTGTATGTAGGTGTTTTCAATGCATTCTAAGTGTCTTTCAGCATAGCACTGGCTCCGGGCCTGGTTAGTCACAGTCAGTTACCACCATTACCAGTCAGCAAAATGTTGGGGGCACAGGATGACTTTGCAACAAGGCCTCTTTCTTCACCCCTGTTGGTTCTTTCTGCATATCTATTGCTTCTTTCTGTACCTTTCTTTGTCTTTCTGGACTTCTGTTGCCTCTTTCTGCATTTCTCTTGCTTCTTTCTGCACTTTTCCTCCTCTTTCTGAACATGTCCTACCTCTGTAGGCATAGTTAGAAATTAGCATTTAAAAAACCTATGAAATTCACTGAAAAAAACATAGATTTCAGGTACCTTTTAATTAGGAATTAGCATTTACAAAACCTTAGAAATTCAATGAAAAAAACATAGGTTTCAGGGACATCATAGTTAGAAATGAGCATTTAAAAAACCTTAGAAATTCTTTGAAAAAAACACAGGTTTCAAGGACGTTATACTTAGTTGGACATTTCACTCGTACAAAACTAGAGAAATTCGGCCGTTATAGTTAGTTGAGCTAACTATAACTCGCGCCCCCGCAATGCACTGCTGATGACATCACATATTACATCATTCATGACATGGCCAGTGACATCACTGATGACATCTCAAATGACAGAGCGGAGTTTCCCACCTGGGGTTATTCTTTATATCCCTATAGTGTTCAAGAATTCTCTTTTTAACTGGGTCAATTGTACTTCCAATGCATCTGAGACTTCATGGACATGTGAGTACATAAATGCATAAGTCACTAGCCATGAATTTGTTAATGAGTTTCTGTTTGCCTGTGATGAATGTTCTGGTGTTGCTAGAGTGTGCTGAAGAGGCCTAGAACTGTCCATGGTAATGCCAGTCTGAGAACCTGTTCTGGGTCCTTAGGGGTGTACAAAGCGGGTCCACAAAGCTGACATAGGACTACTGTCTATGTCCGTGGTTAGTCATCGAAAGTGGTGGTGGCAGTGTACTGAGTTTTGAGATAATTTATTTATGAGCAGACATTCTTCTCTGGGAGTGTGGCTTGTTGACCAAACTTTTGTAAACTTTTATTTTAGAGAGAGCTCCAGACACTTGCACTGACATTCTGTGTATGTTGAGCATGTGTTTGTGATGTGTATGCATAGCATGTGTGGTAGTATGACTATGTATGGTGAGAGTGAGTATTGGGACCATTAAGGTCAATTTTGAATGGCCCCTACTTTAGCATGGCACTAGATGGAGGGTTGATAGACCTTCCCCAGATAGTGTTAGTACATCAACTAGGGGTGGGTGGAATGTTTGGTTCCACCCATAGAATTTGTGGAATGTTGGCCACTCTGCGTTACTCTTTAAAGCAGAGTACTGGCCAAATTCCGCATGGTGGAATTTTTCTCCCACAAGGCTCCAGAATATGCAAGGTGGCATGCGCGATTTGGAGTCACTGAAAAAGACTGCTGTTTAGATAGATTTTCAACTTGAGCAGTAGCAAAATCAACTTGAATGGCCATGCACTCTTGCACAACATATGGAGCCATTTGTGTTGATTTTCAGTGCTGCTCGCACTACCAGCACTAAATTATAGCACAAGCTGCATGTTTTCTGCCAGTTGGCGAAATATAGTGAAATCTCACGGAGTTTGTCTGTAACTCAGCGGAATTCCACGGAGTAAAATATTGGCATTATGCCCACCCCTAGTATCAACTGCATTCCCAAGGGTGCAGATAATGCCACCTGTAGAAATCCAATGAGAATCCTTTTTAGCAAAGGGCTGTTGATTAGTTCTTACTGAATACTAGCATTTAGTAGGTGATAAGAAATCGAAGTTAGGCAACAGTTCTATATTTCAAGGTGAGGAATTTTCTAGGCAGAGCTACCATAACAGCATGAAACGTTTCCACTTCACTAGACTTAAAGCTATCTCTATGGCTTCAATAACAATTAAGGAAATGTTTGGAGCTCTCTTGAGTACTTCTTAGGAGTGTCAACTTGTGTCTGGCTTTCAAGATCCAGAATTCAGAGGGCAGCGTCCATTTTGGGCAGTTCCATGTATAAAGAGGAGCCATGCCCCCAAAAACAAGCTCAATATTGACTTCTTGCCTGTGTGTGAGCTTTCCAAATGCACTGGTGAGAGAATCCTCATAAAAGTTAGGAGGAAAGTTTTGCTCAAATGAAAGCACAGAGGAACCAAAGATATACCATGACTTCTTCGATGAAAGTGCTGAGGCTCAGATTTTTTTTTTTTTTAAACAATCATTTTTATTGGCATTTTCTTTGCTTAAATACATCACATCTATATCAGTGACAGTAATACAAGAAGATGCATCACATTCATTTTGCATCCTTACATGAGGTTGGATAACATCGTGTCATATGGTCTCCCTAATAGTCCCAATTTAGTGGTGTTACTGTGGAACCAATGGCGAGGTAGTGTCAGCGTTCAAGTAAGGTGGCCTGTGTGTTATGCTGGCATGTGGTATGCATTCTTGTGGTTATCCCTATGTGATAGGGGTTGTTATGTACCAGAAATGACCGAAACTGGAATGAACGTGGGAAATTGAACTGGGATACACTGTGTCGTACATGGCTCCATTTGGTGGTGGCCGTCTGTGTATGGCAGCCTGGCATGGTGACTAGTTAGGCACCCGCAGGTGGGGGGAGGGGAGTCTGGAGAGTCACGCATTAGGCAATGCATCTATGGTTCACTCATAGCTGTCCGCTGTCACCTGTCGAGCACCTAGCCCCTTTGAGAATCAGCCCGCGTTGCCACAGGTGTCGTGTGTGCCACTGGGGAATGGGTTGCCTGGGACCCCAGCGCCATCGATGTTTACTGCACGAAGGAGTAGAGTAACATGGCCCACGGCATAGAGATAGGGTGCTTACCGGCTCCCCTAACTTCCTCCACGTGGAGTACCCCTTATTCCACTGCGCACCACTTCTTGACCGCTCCCACCCATGCCACTAGAGGGGGACCCCTAGTGCTTTCCAGTGCATATTAATGCACCGCTTAGCCAGTAGAATCACCAAGGATGCCAAGCGCATCTCCACCTTCATAGTCTTGCGACGGCTTGCAAATGCCAAGAGCACTAGCTTCCCATGTGTGCAGGTCTAGGAGTCCCGTTACTGTCTGGAGGGTGGTGTGAATAGTGTCCTAATAAGGTCGAAGCGTTGGACAATCCCAAAGCATATGTTGGAACGAGGCGCTGGGTTCTGGGCAGCTGGGACATGTGAAGGAGCTATCTGGGAAATACTGCTGTTGTTTTTTAGGGGTAAGGTATGCCTGATGCAAAATGTGCAGTTGTATGTTCTTAAACTGATACTTGCGGGACACTTTTATGGGAAATCTGAGGGCGTGAGTCCATTCCTTGTCGTGAAGTTGTCTGTGAAACTCCGTTTCCCATTTCATCCGAAGGGGTGCAAGAGTGTGTGGCTTAAGGCTCTCTATGGCTCTATATATCCAAGTGACTAGGTGGCGCCCTGGGCCCATCTGCAATAGTACATTGATTACCGGGTGTGTGGTGGGTTCAGTGTCGATGGTGTGCCACAACTTGCGGCAGTCTGCATGCAGCTGTCTGTGTAGAAGGAATTGTCCTCTGGGGAGATTGAATTCATCCATAAGTGTTGCGAAGGATTGCAGCTGTCCGTTGAGGTACAGTGCACCTGCGTCCGTCGGTAAGTGTTCTATCCATATATGGAGCATCCGCTCCGTATAGTGTGCCCGACCTTTGGGGAACCCCACCAGCGGCAGGAGAGGAGACTACATGGGCGCCATGAGTGCTGATGCACAGATGGTGATATCTGACTGATGGCAGAGGTTCATCTTCCCAGATCAGTCAATTAGGTAGAGACAGTGGATTCCTTGGAAAGAGGGGCTTGAGTCTTCGAAGTTTGTATCCAAATGTCTTAAGATTTGTGTGGATGCACTATTGATTTATCACTCAAAAATTAATAAACAGAACATTTCTTAGAGAATCAAAGTAACAATAAAGAGAGCACAGCAAGGCAACAGTCTTTCAGAGCAGCAGTCCAGCAGTTTAGCAGTCCTCAGTACAGCAGTTCTTCTTGGTAAGTTGGTTTCAGGTTCAGGAATGTACTGAGTTGATAGGGTCCAATACTTATACTCAGTTGTGCCTTTGAAGTGGGGTGACTTCAAAGAAGGGTCTTTTAAAGTGCACAGAGATTTTTTCTTCTTTCCCTGGCTCCAGACTCACTATAGGCGGTATGCAGCCTTTTGTGTTAAGCAGGGCCCAGCCTATTAAGGTGTAGGTGTGATTCTGTGTCCAGCTCCTTCCTCCCAGGAGGTCACACCCAGCCCTCCTTTGTTTGGGACTGTCTAGAGGGAATACACAAAGTGATCTGTCGCCCAGACCAGCCAGTGATCAGAATCAGGCAGCAGCCACCAAATGGCTAAGAGAAGGAAAATGTCCAACTTCTAAAAGTGGCATTTTCAGAATGGTAACTTCAAATCCAACTTTACCATTAAAAATGATTTGCCATTACCATCCCAGAGGTACTAAACATGGCAACTCCACCTTCTTCGAATTATCATTGACAGCGTATTAAATGTAACAAGAAATTCCCAATGTTAACCTATGAGAGGCATCTCAGTAGTGAAAAACCAGTTTGGGAGTTTTCACTACCAGGACATCAATCAATCAATCAATCAATCAATCAATCAATCAATCAATCAATCAATCAAGGATTTATAAAGCTTGGCAAATTCGCGTGAGTCCTCAAGGTGCTGGAGTTGCTAGCTGCTTCATCGTAATCTGTTCATTCGAGCAGCCAGGTCTTGAGTCCTTTCCTGAATTGCTGGAGTGATGAGGTTCAGTCAATGTCTAGATGGTTGGTGGAAGGTCATGTGTTTTTTTATGTATTCGTTGTTCAGGGCTTTGTATGCATGGATCAACATCTTGAATTGGCATTTCTTCTGGATCGGGAGCCAGTGTCATTTTTTAAGGTGGGGTGTGATGTGTGTCCATCTGGGGAGGTCAAGGATGAGTCTTGCCATTGAGTTTTCTATTGTCTGTAGTCTCTTCTGGAGAAGTCCGGGGATTCCTATATAGAGTGTTTTCCCGTACTCAAGCCTGCTGGTGATGAGGGCCTATGTGACGGCCTTCTGGTGCCAAATGTGAGCCACCTGAAGATCTTGCAGAGCATGTGTAGAGTATGGAAGCAGAGGGGTGAGACTGCATTAACCTGTTTCTTCATGAATAGCTTGCTGTCCAAGATGATGCCGAGGAGTTGGACATGGTCTGTCGGGACAGGGGATGGTCTAAGTTCAGCAGGCCACCATGTTTCATTTGATGGTCAGGTGTTATTCCCAAAGATGAGAACTTCTGTCTTGTCCGTGTTGAGCTTGAGATAGTTGTCCTTCATCCAGTCAGTGATGTTCATCATACATCTGTTGAAGTTGGCTCTGGCGGTGGAGGGGTCTTCTGACAGCGAGAGGATGAGCTGGGTGTCGTTGGCAAAAAAGGACATGCAAAATGTTAAAGTACATGTCCTACCTTTTGATTACACAGCACCCTGCCCTATAGGTTACGTAGGGCCTACTTTAGCAGCGACATATGTAACAAAAGAGGAGTTTAAGGCTTGGCAAGGAGTTTAAAATGTCAATTAGAAATGACAGTGTAAACTGAACACACAGGTTCTGTAGTAGCGGGCCTAAGACATGTTCAAGGTGCTACTTATTTAGGTAGCATACTTAGTGCTGTAGACCTACTACTAGCATTTAATTTACAGGCCCTGGCCAATTGTAGTGCACAGTACTAGGGACCTAAATGTAAATTAAGTGTGCCAATTATGGATAAGTCAATCAAACCATGTTTTTGGGGAGAAGCACATGCACTATAGCACTGTTTGGCCCTGGTAAAGTCCTAAGACCAACAAACAGAATCAACACAAATCGATGATAAGCAGGCAAAATGTTTGGGGCAAGACTAGGTCTTTCTGTAGGTCATTTATCAGGGTAGGTTGGTTTGATCTGAGGGCGTGGGTCCAGTCAGATTCTTTTATGTTGCTCCAGTTGTGGCTGAGTTTGATGGTTAGTTTGGGTATATTGGTTTGGGGGACACAAATGTAGAAATATAGGATGAAGTGGTCTGTCCATGTGAGTGGGCAGATGTGGCCCAAGGTAATCATGTTGCTGGCTGTGAAGATTGGGTTGAGTGTGTGTCCAGCGGTGTAGGTAGGGCCTTTCTACAAGCTGCTTCAGGCTGATGTTGTCGAGGCTTTCTAGATCAGTGACATTTTCATCCATGGTGTCATCAAGATGATGTTGAGGTCGCAGAGTGGGAGGAAGTCATTGGATCTGATGGTGATGGGGTGATGAAGTTGGTGAGGAGGTTGCTGAAGGAGGTGCGGCGTGATAGCGGTCAGTAGGCAAGTGGGCCTGTGATGGTCATAGAGTGGCTGATTTGCAGTTGGAAGTGCACACGTTCCATGAGCATGGTAGATTCCAGTCCTGGGGGATAGTCATGGTGATGGCGTGGTGGAAGACAGGCTGGTGAGGTGAGGATGTATGGGGAGTAGGCGTTGATGATGTCCCAGATCCAGTTGGCATGTTTGCAGAGGGATCTGATGTTGAGAAGCATGCAGGAGATATGCAGTGAGGTGTGTGAGGAAGGTAGTGTGGGGGGAGCTGCAGGAGAAGAGTCAGTGAGTGCAAAAGAAAGGACCTACCATGTGATGCGGCATGACGTTGGGGTGGTGGCATTCATTGTTGAGGGGTAGCAGGTTGGCAGGGCTGTAGTGGTGGTGGTTGGATGAACTAGGGTTTGGGTGCGGTCCGTGCGTGGATGGATGCAGACAGGTGCAGATGGGCTTACCTTTGGCACTCTGGCCGCATGCCCGCTGTGCAGTCACTCAGCGGCTGCCTATACATAGGTCCCAGATGGGAGGATTATGGGGGAATGGGGCTACAGAGGAGGAGGAAAACAATTGAAGTCAGCTGGAGAAGATAAGCAGGTGAGCAGAGGGAGAAAAGGGAGGCAGGAAGAGTGTGGGAGGAAGGATGAGGGTTGGAGCACAAAGATGGGGCAGAGCAAAATGGGCAAAATGAGCACAAAAGACAAAGGGCACAACACACAAGATGAGCACAGAGGCAAAACGAGTACAAAAGACTGAGACAAATGGAGTACAAAGGCAAAATGGGCACAGAGGCAAAAATGACTACAATAAATGGCATGAAAGACAAAAGGATTAGGCAGCAAAGAGGGCACTCACGACAACAGGCACAGAAGGCCAAGCACACGGCAGACAGGCACGATTGAAGACTGCAAAGGTGGGGCTTCAGGCAAGACTGCAGGGCCCAGAATGGTCTTAGATTGGTTGGAGGACCAATCCAAGGTAAGTGGGAGCTTGCGCCTAGGCACCTGCTCAATGGGGTCATGCAGCGGCTGCCATTTAGTAGGTCTTAGGAGGGGAGGACTGTGGGGCCAGGGAAGGAGTGCAGTGGAAGAAGGCACATGGGAGAAAGGAGAAGGCACATGGAAGAGAAGAAGGTAAGGAGAGGGGGAGGAGGGATTTGGAAAGAGTGCAGGAGGGGGGAGCACAAAGACTGGGGTGGTGGCATTCATTGTTGAGGGGTAGCAGGTTGGCAGGGCTGTTGTGGTGGTGGTTGGATGAACTAGGGTTTGGGTGCGGTCCGTGCGTGGATGGATGCAGACAGGTGCAGATGGGCTTACCTTTGGCACTCTGGCCGCATGCCCGCTGTGCAGTCACTCAGCGGCTGCCTATACATAGGTCCCAGATGGGAGGATTATGGGGGAATGGGGCTACAGAGGAGGAGGAAAACAATTGAAGTCAGCTGGAGAAGATAAGCAGTTGAGCAGAGGGAGAAAAGGGAGGAAGGAAGAGTGTGGGAGGAAGGATGAGGGTTGGAGCACAAAGATGGGGCAGAGCAAAATGGGCAAAATGAGCACAAAAGACAAAGGGCACAACACACAAGATGAGCACAGAGGCAAAACGAGTACAAAAGACTGAGACAAATGGAGTACAAAGGCAAAATGGGCACAGAGGCAAAAATGACTACAATAAATGGCATGAAAGACAAAAGGATTAGGCAGCAAAGAGGGCACTCACGACAACAGGCACAGAAGGCCAAGCACACGGCAGACAGGCACGATTGAAGACTGCAAAGGTGGGGCTTCAGGCAAGACTGCAGGGCCCAGAATGGCCTTAGATTGGTTGGAGGACCAATCCAAGGTAAGTGGGAGCTTGCGCCTAGGCACCTGCTCAATGGGGTCATGCAGCGGCTGCCATTTAGTAGGTCTTAGGAGGGGAGGACTGTGGGGCCAGGGAAGGAGTGCAGTGGAAGAAGGCACATGGGAGAAAGGAGAAGGCACATGGAAGAGAAGAAGGTAAGGAGAGGGGGAGGAGGGATTTGGGAAGAGTGCAGGAGGGGGGAGCACAAAAACTGGGCAGAGCAAAGTGGCAAAACAAGCACAAAAGACCAAGTACAACAGACAAAACAGACACAGAGGCAAAAAGAGTACAAAAGACAGAGGCAGAATGAGTACAAAGACAATAGATAAAACGGGCAAAGAGGAAAAACGAGTCAAAAAATGGGTACAAAAATTGCCAGAAAAGACGATAGTGTTATATTTTGGCATGCAATCCACTGTTTCTATGCTGCTCAGCTGTGTGCGTGTGAGGTCGTGGGATTCTCTATGAGAATGTTGGAATGTGGGTTTTGAGTGTCTGGCAGTTCGAGCGTGTGCAGCTGATCAGCAAGAAGGTGTAGTCCGATGGGGCGTTTTACGATGACTTAACTTGAACAATAAAGCATGATTAATCATACTTTCTACAGCGGATTCTTTCTTCCATAATTAAGCAGCAGATGATGTGCTAGTGTGGGGAAAAGATCGGTTAACTCATGACACGATTTTAAGTGATGTTCTAATGAAACTTCAACATGATGGTTTGACACTCTCGGCTGATAAATGTAAATTTGCTGTGACACAGATTGACTACTTAGGTCATACTTTATCGGCTGATGGTGTGAAACCTAAAAAAAAACTCCTTGATGAGATTAATAATGCTCCGTCTCCTGTTGATAAGGAACAACTTCGCTCATTTCTGGGGTTAGCGGGGTACTATTCTGAATTTGTAAGTCACTTCGCGTCTAAGGTTCATTGTTTGAGACTTTTAATGAAAAAAGGGGCGAACTTTACACGGGGCCCTGAATGTCAAACAGCATTCGACAGCTTAAAAAAGGATATTAGTCAAGCTGTTGCTCTTAAACCATATGATCCTCACAACAAATCTATTATTGTAGTGGATGCCAGTGCTTATGGTTTGGGTGCTGTTTTGATGCAAAGAAGAGATAACAGTGAGTAGGTAGTAGCATTCGCCTCTCGCACCTTAAAAGGTGCGGAAGCAACTTACTCTGTTATTGAAAAGGAAGCTCTTGCTTGTTTTTGGGGCATCAACCATTTTAGAACATATGTGTGGGGTACCAAATTTGAATTAAGAACAGATCACAAACCATTGATAGATATCTGCACACCCAAAGGAGCAGGGAAGGCCACCCCCAGAATTGATTTTCAGGTGGCGTATGTACACGGCCTCAAAAACGTCAATGCTGACTGTTTGTCACGTTTACCCCTTCCAGAAACCTCCAAGGATGACATTTCTCATGAGGACCTTGATGAAGATTGCTTGATAGCCTCGGTAGAGGAAGCTTGCAATGGTACAATCAGTTTAGAAGAATGGAAACAAGCTACTTTAGCAGACCCGGTGTTACAACGGGTTGTTTCAGGCCTAATTAATCATTGCAATCATCAAATTTTGTCCAATATGGAGTTACCTGAATAAAAAATGATTTGGTCTGAATTATCTGTTGAATCACCGACGGGTATAGTAAGGAGAACAGATAAATTAGTAGTGCCATTGGGATTACGCTCTAGATTGTTGGAACTCTTACACAAAGGACATCCTGGTATGTCTTGCATGAAAAGAAGGGCAAGATGTGACTTTTGGTGGCCAGGAATAGATAAGGACATTGACAGGTGTGTGAGGAACTGTGTAGCATGCATGTGTAGTGACAAATCACATACATCACAAGATACCACCATTGCACCTACTGCATTTCCGGAAAGACCGTGGCAAAAACTAGCCATGGACATTTGTGGTCCGTTCAATACTAATTAAATAACTGGTAAATTTGCCTTTGTACTGATGGATTATTATACCAAATGGCCTGAAGTTGCTTTTGTAAAGGAAATCAAGGCATCTAACGTTATCAGTTTTTGTGAAGAAATTTTTCATAGAGAGGGTTATCCGGAAAGCATCACTACGGATAATGATCCACAATTTTTAGCTAATGAATTTCAAGAATACATAAAAGTGCATGGTGTTAAACATATTACTACTGCTGTGTACAATCCTAGGGGAAATGGAATGGTTGAGAGATTCAATTGTGTGTTGAAGGAGTGTATACAGTTGGCTGAAACGGAGGGTGAGGATTGTAGGTTATATGTTAAGAAAATGTTATGGAATTATCGTAACACTCCTCATTCTGCTACTCGAGAAACTCCATTCAGTCTTCTCAAGGGGAGAATGGCTTGTTGTAAAATCACACCTGTTGGATGCGTAAGGAAACTGTAAAGAAAATTCCAAGGGTAACTTTAAAGCAAAGTGTCAGTGACTATCAATATAAATATGCTTTGAGACACAATAGTAAGATAAAAGATCAAACACGATCAATCAACATTGGGGATTGGGTGAGGACTTCACTTGAGGGGTTGCCCAGGACAGGAATTTCCAGATGGTCTAAACCCAAGAAAGTGTTGAAAATAAGTGGAAATTGTCTTAAGTGATGGACGATGGTGGAATCTCAGGAAGGTGACCTCATGTAATGAGCTTGAATGTAGGTTGTGGACAATTCTCCAAACCCTAGTGACCTTAATCCTGTCCCCTTCAATAATAAAATTAGTGGGGATTCATCTATCGCACATAATTTATTTATTTATTTATTTAAAGGTTTTGTAGAGCGCATAGTAACCCTAGAGCATCCCAGCGCTAAACCCGAGACTCCATTGGTTTCAGCCGGGGAGGGGGTTATGATTGAGGAAAAAGGAGGGTCTTTAGAGTTTTCCTGAACTGGAAGAGATTGGGTTCTATCCTCAGTCTTCGTGGGAGGTTGTTCCAGTGTTTGGCTGTGTGGACCGAGAAGCGGCGGCCACCGGCCCTGGCTTTTTTAACTCTGGGGACTGTGATGAGATTTTCATCACTGGATCGGAGGGCCCTATTCGCTTTGTAAGGGATCATGAATTCCTTGAGGAGAGGGGGGCCGTTGTTGTTAAGGGTTTTATGGGCAAGACAGAGAGCCTTGAAGGCAACCCTTTCTCTCACTGGGAGCCAGTGAAGTAACTTGAGGGCTGGCTTAGCCGAGGATCTTGCAGGTGTGCCAGTGAGCAGGCGGGCTGTGGCATTTTGGACTTTCTGCAAGGTGTTGAGGGTGGCTTCGGGAGCTCCCAGGTAGATTGTGTTGCAGTAGTCCAATCTCGCCAGTATGAGGCCCTGAATCAGGAGTTTCTTGGCGTTCGCAGGGAGCAGGGGGAAGACCTTTCTACAGGCTCTGAGGAGTCCAAAGCATGTTCCTGCCGTCTTTTTTGCCTGAGTTCTGAAGCTCAGGTCTGTTTCAATCCAGACGCCTAGGCTTTTTACTTCTTCCTTAGGAACGGGGGGGTCACCCAGGCAGTTGGGCCAGAGGTGAGTCGGCAGGGAGGGCCCTTTGTGGCCAAGCATTAATATCTCGTTCTTTGACCCGTTTAGTTTTAGTGATGAGAGGTTCATCCAGCGATGGACTTTGGTGAGGCAACTGTGAAGGTCGGAGGGGGAGTGGTGGGGGTGTGAGAGGGTAACCACCAGCTGGGTGTCGTCAGCGTAGTTTATGATTGACACGCCGAACGGACTGACCAGTTTCTCCAGTGGGGCCAAGTATACGTTGAATAACGTAGGGCTTAGGGATGAGCCCTGCGGTACTCCACAGCGGAGGGGGATAACGGGTGAGTGGCTGTCGTTCTCCCAGACTTGGAAGGAACAGTCTGCTAGAAAGGATTTTAGCCATTTCCGGGCCGTACCCATTACTCCAATTTCTCCCAAACGTTGGATTAAGGTAGGATGGTCCACAGTGTCGAAGGCCGCACTGAGGTCCAGGAGGATCACTGCCACTGATCCTCCCGTGTCCAGGATGCTTCTGGCCTTCTCCACGGCTGCCAGGAGGGCGATGTCAGTGCCCTGGCCTGGTCGGAACCCTGTCTGAGAGACCCCAAGAAGGTTGTTGCTCTCCAGGAATAGCGACAGTTGTTTGTTCACTAATTTTTCCGTGATCTTACTATTCAAGATTAGTGCATTTGCTTTCCGCTTCTTTGGGGTCGAGTGGTTTGAGGGGGGGATCAGGGGGATGAAGGAGTTTTTTAAGAACAGCAAAGGTTTCGTGTGCCGAACTTGCAGCACTTTTGATTCTGCTCTCGTAAAATGCGATTTTGGTGTTACGTAGCTCCTTTTTGTAAGCATTTACGGAGGTACGGAAGGTGACTTTGTTCTCTTCTGTTTTGTCCTTCCTCCAGAGGCGTTCGTTCCGCTTGCAGGCATTCCGTAGAAGGTTAAGTTCGGGGGTGTACCAAGGGGATGGATTGACTCTCTTGGTGCGTTTCAGAGAGCTCGTTTTTGGCAGGATGGCGTCAAGAGATTGAGTGACCCAGGCGTTAAATTCGTTGTCCGCGGCTATGGGGTCTTGAGAGGGGGGGGGACGTTTTCCCTTAGTTTGGTGTCCCAATCTTCTGGGTTCAATTTATTCCATCGTCTAGTCAGGGTTCTGATTTTGGGGGGTTGAGGGGGCGGAATATTGATAGGCCATATAAAGGGGACCAGGAAGTGGTCGGTCCAAGGGAGGGGGACGTGATCTTGCGCTTTCAGATCTGGGATGTTTGTAAATATGGGGTCGAGCAGTTGCCCTCTTTCGTGGGTGGCCTGCGGATTTTTTAGGTCAAGGCCGGTGGAGGTGATGTCCTGTAGCAGTTCTAACGCCTGCTTGTCGACCGGGTCCAGGAAGTGAACATTGAGGTCCCCCAGAAGTAGATAGTTTGAGGAGGTCGTAGTCCCGATGGAGATCTGATCGATAATTTTGCTTGGAAATTCCGCCAGGTGGCCCGGGGGGCGGTAGACCAGCGTTCCTGTTAGCGAGGTAACTGGGGAAATTTGTATGGTGAAATGACAGCTTTCGCATCCCTTGATGTTGCCGTCTAAGGATCTGCATGTAAAGACGTCCTTGTAAATTATGGCTAGTCCACCTCCTCTCCCCTCTGGTCTGTTCAGGGAGTACATGAGGTACCCGGGAGGGAGTGCGAGGACTGTGTCAGGGCCGTTACTGGACATGAGCCAGGTTTCAGTCAGAAATAGTATGTCTCTGGCGTGGTTTGCGATAAGGAGGTTAATTTCGAGTGCGTGCTTCGCGAGCGACCTACAATTGAGTAGGCCTAGTCGAAGTACACTGGGAGCCGGATCCGCGCCGGCAGGGTTGCAGAGGTTGCATCTGAGGAATGGGTTGTCGGCCGTCAGAGTGCGCGTGCAAGCAGGATGTTTCTGGGGTCTTAAGGCTAAAAGCTTGTTCCGTGGGTATGTCAGGTTGTTCTTGGCAAAAATGGGCATGGTGGTAGGGCCCGGGGCCGGCTGGGCCCGGACGGGCTTGCCTTTGGCGCGCCTTCGGCCCGCTGCCGGCGCGCCCGCTGCGCCCGTCCGCTGCGCGTACGGAAATGACACATACTTTTATCAGACGAGGGGCGTGGCTTCCAAGGGGGCGTGGCTTAGCCGCACGCCGGCAATGGCGCGGAGTTTGTTGTTCGAGAGCCGCTTTCAGCGCTGGGCAGCTGAGCGGTGGATTGAGCAGGATCGAGTCCTGTGCAGCCAGGTAGGGAAGGTATTTAAAATCACAGAAATGCTCAAAGTGACTCACAATATCCCACGTGCATACAATTAAAACAAGGTGTCTATCTCCCGGCTTTTCGCCTCAGGAGAGTCTAGGTTCTGGCAGGTAGTGCTTGTAATCAGCTTTTATAATAGCGCGAAGGAAAAAGGGGCGTGGCTTCCAAGGGGGCGTGGCTTAGCCGCACGCCGGCAATGGCGCGGAGTTTGTTGTTCGAGAGCCGCTTTCAGCGCTGGGCAGCTGAGCGGTGGATTGAGCAGGATCGAGTTCTGTGCAGCCAGGTAGGGAAGGTATTTAAAATCACAGAAATGCTCAAAGTGACTCACAATATCCCACGTGCATACAATTAAAACAAGGTGTCTATCTCCCGGCTTTTCGCCTCAGGAGAGTCTAGGTTCTGGCAGGTAGTGCTTGTAATCAGCTTTTATAATAGCGCGAAGGAAAAAGGGGCGTGGCTTCCAAGGGGGCGTGGCTTAGCCGCACGCCGACAATGGCGCGGAGTTTGTTGTTCGAGAGCCGCTTTCAGCGCTGGGCAGCTGAGCGGTGGATTGAGCAGGATCGAGTCCTATGCAGCCAGGTAGGGAAGGTATTTAAAATCACAGAAATGCTCAAAGTGACTCACAATATCCCACGTGCATACAATTAAAACAAGGTGTCTATCTCCCGGCTTTTCGCCTCAGGAGAGTCTAGGTTCTAGAGTCTAATGCTGGTTCCAGGAGATTATCGGGTCGAATCATTCATAGACCATCTTGGCAAAAGGATTATAAGTGTACCTAAGTGTTTTTTTTTGTTGTTTAGTATTTTTCCTGTGTTAAAAAAAAAAAAGGAAAAAATATTGTTCCAAGTTTATTCATCTTATTATAGGAACCTAGGGGCAGATTTATAAGCCCTGTGCGTCACTTTTGCGGCGCCGTTGCATCACTTTTGTGACGCAGCGGCGGTGCAAAGCCAGCACCATGCTGCGGCAGATTTACAACGTGACGCATCTAGGGAGATGCGTCACGTTGTAAAGCTTGTGCCAGATGTGGGCGTACCTGCACAGGGGGGGGCGTTCCGGCGCAGGAACGCCTCCGAAAAGTGGCTGAGTGAAATCTACAAGATTTCACTCAGTCACTTTTCCGGCCATGCTGCGTCAAATCCCTGCGCCTGCTTGTAGCAGGCGTAAGGATTGACGCAGCATGTTAGGGATAGGGGCACCCCGAGCCTTAATGTAGCTGCGACGCAACTCCAGCAATGCGCCAACCTTACGCCGGCAGATGCGTCATGCATCTGCTTGTCCTTGCGCCACGATGCACCGCATTGTAAATGCGGTACAAAAGGGGGTGGTGATGGACGGAGCATCAGAACCAATCAAACACTCACACCCAGTCAACAGATCTGGGTTTGATCCATCACCATTCTTTAGCCCACTCTGCCACCCCTGTTCAGACATGGGCATATGCAAATCCGTCCATCACCACCCCCTTTTGTACCGCATTGTAAATGCGGCGCATCTGCTGTGGCGCAAGGGCAAACTTGCGTGATGCATCTTCCCTGGTGCATCCCTGCTGATTTGCAGGGATGCGCCAGGGAACATAAATCTGCCCCTAAGTGTTTTTATTAACATTAACTTATCATTGTAGTTTATTGTATTTTCCTCAATTTATCATTCCAATTTTTTTTTTTTTATATATAATTCCTTTATGTTATTGTTCTTGAAGAAGGGAGATGTGTTATATTTTGGCATGCAATCCACAGTTTCTATGCTGCTCAGCTGTGTGCGTGTGAGGTCGTGGGATTCTCTATGAGAATGTTGGAATGTGGGTTTTGAGTGTCTGGCAGTTCGAGCGTGTGCAGCTGATCAGCAAGAAGGTGTAGTCCGATGGGGCGTTTTACGATGACTTAACTCGAACAATAAAGCATGATTAATCATACTTTCTACAGCGGATTCTTTCTTCCATAATTAAGCAGCAACTACAAAAGATAGTATTGGATTGCAAAGAGGGCAGTCATGATAACGGGCACAGAAGGTCAATCACAGCGACAGGCACCACTGAAGAGCACAGAGAGGCAGAGCCTCAGGCAAGATTGCCGTGTCTTGAAGGGCCTTAAACTGGTAGAAGGACCACTACAAGTTAAGTGGGATCTGGGGCATGGGCCTTAATTTGGAGGTGAAAAAAAAGTCACCATGCTTTCCTTTAACAACCCAATGCTAAGGCTGGTAATCTGGAATCCAACTCATGTCTCTTTTAATCCACTACCAGACACTCTCTGCCCATTTGTCTCTTGTAGGTTCCTGCTCTCTCCCTTTGTGACGTTTTTTCCGTCTTTCCTATTTGTGTGTTTTTCTTCTCCTGCTCTAGGAAAAGGTTTCATGAGGTAAAATAAGTACAGGTCCCCAAAAATAAGTGCAGGTGGTACACCAGTTCAAATTAAGCACTGCCAATGCCTGCTTAATGAACACTTCTGGTGAAGTACGCTGCGGAGATGGTTAAGATATCTCAGACTCACAACCCTGATTCTCACTGACTTGCTACGCCCCTGTACATTTATACATTTGTTGTGTAATGGACTCCCCGTCAAAACCCTCCATTCTAGCCTATCACCAACAGTAACTGACTTCCACACTTCCACAAATCCGAATCGAATCCGGCAGTGTGTGTGCTACACAGAGGCTAATTAACAATGACGATATTAATGTTGTCTGAATAGGTAGTTTTAATTGTAGGAAAACTTGGCACGTCATTTAGCCAAGGTCAAGTCAGGAAAAGGTGGTAGCAGTTTAAAATTGGTGAACATTTAAAAGTAAAAATCTTCAATCCCTACCTGAAGAAACATAGCACCGATTTTGTAAAAGGACTCAAGGAAACTGGCTGCAGCCACATCAGTTCTCATTGGTCCTACTCAATTAGCCATATATTTATTGCACTTCATTAAACACGTCTTATTTTCAGTTTTAAACTCACTTTAATTAATAATTCTTCGAAATGTCCTCTGGAGGGCACCATTGCCATAAGTTTTATAAAATTAGCAGTCTGTTGCTCCATAATTGTTCATCACTGAGCAGTTTTCTGCAGCGGCAACACGCCAAATGAAGGGCGATCTCAGCTAAATGTATATAGCTGAGATTACCAAGACCCTCTAATTTGCACTTTAATATTAAATAGATCTTCCTTTTGATGTATAATCTATTTGTAGGAAGGCATACATTCCTAGAAGTCGGGAATAATTCGGACCGATGTAAAAGTGTTAACGAGTTCCAAACCAGTCACAAACTGATTTCTAAGCGTAAAACAACACACTGCAATCTATAACGCACAGAAATTTTCTTTTTGTCAAGTAGCACATCAAACCGAAAGAATTTTGTAAATTGTGTCAGGCGAATGCAAATTACGACTCAAGAATCCCAAACAAAGAATTCTTAATTGCGAGTGCTACACTGGCGCAAATAGTCACATGTCGCAAAATAATCAGATTGCTCACTGATAGGAAGCAGGTGGTAGCCAGGTACAAAGAATAAACACAACTATCAAATGCCCATGCCATATTGATAAGTGTATCGTACTCCCAGCCCAGTAGCATACAAATTAATTACGCCAAACACAGAGGTCAGTATTACACGTCTTTATTTTCTAGAGTGTAACCGTTAATTGACATGTACTGCCTTATGAATTTTAGTAACCACACCCAAACACTTATGTCACTAGACTACGGAGTCCAGGAAGGGGGGTATAAGGGTCCCACGCCCTATAATACACAAGACACTATGGGGCATATTATCAAGCCAGGCGATAAAATTATCGCCGCTTTACCGGCAGAAAACTGCCGCTAAAACGGCGATAATGGGCTTGATAATATGCTCTATGGAATTCGAATTGAAGCCCATGTTACATGTCCTTCACATCTAAGGGCCATATCATCAAGGAACGGCAATAACATTATCGTTGCTTTAGAGGCAGGAAACTGCCGCTAAAGCGGCGATAATGGGCTTGATAATATGCCCTTGTGATTTCCCATAGAAGCCCAGGTTGGGCGTGTGTTGAGGACGGAACCGTTGGGAAGTGATGGCGCTCACCTATGGGCTGCCCCATTTCACCCCTCAAGCAGGTCAGCTGCCACCTCCAACCCCCCCCCTCGGCATCTGATGACAGCTGCACGCATGGCACGTCAACGTCATTAGAAGCTACGTTGGACGCGCTAAAAGCCATTTGCTGCCAGCGTGCCTTGGAGGAAGAGGTAAGTTTCTCTTTTGGAGTGGGAAGCGTTTGGGGAGTGAACAGAGGCATCGGTGAAAGGAAAGAGGGGCATATTATCAAGAAACAATGTTAAAATTATCGCCGCTTTAGCGGCTGAAAACTGCCGCTAAAGCAGCGATAATGGGCTTGATAATATGCTCTTGTGAATTCCATAGAAGCCCATGTTCTGGTGTCAACATGGGCTTCTATTGGAATTCTCACCGGCATATTATCAAGCCCATTATGGCCGCTTAAGCGGCAGTTTTCTGCCGCTAAAGCGGCAATAATTTTAACACCGTGCTTGATAATATGCCTCAGAGTTTTTTCTTTTCCCCGATTTCTGTTTGTATTGCCGTCCTGCTACACAATAGCGGGTGGGGCCACGATCCTGCAGCAGGAATTCCCACTAGGCCACCAGCGATATTTGAAGTTGCTTCCTGATGTTTTTCGGGCACGGACTCTGGGGCAAGGGTCGCTCTTCTTTAGAGGGTAAAGGTTTTGGCCGCTTCTGCTCCCCTTTGGGGCAGATCAGCCATATATTTTTAGGCCGATCTGCCTCAAGGGAGACAGAAGGGACTAGGCCACCAGGGATATTTTTCGACATGAATATTGGTTTTTTTTGGGCTGCCTGTTGGGAAAGAGTCGCTCCCCTTGAGGGGCTATAGATATTGGCCACTTCTGCCCCCATGGCCATATTTTTAAGGTGATCTGAGCCCAAGGTGGGCAGAAGCCACTAGCTGCCAGGGAATTATTGATTTGGCCATCTTGGGGATTGGCCCCTTGCGCAATGGTCTCTCCCTTTTATAAGGGCATGTATTTTGGCCGTTTCAGCTCTCCTTGTGGGATCGGTCATATTTGTAGGCTGATCTGCCCCTCAAGGAAGGCAGAAGCCACTAGCCACCAGGGAATACATGATTTGGCCATGTTGGGGAGTGGCCCATTGGGAAAGGGTCAGTCCCCTTTATTAAGGGGCATGTACTTTGGCTGTTTTTGCCCCCCTTATTTTTAGCCTCATCTGACCCCAAGGGGAGCAGAAGCCACTAGCCACCAGCGATTTATTTATTTGGACATGTTGGGGAGCAGCCCTTTGGGGCAAGGGTCACTCCCCTTTATTAGGACATGTGTTTTGGCCGTTTCTGCCCCCTGCGGGAGCAGATCTGCCACATTTTTTAGGTGCATCTGCTCGCAAGGGGGCAGAAAGCCAAAAGTCACCTGGGATTTTATTTATTTATATGCCAGGAGCGGCCCCTTTGGCAAGAATTGATCCCCTTCTTTAGGGCAAGTATTTTGGCAGTTTCTGCCTCCCTTGGGGGAAGATCTGCCATATTTTTGGGTCCATTGTTAGAAATGGGGGTCTCTAGTTGGCAGTGTGTTGCACGCCGTCCAAGTAGGGACCCTTCCTTTTAGTCAGAATAAGGGAGTTACACACCTAAATAACCCCTGCTTACCCCCTTGGTAGCTTAGCATGAGCAAACAGGCTTATCCCAGAGGCAATGTGTAAAGAATTTGTACCCAAACTACTGTAACACAGTGAAAACATTACAAATGGACACCACGCCAGTTTAAAAAATAAAGTATGTTTATCTAAACCAAACATGACTCAAAATATAACTTTTGAACTGTTTCAGAACTGCTGTCCATAGAAAACTATGCATGCGTTTTTCACAAACTACCTTAGGATGAGTCAAAATTCACCAAATTGTTGAAAACTAAAACAGCGATATGATTAAGCATTCACTAAAGACATGCATTCTCTCTAGTTAAAGCATGTTTCTTGTCTTATGTTGACTAATGTCTGGACTCCATTTTGTATTGTCATGTCTCCACGTGCTTTGCACGAGAAGAGTCCTACCTTTTCGCTAGTTGCTCTTGTAATCTGCCTAGTAACAGTCCATAAATAGCTCCTTTGTCCTTCTGGCGCATGTCCAGACTTGACCACATCTGTTATCAGTTAGTCCTTGTTTGACCATGTTTTCGCGGGCTCAGGAAATTGTTAACTCCGCCCATATATTGATCCTGTATCAAAAATGTCCATAAATGGTAATGAATTTTGCTCTGTGTTGTATCCACCCACTTATGAGCCCCTCTGTTGTGTATAAAAGGGGACCACGTACGCAAGTTCTTTGTGCTACTCTATGCAATACTGAGGAGTGTTGTGTAGGTTGTAGGACCACCCTGAAGGGTTAATAAACTCTGTCTTTGTATTTGCAGTTTCCGTGCCAACTTCCTTCTAGCTTTTGTTACAGGAGAGCGAACCCTTGTATTCTGCGGGCCTAGCTGGGGCCTGTACTCATCAATTGGCGCCCGTCACGTGGGGCTCATTGGCGACTCGGATGCTCGAAAGATTGGTCGTGACGAAGGTGAGGAATTTGGCCGGGGATGTGATCACTGCCAGCAGCATCTTTTAGTCCTGGCATCCCGAGGTTTCTTCCTTCCCTTCCGAGCTGACCATCTGGGTGGCGCCGGTCCTCGACTGAGACCTCTTCTGTCGGTTTGCCGTGTGACAGCCGTTTGGGCGAATTTTGGAACTTGGCAGTTGGAATCTGGACACTCTTGATTGGTAAGAACCGTTGTACGGTACTTGCTCCGAGTTTTGAAGCCTGGGTTGGCTATTTGAGTTTGATTTGTGATGACCGGTCATATTTTGTATTGATTATTGTGAGAATATATGCGTTGCAACACATATAGGCAGGTAATGTGGAGATATTTCTCCGGAGTTGTTTAAATTTGAACGGCGCAACGTTTAAGTGCCATTTTTGATAATACTGCATATTTTGCATTATTTTTGAGCATGCCTGCTTTTAGCGCACTCCGTAAGTGGTGCTGCTGCTTTGGAAACCGGTTAAATCTTGAGGAATCCGCTCCAGCCCCCCCGGAGGGGACTCCTAATAGGGATATGTATGTGAAGCATGGTCTTTCCTCTATAATGTACAGCACAGTGTGGAGGAAATACACCAAAAAGGATCCTGAGTTACGATGGCCTTTGTATGGATCGTTTGATATGCATAAGATTGAGTATGTGGAACAGTGTATGTGTAAACGGCGTGCTCGGCAAGACATGTTTGAATGTGTACGGTTATGGGTGAAGGAAGTGCGTGAGCGAGAGAAACGTGAGAAAGCGCAGATTGATAAAGAGCAACGGAAAAATGATCATGTGAGAGCACAGGAAGCGAAGCGTCGGGAGGAAAGAGAACTGGCGGAGAGACAAGAGAAAGAGCGTAGGTTGCAAGTCTCGGGTCAATATGCTGTCCGCCAGCCACTTTATCCTGTCCTTACTAATCTTGAAGATGATTTTCATTTATTAGATTGCTCTCCGCCCCCTTATGTTGGCGCGTCTGCCCCGAGGTCACAGGATTCAGGATTGGTTTCGGATAAGGTAGACACGCGGTCCATGTTATCAACTGAGCGTATGGGTGAGCTTCGGAAAATTTCTTTTCGCGCGCTTAAAGGCAAGTTATCTCTTACTGAATTATTGGAATTTTTGGGAAGTTGGCAGGATAGAGAGAAGTTGTATTTTGTTGAAACTTTTTCTGAAGAAGTGGTTACTGCCTTTCGGAAATATTCTGATGTCTTTGAGCCTGATGATGTAGTATTAGATTCTAAAGCATTACGTAACGGTGTCTTTTCTCCCTCTAAGGTACCCGATGCGGTTCGACGGCTGTTTACATTGCGGGACGCGATGCTTGAACTTAAAGAGAGAGCGCGCCAAAAGACAGGGGAGAAGGAGAAATCGGATTCACACGTCGGCGGAAAACAATCGTCTACCTCCCATTGAGATAAGAGCGAACTAGTGCATGCTAAACCGATGCGAGAGGCGGCACCTTTGTATGTTCCTCCAAAAGGAGCAGGAACTAGTCTAGACATGTCTTCCCCCGATGCTAGGGGATATTTTGTGTATAATTGGGTTTATACTCCCTGGCATAGGACTGATGTTATGGCATTAAAGAATGCATTGCCTGACCCCCGCAAGAATCCAGCGGCCTTTTACGAAGAGGTCGAAGGGGCCTTGAATTCTTGTACTATGACTTTAGCAGATATAGATTTGTTCTTTGGGCTCATTTTACCACCGGATATGTGGCGATCTGTGCGGAAGGTGGATGATCAAGCCGCTTTTAAGGCCAAATGGTCTGAGATTGAGGATGAGGATAGGGAGAGAAAGCCCGCGCAAAAACCGCCCCAGCTTATTTTAGATCTTCCTGCCGCTATCTTGACTAAGTTGAAACCGATTATCCCCCCTAAAAAGATTGGCTGGAATATGTTAGCCTCATGTAAACAGAAGGCTGATGAATCAGTTTCAGACTTCTTTACGCGCTTTGAGGAAACATTTCATGATTTCAGTGGTCAGTCGCTTACGGATGATACGGGTCGACATCTTTTTGTTGATAAATATGTGGCGAATTTATTACCGGGAATAGCAGCTCGATTAAAGGCGAGTGAAAGTTCTTGGTCCACCTCGTCTCCGGCATCCCTCCTGACTATGGTTCAGTATTATGAGCGTCAGGAACAAGAAGCGAAGGGGAATGAGGAGAAGAAATCGAAAGATTTGAAAACTAAGGTGATGTTAGCACAAGTGTATGGTCCGCCTCGTCGGGGTGTTGAAAGAGGTAGAGGAGGATTCTATGGTCCCCCTTCGGGTTGGTCAGATGTTAATAGAAATCAATGTGCGTATTGTAAACAGTTGGGTCATTGGGCCAGGGATTGTCCGGTACTATATGCACCCCGTCAGGGACGTGGTCAGGGACCGCCGAGAGGTAGAGGGGGCTTTTCGAATTTTAGAGGGAACTCTAATGATCGTGCTCGCTTTGAGCCTAACGTGCAGCAACGAGATAGACCTAATGTATTTGATTGGCAAAATCAGTATCAAATGTCTGGGAACGATCGCCCTGGGTACCATGATTCGCAGCATGCATAGGATTGCGTTGGATGGGGGTTGGAATCAGTTGAAGTGCCGGTTGATCAGAGGGGTCCTTATGTTTCAGCAAATGTTCTGGGTTCTACTGATCGGTTCCTAGTTGATACAGGAGCTACTCGCAGTGCGCTGTCTAAACAATTGGTTCCGAGGGCTCCCCCATCTGGCTTAATGGTTACATCGGTAGGGTTTGATGGTACACTCTCTCGAAGCCCTCTATCCGACCCCTTGCATTTCGTGTTGAACAACTTTCTGCACCTTGTCCGTTTTTGCTTGCCCCGAACACGCCTGACAACATTATGGGTCTTGATATGCTTAAGCACTTTAGAGCTACGATCCGCTGCTCCCCTACTGGAGTACGTGTGATATTGAACGATAATCACCCTATGACAGAACGGATGTGTGTGGTTGCAGAGGATGCTGTATTAGCTTCCCTCCCTCGTACTTTGTGGGCCACTTCGGATACTGATGTGGGACAGATGGTGATTCCGCCTGTCCACATTAGTGTCCAGGAGGGTGCGATATTACCACGCCTCCCTCAGTATCGTATTTCCCAGGAGGGGGAGGAGGCACTCATACAGATTGTGCAGGATTTGATTAAGGTGGGAGTAGTGGAGGAAGTTCCCTACAACGTCTGCAACAGTCCTATTTTACCCATTTTGAAGAAAGATACCGATACTAGGGTTTATCGTTTTATCATTGACTTAAGGGAGGTGAATAAGATAGTGATACCTCAGTATCCAGTGGTTTCTGATATCACGACGTTACTTACTCTGGTCCCACCAACGGCGACCACATTTTCAGTTATCGATTTGAAAAATGCTTTCTTTTCGATTCCTATTCATCCTGATAGCCGGTACCTCTTCGGCTTTACTTTGAATAATAGGTCTTATAGATTTTGTAGAGTCCCTCAGGGTTATACAGAAAGTCCTAGTATTTACAGTCAAGCATTGAAAAGACAATTGGATTCCTTTGTTCTGCCTGATGGTGTCGCCCTTATACAATATGTCGACGACATCTTGTTGGCGGCCGACACTCCTGAGCTGTGTGAGAAGTACACATTATCCTTGCTTTCCTTTTTGGCGTCTCACAATCACAAAGTGTTGAGGAAGAAATTGCAATTCTGTAGACCAAAGGTGACTTATTTGGGTCACCTTTTGTCTAAGGAGGGGCGTGCACACACACCAGATCGTATTCAAGCAATTTTGGACACGCCAGTACCTTCCACACAGAAGGACGTGCATGCATTTTTGGGTCTTGCTTCTTTTTGTAGGCAATGGATATTGGGGTTCTCACACATAGCTAAGCCATTGTTAGCACTTTTGACAAAAGATGCCCCAATTCCTCTTCCTTGGTCAAATGAGTGTGAAATTGCCTTTCAGCAATTGTGACAAGCCCTTTGTTCAGCACCAGTGTTAGGGACCCCTGATTATACGAAGCCCTTTACATTGTATGTACATGAGAAAGATGGATGTGCATTATCAGTTTTAGTGCAGATGCACGGCGACAAGCAGCGCCCTTGTGCATATTTTTCGGCTGTACTTGATCCTGTTGCCCGAGCATTGCCTGGTTGTTTTCGCTCGGTTGCAGCGACAGCTGTGTCAATACGCCAAAGCGAGGGAATTGTGTTATCTCATAAGCTGTTGCTATTAGTTCCCCATGCTGTTGATGCTCTGCTTAATCAGACAAAGACGCAGCACTTGACCAGTGCTCGTTTAATGGGATATGAGTTGACGCTTTTGGCTCCTCATATTACGTTAAAGAGGTGCGCAACGTTAAATCCAGCCACATTGTTGCCGTTCCCGGAAACTCAGTCTGAAGCACGAAAAGCACACAACTGTATTCTTGTGACTGAGGAACAGACAAAGGGTCGTATTGATCTCCAGGATACGCCCTTTACAGATGTAGATGGAGAACTGTGGGTGGACGGATCATGCCTGAAGCTACCAGATGGTACGACTTCAGCAGCGTATGCAATTACCACATTACAAACAATAGTGGAGACAGCACGCATACCGCAGAAATCAGCTCAGGCAGCGGAACTGATAGCATTAACACGAGCATGTGAGCTCAGTGCAGGATTGTGTGTGAATGTTTATACAGATAGCCGCTATGCCTTCGGAGTAGCGCACGATTTTGGCCTACTCTGGAAGGAGAGAGGGTTTCTAACGTCACATGGAGCACAGATAATGTATGGGGAGTTAGTTCATAACCTTTTGACTGCATTAAAATATCCAAAGAAGATTGCTATAGTTAAATGTAGTGCCCATAAAAAGGTGGTTGATAAAGTTGGAGAAGGGAATGCTTTTGTAGACCGGGTGGCACGAGAGACTGCGATGCAGCCTGGCTCTACTGCAATGTGTGTTGTGAAGTCACAGGCAGAAAGATGGCACGATGCTAGGAGAGAAGTGCTGGAGATACAAAGGACCGCTTCCGATAAGGAACGGGAGCAATGGTCCAATGATGGAGAATTAGATGATGAAGGGTGTTGGAGAAGTAAGCAGATGGATAAATGGAAGTTACCCACAGCTTTCATACAACCTATGGTTCAGATGGCACATGGACTAGCGCATGTCGGAGCTTCCGCAATTGTAAAATTACTCACACGAGTTTGGGAGCATCCGGAGATCGCTAGTACGGCAAAGAGGGTAGTGCAGACCTGCATGATTTGCCTGAGGTACAACCCAGGAAAGGGTACACGAACTCCAGCAGGAGGATTTGCAACACCCACTGCACCCTTTGAGGTTTTGCAGATGGATTACATTCAGCTTGAGCGCTGTAACAATCTGAAGTATGTTCTAGTAGTGGTTTGTGCCTTCAGCAAATGGGTTGAGGCATACCCTACGAAAGATAATACTGCAATGACTACAGCCAAGATGCTATTGAAGGAGTTCTTCCCTCGATATGGTGTTTGTAGATTGTTGTGGAGTGATAACGGACCTCATTTTATAGCAGACGTTATGAAGTATGTCCTGAAAGGACTGGGAATTACCCAAAACTTCCATGCAGTGTTTCACCCTCAGTCTGCGGGATTGGTTGAGAAATATAACGGTACTTTGAAGCTTAAGATCGCTAAGATCCAAGCTTCGACTTCTTTGACTTGGCCAGACGGTTTACCGCTGGCATTATTGTCAATTAGATCGATACCGCATTCTCGGACCGGTCTCACACCCTACGAGATCGTGTTTGGACGCCCAATGAATATTTGGGGTCCACCGAAACCGAAGTCAGTGTATGATGTACCTTGTGTAATGATGAATGATTATCTGGCACAGTTAACGGATAATTTGGTTTCTATTCATCAACAGGTTCGAGAAGCGCTCCCTGATCGGTCCACAGGTGAAGGACATAACCTCCGGCCTGGAGACCATGTCATGATCAAGGTGTTTGAAAGGACGAACAGTCTGGAGCCGAGATGGGTTGGTCCTGAGCAAGTCTTGCTCGCAACGAGGACAGCTGTGCGAGTCTCCAATCGGAAGAACTGGATCCACTCCTTGCACTGTCGCAAAGTGCCGCCTGGATTAGTGGAGCCTGCTGTATTGACCGACCATCGAGAAATCCTGACTGCAGAGAAAGGCCGTGCTGTGGAACCGAACGACACTGAGGAGCTCTTCCCGGACCAAGCGATTCCTGGAGGAGGAAGATATCATCTCAGACTGAGGAAGTGATTTCTTTTCTGTATCCAGATACGTTGTCAGAACGGCCCTTAGGTTAGTGAAATGGAGAGCCAATGAGGCAAGGGGGGGGGATCAGCCCTGCATTAGTGTAGTGACACCCGTCTTGGCCCGCTGGTGAAGAAATCAACGGCTGCCTAAGGGGAAGAGTTCTGACAACCTTTTAGTTTCAGGAAGATATTGACTTTTACTATAAAATGGAGAAGAAGAAGATTTTTTGTGCGACAAGTTTTATTATCATTGTAGCCATTGTTGGTATAACCACGTGGTTTGTTGAGGATGTGACTCCTGCCCGTGAGTTACTTGTTTTGACTACTCCAGTGCCTGAGGAGCACTACTTTTATACCCTTCCGTATCAAGAATTGAAGCGTCGTCAGTCTTATTTGAATAATACTTTTATCCAGATGTTGCATCATACCCATGTTGCTACAAATGCTACGAACTGTTGGATATGTGGTATGATGCCAGCTCATCAGAAGAAAAGAGGAACGCCGTTTATACCTCTTCCTTTCTCTCATAATGGCTCTTGTAGAGCATGGTATACTTTGCTTTTTGCCACACGGAAACCTACAGTGGGACGACTACTTTTTAGACTTAATAGGAAATGTCATCAAGATAAAGAAGGCTATCCACAAGCGAATGGGACAATATGGGAGTGGGAAGAATATCGACCAGATAATGAATCAATCCCCTACATCTTCACGAACACCAGAGACACTGCTGGAAACAAACAATTTGTGATTCAAGTGGCACAAGCTCAAGCGGACCTGTGTGTTCAGAGTGTGGGTCATATTCCTGTTGGTGTTAGTGACTGTATTATTGTGTTGAATATAGATGGATTAAATAATAGTACTTTCTTAGCTTCCCATAATACGTATTTCGTATGTGGGAATAAGGGTTATTATCGCTTACCAGCCGGCTGGTCCGGAGTATGTTATGTAGCGTTCTTATTACCCCCTGTATTCTTAGCGCCTGCATCCTATCATAGAGATTTGAAGTTATTAAGCAATGTAACTGTAAATAGGTATAAACGTACTCTATCTATTAATGATGTTGACCAAACTGACACTAGCTTACAGCAGTATGTTGATTTTAACTTAGGATTGTTTTTCTTTGTTGGAGCTGCCCTAAATAGTAGGAAGGTTCGAAGATTAACAAGAGTTGTAGAGGCTGTAACGAATCAAGCTGCTGCTGCTCTTGGGAATCTTACGGAAGAATTACAAATCACTAGAATTGTTGCGTTACAGAATCGTATGGTATTACATGTTATGTTAGCTGACAGAGGTGGAGCATGTGGAATTATCGGAAGTAGTTGTTGTGTATTTATTCCTGACCACACGCCATCAGTCTATAACCCTATTAATAAATTGCATAAAATCGCAGCTGAAATTCATACAGAAAATGGCACTTGGACCTTTTCTGGATGGTTTTGGGCATTGATTACTACATGGGGATGGAAAGTTTTAACTGGTCTCTGTATTATTGTAGCAGTTCTGTTTTCCTGTTGCATCTGTGTTCAGTGTGGTCCTTTACTCTGTTCTTTATGTGTGTCATTCTGTATTCCTAATAAGAAAGCTATTGCCAATGTCACCTATCAGAAACATTTAAACAAAGAGGTGGAAGAGATGATGAAAATTGAGATATATGATGATTATCCCAACAAGCCGAATGTCTTCAGTAAATGCTGAAAGGGTCGTCTGTTGAAAACTAAAACAGCAATATGATTAAGCATTCACTAAAGACATGCATTCTCTCTAGTTAAAGCATGTTTCTTGTCTTATGTTGACTAATGTCTGGACTCCATTTTGTATTGTCATGTCTCCACGTGCTTTGCACGAGAAGAGTCCTACCTTTTCGCTAGTTGCTCTTGTAATCTGCCTAGTAACAGTCCATAAATAGCTCCTTTGTCCGTCTGGCGCATGTCCAGACTTGACCACATCTGTTATCAGTTAGTCCTTGTTTGACCATGTTTTCGTGGGCTCAGGAAATTGTTAACTCCGCCCATATATTGATCCTGTATCGAAAATGTCCATAAATGGTAATGAATTTTGCTCTGTGCTGTATCCACCCACTTATGAGCCCCTCTGTTGTGTATAAAAGGGGACCATGTACGCAAGTTCTTTATGCTACTCTATACAATACTCAGGAGTGTTGTGTAGGTTGTAGGACCACCCTTAGGGGTTAATAAACTCTGTCTTTGTATTTGCAGTTTCCGTGCCAACTTCCTTCTAGCTTTTGTTACAGGAGAGCGAACCCTTGTATTCTGCGGGCCTAGCTGGGGCCTGTACTCATCAAAATGTAGCAGCCACAGATGAGCGAGGTGCAGAAAAACACAGGAATGTGTTGATTCCTGCGTCCTTGGGGAGGTGATGTGTCAATTCTGCTGCATGCAGGGGAAAGGTTGCATCGTCTCCGGACTGTAAGGAAAAGCGATGCTTCAAATTATGGACCGCTGGGGTCTGTGGGTGTTGAACTTTGTGCGCACTAGTTGATCCATGGAAAATCCAGATGCTGGGGGTCATTGCGGCGGCGATTCAGGTGCTGCGTCCACTTCTACAGCTGCAGACAGGTGATGTGTCGATTTTTCCAGGCGCATAGCCGGGCCTGTGTTGGAGTCAGAGCAGGGGTCTTGGACTTTGGAGACTCAGTGCTCGGGAATTGGGCTGTGGCAGTTTCTCGGACCACAAGCAGGTGTTGCTGATCTCTTCAGGCGCACTGTTGCAATGCGTATGTTTTTCGGCTGCACGGTACTTTGCGGTGGCAAAATTAGCACTGGTAGTGCGATGCTGGATTTTCACCAGGTGTAACAGCAAAACAACCTCTTGGGGCCCATAACTTGAATTGGCACCACAAAGCAGGTCAGAACTCCCAGCAGTGGAGTTCAAGGATGCTGTAAGTGAAATCTATGTGTCCCTGAGACTTCTTAACAGGAGGCAAGCTGTACATCAAGCCCTTGGAGAATCTTTTCAAGCAGAATACACAGCAAAGTCCAGTCTTTGTCCTCTCCAGCAGAAGCAGCAACTGCAGGCCAACCCAGCAAAGCAACACACATAAAAGGGGCAGTACTTCTCAATACAGCAGTTCTCTTGACAGAGGTTCCCCTTAATCCAGACGTGTCCTAAATCTCTGGGGTCAGAGCCCGAATACTTATACTACTTGTAGCTCTTGAAGTCAGCACTCCTGAAAGAAAGTCTCTCTTGCTCACCAGAACAAGTTCTGTCCTTTCCTGGCCAGGCACACTACAGGATGTGGAGACAGCATTGTAAAAGGCAGCCACAGCCTATTCAGGTGTCAGTGACAACTCCTCCCACCACTCTAGCTCAGGAAGACCCATCAGGATATGCAAAGCACAAATGTATAACCTTTCTACGCGTGCTATTACCACGTGGTTGGTTACAATACGGTCGTTACCACAACTTGCGCTAGATGGGGTGCTGGACATAGGAATAGTATAAATTCCAATTCCAACTCCAGTTAGCGCAACAGTAGGGAATGTGTTGGATTTAGAATCCAACACATTCCCTGGTGTTGCATGCCACCTAGCGCAAATCATAGAAACGACTTGCGATCTAAAGCTACGCGTGGTAACAACGCGGTCGTTGTAACGACCGCGTTGTTATCTACCTGCGTGGTAACAGCAGCATTGTAAATGCTGTTTCCCACAAAGCACACCTCAACTCCCTTTGTGTGACTGTCTAGAGTGAATGCACAAACAGCCCCTGTTAGCCTAAACCAGATGTTGATGCCACAGACAGTCAGACCCTGAATGGGTAAACAAGAAAATGGCTACTTTCTAAAAGTACACACAATTTAAAAACCACCTTTGCTAAAAGATGATTTTTAAATTCAGAGTTCAGGGAACCTAAACTCCAAATCTCTATCACTTCCCAATTGACAGTTACACTTGTAAAATATTACAAGGTAGCTCCCATGATAACCTATGAGAGAGATAGCCTTGAATCGTGAAAAACGAAGGTGCACTGTACTAGGGACTGACTAGTAAATCAAATAGCCAATCATGGAAACACATATCCATAACAGTAATTTACAAAGGGAGCGCTTGCACTTTGGCACTGAACAGCAGGTAAATTGCCCAAACCATCTAGACCAGCATAACTGAGTCCAACATACAGCAAAAACACAGGAGGCAAAGGCAAAAAATGCAGAGGGAACCCATGCCAATGGTGCCAGGTCTAACAGGCATTATTTCAGTATCAGGACATGTAAAAGCACCACCACATGTCCTAACTTTCACATATATTGCACCCTGCCGATGGGGGTACCATGGGCTTACCTTAGGGATGCCTTACCTGTAGTAAGATGGAAGGTCTAGGCCTGGCAAGTGGGTGCACTTGCTAGGTCAACATGGCAGTTAAAAACTGAGTGTGCAGACACTGCAGTGGCAGGTCTAAGACACATTTGAAAGGTTACTTCTGTGGGTGGCACAATCAATGCTGCAGGCCAAATAGTAGCATTTGAATAACAAGCCCTGGCACACACAGTACACACTACTGGGACTTGTTAGTAAATCAAATATGCCAACCAGGTATAACCAATCATAGTCCGAATGTGTGCAGGTATCACTTGCACTTTGCACCTAAACCAGCAAAAACTAAATCCAGTACACACCCCAAAATACAGGAGGTAGAGGCAAAAAAAAATGACAAGGGAAAACACACCAAGAATGGCAATTCTAACACCTATCTACCCCAAGGAGTGCAGAAATCTGCTAGACACCACAGAAAGTTTTTTTGTGAACTTGAGTTAGGCTGACAGTGTGTGTGTACTTGGTGTGTGTTAGCGCTTGGCTGACCGTTTGTGTGCACTGTTGCTTGGCTGATGGTGTGGACTGGTGGTTGGCTGGCATTGCATGGGAACTCATGCTTGACTGGCATTGTGCGTGATGTAGGGCTTGGCTGGCGATGTGCGTGGACTGGCGCTTGGCTGGCAGTGTGCATGAAGTAGTGCATGGCTAGCGGTGTGCTTGGACTGAGGTTGGCAGTGAGAATGGATTGGCATTTGGCTGAATTTGTGTGTGGCTGCCAATGTATGGTAATGGGCAGACTTCATAGTAATTTATAATGTTAAATGTTTTATTTCTTGTCATCATGTGTGATCATAGTGTTTTATATCTCCTTTTTATTCTAGTACAAAGCTTTTGGTTTCCTTTGCTGTGACTCCTGCTTGCGGCTTCGGCACTAGATCTGCAGTTTGTGTAATTACATGCGTTTGGTAAGAAAACGTTTTTTATACTGTTTACTTAAATGAGTGTCATTTCCCTGCATGAATGCATTTTTTTTAAAATGCTGTAATATAGCAGCATATTTAGTTTCTGTTTTGTGTGTGAAATTCTCCTTGTATTTGTGCAGAATGTGTGTTGTGTTGTTTTGTGTGTAATGTTTTTTAGTTTTTCCCTATTAGTGGGATTTCTTTGGTGCTTGCTGTGTCTGTGCAGAGTAGGCGCTGGTGAGTCTAGTGGTCTCTGTCAAGTGATTGATATTTACAGCATATAGGTCATTGTGTGCTTTGTATTGATTGCCTTTACCTTGCAATTGCTATATGCCAGTAATTTTACTTTTTGTTTGTTAAAGTCACACTTTGGTTATTACTCATTTTACACAGTGTTGGGTATTGTTGACTTATTTGTCAAGGTAACTTTCTTAGTAAGTATTATGGCTAGCTACAGGTTGACCTCCCAGCAGGTTGTTGGTATGCTTTTCGAGTCTTCCTCTGACCATGATTTTGAGACTGACTCTGCATCTGAGGCAGAGGAAGAAGCCCAGTATTCTGGCAGTGAATTTACTGTCTCAGAGGAATCATCTGAATATGAAGCCACTCACAGTGCAGAGGAAGTGCTTCTTTTAGAGGAGGACACTGATGTGCTGGTATCCCAGCAAGAGGCATCTGGATTGCAGACTAGGGCTAAATGGCTTAAGAAGGGCTAAACTCTGGGTTGTCCTAAACATGGTGCAGCTGGCGTAGCCTTGATTTAGCGGTGTCGCAGGGTGCAGAGAGAATAATGAAAAATGTTGCCTATAAATTTCTTTCAGTTGTTTATGGACGGTGTATTTTTGGAGGAGATTGTTGACCAGAACAATTTTTATGCTGAACAGTATTTGAAGGACAACAATGCCAGACTTACGCCCCACTCTAGAGCTAGCCAGTGGACTCCCACATATCTGGAGGAGTTGAAAACGTTTTTGGGCTTAACTTTTTGATGGGCTTTGTTGGACTTGGCCCTTTGTGGCTAAAGTTCCTTAAACTTTTTGCCTTCCTCTTAGACCTGTTCCTGACATTATGTTGCCGACTTAGATGCTTTGGGCACTTTGCCACTGCTGATCAGTGTCAAAGTGCAAGTGCTCCCTGTATAAAGTGTTTTGGTAATTGGTTGCCCATAATTGGAATGTTTGCCTTACTAGTATAGTTCCTAGTAAAGTGCACTATGGGCCATATTCTCAAGGAGCTATTGCCGAGTTAACGGCACTTTAACGCAGCCAAAGTCGCGATAAATTTACCACCCCATTCACAAGCTGGTACTAACAGCACATATCACCAGTTTTCTGGTGATAACAGCCACAAAAATCATCGCCACAGATGACCCTGGCAACTATCGCTAATGAGATGCAGAGTAGGCGTTCCCGTGCAAAAAGCCACGACAATGCCACTCCACAACATTCTCAATGACCAGCCACATCGGTGATAAGATCACAAAACATGCAATAAGGCGCGTTAGCAGCAGGAAATTAACACCTGCTCTGACCTGGTGCAAAGTCGGACAACAACCGGCAACAGACAAGGGAGCACAGCCCAGAGCAAAACCTGAAGAACAACAAATGCAGGTAGGGTGGCCAATCACCACGCTGGGAGGGTGGAGCCAGGGGTCAGCGTGTCAGCCACTTAAGGAGATGTATTTCCGGACGCGCAGCACGCGTGCTGCTGGCGCTCCTAAGGCGCGCCTAAGGCAAGCCCGTCTGTGCCCGTCCGTGCCTGTGCCGCGACCTGTGCCGGGCGTGCTGCCGGTGGCCCCCCAACCTGGCGAACTTGCTGGTCGAGGTCTCAACTATTAGCACTGAGGCCTTTGCCCGGCTGTGGAAACACCAAATGCAACCCTGCACAGCTACTTACTAAGCACTTTGTATGTAAGGACTGTTCCCTCTCTCTCGCCTATGTATCAGACAGTCCGCGAGTATGTAGCATAGAGAAACCACACCAAGCACCACCTAGAGAAATGCCTGCCTCCTCAACTGCCGGTCTCTCCCAAAACACGCAGGCGACATCTGGCTATCTCTTACATCTCACTCTTGGGACCTGATGTTCCTGACTGAGACCTGGCTTAAAGATACTTCCAAACCTGATATCACCCTAGCAATCCCCCTGGACTACCACTTTGCTGGGATTAGTCGGCCAGGTACCAATGTGGGTGGAGGGATCGCCATAATATTGCGAAAACAATGGAACGTCACATCTAGGAAATTAGCAAATTCCGGCCCTATCGAAGCCATGTATTTTAGTATTTCAGACTCAATGCATCTGATTCTTGCAGGAGCCCTGATTTACAACCCTTCGGGCACACAACCTTCGTATCTTTTGGAGCTATTAGTGACCCTAGCAGACCTATCATTGAAACATCCCCACTTTACCATTCTAGGCGATTTCAACATGCATGTTGATGACATTTCATGCCCAAAAGCGAGGTCTCTTGTAGAAACTCTGGAGGGTATAAACCTAGACCAGAGAATTCACGGTCCTACGCATAAGGCGGGTCACGCCCTGGACCTCATATTCACAAACCTACCAGTCCTTACTACCCTGCAGCCTCTTCCCCTGATCTGGTCCGACCACTTTTTAATCCCGTTTAACCTGACCTCCATTCCCCTGCTGGCCACTGACAGCGGGAAGGAGGGCTTGGGGAGAAAGTGGTATAAAGTCACCTGTGACAAAATCGAGCCCAAATTGGCCAACCTGAAATGGCATTCTTCAGATGATCTAAACGCCAATGTTGAGAAGTTTAATATGTACCTCTCCTCAGTTGTTGACACTATTGCCCCCTTACAACCCATACAACCCATCTCTTCGGCTCGTTCAAAACCCTCTGCCCCCTGGTTCTCTCCAATGCTACGTGAAGAAAAAAGTAAATGTAAGAAGCTCGAACGTCGATGGCGACTAACTTATGACCCTTCTGCTAAGGTTATTTACAGAGCTGCTGTGAAAAAATTCCACACACTCAAAAAGGCCACTATGAAAGAATATTTTTCCAACAAAATTATTACTGCGGAAAATTCGGCCAAAACACTGTATCAAATCGTGAAGAATTTTACTAAACCGACAGCCCTTACTTGCCTTACAAAACCTAGTCAAGAATTCTGCGACGGCCTCTCTGACTGTTTTCACAATAAAATTATTGATATATTCTCTTCTTCTAATCCCACGGAGAGGGCAGGTGAGGCCACACCTCCTCAGGATCCCATTCCCTCCAACGTAATATTGTTCCATGCCTTCAAAGCAATCCCACATGACACTGCTTTATTAAAAATACAGCGGTGCAAATCAGGTTCACCTCTCGACCCGGTTCCCGCTCAGGTGTTTACGACCCTAGCCCCAGCTATTATCCAACCGTTAATTTCAATTTGGAATTCGTCTCTCTCCTCTGGCCAGTTCCCTATAACATGGAAACAGGCCATGTTGATCCCTATCTTAAAAAAGGCAGAAGCTGATTCGTCAGTCTATTCTAACTATCGACCCATATCACTTCTAACCAAACCAGCCAAAATATTTGAAAAAGTTGTGCAGGAACAGCTGGCCGACTATTTAGAGACCCAAAATCTCTTCTACGACTCACAATCAGGTTTTAGATCCGGTTATAGTGCTGAGACAGCACTATTAGAGGTCACTGAAACAATTAGGGAAAGCGTGGACAGAGGCGAGGAAGCCATGTTGGTACTCGATCTGTCCGCAGCTTTCGACACCGTCTCGCACTCCATACTGTTGGACAGACTCTATAATATAGGGATACGTGACACGCCTTTGGCCTGGATTAACGCAACAGGTGTGGTGTCATCCCTATATGTCCAAAGACAAAAAAATCCTCAGCTGCGGAGTCCCTCAAGGGTCGACTCTCAGCCCCCTTTTTTTCAATGTTTACCTGTCACCATTGGCAAAGGTGGTGGAGGCCTCTAGAGTCAGAGTGGTCTCTTATGCTGATGATACACAGCTTATTTTTGCTTTCAGAGACCACTCTGACACCGGACTCTCTAATTTTAAAAACTGCCTCTCTAACATTGTATCTTGGATGTCCTCCAATACCCTGAAGCTAAACACCGACAAAACCGAGGTGCTTTTTTTTAACCAAAAATCACCTTTACTTCCATCCTTATGGTGGCCGTCGGATTTAAACCCTCCCCATCACCTGTTAAAACCGCCCGTAATTTGGGCTTTCAAATTGATAACGAGTTGTTGGGTAAGACCCAAATTCATAAGGTCACTTCTGCCTGCTTTGGCAAATTGCGCATGATAAAAAAGATATCCCCCTATTTGCCCACGGATTCTTTGAAGACTATCGTGCATGCTCTCATTACTTCCCACCTGGACTATTGTAATAGCCTATACGAGGGTGCACCAGCATATCTCCTCCACCTACTTCAGATGGTCCAAAATGCGACAGCCTGGTTGATCTGTAATATCCCTTACCGCCATTCGATCTCCCCTCATCTGAAGAACCTTCACTGGCTTCCGATTTCCTCTCGCATTCAGTTTAAAGCCCTGGTCCTGACGTTCAGGGCCTTGAATGGTAAGGGGCCAGGATATCTCAGACATAGGCTGAAGCAAGTTCATTTCTCTTGAGCGCTTAGATCCAATCACCTTCTTCTCCTGCTTCCCCCCAGGTTCTACAGATCTAGGAAAGGTGGCAGAGCTTTTGCAGTGATTACTGCAAGGCTATGTAATGCCCTCCCACTTAACATCCGTATGATCGACTCAGAATCTCAGTTCAGATGTAAACTGAAGACATGGCTGTTTGCCAGCTATTAGCTTGTATGTTCTCTGCTGCTGCCGTCCTCCGCGCCGGGACACCCCTGTTGGGGGTAGCCGCGCGCTTAACAAATTTCATAATAATAATAATAATAATAATAATAATAAATGCACCCAGGCAACTGAACATGCAGCCCAGAGCCCCAATAGGGCAAAAACACCCACCACCACCACCACCCCCAGGACCCCCACGTACCCTGCCTGGACCAACACTGAGGCAGCACAGACAAAGACCACGACCTGCTGAAAACTCACCAACCTCAAAGACCCAACAACCGGGAACCTCATTGCCCACCACAGGCTCAGAGGACAACCATCCTACGCATCCTGAACAGCATTGCCCCCAGGCTGATGGTACCAACACAGCAGACAACCAAAATCCCTCCGCAGATAAAGCTGCTGGCTGTGCCACACCTAATGGCCTCTGGGACCTGCCAACCAACAACCGCCAGAGTCTGAGCAGTCTCACAGCCAGAGACATCCAAGCCCCCCTAACTGTCTTGGATGCCAACATCAACTTGGTACCACACTACCCATCCTTCCCCCACACTGCTCAGGAACAGCTGTAGACCAAGCAAGGCGTCAAAGCCATAGCTGGATTCCCTCATGCGTCAGGGGGAAATTGAGTGCACACATGTCCTACTTGTGCCCCCTGGTGACACTGCACACAATATCCGCAACTGAAAGTACACGCATACCATCACTGTGCAGGCAATAGTGGACCAACTGGGAATCTCCACCAACCTTGACGCCAACCACCCATTCCGAGTGCATGAGTCCAACATCTTCTGACAGCCCCTCATCACCCGGCGCTTCCTGGCTGGCACCTACGTAAATGCGCTGCTCACTGGCAAGTCCCAAATGAACACACCACACACCTCAACTCCACAACCATGCAACTCACAACACTGGGAATGAACATGTCACAAACTCACATAAACAACATGCACACCCACCAGGCACGACAGCACAACTCTCTCTGGCAAACTGGGCCAGCCATGCACATAAGCAATCAACTGCACGGCATCTCGGCCACAGGATAGCAGATTGTGGGAATTGGTGGGGACCAGGCATGTGCGAAGGGAGCAAGTGACCGATGAATGACAATGTACATAATGCCAAGTATGGCATTGAAGCGATGGCCAGACTGCAGTATGCAGACCACACACATATCCATTGCAACATACACCGATGATGTATGGAGTGCAGTAGACAGTGGACGCAACCATGTCATCTCAGCCAGTGGGGAAGATCCCAGGAAGATCCCGGAACTGTAGATTGTTACGCCCCCCCTGTAAGCGTGAGTGGAGTGGGCTGGCCTGGTGTATGCCGGGCATGCGTAGGGGTGTGAATAAAAAGCACGTAGCTCTGGGCGTGATCCTCTTCTGGAATGCCCAATGACCCTGCCAGGGTGGTGCCCCTCACCCTGCCACGAGGCCGATGACGTTGCCGTGAACGGTGTTGCCAGCGTTCCTGTGAGCCTGCTGCACCCCGGGCTGCAGGGCCCGTGCCAGTCCTGCCAGGCCCGGCACACCCAGGCCTCAATGCACACCTGCTGACACTGGCGTGTGTCAATGAGGGCCCACCACGTGCCGGTGCAAGCTCCGAGCCAGAGTGCCATGAACCTAGCAGCCTCCTCAGACCATCACGGCCTCCGCGATACCGGCCCGCTGTACTCCCTTCTCGTTGAGGTACTCTACCTGCATGCACAGCAGAAAAGTAGGTCACACATTTGGAACTGAGTCTTGATTACACTATGGCAGAGAACTTCAATTATGGCACATTTTATCTCACTATACTCCCATCGATGTGGTGCCACCAAGTCTGTGCATAGCAGTTCATCCACCCTGGTCCGTGGGCCCACGCGGACTACTGCCCTCGGGCCATGCTGCGTTCGAGTCGTTCGCACATGTGGGACTGAGTCTTGATTTGTCAATGGCAGAGTACATATCATTGCACGGAAGGAGAGGTGTAAGAGGATGACGTGTTTAAGTCCAGAGGGTAAAAGGATCATCATTACGGAGGAGATCGAACACTATCGACAACTGCCCTGGTGTCACTAACTCGCGATCCAACGACACGTGGCTGTGGGCCACTGCTAACAGCTGCCTCCGGCCTACACTGTGGTCGAGTAGGTCACACAGTTGGAACTGAGTCTTGATCTCACTATGGCGGAGAACATCAATAGGGTAGATTTAACTCACTATACTCCCTTCGATGTGGTGAAACTAAGTCTGTGCCTGGCATCCCAACCACACATGTCTGTGGGCCCTCGATGACTACGTCGCCGGCCTACACTGTGGTCCAGCAGGCCTCACGCCAATCCAATCCAGTCCGTACCAGGCAGGACACGTCATCGTCCCTGACTGAACTCCCGCTCGGCTTGGTGCTTTTGCCTCCGTCAACCACAAGTCACCCCCAAATGTCATGTCAATGTTGTGTGTTAGAGTTCCAGTCGGAGCTCGCTGAACCGTGCTGTGAGAAGATGGCCTGGTATATGCTGTCCACTAGTTATAGTGAGCACCTTGCACCAGTCCAAACAACCCCTTAGAGGTGATAGGTTAAAGACAACCTTATTTGAAAGCTATCCTAGTGGTAGCTATGGAGAGCAGCCTTCAGGCTAAGTCTTGAAGGAATGTAAAGCAGTTTGTTTTACCAGTCTATAATCTCTTGAATGACCAAATGAAAGGAGAACCACACCAGGTATATATTAACCCCGGGCGTAGCACTACGCTTCGCCCACGGAGTGTACGTAGCGCTGCCTGCTTCGCATTTTTCGAAGTAGGCGTAGCAGGCAGTGCTACACACACACCAGGGCGAAGCAGAGCTGCCTGCCGCCCGCCAGCCGCCTCCCGTGGTTTCTTGAGGTCCCAGCGATTCTACAGGCTCTAGGCCTTGTGTCTAGTCAAGTTGTGGTTCTTATACCACTTTCTTAGTATATGGTTTGGTTCACCCCTAGGGCCTATTGTGCTAATTTACTGTGATATCTTAAGTGTAACATATGTGCTTTGACCTCTAGCCTCATAAAGAGACTAGTAGGGTGTGATTAGAAATAAATACATATATTTTATATATATACCAGGTCTGGGCGTAGTGAGCGTAGTGGGGCTACGTGGAGCAGCGCGTAGTGTGCTCAAATCTACGCACACTCGCGCGCTCTGCGTAGCCCCACTACGCACCGCCCGCCTCCCGCCCGCCCTCCTTTTAAAATAATATAAAGTATGATAAAAACATTAAATAGAATGACTTACCTGCAGCGGGGCGTCTCCGGGGCTCCCTCTTCCTCGTTCACAACTTCTTCTCACAAATGCGCATGCGCGGGCATCCGCGCATGCGCATTTGTGAAAAGAAGTTGTGAACGAGGAAGAGGGAGCCCCGGAGACGCCACGCTGCAGGCAAGTCATTCTAATTTTTTTTTTATCATACTGCATATTATTTTAAAAGGAGGGCGGGCGGGAGGCGGGCGGTGCGTAGTGGGGCTACGCAGAGCGCGCGAGTGTGCGCAGATTTGAGCACACTACGCGCTGCTCCACGTAGCCCCACTACGCTCACTACGCCCAGGCCTGGTATATATATAAAATATATGTATTTATTTCTAATCACACCCTACTAGTCTCTTTATGAGGCTAGAGGTCAAAGCACATATGTTACACTTAAGATATCACAGTAAATTAGCACAATAGGCCCTAGGGGTGAACCAAACCATATACTAAGAAAGTGGTATAAGAACCACAACTTGACTAGACACAAGGCCTAGAGCCTGTAGAATCGCTGGGACCTCAAGAAACCACCCAAGGTAGTGACACAGGGGACCAACAGGGGATGTGTGCAGTGTGAGAACACAGCCGCGAGCTCCGTTAGCTTCTATGGGGAAAGTCGCGGTTTGAATTTTAAAGTTTAAGGGCACTTAGAAGTGGACTAGGAACAAACCCTTTTGGACTTAGATGGCTCTAGGGCCAACACCTACGGGAGCACCAGAGTTGTTGTGTTACCTCACCCAGGGAAGCCGGGTGCATAGGTGTCAAATGGTGTCGGGTTGCGTTGTCGTTTTCAATGGCAGGATACTGAGAAGTGCTTCTGCCAGGAAGGAGAGAAGTGTCCGAAGAGATCCAAGCCTGGATCGAAGATGTGAAGAACCTGAAAGCAGAGGGGACAGAGTCTGGGTCACTTGCCAGTGACCAGGGGCACGATAGACCAATGCCCACTGATGTTGGGTGCTTCAGGTGCGAAGAGGGGAAGCTTGACTGTTCAGCCACTAGGACCAGGAGGTGTCGAGGACAACCAGGAGCTGGATTCGAGCTGTCCAACAAAAGATGTTGAGTACTGCAGCAACGGTGCCCGGATTGGACACAACAAGCCTTGGTAACAGCAACCCATGTAGGAAGAGTAAAGATGCTTCGGTGCAGACCAGCAAGTTCCTGGGGACTCCTCAAGCAACGGAGAGTCAGGACACATCTGGAGCAACCAGTGAAGCCCAATTAAAGTTAAAGTTTTCTTCATAGGGACCCACCAGTTGACGGACCAGGGATCGCGAAGGTACCTCAAGCAGAAACACAAAGGGCTGGCTCACGGAACACTCGCAGAGTGTAGGCCAGCAATCTTTGGTGGAACAGGTGCTCGGGGTCTGGGCTACAAGTAACCCAATGCACAGCCTCAAGGGATGTCGAGAAGCTAATGCACTTGCAAATGTGCAAGGTGTCCAGGGGTTCCGGTTCCACAGTACCCTCAAGGGCTACAGGTCTCAGCTTTGCTGGGGACTCGGGTCCGCTTCTTGGAAGTCTGGAAACCAACCTCCTGTGTTGCAAATACTTTGGAGTCTAGCAGAAGCTTCAGAGATGCAAACTGGTCAGATGCGTCTTTGGTAACTGCCTTGCAGGGGAGTAACTCCTTTACTCCAAGGGAGATTCTTCAGTCATCTAGTCGTGTAGATCATCTAAGTTCTGGGATTTCTGTATCAGAGTTTCATCCAGGTGTAATCTAACATCCTGTAGCCAGGGGTACCTTTCTTATACCCGAGGAAGGGGTTGGACATACTCTGGGGACCCTCCTATGGGAGTGTCAGGAAAGAGGGGTGGCTACACCCATTTCCTTTGTCCAGTTTTGCACCAGAGCAGGGGCTGGTAGCCCCTGCAACTGGTTTTAGCTGGACTATGCACAGTGACACCAAATGTGCCCCCAATGCTGAACCTCAAAGCACTCCTGGAGTGCACCCACCCAGCCCTAATCCACTAAGGCCCGTCTGGGTGTTACAGGAAACCTATTGCCCAGGCTTCCCCTGCCGGAGCTTTGGTCAGCATCAGGAGGCCAGACTTGTGCCTGTGGCTGGCGGCATCTATTTCGTGATGCCAGGGCTCTGTTAGCTGTCCTGTCATGGCTCTCCCTATGGAAGGGTGGGATCATACTCCTACAGCAGTTACTGGTGTGGGGGTATGATTCCAAGGTGTTTGACACCAAATACGACATGTTTCCATGAAGCCATCCCAAAGTTAGCATTTACTGCGAGGTTATAATGCACTTAAGAGTATATGGTCAGGCTGCATCACAGACAACCCTGGAGAATAGATTCTGAAGGCTGCAATGGGGCTCTGCTCATGCATGGGCACCCTCTCACATAAAACCAAGCACCCTGCCTTCAGGATTGATAAGGCCGGCCATAGGGGTGACTGATAGGTTTAGATGTGCAGTGATAGGGTGAGATATAGTGAACCTATATCTCAGTAAGGGGTGCATGCACCACCTCACTGAGGCTGCAGTAGCAGTCCTGTGGTGTCATTTTGGAAGGCTTCCCAGGGGTTGCATAATACATTCTGCAGCCCCAGGTGCGCCTCTGGGGTACCTATGCATTGGGTACATAGTATACAATATAGCAGGAGCTTATAAGGGTACCCCAGAATCCAATCTGGAGTGTACCTAAGGTACAGGGAATCATTTTAAGGGAGAAAGCAGATAGGCTGGGGTCCTGTATAGCAGGATCCCAGCCAAACTAAGTCGAAAACCACCAAATCACCAGAAAAAAAATGGGGGCAACCATGTTGTCAGATTCTACTTTTCTACACGCGCTGACTGCTGCCTCAGTCCTCCACTGCGGTCGAGTAGGTCACACACTATTCAAATCCAGCCTTAACTTATTTATGGCTGACTTGATGTCATTGTACAGGCCTCAACGCAGACTGCATCCCCTTTCAGCCCCGTGCCACTAAGTATGTTCCCCAAGACCCATGGACACTTTCTGGTTGAACTTTGGTGGCGACTGAGTCCATGGACTCGGGGTTGTCATCGCAATCATGTCGGTGATACTGACTTTGTGGCTAAAACGATGCCATGGCATTCCACTCCTCTATTTGCTGCTTTCAGAGAGCTTCCACCCTCTACATCATGCCATGGAGGACACCTTCCACTATCCCCCGCAACCCTCCGCCACATACACCTCGAACATTGATGAGGACCCGCTCAGCTCGTGTGGTCCATCTGACTGCACCACAAGTCACGCCCCGTGGCGGGGTGCCTGTGCTGGCCGCAGTGCATCCGGGGCCACTAACTCTGTGCTGGTCAGGTCTGGAGCCCCTTCTTATGAGATATTGGATGGCCTCTGAGGTGATGGCCTTGGGATCATCAACGCCATGTGTCTGTGGTCCTGCGCAGTCCGCTGTCTCCGGCCTCCTATGCGGCCCACCAGGGCTCACACATCAAACTGAGTCCTGACCGGCCTGGCCGTCACATCACCGCAGGAGGCACATTCCACCACCGCCAGGACCAAATCCAACCGCCAACTGCCAGTGTTGAAACGGTCGTACTGGCCAGACTGACCGAGTTGCCCGCACCTGTCGTGGATGCCATCTTCTGCCTGATCCCCTGCTCAGCACTCCAGGTGCCACTAGCTCTCTGCACCATGGATCATCGTCCATTACAGTTTTGGTTGTGTGCTGTGGAGAGCTCACGCAGCAATGTCACCTCAGGCAGTGTGTGAGACCTGGGGCAGCGATGAGGAAGATGATGAAGGTGTGACACCCTCACACTACAGCTGCATCAGGAATGTCCAGAAGGGACACAATCCTCGACATTTTCTTCACATGATCACACTCAGCTCTGGGGACCCAAGTGCAGCGCGCTGAAACTCACAGACAGGCTGCCTGATACTCATCCCACACACATCCAGCACAGGCTTGACTGTACATGTGGCCCTGCCAATAAAGGGGCCGGGCGCATGTGCCCGTAGCCAGTTCAACATGACATATGCATGTGTCCCTGTCATATTGTTGTATGCATGAGGGCCCTGGGCCTCAGGACATTACATTGTGCTGTGTACAGCAGATGCAGACATGTCACCGCAGGCAGCGGGTTAGAGCTTGGACATGTAGCTTTGTCATAACCCACACAATTTGTAAGGACAGTGGACTGTGCCGTCGTACGCAGGACCAACGTGGGTGTGTGACTGATATGTGCATGCCACTGGGCGTGGTTCTGTACTGGGAATGTGCATCTGCATGTGTCTCTATGGAAGTATGGGTCTCCTTTGTGGGGTGTAGGTGGTCCCTGAAGGGTAATAGACACCCACGTATGTGATCTAGTTCGCCTTCTTTTGGCGTTCTGACACCTTGCATTGGGGTGCCATGTGTGGGTCTGTGAAGTGTTGAGAGCCTGCCGTGCTTGCGGGTGCTTCGTGCTGTGTGGTCTGTTGCAGGGGCTGGGTTCTCCTCTAGTAGCTTGGCTGCCCTGGTTCTGGTGATGGGTTGCGTGGGATGACCATGGGCTGTTGTAGGGCATCGGTGTCGAAGGTGTGGTGGTCCTCTGCGGCATCACTGATGTGTGGTCTTCTGTGTTCTGTTGGAGGTTTTGTGTGTCCCTCTGCAATGTGGAGGGGAGATGCATGTTGATATTGTGTTGACATGTGTGTTGGCGCATTGTTCTCATTTACATGCAGACTGTATGGCAATGTACATTGTGACTGTTTTGGAGGTGCAGGATTTAGATGCAGGACTGTGAACATTTGGTGTACATGACGGGTGTGAGGTTTTACGCGTATATTTCCATTTCACAGTTTCCAACTCTGTCAGATGTAGTGGGCCTGTTTCTGCACGTGTGCGGAGCCAGTTGTGTCCTCCGTTTTGCAGTGTCGGGGTTGCACATTGTAACACATTGTCATCAATGTGGATGTGCTGTTATTGCTATGTGTGTGTGCTGCAGTGTGCCACGGGGATGAGGGACATGATCCAGTGTCATTGTGGGAGTGCAGTTTGCTCTGCTTATTTGTGCATGTGTGCCATTGTGCCCATCTCCCCCGTCCCCCCAGTCCCTGGTCTTTACTCACCCTGTTGATGTTGTGTCAGGTCCTCCCGAGCTGTGTCCGCACTCCCGACTCCTTGCACCGTCTCCGCACTGTTGACTGTTTCCTCCTGCTCCTCCTGTGATGCAGGACTCCCACCATCTGACGCTGTTGCTGACTTCTTGTTGGCAGTGTCTTTGTGCCTGGTTTGGATTTTCATGTCATGCCAGCGCCTCTTGGCCTCCTCGACACACCCGCTGCATTTCAGGTAGTCTGATTATGGGTCAGTTGCTGGTGGTGTTCTGTCACTTCCATGACGCTGGTCTTGTTTTCCTGTGGACTGCACTGCGTCTTCCTCTCCTTCTTCTCCTTGGCCTTCCCCGACCTCGTTGTTCCCTGCTGGTGGTCTGTGGGGCTTGTGGGGTTTGTGTTGGCCTCTGCGATCGGTCAGGGTGCATCCATGTTGCTATGCACTTCGGCTTCTTTCTGGTCTGTTGGTTTTGTTGCTTGTAGAGTGCATTTTTCTGCCAGACGCGTGGGATTTGCGGGCCTGCCGCTGGTTTTCACTGCTTTTTGTATCACGATTAGCCTTATCGCAGCTTTTTTGGCATTTGTGTTTCGCATTTTGGCGGCGTGGCGTTGATTTTAACGCAGTCAGTTTGAAGCGTTATCTGGTGACTATCGCATGGTACTGCTGTGTTGTGAATACTAACCCTGGGCGTAGTTTGCGTAGTAGCACTACGCGAAGCTACGTAAAGTGCACTTCGCACCACGCGAGATACGCGTAGCGCTATGTGAACTACGTAGTTCGCTGTTCGGGATGATTGCACAGTGCCGGATGGTTGTCCGCACTGTGTAATCATTGAAAACGGCATCTTGCACAGTGCGAGCTGTCGTTTTCTGCCGCTCTAGTAGATTTTTACTCGAGCGGCAGCTTTCTAAACGCGGACTGGAAGTTTCTCATCGCGAGCCGTCGCGAGCATATGCGACCACTCGCAATGAGAAACCTGACCTCCCCACGTTGAGAATCTCGCCAGGAGGTTTATTTTCCACGCTCGCGATCGCCAACTTGATGTTGAGGACCGCAAGCGAGCAAAAAATGCCAACTACGCTGCGCATTTTTGCACTGTGCTACGTGCAATTTGCGTAGAGCGAAGTAGCACAAACTACACGAGCGTAGCGTAGTTGACCGCCCAGAGTTAGTGAATACCTGATTAACACAGCGTAAATTTCCCACGATGGACTGCGATGTTGAGGATTGCATTAAGTAACTTTTGCGATGGTTATCACACGTTCTTGAGAATATACCCCTATGTGTGCTAGGGCTGGTAATGCAAATGCTACTAGTAGGCCTGCAATACTAATTGTGCCACCCACACAAGTAGCCCTAAAGAGAGAACTCAGGCCTGTCACACAGTTTGCTAACTGCCATGTTGTCATGACGAATATATGATGTTACATCGCAGTGTTTACACTGCAATGCCTTTACAACGCAGGCATTACAACGCAAGTAGTTACAACGACTTGTGCTGGAGGGCGCTGAATTTAGGAATCGTCTGATTTATTATTGCAACTCAAGTCTACGTACAGTAGGGAAGGTGTTGGAATAGTAAATCACACTTTGTAATGACTTGCGTTGTAATACCCGCATTGTAAAGGTATTGCGGTGTAAACACAGAGATGTAAACAATGTTTTACTGCCCTGACATGTGCACCCATTTGCCAGGCCTTACCCTTCCTCTCCATGCACATCAGACACCCCTATAGTAGGCCCAAGTTACCCCCCTGGGCAGGGTGCAGCGTCTGTGAAAGGTAGGACATGCACTGAGGTGTGTACCATATCCTAACAGTGAAATACTCTCCATTTCACTTTTCACTGTTGCAAGGCCATCTTGCCCACAGGTCAGAATGGGGAAGGCTGTGTAATATGTTTCCAGCCTATCTTCCCATAGGCCTAAGATGGAAAGGTGAAGTTTAGTTTGCTTCCACTCACAATTTAATAACGCATCTTTATGTGAAGGTGGTTTTTGAATTGTGGGTTTAGAAACCACGCTTTATAGAAGTAGCTGTTTTTTTGTTCTAACAATTCTGTATGTCTCTGCCTGGTTGTGGATTGACTGTCTGGATTTGTAAGTGATAGGATCTGCGAAATGTCTTGACCCAGGGGAGAAGTAGGTGAGACAGCAACAGGCTGACCTGCATCTGGAGTGTAGGGGGGAGGAGTAGACCCCTGGGTGTGAAGAGGCCTGGGCTCATGCCATTAAAAATGGCTCCACCACCTGCTAAGTGATTGAGGAACCAGATCCCCACTATTAAAGGAAGAAGGTGTGACTGGCAGGGAGATAACCAGAACTGATTTGGACAGGGGTCAGTGCCCCCTGAACACAAAGACTTCAAAGACATTTAGGGGTATAACTATGAGAGCTGAAACCCCTGAATGTTGGACTGATAAAGACTGAAAACGATTGAAACTACTTTGTGGTCAAGAGGAACCTCTGCCAAGGAAGAACAGCTAAAGAGACTGAAGAGAATGATTGACCCTTGCTGTGTGTTCTGTGACTAACCTGCGGTTTTCTGATTTAACTAAGGAGAGGCAAAGGGACTTTGGTGTGTGCTGTGTCCCCATGCTTGAAAGGACTTTGCTGTGTGATGTGTCCCGAAGTAACTTTGTCTCCAAGGGCCCGAGGAGAGCTGGCTCCCTGTAGTGGAAACTCAAGAACATCAAAGTTTTCAAGTGTGTCTCAGCGGCACTGTGTGCGTGTGCTTTTTGCAGCCTGAGACCTTCGAAAGCATTGCCCCGGGACTGTGTGGCCCGAAACCCAACCGAGTCTCAGCGACTCTTGCGTGCGCAGCCTGAGACTGCTGTGGGGTCCGTGGTGCTGATTGGAAAGTGCCCCATGACTGCAGTGCCCCCACAGCCTGAATCATCGTCCACGCTGCTGTGTAGCTGTTTGTGGCCCGAGCCGTCATCGTAACGGAGGCTGCGGATCTAGATCGCCGCTGCCGGCCCGAGCCGCTGAATGATTTCGTAAAGCTAAGTAAGTCGTGAGGTAATCGTGATCGTTATTCACAAGAGGAATATGCCCAAGATCGTCAGCAACAAAAAAAGGCAGCACCATAACCTGGCCGGCTACAGCGTCTCCTTGCGTCAGAGCTGCTTCTTCATCGGGAGTGCCCAGGAGGATGTCCGACGAGCGGGGAGAGAAAGAAAGCGAGGCAGTGCATTACCCAGGTAAGGCTTGGACTCCGGTCGGGACACACAAATGTGTGTGGCCTGGGGAGCCGTGCCGGAGGAGTACAGGAGTGCTCACGTCTCTCTCCCACTGCATCGCGTTAGACATGCTGAGTCCTTGAGTGGCCCGGACCTGCCTTATTACTTACATTAAGGAGTGCATTATTCCTGCATTACGAACTGCTTGATTATGTGCATTGAGAATTGAATTATTCTCGCATTACGAACTGACGTATTAATTGCATTAAGGAGTGCGTTCTACTTGCATTAGCAACTGCCTGATTATGTGCATTGAGGATTGAATTATTCTCGCATTACGAACTGCCTTATTATTTGCATTAAGTAGTGCATTATACTTGCATTACGAGCTGCTTGATTATGTGCATTGAGAATTGAATCATTCTCGCATTACGAACTGCCTTATTACTTGCATTAGGAAGTGCGTTATACTTGCATTACGAACTACCTGATTACGTGCAGTGCATTGAGGATTGCATTCTTCTTGCATTATGAACTGCCTGATTACGTGCATTGAGGATTGCATTACTCTTGCATTACGAACTCCCTGATTGCTTGCATTGAGGATTGCATTATTCTTGCATTACGAACTGCATTAGTCTGTCAATATGAACTGCATTACGAACTGCATAGGATTGTATTAGGACTGCATTTGAACATCGTGAACTGCTCACTAATACCGCAAGAACCTACAAGTGTTTGTTGGCCTAATAACCGGGCAAGTGAAATATTACGAATACGCATATGTTGGATTTCTATCGTTTGGTCTTACCGAATTTTTTCTTCATTATAAAAATCCCGCTATTTTCGTATATCAGTGTGGTGTCCATTTGTGGTGTTATCACGGGTCACTGGGAGTGTGGTTGCAAATACTTTACACATTGCTTTGAAGATAAGCCTGGCTGTTCGTTCCAAGCTACCAGGGGGTGAGCAGGGGTTATCAAAGAGGGTGTCCCTCCTTTCCCTGACTAGAAGCAAGGGTCCCTATTCGGACTAAGGTAACTGCCTCAGCCAACTAGAGACCCCCAGTTCTAATAGGCTTGATATGGAAGCCATCACTGTCTTCATATTGGTATACTAGTCCTTTGATAGCAACAAATATATTTCCTGCAACCATGAATCATAATCCCTATTTGCTTCTTGTTCGGATGCTGCATTCTGCTGATAATACTTTAGTGTTGCAACAAGATCGCCTTGATTGTGACCGTCTTTTTAAGATTTGGCCTATCCTTGATCACTTTCTGGAACGATTTTCAGAAATCTAGATTCTGGGGAAGGAAATAACTGTGGATGATACTGTTCACGGACCAATTGTTTTTTAGGCAGTACACTTCTAGCAAGAGGACATGTTATGGAATTAAGATGCAAGTGCTGGATCTGTCTATACTTTTAGTCTGTAAACCGGTAGGAACTCCAGTATTGACCCCCCGGTTGTCTCTCCACTTTCTGAGTTAGTGCGAAAATTTTGTGTGAACTCAGTAGAGGACTTTTTAAAACAGTTCACAATGTATACATAGATAACCTCTACACTGGTGTGCAATTGCTCAGGGAATTGATCAAAGTGAACAGTGTTGCTTGTGGCAGAATTGGATCTATCTGTAAAGGTTATCCAAAAAGCTTGTTATTAAAAAACTTGGGGGCATATTCACAAGGATTTATCGCCGAGTCATCGACACTTTATCGCAGCCAAAGTGGCAATAAATTTACCTCCCCATTCACAAGCTTGTGCTAACAGCCCACAGCACCAGTTTACCCGCGATAGCAGCTGCAAAAAACATCGCCACAGAGGATCACCGCAACTATCGCTAATGAGATTCAGAGTGGGCGTTCCCGTGCCAAAAGCTGCAACCACACCACACCACAACATTCTCAACAACCAGCCAGATCGGCGATAAAAACACAAAACAGGCAATAAGGCGTGTTAGCACCAGGAAATCTACACCTGCTCTGACCTGACGGCAGCCAGCACCACAAAATTGAGACTAGCCCAGGGCCACATTGGAAGGGCAACAGATGCCATTGAGCCACACATCATGCGGCACGGACACCCAAGAGGGCCACAACACCCACCGACACCATACCCAGGCCCGCAAAACCCTACACACCCCCCTCCCCGGGACCACCCTCCACCCCAGACAAAGAAACTGCACACCAACACCACGAAGCCCAATACAAACATTTTGAATTATGTCGCACAAGCATGTAATCCAACGGACCTGCATATCCAGAAAATGGAGCCTCAGTCAAACAGCAATGCAATCATCAACACAAAACACCATACAGAAAAAAGCAGAGTCAATCCTTAGGAAGAGCCCTAGCGGCTCCTCACTGGACAATCCGTAGCACACAGCCTGGAAGACCAAATCCAAGAGAAGAAGGTGTGCCATGTGCCCAACCAAGGAAATAGAGGGAGAGAGCGCGGGAGAGAGACGGAGTGAGATTGCACAAGCAGCGCAAGGCCTCTCGGCCAACTGGCTCCATGAGCCCAAGGCCAGGTCCCAATCTCAGCGCCAAAGCCACATCACATCTCTAAAACGCAAGTAGTAGTCAGACACACATCAGGGATAAAAGGTCCATTGTCCCAATGCAGAAGGCGAGAGGACACCTGCACCTCTGACCTTTGCCCAGGACGCGCCTGGAACACCCTGAGCGAGATGCCATGTCATATGGGTATGACTCCCACACCACGCATTCTGCAAATGAACTATCCGACTCATCCACACCCCACACACAGAAGCCCCTGCCTGTGGTACCCACGCATGGGATGCCCTTGACACACACAGAATCAGAAAGCCACTCTCCCCAACATTGCACACACATTCGATTCATTGCTCAGAGCTGTGGCATATCCTCCACACAACTGCCACAGTTCGGAAGAGTGCCGGTTCCGCGTGATGCACCAACACAATGGCAGGCCACACCGGGTACATGCACAACCCCCATCATGTGGAACAGTACCGTGCATGTATGCTGAATTTACGTCGTTATTAGGTGTCCCTCAAGTCAAATACTTTTGCATTTGATTCATGAGGGACACCTAGTAACGCCTAGTGGAACTGCAGCTTATTGTAATAATGTCAATGCTTTTGCATTTGACTCGTGAGGGACACCTAGTAATGACTAGTTGAACTGCAGCTCTTTGTAGAATTATGTTGATATTGGATACTATAATATTCACTGCTCACTGCTAAACTCGTCCCATAATGCTTTGCAGGGCCTTTGGTTGGGATTGTATTTTTGCCCATAACTGTGCTTGGGGTGGTCCTAAGAGGATGGGACCACCACCAAATCTTTCAGCAAGATGTGCTCTTTGTTTTCAAGGCATCTGCTTGGTTCTCTCCCTAGGTTAGGGAGGATCCCAAAATCATCACCTCTATCACTGCTTGCTAAATTTTCATTTTCACTTTTGTGAAATGACTATATGCATTTTTGCATTCATGTTGGCTAAGATCAGGGGTAGTGCTTGATTGAGCTGAAAGGTAAGAAGGCACTTCTGATCCCTGAGAGGCAGGGCCTGCACACTCCAGCATGATCGGAACCAGGCTGTGCTACTAGGGGTGAAGGGTTCCTTCAGAGTGGATGACGCTTGTCCTGCCTGGTTGAAAGGACTGGGCCTTCGCTCCCTGGCTTGACCGGGGCAAGGCTGACGTCTCTAGGACAGGTGGGCAGGAGCACAATCATTTCCTTTGGAGACCAAGGTTGCAGAAGGGGTCACTAGTTTTCCCTGAGACTGTGGGGCCGGGCCTGCGGCACCTGGCTTGACCAGGACCAGGCTGCACACCGCAAAGCTGAGGGGCATCTAGGTGACACCCCCCACGGAAGACACGAGTGCAGAGAAATAGTCTGCAGCTTTTCCGGTGGCATACCAGGAAGAAGACACATTGTTGCAAGGGACACCAGCAGCAGCAGAGGGCCCCGTGCCCTTCCCAGTCCGTGGCTGTGACTGGCCACCTGCACGTTCCATCTGCCTGTGGACCAGACAACGGCGCCTGTAGAGTTCCTGAGCAGCTGCCCCCACTCCCGACACCCTCCCCTGGCCGCATAGACTGCGCTGGCCCCCTCTTGACAGAGGGAAAGGCAGGGGGAGCAGGGGGAAGCCTCATCCCATCGTTGAAAGACTTCCCGTTTGCAACAGTAGCGGGTTTGCCTGACACCAGCTACTGTTACCATGAGTGTTTCATCTAGAGGTAAGACTACTCCGAAAAAAAGATATTAAACCTTTGCTTTCACTTTTTTTTCAAGACATTTCTGCAGAAGCCACGGGCGGATTTAGTTTCGCTCTCCCATCACCCCCTTGGCCACAGCTCCTCGTTTTACATACGGAGGAAGCTGCATCTTGTGCGTGTGACTCTTACATTTCCCTTGGGAAGTAAGATTTAAATAAAGTACTTTCTCTGTGTTTCGTTTTTCAATAAAGGGCATTGGTGTGACGGCGGCCATTTTTTACAATTATTCCACGGCGGCCCCTTTGTGTCCTTCATTTGATCTGATTACAGGGTGCATGGTGCGACTTTTACGAGGTCTTCATTATGGCTTTGTATCCCCACATGGCGGGTAATGCCCGTGCCTTTGATTTTGTGCCAAACACTGTACGTGTTGAAGTGAGTGATATTCATCGGAAGGAAAAAAATGTGCTATTTTTGGTGGATGAGATTATAAAGAAGGAATGTAATATTGCTGAACGAGCTATTGAATGCATCCAGGATTTCTCAAGCCGAGGAATTTATGATGTTACTTTTTCAAGAGACTCTATCTGTCAAAGTTTTTTGCAACATGTGGCAGATCATAGGGATAGCAAGCCCTTCAATGCTCTCACCATTACTTCTATGTCTGCCCCAGAGGAGGTTATTCTTGTGGTGCATATGTACAACACTTACACGGATCCTAGACTGATTGAGGTATTTCTGGAATGTTATTGTAGCACTTTCAGGGGAGGACAAACATTCAAAAATATTTGTGGGATATGGAATGGGACTATCAATTATGTTATCACGTTTAAAGAAGATCCAGATGATATAAGGGGTTTGGCGCACCCACCGCAGACCTTTTCCATGAGGGCAAATAAGGTATTTTTGGTGTATTCAGGACGGACCCTTTTCTGTTGACTTTTCCAGCAATTTGGCCATGCTAAAGAACAGTGCTCAGGCATGGTTTGCAGGAATTGTGGGGGTGCAGATCACAAAGCCCAAGACTGGGTGGTTCCCAAAATGTGTAACTTATGTGGCAGTGCAGACCATCTATTTAAGACCTTCCCTAAGGGGAAGTTTTCTTATGCTTTGACTGCCGGTGCGCAGGTTTCCTGCCTCCCCCAGCTGCCCCACGCGCTGCAGCGACTACCTCTGATGCAGTCCAGGATGTTACTGACTTTGAGATTTTGAGGGTTATTGATGGCATAGAGATTCATGGATGCAGGATTTCTCAGGAGAATAATAAAGAGAATGATGAGGAGTATGGGGAGGACTCCTTGGCTCCAGAAATAGACCCTGATTTACAGTCCCAAGAGGCAGAGGATGCAGATGCAGAACGTGCTGAAACCCTGCGCCTTAAATAAGAGGCTTTGGATAAAAAGGCGCCATGCACTGGTTTTTCACCAACTGAATCAGTTCTAGTTCCCACTCAAGGTACTGGCCAGGCACCCTCCACTTCTGAAGAATCACTTATGGTGGTGCCTGTGACAATCCCTTCTGTGCAACCAGCTCCTAAACAACAGCGATTGATAAAAGCAGCAAAGAAAGTAGCAGACTCCCCAGTTTTGGAAGTAGAATCTCCTGCTGTGGTAAAGAGTCAGGACAAAGAAATGGATCATAGTAGGTGGTCTACTTACACCTCCAACATGCGAAAGTCTCGTACTTCTAAACACGTAGCGGAACACTCTTATTCCACGCACTCTAAGCGTTGTCCTTACTCTCTAGAACGCTTTACTAGAGGGGGAAGGTATGATGCCTTATTAAGCCTCTCTGATTCGGAGGAGGTATTTCAGGAGGTCGCCCAGGTTCTAGAAATTACAGATAGTCCAGTTCTTAATTTGGAGAGTACACCGGTCTTGGAGGCCCTTTTTTCAGCATCCTCCCTTCAGGGTTTGGGGGGATCCAAGGCTGAATGTGTTGATTCTGTGGCACATGTTGCAAATTAAGCAGTATGGCTCTTTGTTTTCTTTTACTTATACTGGTCATATCCCTAGCCTCTTGTAACGTGAGGGATTTGGGGTCAGAATTGCTTAGGAGGACAGTCCTTGATTATTTTGGGAATACGAATTTTGATGTCAGGAATGTTATCTCTCTTACCAACCGAAATATTTTTCTTTCCAGCAGTATTGGTCTTATGGGCCCTTGGCTTGGTCTGGGGGTGCCAACAGGAATGATGGCATTGTGGTTCTTTTTAAGCATAAGCATTGGCAGATAACTGAAGAAAAGATACTGTGGAAAGGGAGAGCTATATTGCTGTCATTATTAATGGATGGATTACCTTTAAAATTGTGTGCTGTGTATGCTCCCGCTACCAAGCCGGAGAGGGAACAGTTGTTTCACATAATTAAACCTTTTCTTGCAGGTGCCACATCAACCCTCCTGGTGGGGGATTTTAACTGCATTTTGCATGCTAAAGGTAGACAGGGCACACAAGACACTTACACACTGGATGTGACTTCTAAACTGTTGTTATCTCTCATTCATGATTTAGACTTATATGACACTTACAGGAAACACCATCCTCCTGGTACAGGCTTTACCTGGAAGGTGGATCATGGCAACGCCCACTCCCGCTTGGACTTTGTGTTAGCATCCAAAACCTTGAGTGCAGATAGATGCAGCCTTACACAAGTACCATCTTCAGATCATCATATTCTGGCTGTCTGGTTCACGAAACCAGGCCGGCCTCAAAGGGGCCCTGGCTTTTCGAAATTAAATAATGAGCTCCTTAAGGATGAGGTCATTTGTGATAGATATGTCAAAAAATATCAGACATGGGAAAACAGAAACATAGGTTTCTTAACAAGTACAAATGGTGGTGTTGGGTGAAACATGAAACAAAAATGTTTTTTCAAGAACAAGGCTGGCCCAAACGCCACACTGAATGGGACGCTTTCCAGAAATTACATTGCCTCCTTATTCTTCTCCACCAATTGGGGGAGGCAGAAAAAGATGTTAAGGAAGAAATCTGTTTAGTCACACTGGATATGAATGACTGGTTGAAAAAGAGGAACAAGGCTACAATATTCCATTCTCGAGTAAAATATTATCAGGAAAACGAAAAATGTACTTCTTTCTTTTTCAAGAAAGTAAATTCCTCCCATAAACTGCTGACAATGCTACATAATGAACATGGGGATGTCTTACAAGGTGTTGAACATTGCAAACAGATAGCTTTTGACTTTTATTTGCACTTATATGCTGCACCACCTAATCCTTCTTCTTTGCAGGACCTTGAAGACTATTGTTCAGAACTGGAAGGTGGTCTTAATGCAGACCAAGTTTAATTCTTGGGACAACCTTTTGATGGGGAGGAATTTCTGTCAGCACTACAGTCCTCTCCAAGATATTCTAGCCCTGGGATAGATGGGCTCACTTGGGAGTTTTACCGCAAATTATGGGCCCTGTTGTGTGTAGACTACATGACAGTTGTCAAAGAAGGATTTTCTAATAACGCTTTTTCAGCAGATTTCTCCGCAGGTGTCATCACCCTTTTATATAAAGCAGGGGATGAGACCTCTTTGCAAAATTGGCGGCCAATATCGCTTTTGAATGTTGATTACAAGTTGATAGCCAAAATACTTGCACGTTGCCTTCAAGGAGTTATGCACTCTTGTGTTCAGCCAGACCAAGCTTGTGCTATCAGGAGGCGCACCATTGTGGATAGTCTTGTTACCTTACGAGATTCGTTTTGGTACAAGCAAGAACGAGCGCACCCCGCTAGGTGTTCTCAGCCTGGACTTTCACAAGGCTTTCGACAATGTTTTACATCAATTTCTATTTCTGGCGTTAGCAAAAATGAATGTTCCTCCTGCACTTGTTAAAATGATACAAACCCTCTACCAAGGTGCTCATAGCAAAGTTAGCATCAACGGCTTCTATACTACTGCTTTTCCTATCCATGCTGGAGTGCGTCAAGGGTGCCATATGTCTCTCATATTTCTGTTTGTGTGTTAGAGCCTTTTTTGTGAAAACTACAAAAAGACAAACTGATAAAAGGTGTATTTGTGCCTGGTGGTTCTGGGGTCCAGAACAAGGTCATCGCATATATGAATGATGCAACCGTGTTGTGTACTACTGCAGCCTCTGTGCGCAGAACTCTTTTGCAGGAAATATCAGGGTTGGGTTTAAACATGGGAAAGAGTGTCTGCCTGACTACAGGTCCCTGGGATAGACTAGCGCATTTACCGGTAACTGCTACCACAGAAGCCACTAAAATTTTGGGAGTATATTTTGGGGCAGAAGGGCATGTGGAAAAAAATTGGAAGGAAGTCCAGGCTAAAGTACTGAAAAAACTTTCCCTTTGGTCTTTGCGCAAACTCACACTTGAGGGTAAGGTGTTAGTCGTTAAAGCTGTTTTGTTCCACTGTTACTGTAACTTGCTTTGGTTTTTCCTCCTCAGCACCGCACTTTGCAGACATTTCAGAAAAATTATTTTTACCTTCCTCTGGAACTCTCAGATGGAGAAACTCAGTAGAGAGAACGTTTGTAAAACTTGGAAGAATTGGGGGAACAATTTGCCAGATCTTAAGACGTTTTTGTTTTCTAAATTGTTATGTTATGTGGCGTCCCGTACAGATGAGGATATTGCTTCAGTACCTGCCTTATTTACACATTATTTTGTAGGGGCAATGCTAAGACATTTTGGACTATTTGCCCAAGCTGCACCACCTTACAACAACGGACTTCGCTCCTTCTTACAGGCTTTGGACACTGAAAGTTTTGATCGAGATGTGTGCATTCACCCTACCAGACTGAAACAGGAGCTCCGGAAACAAGAGCAGCCTATCATGTTGGGTACCCTGTCAGAGCCGCAGTCTTTAAGGGTATGGAAGATGGTGGGACATAGAGACATTACCCACAGTCAACGAGACTTGGCTTGGATGGCTGTGCATGGATGCCTCCCTGTTAAAGTCTTTCAGCATCGGCGAGGATTGGCCCCCTCAGCATGTTCCCACGCACGAGATGCGGCAATGAAGAAACTGTTTTCCACCTGCTGTGGGGTTGTCTTTATGCCAATAACTTCTGGACTTTATTGCAGCCTTTCCTTCTGCACATTGCTGGTATTTCTCCTCTGTTTTTTATCACCCTTCTTTATTGACAAGATATCTCTGCAAAACGTCCCCCTACTGCTTGGCGACTGTTAAATTGTGCTAAAGAGGCTTTGTGGGATGCAAGGAATCTGCTTCTTTACCTCCATAAAGACATGGATACTAAAGCATGTAGAAATCTTTTTCTTGATAAAGTCATGACCCATGGTCACGTAGATCGTGCAACTCTGGGACCGGATGAAGCCAATACTTTGTGACATATTACAAACTGGAAAGGTTGGGTCACTCAATTGAATATGTCTCTAATAAACTGATGGACTCTGCCTTTTTGCCTTTGCCACCAGGCCATAAGGATTGGCATTTGTATAGACCATCAATACTTTTTTTAGTTCACTTAAGGGGGGTGGGCGAAACGTCACGATTGGTAAACAGTTTTAACTGTTTCAAGTATTACCTTATTCTTTGAACTCTTGATGGACATTTTGACTTTTGAATTGTAAATCTGGATGAGTGCCTTTATCAAGCTAATAAAGGTTTTTGAAACATGTAAAGACAGAGATACTTGTGATTTTACCAAAAGTATATGAGGTTTCTAATTTATTAATTGGGAGTACGATGGAGCGGAGCTAAGTTGCGGAATTCATGTTCAACTTCGTGGAATTCCACGTAGTAGTACTCTGCCAATTACACCCACCCTTAGACACCACTCCTGTCCTGCTTTCATTTGGGTCAGTCCTACGCACAGCCCTATTCAGTACATGTACGTGTACCTACGTTGGGGGTTGTGAGATTGTTGTGCAATGGGGACACAGCTAGTACTTACCTTCTCAGTCAGCCAATTGGCCATGTGTCTCAGGGATACACATGCGCATCGATGTCAGTTACCAGGGTGTACCTTCATGTGCAAGCATTGTTCCTACATCCAGCCACAACCCCATACGTGAGTGAACATAGTGATGACACATCTGTTTGATTTAGAATGTTTTATTCACATTCAGGTTATTGACAGAGCTGGGGCTGTACGTGGCCATCCAAGCCCACATCACATGGAAGCCCAGTGGTGCGCCAACCAGAGTCCTTTGGGGATTGCACAGTTATTGGGAAGAGAGAGATTGCAGTCTGCAGCAGGATAGCTGTGTAATTGGCCTGCGGTGACGAAGTGGCATCCGTGTCGGGGCCCGGGTGAAAGCCGCAGAGTGTTTCGGGGTCACTAGGAGGTGTTTCCCAGGCCATGATGCATAGGTCATAACCAGGCAGGGACAGTCCATACGGCGGTGATGGCTGCTACTGCCTCCTTCCTCACACAGTAGTTCACAACCCCTTCTTACTCCCCTTATACGGGTTCTGTGTCCGGTGTGTCCGGGGTGTGTGGCGGGGTGATGGCTGCATCACTGTGTGCCACTGGCACAACAGACCGCGAAGGTGATGGGGCAGCATCACTGTGTGCCACGGACACATCAGGGGTCGGAGCTGTGTGTGTCGATGTTCCTGCTGCAGTCATCTGTGGCAGAGCATGGTGTGGACAGGGTGTATCTGATAGGGACTGTATGTGGTCCATGATGGGATTCAGACACCCACGTATGGCATCGAGTTTGGCTGCCATGAGCTCGAACCCCGCCCGTAGCTGTTCAGCCAACCCCACCTGGGAAGACCAAACATGTTGTATGTTCTCCATGTATTGTTCGTGGGGATCCTGGGAGACAGCTGTGGTGGTGTGTGTTTCCTGATGTGTGGTCTGTGCAGGTGGTGGGTTTACCTCGAGGCAGTTGACCTGCCCTGCTCCTGTGGGTGGGGTGCAGAGGTTGCCCAGTGTCCTTTGGAGGGTATCTTGACATATGTGCAGGTTGTCCTCTACATCATCAATGATGGGGTTTGTGTTCTGCTCTGCCGTAGGTGTTGATTGTCCCTCTGAAATGTTAAGGGGAGATGCAGGTTTACAGGGTTTCACATGTATGTTGATGATTTTCAGATGTTTACATTCAGACTGCATGCCAATGTACATTGTGACTGTTTGGGAGGAGCTGGCTATTTGAGGTCAGTCAGTGTGTCTTCCGAATACATGACGGATGTGTGGTAGTACCAGTTCATTATCATTACACTGTGTCAGGAAATGCCAGATGTGAGTGGACAGTTACTACGCATGAGCGGAACATGTTGTGTGCTCTGTCCTGTGGTGCTGGTGTTGCACATTGTACCACATTGCCATCGTTGCTGATGTCCTGTGATTGCTATGTGTGTGTGCTGCATCGTGGGGGAGTTGCCCCTGCAGCTCTGATTTTGTGTGGCCTTCTCCCTTTGAGGCGGAGTGCCTTAGAATTGTGTGCTTATCGGGGCCTGATTTGCTTTTGACTTGGCTCAAATGTGCTCTCTGACAGATTTTGTGGCCTGGTGCATTGTTCGTCTGCTGCGTGTTTCGTAGGGCATGGGTTGTGGGTGCACGTGGACATGTCAGAGTGTGACCTGCTCCTTTACGGATGTGATCCGCACTGGGGTACCTCCATGTCGATTCGTGAGCCATGTCATTTTTTTTGTCTGCTGCCATGGTATCAGACATGCAGTGTTACTTGCATAGTCAGTGTGGGCCACAGAGCCGCTGCTTTGCTGGATTCAGCACATGTGCATGGGTCGGTTGTGATGTTGGTGATAGGGGGGCCCTCTGTGCATACTGTGGATGGGGGCCTACTTGGAATTTCTATGTGTACTGCAGTGTGAGAAGCCAATCTGGGACATGTCCCACGGTCATTGTGGGTGTGCAGTGTGCTACACATACTTGTGCATGTGTGCCATTGTGCCCATCTCCCCCGTACCCCCGTCCCTGGTCATTACTCACCCTGTTGCTGTTGTGTCAGGTCGTATCGTGCTGTGTCCAGGCCCCCCAGTCCTGCCACCGTCTCCTCACTGCTGACTGTGGCCACCATTTGCTCTAGCTCATCCAGCTCCTCCCGTGTCACAGGAGGCCCACCTCCAGTCACCGTTGCTGCCTCCCTGTTAGCAGCAAGCTTATCTTTGGTCTGCCTTTTCAGATTATGCCAGCGCCTCTTGAAGTCCTTCAGTGGCCTACTCGACACTCCGACTGCATTGACGTTGGTGACAATGGCCTGCCATATTTCTGTTTGGGTTGCCAGTGCCTCAGTGGAGGTGCTGAACAGTTGTTGATGGTGTTGGGTCACCGCCTTGACGATGATCCGGTCTTCCTGCGGACTGAACCCCGTCTTCCTCTTCCTCTTGTCCTTGCCCTTCCTCGGATGCGTGGTTCCTGGCTGGTCGTCCGTGGGGCTTGTGGAGTTCGGCTTGTCCTCTACACTCGGTCTGGGTGCATCCATGTTGCTATGCAGTTTGAATTGTTTTCGTGCTTTTTTTCCCTTGATTTTATAGTGCATTGTTCCACAAGTCATGTGGGATTTGCAGGCCTGTGGCTGGTCTTCGCTGATTTCTGTACTGCGATTGGCCTCATCGCATGTTTTTTCACATTCGCATTTTTGCGGTGTGCCGTTGGTTTTGACGCTGACATTGTCCCCATTATCTGATTGCTATCACATGCTACTGCCTTGTTGTAAATCCCACGTTGTCAAGGGGTTATTTTCCTGCGATGTGCTGCAATATTGAAAGTTGCGTTACGCTTCTCTTGTGGTAGTTATCACACCTTCTTGTGAATATACCCCTTGGTGCAATGCCTTGCCTAGAAATAAATGTCTAGCTGTGACATTTTCTCAAAGGAGAACTGTCTACATGCTGACGACCATCCATGATGAAAGTACTTCACCTGTGATTTTTTGGGGTCAGGTTGTTGAAGTGCGCAAACCTTTGTGTATTTAAGACTATAATAAGCACATGGGAGGTGTAGATAGAGTAGATCAGAGGTTGGAACCTTACACTGCTGTTCATAAGGCTTTTGTTTGTTGTAACAAGTTGACTATCCATTTATTCCATTTAGCAAGCTTCAATGCTTTTGTTGTATTGAAGCATTGTTCCCCAGAGTCAAATATTATATTTGTTGAGGTTCCGCAGCCTGTGATAGGCATCCATGTTGTAGTGGAACAGTCAAGAGTGTGTGTGGACTGGTGCTTGACTGGTGTTGTGTGTGATATGGCTCTTGGCTGGTGGTGTGTGTAAGCTGGTGCTTAGCTCACAGTGTGAGTGAGCTGGTATTAGACAGGCAGTAGGCCTTGGGGGAATCTGTGAAGTTCCTCGAAGTCACCAAAAAACTCACGCCCGCTGCACAAAACTGAAGTTTACAGGGGATTCTGGGTAAGAAGATGTTGGGGGATACACGCAAGCCAAACTTCCCTGGACTCCCCCGGATGTCTAGTTTAAAAAAATGTCTGGGTTTGGTGGGTTTCCCTAGATGGCCGCCGAGCCCGGGAGCAAAAAACGCAGGAGACCCTCTTGCACAACCAGCGTTCTAGAAACTCTGATGTCTCCACAAATCATTTTTGGCCCTTCCCTGTTTCGCGCACTTGGCCCACCCACACAAGTGAGGTAGCATTTTTATTGGAGACCTGGGGGAACACTCAGTGGTAGGAAATGTGTGCAGGTCTTGTGATCCCACAACCTTACCACACAGAAATGTGAGGAAAATGTGACTTTTTTAAACCAAATTGGAGGTTTGCAGAGGATTCTGAATAAGTAAACGTTGGGGGATCCATACAAGCCACACATCCCTGGACTCCCCGGGGGTCTAGTTTTCAGAAAAGTGTGAGTTTGTGAAAGATACCTTTGATGTCTTCACAATATGTTATCACCCTTCCCTATCTCTGGTACTTGGCCCACCTACACAAGTGAGGTAGCATTTTTATTGGAAGACCTGTGGAAACGCTGGGTGTTAGGAAATTTGTGCCTGCCCAGTGATCTCACTAACTTTCCTACACAGAAATGTAGGGGAAATGTGTATTTGTATTAGCTTATTTGAGGGTTGCAGGGAATTCTGGGTAAGAAAATGTTGGGGGGTACACGCAAGTCAAACCTCCCTAGATTTTCCTGGGTTTCTAGTTTTCATAAATGTCAGTGTTTGGTAAGGTTCCCTGGATGGCCGCCGAACCCGGGACCCAAAACCTCTTGCAAAACCAGGTTGTTTTGTGAAAGAAAATTTGATGTCTAAACAGCTGGGGCTGGAATTTTGCCTGAGTAACAAAGAAATAATAATCGGTTTAAAGACCGGAGGGAACCCCAGTCTTAGGGCTTTAATCACAATTATCATAGTTAGTGCATGCCTATGTATTGCTAGGGCATGGATCAATTCAGTCACCTGGAGTACCTGAATTGTGTGCTATACTCCGGCAGACTTATGAATGTAAAATGGCTGTTGCCAAGGCCCACGGACCCAGGGCAGTTAAAAAGATGAAGAAGAGTTGATCAAAATTGCACTGGATGTAGCAGTGTGTACTGAGCTCTTTAGCTGTTGATACATGAATCTACACTGACCTAAAGTATTTCTCACATACAATTAGTGTTTTGCCTGCTTTTCTCTGTCTCACATACATTCTTTTTATGTCCCTTGTTTTATTTTGATGAATCAATGAACTACAAGTAATGTGATAATGTTAATATAATTATCTGATAAAACAAATATGTAAGAATGCTGTCGGAATGTTTTGATTGCTCTGACTTATGGGATAAAATGCAATAAAAATTAAATTTAAAAAAAAGATAATTTTACAATATGTTTTGGGCCCTTCCCTGTCGCAGGCACTTGTCCCACTCACACAAGTGAGGTACCATTTTTATCAAGAGACTTGGGGGAAAGCCAGGTGGATGGAAGTTTGTGGCTCCGTACAGATTTCAGAACTTTCCATTACAGAAATGTGAGGAAAATGTGTATTTTTAGTCTAAGTTTGAGGTTTCCTAGGGACTCTGGGTAAAACAATGAAGTGAGAGCCAACACAAGTGAGGCCACCCTGGATACCCCTAGGTGACTAGTTTTACAAAATGTACAGGCTTGCTATATGCCGGATGAGCTACGGCCCAAAATCCACAGCTAGGCACATTGCCAAAAAAGACTCAGTTTTCAGTGGAAAATGTGATGTGTCCATGTTTAGTTTTGGGATGTTTCTTGTCACAGGCACTAGGCTTACCCACACAAGTGAGGTACAATTATGATTGGGAGACCTGGGGGAATGCTACGTGTGTGGAAGTTTTTGTCTCACAGCAGATTCAAGAACTTTCCATCACAGAAATGTGGGAATCTATTTTTTTTTAGACAGGTTTTAAGGTTTTCATGGGATTCTGGGTAAAAAAACATGGAGAGAGCCATGCAAGTCAGCAAATCCCTGATTTCCCTCAGTGTCTAGTTTTCAAAACTGTACAGGTTTACTAGGTTTCCCTACAGGCCTGCTGAGCTAGGGCCCAAAATCCACAGCTAGGCACATTGCAAAAAAATGGGTTAGTTGTCAGTGGAAAAATGTGAAGTGTCTACGTTGCATTTTGGGCCATTTCTTGTTGTGGGCACTGGGATTATCCACACATAGCTATCTTTAGCCCCACCTGGGAGGATCACCTAGTCCACCTAAAGAATGTTTTGAAGGCCCTTCAGAAATCAGGACTCACTATCAAGGCCACCCAGTGCCAGATAGGGCAGAGTAAGGTTGTGTACCTGGGCCACCTTGTGGGTGGAGGCCAGGTTCAACCACTGCAGACATCCAGACCATAATGGACACTGTTGCTCAAACTACCCAGACTCAGTTCAAAGCTTTCTTGGGCCTGACTGGGTACTATAGAAGATTTGGGAAAGGATCTGGACCTACAGTGACTTCCTCGAATCATCTTACATCAAAAAGAATGCCCAAGAAAGTTCAGTGGACAGTTAGCTGTCAGAAGGCATTTGACGACCTCAAGCAGGCCATGTGCACTGCTCCCATTCGGCAACATCCTGACTATTCCAAACAATTCATTGTCCAAACAGATGCATCTGAGTTGGGGGTCAGGGCTGTGTTGTCACAACTTAATGCAGAGGGTCAGGATGAACCAGTAGCTTTTATTAGCAGAAGGTTGATCCCCAGAGAGAAACGTTTGGTCAGCTATTGAGAGGGAAGCCTTTGCTGTGGTTTGGGCTGTCAAGAAGCTGAGGCCATACTTGTTTGGCACTCACTTAATTGTTCAGACAGACCATAAGCCCCTCTTATAGCTAAAACAGATGAAGGGTGAAAACACCAAATGTTTGAGGTGGTCCATTTCCCTACAGGGGATGGACTATACAGTGGGACATAGACCTGGAGTAACCATGCCAATGCAGATGGACTCTCCAGATATTTACAATTGGAAAATGAAGACTCAACTGGGCAAGGTTAGTCTCATCTCCTTACGTTTGTGGGGGGGTTGTGTAGGAAAGTAGGATCTGCTTCTTAGTGTTACACCCACTTTTTGCTTGATGTTACACTGTTTTTGACTAGTCTGACTGGGATCCTGCTAATCAGGACCCCTGTCTATCTGCTTTCTCCTTAAAATGCTATACATCTACCTTGGTACACTCCAGATTGGACACTGGGTACCCTTGTCAGTCCCTAGTATATGGTACACATGTACCCAGAGCATAGAGAGGTGTGGCTCACTGGTTAGAGGCGGCCGACCCGTAAGCAGAGAATCGGCCAGGGACCAGGGTTCAATTCCCGACGCGGCAGGGTCGTGGACCAGGGTCAAAACGAACTCGATAATTCTCGCCTCGGTACCTACTCTAACCAGGAACACACTCGGCAACTCTGGGCATTAAGCTTGCCTCATCTCTAAAACGGCCCCCCACAGATGCCGGGGATGCCTGGTTTCACCTTGGAGATACCCAGAAAGGGACCATCTCACAGGGAAAACCAGGACGGGTTCCCCAGCGGTCTTCAGCGCCAGGATACTCCATGGAGTCACAGTGCGCTTTACAAGTACACCCACATTTACATTTACATAGGTACCCCAGAGGCCTCCCATGGGCTAAAGCATGTATTATGCCACCCATGAGAGGCCATGCAAAATGGAACTACAGGCCTGCCATTGCAGCCTGTGTAAGATGGTGCATGCACCACTTACTATAGATATAGGTTTACTATAGCTATAGGTCACTATACTTAAAACCTATAAGTCAACCCTATAGCAGGGTTTAACAATCCTGAAAGCAGGGTGCTGGGTTTTTTGTCAGAGGGTGCCCCTGCGTGAGCAGAGCCCCTCTGCAGCCTCGGAGACCATTTTGCCGGGTTGTCTGTGACACAGCCAGACATATAGGTAGAGGTGCATTATAACCTTGAGGGTAATGCTATCTCGAAAACGACTGAAACAAAACATGTTGTGTTTGATATCAAACACCTTGGAATCATACCTCCACTCCGTTAACAGGTGTGGCAGGTATGATTCCACCCCTCAGAAGCAAGCTTCGTGGGTCCCTGGTCTTCAAGGGACCAGCCTTCTCGACCCGGACAGCACAAAATGGATGCTGCCGACCAGAGACACATTTCTGTCCTTCTGCTGCTGAGTCAAGCACAAGCAGAGGAAGGGAGCACAATAGGCATCCTGTCACAGGGAAGTGTGACCACCTCCCAGACAGGATTTAGTGTATTGGAGCTGGGTGGGTGCAATTCCAAAGTACCTGAAAGTCTGCACGACGGGCACATTTGGTGTCCCTGTGCATAGTCCTGTTCAAACCAGTTCTGGGAGCTGTTGGCTCCTGCTATGATGCAAAACTGGACAAAGGACAGGGAGTGTGTAACCACCCCCCTGTCCTGACCCTCCCCTAGGAGGGTCCCCTGAATCTGTCCAACCCCCTCCTGTGGGTACAAAAGGGCTTACCTGGCTGGAGGACCCTAGATTAGTCGTGGACAAGATTCTTAACAAGAAACTACTGACCTTCAACATTCTGGACACTGCACTTCGCTGGATTTCGAATGGGTCCGACTTCGTCTCCCTCTGCGTCCAAACGATTGTCTGTGTCCATGCAAAAAACAGGCTCCATGCAGGACCTGTGGAGCATCAAGGACAACTGAAGTATCTCCCTTGGGGTGAAGGAGTCACTCCCCTACATTCGCAGGCACCGTAACACAACTGACCGGTCTGCTGATCCTGAGCTCCTGCAGACTCTGAAGGTTCCACCAACAAAGGAGGTGGGTTCCTATGTTCCTTGAGGTTGAGCTGCCCTCTCACCAAGTTTGAGGCCAGTATCTCTTGTGGGGACTGCATAACCCAAACCCCTGTGCACCGCAATTGCATATGCTTGTTGACATTCCCCAAATTCATGCATTGGGCTTTCGATAGCTCCAACCTCTGCGCACTTTTCGTATCAAGGACTTTGGCCTCCTCACACCCTGTGCCCTGCAAGCTGTAGTTTGGTGAAACTGCTAGAGGTCCCCTTGCAACTCCCGTACCTTCGGCCTGTGGGTCCATTTGAGGGACAATCGTGATTTTCTTGGGCTCCCCTGGTTGCTCCAGGCCTGCCCTGACTCACCTTGCTGTGATGAGTTCTCTGGTCCTTGCTGGGCAGGACTGTAAACTTTCTTGACCTTCTTTGTGGGTTGCCGTTGAAAAAGCTTGATGGTACTCCCGCCAGACACCGACCCCTCAGCACTCGACATCCTTCGTGGGACAGCTCGTATTCAGCTCCTGGTTATCTTCAACATCTCCTGGTCCCTGCAGCTGTACAGCCAAGGTCTCCTTTTTCACACCTGAAGCAACTGACATCAGTGGGCATTCGTCTACCGAGCCCCTGGTCACTCTTGAGTGACCCAGACTCTGTTCCCTCTGCTTTCAGGTTCCTGCCATCAAGAATCCACCTGCGGATTCCACTGGCCACTTTTCTTCTTTCCAGCAGTGGCATTTCTTTGAAGACTCCTATTGAGAATGACAGCGGTTTATGACGCCACTTCAGACCTATGCACCCGGCATCCCTGGGATAAGTAACTCTAGTACTTCGGCATCCACCGGTAGTGGTAGCTCTCCAACCTTCTATGTTCCAAAGGGTTTCCTCGTAATCCACTAGGAAGGGTCCTTTAACTTTAAAATTGTGACCGCGACTCTCCCATTTAATTGTACGTAGCACGCGGTCGTGTTCTCACATTGTACCCGTCCTCCGTGGGTTCCCTACTTATTCACTTGGGTTGGTTCCTTGGGGTCCCAGCTATTCTACACATTCTAGGCATTGTCTTGACTCGAGTTGTGGTTCTTATACCACTATTTTCGTATATGGTTTGGTCTCCCCCGGGAGCCCACTGTGTATTAGTGCTAATTACGATTGTTTCTGTGCTACAGTATTGTGTGCTTTGTGTTTATCTGTGTGTAGCAGATACTGTGGGGTATTTAAGGTGTTATAATAATAAATATATATTCTTATAACTATTGTGTGGTTCTCCTTTCATTTAACCAATACAATAAGGTGCATTCTGGTAAAACAAGCCGCTTAACATTCCTTCAAGACTAAGCCTGAAGGCTGTTCCCCACAGCTACCACTTCGATAGATTTCTAAGGTTATCTTTAACTTCTTAAATCACCATTAGGGTTGTTTGGATTGGTGCAAGGTGCCCACTTTAATTAGTGGACATCATATACCAGGCCAACTTCTCACACTCCATATCTTGTTCCCATTTCGGAAATACATAGGTTGCCTTGATACCTATTTTTCACTTTTTATATATTACCAGTGGCAGAACAAAACTTGAGGGAGCTCTACTGCAAAGTACATGCATTGGGCCCCTGATGCTCTGGTTCCGTTTTGGAGGTTTTAGGCCAGGTACCTGCCTGTGCTGGAGGGGGCCCCACAGAGCTTGGGCCCTGCTGCACCACAGGGGGCGTGGGGGCTTTAGTTATGCCACTGTATTTTACCAAATGAATTGCTGTGTTCCCAGTACACAATGAAAAACCATTGCAATGTGGCACTCAGTTATTGACTCTGGGTACCTCTGGTTCTTGGAGAACATACAAGACCTATATATCTCCACAGCCATAAGGATCTAGCACACGTAATGGTATATTGCTTTGAAATATCTGCCAGAGTTGGAAGAAGTTGAAGGTGAAAATCTAGGCACAAATGGCTGTTTTTATCAACTCAATTTGTCTGTAGGAAAACCTTGAAGGATCTACACAAATGACCCCTTGCTGAATCAATAATTTTATCTAAATTTCAGAAATGTATAGCTTTCCGGGATCCACCATTGGTTTCAAACCCATTTCTACCACTTACTGGAAAGAGGGTGAAAGCCCAAAAAATAGGAAAAATGGGCTATGTACAAGTAAAATGCCAAAACTATGTTGAAAAATGTGTGTTCCTGACAAAAGAGAGCCTGTTCTTGAAATCTGGGAAGATGGCATTTTTAGCCCCACAGATCCTTAATTGATACCATTTGCAGGAAGAATCCAAGATGCTTTCTTCTGCAGCACCTTTTACAATTGTTTTAAAAAAAAAACAGTTGTATTTGAACTAATTTCTCAGTACCCTCCAGGGGAATCCATAAACCCTGGGTACTTTTAGAATCCCCAGGATGTTGGAAAAAAGGACGCAAATTTTGTGTTAATTCCTTATGTGGAGAAAATGTATTTGGCCCTATGCGTGAACTACCGCAAATAGCCAAAAAAGACTTTGCACAGGGTGGGGAAAAGGCTGACAGCAGGGGGTTAAATAAAAAGACATAAACAAAACACATATAAATCAGAGTTCCTCAATTTGTCATCAAGGTGCTCAAACCACTCTACCAGATCTTGTGGTGCAAGGCTGTGGAGACACAGGATAAACAGCTGCTGCAGGAACTGGAGAGCTAGCCACTGAGGCTCTCTTGGGGCTCTCCTGGCCCTCTGATGAAAGAGTCTCACTCCAGATGTCTGGAACTGACAGACTCTGAGGCAGGTGCTTGAAATGTGAGGAATCCCTCATAATTATTATGAAATCTGTTTATTTGGCATTTCGTTAGTATAGACATAGCACATGTCATAAATGAAATATCACATAGGCAATGAGTCAGTCACTCAGAGTAGTCCCCGCCAATTGTGAGTACAGCGAACAACAGGATCAAACGCCACCCCCATGTGCTAAGCAAGATAAAACTTATGGGTCTCAGGACCACCGCCCGTATCTAAACAGTTCCATAGAACAACAAAAAGAAAGAGGCAAAACAACAGAAGCCCCAGCACAACAGCAGCAGCAGGTTCGGTCTTTAACCATATGATCCCCAAGGTACTTCTCCCAGTCCAACCCCCCCCCACCCGGTGCCCACCCCCCGGTATAAACAGTTCCATTAAAGGCAATTTTCAATGTCCGCACACATGCCCAGTTCAATGAGGGCCTCCAAACCAGTCCCCAAGTTGGACCCCCTGGGCTCGCTTCCGTTCCTCCCCTCCTCAGAGAGTGCCTCCGCAGTGCTTGTCCCACTGAGTCCCAGGGCATCCCCATCCAGCTGCATCAGGGCCTGCAAGTGTGCGTCCCACTGGTTCGCTATAGGTGTGCGCCTAAGGCCCAACGTTTCTTCCCGCAAAAGGGCCGTACCCTCCGCCCCCACCCACACCAGCAGGGAACTCCGCCACGCTTGCGCTCGGGGGGGCTCAGCTGCCTTCCAGCGCTTGGTGATTAACCACTTCACCACCTTCGTGGGGGGAGTTCTACGAAACAAGTGTAGCAAGCAGGCCGGCCATCTCCGCGGCGCCAGCGGGCTGGCGCATTTACTTAACGCTCCAAGCACCGTCCGCCAATACGAGTCTAGTGCTGGACAACTCCATAACATGTGCACCAGTCCAGCATCCAGAGCCTTGCAGCGTGGGCAGTCTGCATCCGCGCGATGGAAATATCGGTTGATAGAGTCAGGAGTGAGATATGCTCTGTGTAGTATAAAGTACTGAATTTGGCGAAACCGCAAGTTCCTGGGAACCCGCGTTGGCCCCCGTAGTGCATCCCTCCATTCCTTGTCAGCCAAGGGACGATCCAAATCCACTTCCCATTTAACGCGCAAAGGAGACAGGTCGGTCGCCACCTGTGTGCGCAGGGAGGCCGCGAACCAACGGATCATGTGACTGCCCCGTCCCATTACATGGAGGTACTGCATCATGAGGTGCTGTGCCGGCTCCTCCTGAAGAGCTCCCCACCGGTTCGTCAATGTCGCGATCAGCGAGCAGTGACGGAGGAACTGACCGGCTGGTAACCCCGTCTCCTCCGCTAGTTGAGCGAATGGGACAAGCGCACCATCGCGGTAGAGGTCCCCCTGTGTGCAGATGTCCGCCGCGTGCCATTCCGTAAGCTCCGTCGAGCGCAGTATCCCCCGGCCACTAGGCAAACCCTCAATCGGCATGGCGGGAGCGTAAGGGACATTCGATCGGGTCAAGTAAAGGGCACGCCGATAGCACTTGTAGGCCACTGCCACAAGGAGGGGACCCGGTTTGACCATTCTGGCCGTCGGGTGGAACGACGCAATGATATCCGCCAGGGGGAGCGGCGGCTCCGTGGACGCCGTGTCATCCCTCTCCCTATCGGCCAACCACCTGGCCACCCACTGCAGCTGCGCTGCTAGGTAATAGTGCGCAAAGCACGGCATCGCGAGTCCCCCCTGACCCGTGGGGAGGTATAACTTAGACAGTGCCACTCTGTGGTGCGCGTTACTCCATACAAAATCCCGGAGGGAGCACTCCAGGGTGGCGAAGAAGGACGCCGGGATGTAGATCGGCAGGTTAGCAAAATAGTTGAGGAGTCTGGGCAGAGCCACCATTTTGACCAAGGCAATGCGGCCTGTGACCGCGAGAGGGACGGTGCCCCAGAAACGCATCTGGGCCCTGATCGCCGTTACCGCCCTGCCCAAGTTGCCCTCCACCAGGTCAGCTGGCTGCCTATACACCTGGAGGCCCAGGTAACGGAAGGTGTCCGGCTGCCACCTGACAGGCACACCCCCCAGATGAAACCGGGGATCCAGAGCGTCAGCGCAGAACGGGTAAAGGCACGATTTGGCTGCATTCACCCGCAACCCGGAGAGCGCAGCAAATTCCGTTAGAACTCGCTCAAGGTCCCCTGATATGTTGTGAGGAATCCCTCATAATGAACTTCCCAGGATGGTGAGCAGTCATCATGTTTCCCTTACTGGTCAAAACTTGCAATGAATCAGCATCAAATTGAGCATCAGATTTGCGTTTCCTCCTCTGTTTGACAAAGAAATGGTCTCCTTTCTGAAATGTAATGTCCCGGGCACATTGATGCTTGTCTGCATAAGTCCTACTAAACAATGAGGGACTGTAGAGGTATAAGGAAGTGGACTCATGCTCTACAAAGACATTAAATAACCAAAAGAGAGTCATTCCAGGAGAGATGGAAAATAAGTGTAACCTCTTTGTAGGGCAGGGAAAGAAAAAGTTATTTTTAAATAACCCTCACCCGCCAGTGTTGCCCCATGGTGGCATGCTTCATCCCTGTCCTACTAAGGACAGGGGCATGCTGCTACCAGCGGAGACGTGGGAACACTTAATAAAAGGATGTTCCTATACACCTATGTGGTTTCTAGTTATTATGAAGTATGCCACTATGGGGCAACCCTGGTGGGTGCTGGTTATTTGAAAAGAAGTTTTTATTTCCCTGCCCTACAAAGAGGTTACACTTTTGGTTTGTCTCTCTGGGAGGGACTCTCTTTTGGTTTTCTGTCTGCATAAGTCTTCATTCTAGACTTGTGTGCTAAATCAGTGAGTCCAAATGTCTGAGCATCAATAATTGTTCTTTCAGTGGCCGTCAGGGGGAGCCTGGAACCCATGACTATCCTGAACATCTGAGTGGCCGACTTTTGCCAAGGGGGTAGCTCTGCAGGCACCATGATCAGAATGAAGAACAAACTTGAGCTCAAGTCCCTCTAGGGTAGTGCTCATAAAATGTTCAACAATGTCACTAACTTGTGTCCTTAAAGTGTACTTTTCTGATGCTTGATATTCAAATGAGTAAGAAAATCTTTGAATTCCTGACCATTGAATGGTGGGCCATTTTCAGATTTCAGAATGGATGGAACACCCCAGGTTGTAAATAGGTCTTCTTGTCTTTCAATTACTTGATCATGAGTGATTGTCAAAAGGTCTTTCGCCAAAGGAAACCGGGAGTGCTTATCTATAATTACCATGAGGTAATGGCCATATTCAAGGGGTCAGGAAAAGTCAACTGCAACTTTCACCCAGACGTGTCTTGGAAGATCCTACATGTTCAAAGGATACTGTGTTGTTTTAGGATGCTTACTTGAAAGTGTTTGCAAGCCCACTCAGCAGCTAGGGTTTCTTTCTCAGATTGTGACTAAGTTTGTTCAGCCTGCAACAAGATTTGGCTAGCATGAGATATAATTCACCTTCATGTGTTGTTACCCAATTTGTTGGGCAAGATTCACGGACAAGCACACTGGGCTGTCATCCACAACAATCTCTGTATGCACTTTCAGATCAAATAAGCCATTTCAGTAGAATTTTCAATAGCATGTTTAATCGTCTTGAAAGTTTGATCACACTCCCATGATCACTGAAATGAAACATTCCAATTTGTTAACTCTCTCAGTGGGAAACTCATAGTGGCAAAGTCACAAATGTAGCTGGAACAGTAGCTGGCCATACCAAAAAAATGCAGCATGGTTGCATCTTGGGGAGGGGAGGTAGATGACAAAACCTGAACCCTGGCTGGATCTGGAGTCATTCACCCTTTCGAGAAAATTTGCTCAAAGAATTGTATGTTTGTTCTGTGAAATTCGCCCTTTTCAGCATTTAAAGTGAGACCTGCATCAGCAAGTTTATTGCACACTTTGTAAGACCTCTATCATCAAATCATGCTGACAGGCTGTATAAAGCCATGAATGACTTCTTGAAAATGTTTGCCAGCTGTAGACACTCCGAAACCCAAACCTTTTTTATCTGAACAAACCAACATGAGCTGAAAAGGTAGTAATGTACCTGCAATTTTCTTCCAGTTCGAGCTGATGATATCCTTTGCTCAGATGAAGGAGTGAAAATACTTTGGCATCATTCAACTGAGGTAATCATATCAGCAATTTGCGGACCTGGATGTCATTCTCATTTGATTCCCTTGTTTGCATGACGCATGCCAACACAGATTAACACAGACCCTCCGCTGTCCTTTTTAGGTCCCACCACTATCGGCGACACCCATGACGTTGGACCAGTAGAGTGCTAAATGATATCATGGCTTAGTAAAGTCATGATTTCTTTTTCAACAGCCTCTTGTAGATGAAATGCAATTCAAGTATGTTGTTGAGTAACAGGACGAATGTCCTCATTGATGTGTGGCTGCTCTTTCATGGTCGTAAGCTTTCCTAGTCCATGAAACATGGATGGAAACTGACTCACTATGTCATGATGTGCATTTGATATTGTAATTTACAGAGATTAGTTCACCAGTTCCAAAAAATAGATTATGCTTTTATAAATAAAAACAAGACCAAAATGACAAAAATCCAATAAGTAGAAGTCGAAATATACATGTTTTACAGATAAAATGTAAAATAGAACTTAGAAGCAATAAGCGCCTATAGCGTTATCTAGTAATGCTGGACTGGGGCAAAGTCAAGAGTTCTGCGAACCGCATAGGAGCTTGGGCCGTATACAGGAGCCAAGCAAAGGCCCGCTGAACAAAAGTATGTTAACCTTGGTCACAACAGCGAGATGCAGGGTGCAGCTGGGCGATGCATCAGTGTCAATCCTGCAGTTGAGGTGATGCGTTGATTTTTGATGACGATGCACCGGTTCCAAAGATGAAGTTTTGAGTCCGAGATGCATTGGTTCCTAAGTCGATGCGCTGAGCTGCTCAATGCAAATTGGTGGATCGTCTCTCACTGCAGCGTCGGTTGTTCCGATGCATTGGTTCCGATGTATATATTGTGGTTCCACCTGAGATGCAGTCATTCTGTACTGCAACAGTGGCACTGTGTCAATTCTGCCCATGCAGCAGAGGATGCATTGGTTCCGCTGATACAAGCAAAAAGCCAGAGTGGTCCCTTGTCTATGATGATTCCAAGGTTTCTCGCTTAAAAGCAGGGTGTGGGTCCAAGGTGTAGTCCAATGGCGAGACACTCCTACTGAAGATTACCACCTTGGTCTTGTCCAAGTTCAATTTGAGGCAATTGGATTACATCCAGGTGGCTACTTCTTTCATACATGTGGTGAACTTGTTTTTGGTGTTGGGTATTTTGTCTGAGAGGGACCATATCAGTTGCATGACGTCAGCATGTGGATGTTTATGTTGTGAGCTCATATGATGTTGGCCAGCAGGATCACATAGGTTTTAAAGAGCATTGGGTTGAGCAGGGAGCCCTGTGCGATTCCGCAAATAAGATCTTGAGCTGTGGAGGCGTAAGGGGCATATAGAGGTTTTAGGTTTGTCCGGTGAGTAAGAAGTGTATCCATTCAAGGGCGAGTCCCTAAATACCTGCTTTGTGGAGTTGTTGGATTAGGATGGGATGGGAGATGGTGTTGAAGACTGGTGCTAGGTCTACAATTATGAAGGCTGCTGTTTCCCCCTGTCGATGATAATCCGGATAGCCACTGTTGATGCTATAAGGGCAGTTTCTATAGTGTTGTTGGGGTGAATCCTGATTGTGTGGTGTCGAGAAGCTAGTGTTTGGTTAGGTGGTCAGAGTGGTACCTGTTAATGACTGTTTCTAGGACTTTTTTGTCTGGGTAGGGAAGGAAGGATATTGGTCGGTAATTGCAAATTTTGGTCGGGTCAGCCGAGGGCTTACTTAGGATAGCAATGACAGCTGTGTGTTTCCTTGGTTCTCGGAAGGTGTCTGTCCTGATCAAGATGATGAGGATAGTGGTGAGAGCCACACTGAAAGTGATTGTTCTTTTGTTGAAGGCGTGGTGGGGCAGGGGTCCACCAGGGACCAGGAGTGAATGGTCTGTATGATTGTCTTTGTTTCCTCTATGCTAATGGTGACCCATGTAGTTATTGTGTTTCCTTCCATAGGCACTAGGAAGAGTTCTATAGAGGATAATGAGATCCGGTAGTTGGGGGGAAGCTGTTGTACATAGTTCTGACCTACTGCACAAAACGTTCGAGAGGTCTTTGCATAGGTCTTGTGATGTTTTTATGTTTCCTGGTGACAGCTGTGGGTTGGTGACGTTTTTGATGAGTGACCGGGTACTTTGCTGCTGTTGGAGCTGACATTTATTTGTTCGAGTAAGGCCTTCTTGCTTTCTTGGATGAGCTGGTGGTACCTCCTCTGGGTGGCTTGGAAGACATTTTTCCCACCCTTTCTGGTTCTTCATTTCTGTTCCAATTGCTTCCGGTGTTGCTTGGTCATTTTGAGGACTTCTGTCTACCAGCTGGCTTGTATTCTGGTTTTTGCTGTGTGTCTTCATTTCATGGAGGCCAGAGTGTTCACGTAGTTGGTAACTCACTTGTTGACTGTCACATGCCAGGATGCCTGGAGATTCAGGTTTGTTTTTGTATAGGGTGGTTGTCGAGTCTGCCTCTCATAGGTTGTTTCAGTGTCGACATGCTAGGTTGCTAGTTGTCGATTGTAAAACTGACTATGGTGTGGTCTGTCCAAGTGACGTGTTTCGGGTGTTCATAATGTTGTTGAAAAATGTGAAGTTGAGGTCTGAGAAGTGTCTGGCGGCATGGGTGGGCTCCATCGTAGAGGCATACTGAAGACACACA